>NW_022631051.1:6841948-7521356 GCF_010015895.1 Lontra canadensis
AAAAAAAAAGAAAAAAAAAAGAAAAAAGAAAAAAGAAACAAATAAAAAAAAGAAAACCAATAATGAAAAAAATATAAAAAGGAAAAATATATATATATTAGATAAACTAGTTAAAAAACGTTAAAAAAGAAAAGGGTAAAAGTTTAAAAAATTTAGCAGAAGAAGAGAAAAAAATTGAAAAAGAAAAAAAAAATTAAATTAATTGCAAGGCTAAAGAATCATGGGGAGAAAGCCATGAGTTCTGTGCTTTGCTTTCTCCTCCTCTGGAATTCCGCTGCTCTCCTTGGTATTGAAACCGCACTCCTCGTAAGTGAACTTGGTCCTGGCTGGGTTTCTTGTTGATCTTCTGGGGGAGGGGCCTGTTGTAGTGATTCTCAAGTGTCTTTGCCCCAGGCGGAGTCGCACCGCCCTTACCAGGGCCCGGGCTGAGTAATCCGCTCGGGTTTGCTTTCGGGAGCTTTTGTTCCCTGAGCGCTTTCCGTAGAGTCCGGAGGACGGGAAGGAAGATGGCGGCCTCCCAGTCTCCGGCCCAGAGGAGCCGAGAGCTCGGGGTCCCACTCCTCAGTGCGCCCTCAGGGAACAGCGTCCAATTACTCCCGTCTGCCTGGCCTCCGGCTGCGCTCCGAGCTCACCGAGCCTGCGACCAGTTCAAGGTAAGCCCGAGCTGTGAGCTCACTCCTCGGCTCCGTCTCTGTAGCCGGCTTCCCTGTTCTAATACCTGCGAGCTCTGCGACACTCAGACACCCCAATCCTTCTGTGACCCTGCGGGACCTGAGGCCACACTGGCCCCGCGTGGGCTTCACCCCAGTTAAGCCTCTGGAGCGATGTCCCTCAGCGGAACAGACTTTTAAAAGTCCCGATTTTGTGCTCCGTTGCTCCGCCGCTTGCCGGGAGCCGGCCCCTCCCCCCGGGGTCTGTCTTCCCGTCCCTTTGGATTCACTTCTCCGCCAGTCCTACCTTTCAGCAAGTGGTTGATTTTCTGTTTCTAGAATTGCTGTTCTTCTTCTCTTCGATCTCCCATTGGATTTGTAGGTGTTTGCAATCTTTAAATAAGCTATCTAGCTGATCTCCCGCAACCTGAAGTAGTCTCAGCTGCTACTTCTCCGCCATCTTGACTCCTCCCCAGTACAAAACTCTCTTAACAAACAAAAGTCCAGGACCAGATGGCTTCACTGGTGAATTTTACCAAACATTTGAAGAAGAATGAATACCAATCCTTCTTAAACTCTTCCAAAAAAATCAAAGAGGAGGGAATACTTTCAAATTCATTTTATAAAGCCAACATTATCCTGATACCAAAACCAGAAAAGGACACTACGAGACAAGAAAACAAAACAGAAAAGGACACTACGAGAAAAGAAAACTATAGGTCATTATCTCTGATGAATACTGATTTTAAAATTCTCAATAAAATACTAACAAACTGAATTTAGTGGCACTGAAAGATCATTTTCTATGATCAAACAGGATTTCTCCCAGGGATGCAAAGATGGTTCAACATATTCAAATCAATCATTTTTATACATCATATTAATAGAATGAAAGAAAATAACCACATGATCATTTCAATAGACACAGAAAAAGCATTTGGCAAAATTAAACATCCATTCATGATAAAAACTCTTAGAAAATTAGGCATGGAAAGAACATATTTCAACATAATATACGCCATATGTGACAAACTCACATCTAATATCATACTCCATGATGAAAGTTTGAAAGCTTTTCCTCTTAGATTAGAAACAAGACAAGGTGCCCACTCTGACCACATCTATTTGACATAATACTGGAAGTCCTAGCTACAGCAATCAGGCAAGATAAATAAATAAAATACATCAAAATTGGTAAGGAAGAAATAAAATTGTCTCTATTTATTATATTACAGAGAAAAATATATAAATAAATTATTTATATTTATATATGTGTGTGTATATATATGGAATACATAGAAAACCCTAAAGACTGATTTAGTATAGAGAAATCCTAAAGACTCAATGAAAAAACTGTCAGATATAAATAATGAATTCAGTAAAGCTGCAGGACACAAATTAATATACAAAAACCAGTAATGTTTCTATACACTAACGGCTAATTTTCTGAAAGAAAAGAAAGAAAAAGAAATTGATCCCATTTATGATAGCATCAAAAATAATAAAATACTAGGAACAAATTTAACTAAGGAGGTGTAAGATCTCTTGTTGAAAGCTATAGGACATTGATGAAAGATATCCAAACAGAAACAAATAAGTGGAAAGATATCTTGCATTCATGGATTGGAAGAATATTGTTAAAATGTCAATACTACTGAAAGCCATCTATGATTCAATGCAATCTCTCTCAAGATACTTATAGAATTTTTTACAGAAGTAGATAAAACACTCTTAAAATGTATATGTAACCACAAAAAGAAAAAAAAAAAAAAAACCCAAACAACAAAAGAAATCCTAAGAAAGAAGAACAAAGCAGGAGGTATCATACTTCCTGATTTCAAGCTATATTATAAATTCTATAGTCATCAAAACAGCATGAATGGCATAGAAATGGACAAGGGAACAGAACTGAGAGTCCTGAAATAAACCCAAGCATACAGAGTCAACTAATATTTGAAAAGGGAGCCGGGAATATTCAGCGGAGAAAAGCCCATGTCTTCAATAAATGGTGCTGGGAAAACTGGATATTCATATGTAAAAGAATGAAACTAGATACTCATCTTACACCACTCACAAAAATTAACTCAAAATGAATTGAAGAGTTAAATTTAGGACCTGAACCATGAAACTTCTAGAAGAAAACAAGAACAAAGCTCCTGGTCATGAGACTTGGTAATGATTCTTTGGATATAACACCTAAAGCACAAGAAACAAAATAAAAGATAAATAAGTGGGACTACATCAAACTAAAAAGCTTTTGGACAACAAAATATATTATCAACAATGTGAAAAGACAACCTATGGAATGTGAAAAAATAGTTGCAAACATACATCTAATAAGGGCTTAATATCTAAAACATATAAGGAACTCCTACAACTCAAAAGCCAAAAAGCAAATAGCCCAATTTAAAAATAGGCAAAGAACCTGAGTAGACATTTCTCTAAAAAAGGTACATGAAAGGTCAACAGACCCGTAAAAAGATGCTCAAAATCACTGGTCATTGGGGAAATGCAAATTAAAACCACAATGTGGTATCACCTAACACTTGTGAGAATGACCATCAACAAAAAAGACAAGAGATAACAAATACTGATATCAATGTGGAGAAAAGGTAAGCTTGTGTTGCTGAATTGTGAATTGGTGCAGCCACTATGGAAAACAGTATGGAGGATCCTCAAAAAATTAAAAAAAGGACTACCATATAATCCAACAAATCCACTTCTGAGAATGTATATCCAAAGGTACAGAAAACACTAATTGGGAAAGATATCTGTACGCCATGTTCACAGCAACATTATTTATAGTAGCCAAGACATGGAAACCATCTAAGTGTCCATCAGTTAATGAATGGATAAAGTTGTGGGATATATACACAATGGAGTATTATTCTGCCATAAAAACAAGGAAATCCTATCATTTTCTTCTTTTTTTAATACTATCATTTTCAACAACATAGATGGACCTTGAGAGCATTATGCTAAGTGAAATATGTCAGACAAAGACAAGTACTGTATGATCTCACTTACCTATGGAATCTAAAACCAACCAACTAACCAACAAAACCCCAAATTCATATAGAAAAAAAAAAAAGATCAGACTTGTGGTTACTGGATGTGGGGAAGTGGGGGAGGGGAACTGGAGAAAGGTGATCAAAAGATAGAAACTTCCAGTTATAGGATAAATAAATACTAGGGATATAATGCAAAGCCTGATGACCACAGCTAACCATGCCATGTGATACATAGCGAAGTTGTTAAGAGAGTAAATCCTAAGAGTTCTCCTCACAAAGAGAACATTTTTTTCACTTTTTTTCTTCTCTTCTGTCTTTTCTGTTTATCTACATGAGCAGAAGGATGTTTGCTGAACCTATTGTTGTAATCACTTTATAATCTGTATAAATCATACCATGCTGTATGCCTTAAACATATACAGTGATGTATGTTAAATATTTCTCATTAACACAGAAAAAAAAATCATACTGTGTACTCCCTCTACACAAAAAACTACAAGGAAAAGTAGAACTAACCTTTCCTAATCGCCTTCTGATTGCCAGGCCTGGGCAGACCCTGGTACATATCATCTCATCAATATTCACCATGGCTCTCCCATTTTGAAGACAAAGTCCAGAGAAATTAAAAACCATAAACCAAAGTCTCTCAAAAATAAGAGAGAAACCGGGTCCCTGAGAAACACTGAGTATGAACAGAAATCTCCAGTTTCTTCAAAAGTGAAAGCTACTGTCTACATGAACCACGTTAACTGTAACCATCTGGGATAAAGCTATTTTTGAAATTTTTAAATAAATAAATGTAAAACCAGCATTTTTTTCTCTAGCAAAAACTAAACATTTGCCAACACCACAAGTAAGGACCCACATGTACTGTAGCCTCCTTAGTTTCTCACTGAACGTGACATTCTCTACCTGGGGACAGGTACCACGGAACAGCACAGTGGGATTGTCGTGGGGGCATTGAAATTACAGTGACCTCTCTGGGAAATAATTTTCCCTAGCCAGTGTCCTAGCCAGTGGCCTAGCCAGTGGCCTAACTGTGACTTGGAATTCAGGAAAAGCCTAAACAAGTTTTATTTGATTTGGGGGAACAAGGAGATGAAATCCAAGCGTTGTGGGAGACAGAGCAGAAAACAGATTGAATGGGGAGTTCTTTTTTTTTTTTTTTAAATTTCATTTATTATTTATTTGACAGACAGAGATCACAAGTAGGCAAAGAGACAGGCAGAGAGAGAGGAGGAAGCAGGCTCCCTGACGAGCAGAGAGCCCGATGCAGGGCTCGATCCCAGGACCCTGGGATCATGACCTGAGCCGAAGGCAGAGGCTTTAACCCACTGAGCCACCCAGGTGCCCTGAACGGGGAGTTCTTGAAAGCAGTGTGATCAGCAGTGTTAAAGCCCGAGAGTACCCAGGCCACCCAAACCCAAACCTTTAGCAGGGAGACACATTCACAGACGATCATTATGATCAAGGGCAGCAAGTGCATGAAAGCAAGTGTGTGTAGAGTAATTGCCCAGAAGATCATTCTTGTGCCTCACAGAAGGAAACATGGAAGGTTCCAGCAGTTTCCAGAAGGTGCATGTGCTAGGTTTTGAGGAAAGAGTAGGAATGAGTGGCATGAGGATAGGACATTTCCAGTGAAGGAAACGACACAGAGGCCAGAGTAACTTAATATTCTCAGGGAACTGCATTTAAGGTGCTAGATGGCTACGGTGTCAGATATGGGGAATTTCGTTTAAATAAGAAAACTATTTTATGTGTGTTACTATGATGTCTACAACACTAAAATCAGGTCCTTTTAAATGCACACCCCACATGGCCCAGCATTTGGTGAGTATTCTCCCATTTAATACATCACTCTTCTTGGAGACAAGCACTATTCTCATCCCTATTTTGTAGATAGGGAAACCCAAGCCCAGAGCGTGAGGTAATGTGGTACCCAGATGCTCTGTCTAGAAAGTAGCAGGGCCAGGATTTCAGTCCCAAGGTGTCAGACTCCAGAGAATGAGTTTGCAAGCATTATCACAATCTTCTCAGTATCTATCATGTTATAAGAGAGTGGAGCCCCATTTTCTCCTTGATAACAGAGACAGCACTGGGGCAGAAAGGTCCTTCCCTCTTGCAGTATGTAGGCAGGGGAACCGCTCTGGTATATATGACCCTGAAAGAATGAGACTGCACTGTCGTGTCAGCCACTGTCTAGTTCCCACAGAGAAGAGAGCAGATTTTCCATGAAAACGGAAAGGAGACCCTTCCTGGGAGGCGCTCTCAATAAGCAAAAGGTGAGAAATTTGATGCACAACATGTAATCAAGGCTGAAATTCTGGAAAGTGAGGTTGGGAAGTTTTAGGCCCCTAGGTTAGATAGACATTCTGTGCCAAGGCTTGTCCACCTGGGCAGAAGCAGGCGCTGCTTTGTACACAAGGCCAGGTGTCATGGCTGGGCAGGGCACCCTGCTTCCCAGGATCCTGGGTCTCCAATGCACCCACTTATGGTCCTAAGTGACCCCAAGGTTATGGCAAATTACCCAACTGGACTCAGGGCCTCAAGGATTTACATTCTCTTGATTTTGCACCTATTCGTGGAAAGTCGAGTTCTCTTTTGACTTCTATTTTTCACCTATTTTTTAAATTTTTTTAAGATGTTATTTATTTGACAGAGAGAGAGAGAGAGAGATCTCAAGTAGGCAGAAAGGCAGACAGAGAGAGAGGAGGGAGTAGGCTCCCTGCTGAGCAGAGAGCCCCATGTGGGGCTCGATCCCAGGACCTTGGGATCATGACCTGAGCTGAAGGCAGAGGCTTTAACCCACTGAGCCACCCAGGGGCCTATTTTTCACCTTTTAGATAAGCGTAGGAGAACTCAATTTGAGATATTAAAACAAGGCACTTCATCACTAAGAGTCTTTTCGAAATGAAACCCATAGTTTGGTTATCATTGTATCACCTACCAACTCTGTAATTCTATAGTTATCTGCCAGTGCCATCTTTTAACAAAGAGGTAAGGGAAAAGTGTTAACTTCTTTGGGTGAATTTACATTCCTTACCATGAAAATGGTCTGCTTTACATTTATTTCCCACCCTTCCTCCTCACCCCCCTCCCCTAAATGTACTGCTTTCAGATGACATTCTTGCCAACTGGTCTCCATTAAAAACAATTTAGTCTTTCTGGGCTGTCTTTGTAACTAAACCTTAGATTATTCCAACTCAGGAAAGGCATAACATAGCAGTCTGGGGCTGGGGTGCCGAAGCACATTCTTTTCAAGAACCTGAATGATAGAACAGCTTACAAAGCAAACTGCAGCAGACCTAACAGAAAGACTGATCGCACTGTCCCATTTTTCTAAAGGACCCCTGGCTTCCCCAAATCAGAAGAAAGACATACAGCATTGAGGCCTTTATTATTCATATATATTATTGACATTTTTATGATTCGCATTAAGATAGTGTAAATATAATAAATGAGATTGTATTCTTAATGTTTGTTTCTTTTTTTTAACATTTTTCATAGAAGAGTTAACTCATGATGCTGGGGTTCTAGGCTTTGCTTTTTCTCTTTTATGTTGTTTTAACACTGAAAGAAACATAAGCATTTCCTTCACTAAACGTAATGTGTTTTCTTATCATCATGATTTACTGAAATAGCACCTAAAAAAGGTAACATAGGGCAAACCGTTGTCTATTTATTTTACAGAGAATCCTCCTTTCACAGAGAATGGTCAAAAATCTCTCATTCTTTCCTGCCCTTTCATGTTCAGGATCCACATCTCAAAGTGAAGAAGGCAGCAAATGAGGAAATCAAATTTAGAGGAACAAGTTCAATGTCCGCAGTAACTCCTGCAAATGTTCTTGAGAACATTCAGGAGTTGGAGCAAAAGTCAGCTGAAGATCAGAAGAGACAATTTAAAGAATGACCTTACTCATCCCACTGTGCAACATACACAAAATGCCCATTAACAGTGCTCCAAGTGTCTCCATCATAATTAAGAAAACAATTGGCATTGTAGTCTCCTGTCACATCTTCCCCCCTGGCCTACATTGGAACTTTTACCTGTTTTGTCAAGATAACTCAAGATTAATAGGCCAAGAACTCACTTCTTGTCGGGATTGTTTTTCGAGGTGTTCAACTCAAAATTACTTTCGGTGTCACCTTCACAAGGAAACCTAGTCAGTGCTATGCTGCCAAACTATTACAATGGGCTTTTAATTCATGCCACCAATAAGTAGAAGTTGATAGCATTCAAACTCATGTTAAAGCCTTTCAAGGTGGCTGTCGTCCATGAAAACGCAGAACAAATCAGGTCCACCTGCCCTCACCCCCTCCCTTCCCTGCACACCTGCAATTTTGATGCAGAAAATCACTTTGAATCTTGCTTCATGTCTTTTAAAATATGAGGTGTTTGCTGTCTATGGAAATTCCCTTGAAAACACAAAACCTTTGGAAGAGATTCCACACTGCATTAGCAAAGCGATATTTTGTTTAGTTCACCATTTTTGTTAGGGACATTTTAGAATAGCAGTTGTCATAGGGCTCTATCCTATTAAACAGACTACGTTGGCTGGTACCTTTGTGATCTTACATACAACTATGTGGATTTGCTCTGAACTTCTATTTGGATTGATCAACCCTTAGAAAAGAGTATGTGCCTTATGATTCAAAGTTTGTTTTAAAAAGGCACATACATGCCTAGGAAAAATTCTGGAAGAATAGAGACTCAGAAATAAATAGTATTTATTTCTGGAGGTTAGGATTACATATTTAAAAGGTGATTCTCTTTACCTTCCATTATACTTTTCCAAATAATCATCAACAAATATGTATTAGACTAATGATAAAAAAATCAATTCAGTTTTTCTAAAAATAAAGATAATTCTGACTGGAGAGCATGTTTGAAAGCTTTTGAGAAGACAAATATGGCTTGGGTTGTTTTAAGAACAGCCACATCCGAAGCTGGATATACATGCTAGAGTCTCTGTGGTTATGAAATTTTTGACAAACGCCACGGAAGATGAATTTTTTTTTAAATCGCTTTCCAGTTTGCTTTCTTCTGACTCAGAATCTGGGGTTAATAACATGCATTGAAATTATGCCTTTTGAAAAACTATTACTTTAGATATGTTGACTTCCAAGCTTTCTGGGACTAAGATGCAATGTCTTGTTATAATCAAGTGAGTGGGGGGAGGATGGGAATCTACAATAAGACCATGTATTTATATTTACATTCATATTTCATTGTTTAGCTCAAACTGTTATACCCTAATAAGCAAATTAACCTTTAATGACTTATCTCTTGAGATGATAGTAATGGACCTTTTAAACTATTTAAATGGATGATCCACAAAATGTAATTATAATTACATGTAATGTGATTATTATTACATGCAATAAATTATAATTTTAATTTTTTGTGATGATCAAGTGAACAGTAAATACGCTATTTATTACCCCATTAGGACTATTATTATCTACACCATAGGTAGGCAAGACTTGTTTATCACTTGCTTGGGTACAGCTTATGAGCTAACCATGGTTTTCACATTTTTTGTTTTGTTTGCTTTTATATTTTTGAGTGACTGGAAAAATTCAAAACAAAAATGTTATTTGTGAAATGTGAAAATAATACAAAATTCAAATTTCAGTGTGCACAAAGTTTTACTAGAAGAGAACTGTGCTATTAAGTCTGCCTGTGGTGGCTTTTTGCATTACAAATGCTTCTGAAAAGAACTGTGACAAAGTCTAAAATACTTATTAGTTGATCTTTTTTTTTTTTTAAGATGATTTATTTATTTATTTGACAGAGAAAGAGAGAGATCATAAGTAGGCAGAGAGGCAGAGAGAGATGGGAAAGCAGGCTCCCTGCCGAGCAGAGAGCCCAATGCGGGGTTCAATTCCAGGACCCTGGGATCATGACCCGAGCCGAAGGCAGAGGCTCTAACCCACTGAGCCACCCAGACACCCCTATTAGTTGATCTTTGATACAAAAAGTGTTTCCAAGGTGGTTCTGAATATTGTATGTATTTCCCATCATCAGTCTCTAGATGGCAGAAAAGATCCTTAAACGGGGGGGGCGGAGGTAATTGGGTTATAGAAGATATTTACATTCCCAATTAAATCACCCCCTAAAAGTCAGCCCTTCCAACAGAACAAGACATTTTTTCTATGCATGTTCTATAAACCAAAAATTAAACATCTAAAAGAAACAAAGGATTCATTTAGTCTAGAACTACTATCTGTACTGAAATTTAGCATTTATTCGCTCCTGCCTTAAATAAATAAATATTATATAAATCTACACCATTAAAGAGGCTTCTCAGGTATCACCAACACATTAAATTGTAATAAATTTAAAGTGTACAATGTGATGATTTGGTATAAGTGTACATTGTGAAATGATTACTTCAACCAAGTTAATTAACACACCAATGACCTCACATAATTGCTTTTTTTTTTTTTTGATGAAAATGCTTAGGATCTATTCTCTTAGCAAATTTCAAGGATGCAATATACAATACAATACTATTAGCTATAGTGAGCCTGCTACACATTAGACCTTCATAATCTATTCACCTCATAAGTGAGTTTATATCCTTTTATCAGCCTGTCTTCCTTCTTCCCAACATGTCACACACACACACACACCCAACCACTTTCCTACTCTGTTTCTATGAGTTGACTCTTTAGTTTAGATTCCATATATAAGTGGACAAGTCTGTCTGACTTGTTTCATTAGCATAATGCCCAAGTTTCATCATGTTGCCATGAAAGGCAAGATTTCCTTCCTTTTTAAGGCTGAATAATATTTCATTATGTTTATATACAAATATATGTATGTATGTACATATATACTATAGCTTTTTTATCATTCATCTGTCAGTGGGCACTTAGCTTATTTCCATGTTGTGCTTCTTCGGTTGTAACTTGCCTATAAGATTCTTCTCTTTATAGACTGAATTATACTTGCTAAGCCTGTAGGTTATGCCAACTGGGTTTAGAATTAGTTGGCTTGTAAGTGTGTAGAGAACTAACTTGTTTGGTTTTAGAACTTGATTTTTTTTTCCCCCTAGCATTGTGTAGTCACAGCTACAGACCAGACAGATTTTATGCATGAATCAAGAAAAGCAAGGTGAGGGGGTCCCCACACACATTGCTGGTTCATATTTACTATTCCATGAAAACCAAATCTGTATCATCAGGATGATATTCACTCATGTTCTTTTAAACTGCAGGTTTCTCATTTCTCAACAAGAGGACAAAAAGCTCCTACACCACTTCCGAGACACATCAAAGACAAGGCTGCTGGCACTCCTTTCATCCCCCTCACATTCTCTCCCATCATTTCTGTCCCACTTCATTTTTTCTGTAACTTCCGGTTATAAACTTTTCCACGGAAACAGAAAGTTAAAACAGGACAATGGATAACCCGATGCCAATCATACATTTTCCTATACAACAATCATGCACCTGAGAATTAACAACGAGTCTATACAACCAGCTAATAACCAATGAACATTGAAATTTCCCCCATTTAACCTCAGAATATCTTTCAGAGACCTGTGATTGAACAGGAATGTAATCTAAAGTCAGGCTTCTCATCAGTTTGCTGGGTTTCCCCAGTTCTCCTTTGATCTAGAACAGTCTCTCCCCTCGCTGCCTCTACAAACACTTCTTTTCATGATCTTGAGTGTTTAGGAGATTGGGTCATTTGCCTTGCAGAATTCACATTCTGGATTTCTCTGATTGTCATTATTTTTCTATCCTTTATATGTTACCGTAAATTGGGGCTTAGGTCTAAAAGTTTAACACTATGATGCTGTATACTTCATATTGAGCTATCCCACTTTGGGGAGTAAGAGTCTGATCAGCTTGTTGTGGTATTGATCACCATTACAAAGGTTTGATTTTTCCCTTTGCCACTGGCAAATAATCAGTGAGGTTGTATCTTGTCGTTCTGCAAACATCTTTTAGCCCAACAACCTTTTCAAGTAATGGTGTCAGTTTGCCATAAGAATCAATATTTCATTAAGAACTGAGAAATAGTAATTTTCTAATTTATTATTCCTTCCCTTTTCATTAGCTGGCATTATCCTATAAAGGTGGGTTTTGTCTCATCAACTGAGAATCACCTAGGGTTCCTTCTAAAAAGTCAAAGTCAATGCTGGATCCTTTACCTTTAATTCCCATTTTCCAAAGTAAGGATCCTTTACCTTTAATTCCCATCTTCCAAAGTAAGGATTTAATTCCCATTTTCCAAAGTAAGTAACAGTCATCTTCAACTGAAGCAAATTAGCTCTCTCTCTCGAGAGAGAAATGCATGAGAGAAAAATGCATGAATTCATACATTTTTTTATTTTCATATTTTTACAATCAACTCAACATGATATTTGATGCTCTGTTTGGCCTGTGAGAGCATCCTCCAGCTGGATTCTTTAGCATGTTTTTTTATTCTTTGATGTAAAATGTCCTTCTGGGATCTCTTTCCACAGCTGAGACCAAACAGCAGCCTCTCCTCTCTCCATGTCCTAGCAGCACCTCCACTGAAGAAATCTTCTACTTCCTTCTAGACTTTGTCATTCAATAACTTGAAAACCCTGGATTGCTTCCTCCCACCCCTGGCCAAACCTTTGCTGAGCACATCAAATGGCACTGAGAACCCCTGCAAATTCAAACAAGATCATGAAGAAAGGCTAGTTCCTCTTGAAATGTCTTCACCGTTTCTCTTACCTTGCATAGTAGTCATTGGGTGGAACCGCTTCTTGAAAGAACTGGAACTGGTATAAATAAAGTCCAATCAAGTGTCCCGCAGTGAAAATAGCCAGCAGAACACAGAGACAGCTGAACAGCAATGGATCGAAAGTTCGGCACCAGGACCACCAGGTGCACAGACCCAAAAATACAAAGAAGTATACAGATGAGGTCAAAGATGGCAACATCATACCTGAGAAAGAAGAGATATCATCAAGACTCATTGCACAGAACCAGAAAAGCATTTACCACTCAGGAAAGGTAACTCTTGGGAGATTTTGTACATTTCCTTTGTGTGTTTCCAGGGATGGATCAAGTTATCGAAGTATGAACCACATTTTATTTATAAAATCAGAACTTATACCATTTTTGTTGTGAAACAAATTCAGACATAAAATGATATTTGTAAATATAAGTAAAAACATAAGATCATGAAGTTCTTCCCATGATGTTTGAGCAGAGTAAATATCTATTTTTTCATATAAATAGAATTTAGCATATTTGCTTGCTTGCTTCCATCTTTCTAGTTTTCCCCCTAATTTTTCAGGAATACTTGTGTGTCTATTCCAACTTTCCCTGATATCATTTTTTATAATAACTCACTTTTTTTTTGGTTAAGTAGGATTCATAACAATATTACATCTATGGCAAAGTCTCACTAAAACTTTGCCCTACCCAACCATATTGGGACCGCACTATTAGCAAAAGGGGGCACGTAAAGTGAGGTAATTCTTTGGCAGACGTTTAAAAACTTTTGCTGGGCGGGGGATGGGGCATCTTGAAATGACTCTGTTAAAATATTGCGATATACTTCTTGAGGAATTCTATTCTCTTTCCCACTTTTTAATTTTCCTCACATTATTTCATCTTATGAAACTTCCACGAAGAGGTATGGACTGAACTTCACAGAGGCTCTAGAGCAGCTGCCAACAGAGCTATGGAAGGAGGGAGAAGATGGAGATAACATTATTATGGAACAAGCGGTCAGCAGCCAAGATTTCAAGGAAGTGAGTGTCCATGCTGCAAGATTACAATCTGAGGAAGAAAAATAGTATATCCTGGAGAGTTAAATTAAGATTAATAACAGCCCAATGTAAACAGACATGCTTTCAGAAGGCACACATGTGGCTCTGGATGGCGGGGGAGGGGGCAGGCGACGACACACCAACATGGTTCATCAGAGCCCATTGCCCTTCATGGGCTGTGGGGAGAGGAAGAGTAGTGGTTTTTTGGATCTACACCTAAAACATAAATCACTTAAGATATAGGAAAAGATGGCTTTATGGAGGTTGACAGAAACCAACTGAAAACACAAATGCTAGAAATGAACCAGATAAATGACTTCTGTGTGTGTGTGTGTGTGTGTGTGTACACATGGCCAGTTTTCCAGCAGGTACGGTTATGAGTTTGGTGTCACAAACCAGAATTGTTTCTTTCTGCATTTTCTCCTCAGCCATGTCCTTCATTATTCACCAAAGCACTACCTGTGCTTCACCCAGTGCCAGAAACGCTCACCTGACGAACCGAGTAAAATCGTCACCACGACCTTTCCCGCGGTGGTGATCATGTTGCCAATAAACTCTTTAAGCTTGGAGGCTACTGAGGCGAGTCTGCGGAACATTTTTAACTTTGTGCTCTCTTCCACGTCACCTTCAACACCGTCCCCTTCATCCAAATCCTCTTCGTAGATCAGCGCCTCTTCCGCATCTAATTTTTCCCCTCCAGCCTAAATAAAGGAGAAACAGAAAATATTGCAGTCCAGACCTCTGCCTCCCCGCCCAGCAGATTACATGGTTTGTAATTTGTGGGTCAGTCAGTGAGGTGAACTTCACAAACCGGCAGAAAAATGCAGACAACCACTTACGTCCCCCTCCAGGTCTCTGACAGTTCCTTGGGGAAGCCCAAGTCCCTTGGATCTTTCCCGAAGAAGTAAACAAGAAACATCACCCATCATAGAACCCTGAACAGTGTGTTGTCTGAGCCAAAGGAACTCATTTGTTTTTTTTTTTTTTTTTACAGGCAGAAGAAACAGAAACATCTCTCAAGATTTTAACTTTCATCAGTCTGAGTTTGGTTCCTCACATTTATAGTTTGCCACTAAGCTGATAGGTAGTGTGAGGAGAATATCCATGGCTTTAACCAAAATGGTGAGTCCACCTCTTGCTTATGAAACCCCTTTTCTTTCTGAAGTCAATTCTGCCCACTATCCTAGTGTTTCCTGGCAACGGGAGCGTGAGTGGTCCCGGGTTTGGTCCTGGGTTTACTTGACTAGATACAGTCACTTCTTATTTTATCCTTTCAGAGAATGATATACTCGTTCGATCCTAAATGATTCAGCCCCTCAGTATGATCATCAGAGATTTAGGGAAGAACTCATGGGCAGAATATACACATATTTCTATGCATTATTTTAAACTGGGTATACAAGGTGTTTTTGACTGTTTTGTTTTTAGAGAATACATAGAAATTTTTTTTAGCTAAGAACAGTCTTTCCCTAGAAGGCTTGAATTTTTTAACTGTTAGAAATATAAGCCATCATTTTAAGACAAAAGGTTGTTTCAGATGTATGAGGTTTTGTTTGCATTTGCCGTAGGCTGGCAGTCTTCTCTTAATCCCTGTTGAAAAGACTGTACTGGCTGCAGAAACAGAAGTTTTTTTATGTCCAGTTCAGACATCTCTTTAAGGCTTAAAGAGTACAGCCCAGCCTCTCCGTTTTTCCCATTTTAAAGGTTCTTTTTTTTTTTTCCTAGCCCAGCCTCTCCATTTTCCTATTTTAAAGGTTTTTTTCTTGATACATTTAGTTCAGATATTTAAAGATTATTTATTTATTTATTTGACAGAGAAAGAGATGCAGCAAGAGACGGAACACAAGCAGGGGGAGTGGGAGAGGGGGAAGCGGGCTTCCAGCTGAGCAGGGATCCCAATGCGGGGCTCAATCCCAGGACCCTGGGATCATAGCCTGAGCCAAAGGCAGATGCTTAACTGACTGAGCCACCCAAGAGCCCCTAGTTCAGGTATTTAAAGAATATTCACCAGTGGCAACTGAACCTCTTACTATGCCCATGTACACTAAAGGAAGCTACCATGCGGAGGCTGGTATGAAGTTCAAGGTAGTCCTGAGCGGCCTTGAGAACTCAGAGCTCTTCTCTTTGCCTAGAAGGGTACAGGCCACTCATAACATAAGCTGTCTGTTGCTGAAGTGAAGGGTACAGAAAGCACATTTACCCTGGACACCAAATACACAGATTTAATCTCGGGCCCATTCCAGTCTATATACCCAAAACGGGTTCTACTGTATTACATCATGACACATTTTTTCCTGAAGAAAAAGGAATGTCTCAAGCATATTCATGAAGATTTCTCTATATGGTCAGGGCCTAGCATATGCTAATATCTCTTAAGAGATGCAGTGATAAACATGTAGGCAAGTAGAAAACTAACAAGCTATCTCACAGTAACAAATGCTAGTCAGAGAATTAAAATAGGGTGAGGTGACTGTGAGTGGCAGGGGGGCTATTTTAGATTCCGAGGTTAGGGAGAACCTCTCTGAGGAGGTGACATTTAAGCCAAGATCTGAATGTCACAAAGTAACCAGCCACGTGAAAATCTTCATTAAGAACATTCCAGATGGAGGGAAGAGAAAGGTCAAAGAGGAATGGTCAAAGAAAGGCTCCCTATGTTCAGAAAGAAGGCACATGTTCCCGGACATACTTCCTCTTCCACCAATTCACCCTCCCCATTGTCAGCTGATGAGCCCACTTCCTACTTCACTGAGAGAAGCGGGGGCTAACCCTTCTCTGGGTTTATGTGTTGTCCTGTTGTGCAGGGGAAATCAGCTGGCACATCAGCCTGTCAACCTAAAGCTCACCTGCACAGCAGGTACTTGGCTCCCTCCCCCTGTCCTGTGACTATGGAGAAGCTGCACCCCCTGAGACACCAGAGAAAAGGATGCTCCCAGCCATCCTCCCCTCACCCCTGCATTACCTCATGCTCCCTTTCTCCCATATCTCCCCATCAACAAACAAAACAGGCCTCACCATCTCCAACCCACACCTCTTCCAATCCACATTTGCCTCTCAAAGTGACTCTCCAAGAGTTGGCTAAAAACATGGCGTCACTTCCCCTAGGCCTCATTTCTACTGAACTCACTCTAACAGGAGTTTCATCACCAATCACTCCACATAGTAAAGGCTATGACGTGGCCTATTTCACATGGTGATGCCAAGGAAGACCGCAGCTAGGAGGCTATTGCTGTGGTCGAGGGGAGACAGGAGCTCAAGGAGCTGAGAAGAGGATCACGTCTTTGCCTTTTGTCTTAAATTCAAGTCAGCAGAACTCATTGGTAAATTTGATGTGGAGGGTGGAGGGACAGAGGAGAATCAAAGACAGTTCCTGTATTTTTGTCGTTATTGAGGAGATGGGGATAAGCAAGGGCGAAGAGGGTTGGGGAATTCAGTTCTGAGATGCCCTTCGGGCTTTCTTGTTGGAGATGTTAAAAGGGCAACCAGCACAGGAATCTGGAGGGCCGGAGGGAGGTGGAGACTGGAGAGGTCTATCTAAAGTTCAGTGGTAAAGATAAGGTCTCTAAAGTCAATGGTCTGATGAGGTTATCTGGAGAGAATACAGAGCTGCCCACCTCTCAGGTGCAGCCATACCTGGAACCGGTCAGTCTCTCTAGCCCTATCTTCTTTGCCTAGAAGCACTCCCTGCAGGCAACCACATGGGGAACCCAGAGTCCACAGGCTCTCTTGGCCTTGGAACATGCTTTAAATGTGTCCTTGGCCATAAGATCCCCTCCCAAGCTCTTAAAGACTCTAGGTCCCATACCAGCTCTTCTTTTCCACTTGCTCCGGATCCCCCAGGAGTTTCTGTGGGGATCCATCCAGTGACGCTATGGCTATGGTGTCCACACTGCCATCCACATACAAACCATCCATTCATGGGGCATGTCTTGCTTAATTTCCCCCTCATGATGCAGTCACACATATAAATCCTCCCTGGGGAAGAAAGTTAGGCCAAAACCTTCAGCCACCATCCTTGAAAAGGGAGACATGGAGAGACAACAAAGCTAGAGCTGCCTGGGTCCCAGTCAGAAATGCACTCCTAACTTTCATAACAAATGGCTTCTTATTCAGCTGTAGAATTGCTACGGATGTAGATTAAATCAAATAGAGTTCTCTGGTCGAGGTTAGACAAATGCATTTCCTTGACCTCTCCCGGGCGGGACCGGGGCCCCCGTGACTTTTATAAACATACCACTGGACTTGAGGGTTTTCAGCATTTTTGTACCATAATCCTCAGTTGGAAACGCTTAAGAAACCTGCCAAGCTAGGAGGGAGCCGGAAGTGAGCCAGGTTGGCCTCTGTGAGCCCCCACTGTCCAGGCTGGGGCCAGAACTGCCATTAGTCACGTCAGGCCTGCTTTTTAACAGGCAGGCTTTCTCCCCCTAAATGATTCGTCTGGTGAAATATAAACACTGATCCTCTGGAACAGTGTCCACTCGCTCAAATGTATTTACTAACAAGCAGCCTAGCTTGTGGGAGCCATAATCTCTCCTGGCTTTGGAACGCAACCGGACTCCGGCCCTGAAGTGAAGAAGGAGCAGCTATAAATGAAGATTTAATTCCCCCTGGTTCCAGATCGAGCTTAGAAATTAAAAAGAGAACACTCCACAGTTTAGACAGGCAAAAATAAATAAATAAATAAAATAATAATAATAATAAATTCCATATTATTATTGCCCATGTCAACATCTAAAACTTATTTGAGGACGTGTAAATCCTCCAACTTACCTTTGCTAAACGTTCCCCACTTTAAATGTGCCAACATGTATTCCCATAACACCTCTGAGATCAACTGCATGCGAGGCCAAGCTTGTCTCTGAACTTGGGTCAGGGTCTGAGCGCCAAGTAGCCACTGCATCTCCTCCCGCAGTTGCCTCCCCACACTCGGCACACAGCAGTCGTTCCCACACAATTCAGACAGGGAAGACACAGCAGTTAGTTTTGGTGAAAGGCAAATATCCATTTTTCTTTAACTCCGAACAATCTTTGAATGGGTTGGGGTATGTCCTGATGATCACCCGGGAATCTTGAAGAGGGCAGGAACCTAGCCTCACCTCAAACTTAATAAATGAGAAATTCTTGAAGCGAATCTCAGGCATCTGTATGACCAAACAGTTGCCCTACATGATTCTGAAGCAGCCAATCTAGAATCCACACACAGGCCACCATCTGTAATGCCTGATAACTGATGGCACGCTTGACAGACCAGGCAAAATTGCAGACGTTTTGTTGGAATCGTATGCTAGGCAGAATCCCTTCCCTGGAAAATGCACTGAAGTGATTTATCTGTGGAACCTCCTTCCGGTTTCAGTCAAACTTTACGTGTTAGCCCAGAACTCCTCATCAGATGAATCCACTTTCTTCTTTGTGGCTAAAACCACGCTATTCAAAACATTTCGAAGGAGTGTATGGAAGAAACAAACAAATGATCTGGAGGCAAAGGGAACGTTTTTCTAAAGGGTCATGAGTTGTTTCTTCATTGTTTATTATGAAAAGTTAACAATGTATCCTTGCAGAATGGGTTCATCTCCACAGAAGAGCCCAAGGGAGGAAAAGGCAAGTGTGGCGCCTCATGGCTCAAGGCAAACACTATAGGCACCATGTTGCCTGTGGAAGGGAGTAGAGAGAGCATCTCGTCTATGTGATGTCACCGTATGTTATGTAAGCCTAACGGGACAGCATTGTACAGATAAACAAATATTTCATTCTATGGCCACACTTGTTGTAGGAAGCTTATCTTTCCAAACATGCAAGAGCAGTGGAGCCTCGTGCCACCATCCACATCTCCTTGCTTCCGGGACACTCTGATTCCAGAGCTCTGAGATGGGCCCTGCATCAGAACGTTCCAAAACATCCCAGGTCAAATGGTCAACTTAGAAATTGCACCAATCTTTGAGAATCACCTGAACATCATTTAAAAGGGAAACGAACAATAATGGAGAGCAGCCAAATTGGACAGACTGTTATTTTAAAGGTTTATATCTTTAGGGTTTATTTTTTAAAAGAAATCACTTAATGGCATGCCATAAAACCAAGTCAGTATTAAAACACACACACACACACACACACACACAGATTCTGATACTATCTACTCAGTTTGTCTCTGTTTAGAGAGATTATTACTGACCCCGAACCATCCATTTTCTCTTATAAGAAACAGCTGAGTTGAGCACTTCTAAGTGACATACCCAGTGTTCCCTTTAGAAATAAAAAATCTAGGGAGTGATAACAAGCAGCATTTTGAAGGTACAGAATCTTTCCTGTTGCTCCAAAATTTCCTGAAAGATTCAGGACCCCTGTAATGCCTTCTGATGGGCTGAGATGGAAACAAAACGCAAGTCTTTGTTATTAAAATGCTCAAAGGCTGAGCCCTGCTCTAGCTGCTCTGGAATCCACAGCCTTCCTCCCCCCATCCCCAGTCCGGCTCCTCCCTCCTCTCAGAACTTCTCCTGAGCCTGAGCTTGGCTCTGAGCACTGCGCCAGGTCCAAGGTGGGAGTCCTCCCTGGGACCCCAGAGGTTTGCTCGCTCAGTGGAAATAAACCAAGAATATATAACTGTTTATAAAGTGAGAATATGAACTCTTAATTACAGGGATCTCGAACGCCCAATTCCAGTTATTCCCAAAGCGAACATGACTGGGGCGGGGTGGGTGATAAAAAAAAAAAAAAAAAAAAAAGGACTAATGTCCTGGAAAGCAAAGCAAAAAAATTAAAGAACACTCCCTGTTAGATATTTGTTTTTGCCCATCCTGGCAAATAGTGGGTACTGAATGAATAAATAAATAAATAAATAAATAAATCCTTCTCTATAGACACAGCAAGGAGAGATCACTCAAGACAGAAGAGTGGGTTTGCCTCGGTCCTGCCAAGTTCTCTGACAATTTGGGGGAGAAGCAGCTCTTTGCAGATAATCCTGGCCGCGGGCTGACTCCTTGCTTTAGTTCTAAACTTTGGGTTGCTTTGTGCAAGCCTCCATATTAATCAGTCGGTGCCTAACCAATTAACTTGATAAGTATATAAGTATTACTATGTGCACAAGCTCAGGTTACTTTGCTAACTTAAGATCTGTTGCAACAGAGAACAAGACGAAGGTGATGCTTTCCCTCACTGAGTTTATAATTTAGTGAGGGAGATGGAAAGCCAATAACAGCAACCAAAAGCGGATGTAGCTTAATTACAGTGTGATAATTGTTACAGATATAACAAGACAGAGACTAGGGAATAATCTGGGCGGGTGGTTGGCGAAGGCCTCAGTGGGAAACAGGTCACCCAATGATGGAGGAGAAACTAGCCATGAATGAGCAGGGAGTGGACTGAATGGCAGAAAGGAAAAGTTAGTCTTTTCTGGGCAGAGAGAGAGAGTGGGATAGAGCCCGGGATGAGGGGATAGGGCCAGGAAGTGCCATGGGCTTCAGGGTTAGGAGCCTGAATTTTGTTCTCATTTAATGAGAATCCAGTGAAGTATTTAACCCCAGGAAGTGACATAGTTTGATTTATAATTTTACAAGGCTAATCCAGAAAAGGCAGAGAGTTCGAGAGCAGTGGAATAGGGTAAGAACAGAGTCCGGAGGTAGGGAAATCCAGCTTTAGGTTATTTCGGGGTCTGGCTGAGAGGTGGGATGAGGACTGTGGCAGGAGAGACAGAAAAAGGGGAACATGGTTAGACAAAATGTCAAGGAAGCGCCCACAGACTTGTTGATGATAAGGGGTAAGGCGTTCAAGCCATCAAGGGTCTTACCAGGGCTCGGGTCCTAAGAAATGAATGAAAGGTGACTCTACGAACCTGGGTGGGCAGTCCGCAGGAAGGCTGAGTGGAGGGAGGGGAGGGAGATCTAGCTCCTCCTCTCAAACATACCACCAACACTTTGAAAGAAACATGGGGATTTAAACAACATTAAGTTGGTGGCAGTTCCATCTCAGTATTTCCAGTTGAGAGAAGGATGGAAAGCATGACCCCCCTCAAAGGAGTGAGGGACATGCAGACCCCCTGAAGCAGGAGCAGGTGACAGGAGAGGGACACATAAGTTCCCCCCCCACTGTGCCTGACCAAGCTACCCTTCCTGAAGGGACTTGGGGCTCTGCATTATCCCCAAACAAGTCTCCCTTGTGGGTGTTTTGTTGTTATTTGCAATTCAACTTCAAGATCACCTGTCAAATATACCAAGGACAGAACAAAATATTCTGAGAATTTCTAAAAACACAGATCCAGACATATTGTTAAGGGTAAAAGTCTACTTCGGAGCTTTGATTTTCTTAAAAAAATAAAGCAGAGAATAGGCACGCACTGTGAAATGTTGTTAAATGAAAGAACACATGGGAGAGAAATGAAGGTGGATTTAATTTGGAATAGTTTCATTTTAATGATGTAAAAATACTTGAGCTGCCTTCCTAATTGCTTATTCTTTCCTTTATTTTTACTACTGGGTCACATATTCAACTCCAGGCTGGTCAAATTTCATTCAATTAACCTAGGTCTGTAATAGATAATCCCTGCCTTTCTATGTGATAAAGAGGGTAGGCTCTCCAAGTGTGTTTCTCTCAGAGGAAAGGATGAGAGGGACTCCACGCTCTCACCTTGTGTCCTGGGAGATGTAGCTGAAGGACAGTGGGGGATACATTCATGGATCTAAAGTTAACTTGCCTCTGTGACACTCATCCTGAAACTCATACTGTCATACGGAGCTTTCCCGAAGCCTTCTGAAGACAATAGGCCAATGATTTCCTCCAATTAAAAACTTTTTCTTTGGGGTTCCTGGGTGGCTCAGTGGGTTAAAGCCTTTGCCTTTGGCTCAGGTCATGATCCCAGGGTCCTGGGATTGAGTCCCTCATCGGGCTCTCTGCTCAGCGGGGAGCCTGCTTTCTCCCTCTCTCTCTGCCTGCTTCTCTGCCTACTTGTGATCTCTGTCTGTCGAATAAATAAATAAAATCTTAAAAAAAAACCCAACTTTCTCTTTATTTAAACTAATGGCATCTAAAATCACCACAATTAAAGGTTTCCTCCAAACTGTAAATGTGTTTAACCCAGAGAAGACAAACCCAGGATGCTGCATTTTGGGGGACATATGACAATATGTCCTTGCCTAGATCCTGAGAGTGACCTTGAGACGTGGCAAGCTCAAGGCTGGGAGGGCAAGTGGGCAGTTGCCTAACTTCTTACTATACTGAATGCTGCCATGTTTCAGACGATCATGTCTGGGTACCAGAAGAGACAGAAAACTTCAAACACATGATTCTGGGCTAAATCTCAGCTGAGAAGCTGAATGCCTTATTAGAAGGGAGAGTAAAAAGAAACAAAAGGTGACAGTAAAAAGATTGATCTCTTTCATTCTTTGTTTCTTGCTCTCAAAAAAAAAAAAAAAAAAAGAGTAGTAACTTCGAGAACCTCAGGGCTAAAATTGAGGCACAGCCCCATTGGTGATTTTATGTGCCAGAATGCGGATGCAGTAGGAGCTTAATGGACATTAGGTATCAGAAAGGAGGATACAGGTTTTGAGGCTCAGGATGACTTTCCAAACAATATTAGCAGGATCCAAATGTTGCATCCTCGAACTTTTAACAGATGGTGGATACCTATACTAAAATATTCTTTTTATGCTTCATATTTGATATGTCCGACTAAGCAGACCAAGTCATGACTAAAATTGCTATTTGAATAAACAGTTTCTCATAAATTTGGATTAATAATATATTGGAGTACCATTTGCTTCCAAAAAAATAAAGCCTGAAATCTCATTAAATCGCTAGAAAGCGCTGGTAGTACAAAACTATACAAAATAACAGCAGCATAGTGAAATTACAAAGCGTTTCATTGCGCAGGTGACCCTTTCCTACACGATTTGATTTTCAAAACCTAACTCTTTTTTTTTTTTTTAATATTTAAGATTAGGGATCTTTCTCCCAGTTACAACTTGTAGGTCTGCTTCTGAATTGCAATGAACAGATAAACAAGATCACAGATGTGTCAGTTGAAAGTGAACCTTTTCTGGCACTTGAGGAATTGGCTTACTTAACTGAGCTCTGTTCTCTGTATAATGCAAGATTCTCTGTAACAAGGCGAGATTTTTTTTTTTTTCTTTTTCCGGGAAACCAGGGATTTGTGATGCCGTTTAAAACAGCAAACTTGAACCTCATTATCAAGCTGAGCAAGATTAGGAAAGACTCTGAGTCTTCTTCAAGGATTAGTTGCTAGTTTAAAACAATGCGGGATTTAAAAAGACATTCTCGCGGGCACCAGTGGATTAATCTTGCCATTTCACCATTGGGATAAATGAAAGAAGAAACAATGCCAGCAAACACTATTCTTTCAAAGGATCCTCAAAAACCAAACATTCTACAGTGCAAATGTCAAGATTTATTACAGGGAGGAAATATGTCAGGGCCTTCCAAAACAAAATAAATTCTCCTACTTATTTTGGCCATGTGCTTCTATTCTTTTCAGACTCAAGCCAGATTGTTCACATGTAAGAAATATTTCCTTGTGGATTCATCTCCGAAGATTCACACACCAGCCTGCTCCTCCCGGGGCCACTGGGTGGGGTGGGGGAGTTGGTGGGTGGCTGGAATGCATGAAAAGAATGGAAATTAAGATCTAAATGAGGCCAAAGCAAATCTAAATGGGAAGAAATTCAATCTCATCATAATGACATTTAGTATTTTTCAAAGCCCCAAATAAATAGTATTTAGAATGTCAATCATTTTAAATAATGTGATTAATAATATAGAGAGTACAGATATTTAAACGGGTTTCAAATGGGAGAGAAGTACCATAAGTCTATCTTTGAGAACAATGTGAAATCAGAAAGCAAACATATTAGAACTAATCCATGTATGGTTCTGTGTTCTCTTCTTCCCCAGATGTGTGACCCTAAGCATAACCTGAAATCCGTTAACTTGCATCAGTCACTGTAGGCTTCCCTGGTCCTATGGTAAAAAAAGTCTTTGCCCTTAGTGGCAGAGGTTGTTTTCTTGAGAAGCTTTGAAATTCATTTACGGCTGTCTGTGACAGATGGCACAGAAGGGACTCTCTTACCGAGTGGGTTGGCTTCAAACTCACCACCCAACTTTACTTTCTATCATCCTAAGAGGACTCTGAATTTGAAACTGTTCTAGGACCTCTCCAACTGGAGAGAGCAAGGTGATGGGAGCTAGTTGCATCTCATTAAGCAACCCTTTGGGCAGGCACTGCACTAGACGTGTTGTACTTGACATTTCATTTAGTGCTTACAGCAACCCCATGACATAGGATTATGATTGACCTCATTTTGCAGAAGAGAGAATAAACAAATTTCTCAACATCACGCAGCCACTGTTAGTAGCTTCCACGTCTGCCTTCAGTGTCTACTCAACTTACAGCAAATATCTTTTATCGTCTATATGAGGATAACTGAAAAATAATCTTGCCTTTATAAATACCGGTAATGAAAAATCCTAAGCTTGAAGAGCTTGTGGGTTTACTTTCACCAAACTTGGACAATTTTTGGCAATAAAGATCAAAGCCAGATGATTTTCTAAACTGTAACTCTTCTAAATTGAAGTTCAGCTATAAAACTAGAAATTAAAATTTTGAGTTTTGTTTTAAAATTGGAAAGCCAACAGTAAGAAAAGTCACTTTCATGGTTTTACCCATTTTTAAGACGCTGACAAGTGCTACATAGTTTGTTAACATAATGTAACACAGGATTAGTTGCTACCTTGCTATAATTGTTTTTCACACCAGGTACTTGTTAACATGTGTCTTAAAATTGGCAGAATATTGCTATGCAATGTGACCGATGTGATTGTGTATTTTTTACCCCTAAATGTTATTTGGTGGTAATATAATTTCTAGTTTGTATAGATTTGTTGAATTACATCCTCACTTTATTGTTCTGTTTTTAATAACAATACAAGACAATTTGCTGTTTATTTGTGAGGCACATAGATCATTTGCCATAACAGAATTGTCTTCCTTGAGGCCTTTGTGATTACCATTCTCAAAGTAAGTGATTTCAATTAATTTCAGTTTGGCAGGTTCAAGTTCTTGCCAAAACTTCCAAATAAGAACATTTGGTAATTGTGTCTCGTGTCAACTGTCCTGATGAAGTTTCTTCATAAATTTTTCTCTGTAAATTTCATCTTTCAACTACCAAATCAATTCCTTTTTAAAAATCAATGTCTCTGAAACTCACATAACAAAGTACAGTCATTAGAATGGAGCACAGTTCAGAAACAGATCTAGGGACAGGGATGAACTAACTTGCTTTCATACACCGAGTGAGATCTGACATGCTCCTTGCTCCTCCTGAAACTCTTTCTACTAAAACACATAGCTAAATTTCCTCATTATTGTTATCTTTTTCCAATTCTTATGCTTTTCTGAAGGTATATATTTTTTTCTCTGGAATACTTTAGAAAAACTTGATCAAAATATGCTAACATAAGTCCACCCCTAAGAGCTAGGTGCACAGACCAGAAAGCTTCCCTTCAGGGAGGAATTACTTTTTTTCTTTCCAAACTACCAGGTGTTACTTCTTCTCTAAATATTTTGTAATGACTAAGGTATCTAGACCATGGGCTACAGCATTATGAACCTAGAAGGTTAACCATCTGGGATAATATTAGATGAGAGTGAAGAGAACACTGTGTCAGTATGATGCCCCACAAAGGGCAGCCTCCATGTTCCTTGAACTGGATCCTCATGGCCAAGGTGTGGCTGCCAATGCCTAACCCATCGCAACTACATCGGGGTTTTTGCATCGTTAACTGAAGCCAAGCACCCCAAAGTTTAAGTGCTTTGCACATTTCACTCTTATACAACTCATTGGAAGGCTCAAGGCCCTCAGCAATCAAAGAAGGAAGATAGATGCATGAAATCAGATTTACCAATTCTTCATTTTCAAACTCCGAGTTATACTGTGCTGCTTCTTCCGTCACTGGTTTCTGAACGATGTTTCTGCAGACGAGCCAGATGGTCAGACTCGCAATGAACATCCCAATATCAGGCACGAACACTCTGATCCCATTGCCAGCATCAGCTCCCTTTAGGCTATGAAGGGAAAAGAAAAAGGGAGGGGGAGGAAATTTAGTTGTTTTTCTATTCCTATGGTGACACTATCTCCAAATAGGTCTGTATCTCCTTAATGAATTTTTTAAAAAAGCAATACTCAGTTTCTGCCTAGAGGATACGGGAAAGCGTTTCATCGACCTCAGAGTCTTATGTAATCTGCTAAGATTCAGGAAGGCACCAGGGTTTCACTGGAGTTTCAGAAATATTATAAAGACTCCTAAACCAATTCTCACTTCTAAAACACGCTAATGAACTGTATTGTTATTAAATAAGCCCGTGTGCCGTACAGAACAGGTGTGGGGAATCTAACTGAAGCAGTTAAAAACTAGACATATACTAGTAGCCAGGAGATATTATACCTTAGAGGTAAATCAAAGCTGGAGGGAAAACAGAGAAAATGTTACAGCAATCCTTGAAGGGAGGACCTCTTCATTATTTTGAATACGTAGTTGATTTTGTTTTCCATACTGTTCCAAGAAAGGCAGACCTAGTACACTTCTTCTTTTAATCGTGGAGAATGGACTGTGAACTTCGAATTGGAAGATTTGGGTTCAAGTGTAATAAGCCTGACACTGACACATGGCATTCCTGGGTGGAGGGTGTAGGGGGAGGCAAGGGCCCTTCCCATGGCCCTATGTTCCTCCTCCTCCAAGCCAAAGAGATAACTACTCTTCACCTTCCTTATCTCATTTAAGTCAAATGCAAGTGACTCAAGGTTTATAGAGATAAAAACTTATTTAGGGACTCTGCATGTGTATGATCAAATACCTACTGGATTCATTTACATTGTGTATATTGTGTATTTTGGCAAAAACAAAGTATAACACACAGCACAGTATAACACACAAAGTATAACACACAGTATAACAAAGTATAACACACAGTATAACACAACACAAAATGTTAACAATGGTTAACAATGTTGTTAACATTAACATAACATATGTTATGTTAATGTTATATTATGTTAACATAACAATGTTGTTAACATTAACAATGTTGTTAACACAACACAAAATGTTAACAATGGTTATATCTAGGTAGCCCTCCGTTGCCTACCTAGATATAACCATTGTTAATATTTTGATAAATTAAAGCATTGTTAATAATATCTACCACTAACTGAGCAATTGCTCTGTGTTATAAGATTGGTACATATTATTTCATCCAGCCAGTTACCATACAGAGTTAGGCATTATTATTTATCCTTCTTTGCATTAAAAACAAAACAAAACAAAACAAAAACAAAAACAAAAAACAAACCCAACTTCGGCTCCAAAAGGAAAAAGTATTTCCCTGAAGTCACACAGAGAGAGGAGAGTGAAGTATACTCAAGCTCCATTTAGATACAAATTTTATGCTCTCCACCACTGTGTTCTCATGTATGTACCTGCCTGGCTTTCCTTTCCAAGCTTCCTTGGTGCCTTGACATGCATACTGAGAGTTTACAATGCTAAGCTCATACATCACCTATTGTTTTGAAAATAATTAGTTCATTTACTGTATCACTAATACTTTTATTACTCACTGATGATTTTTATTTTTTATTTTTTTAAAGATTTTATTTATTTATTTGACAGACAGAGAGGCAGCGAGAGAGGGAACACAAGCAAGGAGATTGGGAGAGGGAGAAGTAGACTTCCCACAGAGCAGGGAGCCTGATGCGGGGCTCAATCTCAGGACCCTGGGATCATGACCTGAGCCGAAGGCAGACACTTAACGACTGAGACACCCAGGTGCCCCTCACTGATGATTTTTAAACATCACCAAGTTCATGATCAGATAGCACATAACTATTCCACTATATTGCATTTAGAATGTTTTCATTTATTTGTTACTATCATAATATGTAAAAGTTAAAACTTAATTACTTCAAGAATCTAGAAGAAAATCTTCAGACCAGTCTAATTTGCTTTTTTAAAAAATGGTCTGGAAGAGACCATGCCCTACAGAAGCTTCACGTTCAGACATGGCTCTAAACCCTTCCAAACAGAGAAACATGAAAGTGAGAAGAGATCCCTTTACCTCCTTACATGAAACAAATGTGATTGTGTCAGAGGGATTAAAAAATTACAAATTCCATTCATTTGGAGTAAGAGGAAGAGAATTCAACTAAGAAAGTTGCATCTAAACTACACTTAGAACAATGAAATCTAATGATTGATTTTATCACCAAAGGTAGAAGTTTGTTGTATACTATTAAAAGTGATCAAACAGAGCAAACAAAAATTAGCATCATTACAGGGAGAAGAAAGAGGGGATCCAGGAGGCAGACCAGAACACAAAGGCCAGGCTCTGGTAGGTGCTTGCTGTGTGGGGCTAAGATCAGGAGAGCTGCTAGTCCTAATAGGTTATTAGAGCTCTTTCATGGGAAACAAATTGACTGCGGCATTGTATAAAAAGCACTAACCAAGCAGGGTTGAGGGCAAAAGAATTCTTCAAGGAAAGGTGTCAAGGACTCCAGCTGTGGCCTCAGCTGCTCCTTGCCCCACAGTACAGAGACCTAGGAAGCCCCAGCAAAGCCTTACGCCTTTCCCACCTGTGGACTGCATTAAGCTCCCAGTCTGCAAACAGTCTCTTTGAGGCAACAGGCTCGGCTTTGTGTTTCTTGGTCCCAAAAGACACATTTCACAGCATACATATATTACGAGAGTAAATGAATGCTGTTTGCAAAAGCAATCACGCCGCTCACTGTGATAGAATTTAGCTACTGGATCCAGGATTGGGCTGTGATCCCGATTTGCAATGAAATCATTCAGCCACAGAGGTGCTAACCTATTAACTACTACTCTTGGCTTGCTGATTTAACAAAGCCGTGCATTCATAATGCCACGACTGCAGAAACAAAGACACTTTTGAAGAATATAATGAAGAGCAGGTCCAATGAACAGGTCACAGTCTAACTGATATATCATTTGGGGATCATTTTATCAATCAAGTCTCCTTCTTCACTGTTTAGACCAGTGTCTACTAAAGCCCATTCATCAGAACGTCAGTCCTCAGAAATGTGGTAAGTTAAACAAAACAAGGCAAAAAATGAAAAAAAAAAAAAAAAAGTCTTCAGACAAATAAGTGTTAGAAAATCACAATGCATAGTACTGTGGTAAAGAACCTGTGAAGTTCTGTAGTAAAACAAGAAATTTGAGTTGATTTATGCCTCTGTTCCAAAATTTATTTGACCAAAAACCATTTCTTAAAATTTTTATCTGATGCCTATCACATTTTACTGAGCTAGTGTTCATGGAACCGGTCTTAGGAAATGTTGCGCTAGAGTCTGCTTAATGGTCTAGTTTTTGATTGAAATGAATGGATAATTTGGAAACTATCCTAATGTGCCGCTAAGCCCTACAAATTTGATGTTTACTAGGTCTCAAATAACTTTTGAAGTCAGTGGCATCTCATTCCATTCTATTATCCAGTCGTCTAACTATCCATCTATTAACTCGCTAAGTCATTGAAATCGTGAAGCTGGAAGGAACTACAAATAGTCCAGCTCTTCTTATCTGATAGATAGGAAACCAACAAGAGAAAGGGCTAAATGGTTGGTCCAACTGCTCACCTAGGGGCAGACTACTTCTACTCAAAGTCTTCTGATGAGTATAGGCAACACTCACTGCTCCTGTCCTTACTCAGCCATCTTCTACCTACTGTAACAGGCTCCTTTGCCCACACTGCTCAGAAAATGCTCTTTCAAGGGTCACAAGTGATCTCCCTGCTACAAGGCCCAAAGAGCCCATTCTCATCCTACCCTAACTCTGAACTGCACTTGACAAGCAAGATCAGCCCTTTCTGTTCTCGAACCTATTCCTTGGTTTTCTTGCCTTTCCTTTCTAGCTATCTAGATAGCTATGGATAACTGGGGATATTCCTGGAAACTTGCATTGTTTAGTGGGATATCCCACTAAGAAGTACTGGGCTGGGGGTGCCTGGGTGGCTTACAAGGTTAAGCCTCTGCCTTTAGCTCAGGTGATGATCTCAGGGTCCTGGGATCGAGCCCCACATTAGGCTCTCTGTTTGGCGGGGAGTCCGCTTCCTCCTCTCTCTCTGCCTGCCTGCTTGCGATCTCTCACTCTCTCTCTGTCAAATAAATAAATAAAGTCTTAAAAAAAAAAGTACTGGGCTGTGTTTTACCCATTGGACTCTTCTTTTCTCCTCAAATGTTGACAAGTCTGCAAGGTTCTACTCTTCACTTATTTTTCTTCTAATGCTACATGGTAAACCTGGGTGATTTACCTACCCCCCCGGCTCCCCAGGCACCAACATGATGACTTACAAATCCACACAGCCAATCCAAAACTTTCCCCTGAGATATACCAATGGATACCCACTTTCCTACTAGATATGTCCACTTCTAAAGCTTTTAAAACTAAATGTTATCTTTATTCCAAAAGCTGTTCTTCCTAACCTTGAAAAAGTGGTGCTGTCATTAATCTAGAAACCAAGACAGAACCTGGACCCTGAAAAGCTGGGGGTTCTGTCTCCATAATGTTTCTCTTGCTGCCATTTTATCCCCACATCTCAGTTCTGCTCCTGGATTACTGCAGTAGCATCCTCATTATTTTGTCTCAGGTGGTCCCCTCTGCCAACAGGTCTCCATGTTACTACCAGAGTTTCATTTTTAGAAGCATAAGGTTGACCATGTGAACTGTGCTGCCCACAGGAAAGGTCCATATTCCTGAGTATGGTGTGTGAGGCCCTTGGTGTTACAGGCCTGGTTGCCTTAACTCTTACTATGATTTTTTTGTACCTCAAATTCCATCCACCCCGAATATGCAAATGTTTTTCCCTGTGAGCTGTTGTGCAACCTCCTCCCTTAGCCAACAATGCCCTTCCCCCACATCTCCATTGTGAAGCCCTTCCATCACCCTTCCTTGACCATTTCCTCCTTTAAAAGCCTGCCATACCTTGCACATACTTGATCATAAAATGTTTAATATTTTATGTCACTCAGTGACATAAGATGAGAGCTTCCTGTCTACTTCCTCTCTGTATCCAAGAACTATATATGTATGTATATATGTATGCTTTCTTTGTACGTATGTATGTGTGTGTGTGTGTATATATATATATATATATATAGAGAGAGAGTATTTATTCTGCCAGCCCTTACTCTCTTCACACTGTCCCATATATATATCTGCGTATATGTATACATATGTATACATATATATACACATATACATACATATATATATGGGACAGTGTGAAGAGAGTAAGGGCTGGCAGAATAAATACTGTGTATATATGTGTATATGTATGTGTATATATGTATGTATGTATACATGTATACATATGTATGTGTGTATGCATATGTATACACACATATGTATGTGTATATGTACACGTGTATATACACATATGTGCATGTATACACACATATGTATATACACATGCTCATATATGTGTATATACATATATATGTACATATACACATATGTACATATGTACATATACGTACATATGCACATATGTACATATACGCATGCACATATACGTATATGTGTATACATGCATGTGTATACATGCATGCATATGTATGTATGTACATACATATATGTGTATATGTGCATATATACACATGTATACATACACACACACACACATATATATATGGGACAGTGTGAAGAGAGTAAGGGCTGGCAGAATAAATACTATCTCTAAATATTTACCCTTTACTTTGTATAACAGTAGTTTGTGCAAAGTATTGGTGAATAATTAGATGAGATATTTTAGTTCATTTAGATTGTTTCATTCAGGAAAAATAAAATACAATCCCAGACAGGAAGAAATGTTACTTTGTCTGGGAATAGCTAGAGATCAGGAGCTCATGAATAGTCTCAGTTACTTGAACACAAAGATGTAATTGTCAAAACTGGAAAATATAAATCATGATATATATGTAAATATCATATAATATATATATGACATATGTATGTGGTTTTGTTAAATACATACATTGGAGAAAACATTTGAAGAACAGGAGATATGGAGTGTATCTAACGAACATTAAAAGGCTCAATTTGGCAGAATTCTTTATCCATTCATTCAAAAAATATTTATTATACCATCTCCAATGTGCCAAGCACTGTCTTGGAAATTGATTGTTGGTTATAAAGGTATGTAAGGGAGATAAAGTAAAAAAGATGGGTTAAGGTTGGACCCAACTGGGATTGGATTTTTGGCAAAGAATCCCATAGCCCAAACTGCTGAAGGATTTGGAGCAAAGGAGGAACATAATCACCAAGGAAACTGAGAGACTGTGATTTGGTTGTAGGAAGTGGGGCGTGGAGGCAGCGTTTTCATGGTAATGTGAGGTGTAGTGCGGAGGCAATATTTCATGCTGGAAGCCACAGTGGGATTTGTGCCTGAAAGAGAAGTCATGGCTGAAGAGGTAAACTTGAAAGTTTCCTTCCACGTAAGTTGGCTAAAGTCAATAGAATAAATTAGATTGTCCAGGGACGGTGCATTGCATAGAGTAAATCTTTGGATAAGGTTCTTTGGTTCTTTGAACTAATTATAAGTATACACCCAGAGCACTTAACAATAAATTACATTTTATTTCAAATAAATTCTACATTTGAAATCACACTAACTAGGTTTTGTGTTGAAGTCCTATTTTAATGAATTAATGAGTTAGATAGATAGATATTTCCTTATAAAATGTTACCATAGGGTTCCAGGTATAAAACAGTTACATTTTTCATATATATATATATATATATATATATATATAATTTCATATTTATATATCCTATAACATTTCAATATTTTATTTATAATATTTATATTTCATATAAAATGTCATATATATATATATATAAAAGCTTACGCTAAACTGCTTAAAATGTCATGTTCTCTTAAACAGGCAAATATTTTCTTTCTAAACTTGCCGTAGTTGCATTGGTCTTATTTGTTGAGGGTGATTATACTTCTTGAAGAGGCATTGAGGAAGCTGGAAATTGGGAATAAGCTACATATCCTTCAAGAGGAAAATGAATAGATTAAATTAGTATACCTCCACAAAATAAAATAAATACTATAAATGAATAAAGTGGTGCAAAAGTATGTGTGATGGATCTAAATATGGATGTATCATCTCATAACCATAATGTGGAACATAAAAGAAGAAACAAAAGTACAGAATGTAGGTCACTTAGGGATTTATGCATAAAAAATGACATGAAAATGACAAACAGTTATTTCTGGGAAGAGAAGAGGGATATAATAATCTACTGTATAAATACCAAAAATATTACTAATGTTCAAGTCCTTAAATTGGTTGAAAGCTAGTTGATAGGAACAAAAATGTATCTTTAATTCTTCATATTATTTTGAATAGTCATGCTGCTTAAAATTTCTTGTGTAGAACATATCTGAAAAACATGAAGTCAATTATCTTGGCTGGAAAAGACAATGACTTTTTTATTGAGGTAAAATTGGTATATAGCATATTAATTTTAGGTGTACGATATAATAATTGGTACTTGTACACACCACAAAGTGATCACATAATAACTCTGGTTACTATCCATCACCATACAGTTGATCCCCCTCTTTACCCTTGCTGCTCACCCCCTAACCCCCTTCCCCTCTGATAACTGCCAATCTGTTCTCTGAATCTATGAGTTTTATCTTGTTTGTTCACTTGTCTTCTTTGTTCATTTGTTCTGTATTTTTCAGATGCCATGTATAAGTGAAATCATATAGTATTTGTCTTTATCTGATTTATTTCACTGGGCACAATATCCTCAAGGTCCATCTGTTTTGTCACCAATGGCAACATTTTCTTCTTTTTATAGCCAAATAGTATACCATTGTGCGTGTGTATCACATTTTCTTTATCCATTCATCTATCCATGGATAACTATGTTATTTCCATCTTTTTTTGTTATTTCCATATCTTGACTATTGTAAATAATGCTGAAATGAACATAGTGGTGCATATATCTTTTCAAATTAGTGTTCTCATTTTCTTTGGATAAAGACCCAAAAGTGGAATAGCTAGATCTAGAACACATGGTCGATCTTTAGTTTTTTAAGGAACTTCCATATTGTTTTTTATAGTGGCTGCACCAACAGTGTAAGAGGGGTTCCATTTCTCCACATCTTCTTCCACACTTGTTATTTCATGTCTTATTGATAATAGCCATTCTAACAGGTATGAGGTGGTATCTCACTGTGGTTTTGATCAGCATCTTCCTGGTAATTAGTAATGCTGACATCTTTTCATGTGCCTGTTGGCCATCTGTAGGTCTTCCTTTGGAAAAATGTCTATTTAGATCCTATGACCATTTTTAAAAAATTGGATTGTTTGATCTTTTGCTATTGAGTTGTTTGAGTTTTTTATATATTTTGGATATCAGCCCTTATCAGACATATGATTTGAAAATATTTTCTCCTGTTCAGTGAGTTGGCTTATCATTTTGTTAATGTTTCCTTTGCTATGCAGAAGATTTTTCAGTTTGATGAGATCCCACTTGTTTACTTTTGCTTTTGTTACTTTTGCTTTTGGAGTCAGATCTAAAAATTCAGCACTAAGATATAAGAAGCTTGTGGCCTTTATTTTTTCCCCTAGGAGTTTGATGGTTTCAAGGGATTAATTTTATTAATGTTTGATTAATGTTCTAATGACCATAATTATATTAGGTCTGACTCATTACTCAAATACAATCACCAGCCTTCCTGGCAAGGTCCAGAGAAGTGAGGCATGCGGGTATTTCCATGGTCAAATCAATTTATTTTTCCAAGTTTCAGTTTTTTCATCTACAAAATGATTTCTCAGGGTCTCCCTGACTCTAAAGTTTCATTTCAACTAGGAAAATCCACCATAAGGAGGCAGCGAAATTGAGATGGGACTGGGAAAGAAGAAAAATGCTGGAGTTTCAGGTATTGCTGAGAAGGAGCAACCAGGTGTAAATGCAACCACAGTCCTCTCTGGAAGTTCAAAAACAGTAATTGCATTTATGCAACTCTTTTGGGGAGGTAAGTCTTTTGGTTCAGAGTTAGTAGAAAGGTCAACGTCAATGGAATTCCAATAAATGATTAAAATAGCAAATGAGCATTATGTAAATGAATGCAAACTATTAATTTGGTCTACCTAGTGCTCTGGTGGCCTCTGAAGTTGACAAACTAAAAGTCAGACTACTTTCATTTTTCTTAAGCGTAAGTACTCTGACTGAGGTCCATCAGTCACTCAGATTTCATAAATCACCTTAAGAACAAAGTGAACGTATATCTAATTGTAAAACCTTAATGTCAGAGATAAAACTCTGATTTCAACTGCTTCCCACATCTCTTAAAAATATGTATGGAGGCTATCTTTTTTTATTTAATCTATGACTTCACATAGCAAGTCACATAAGGAAGTATTAAATAGATTTCATATAAGTGAAGAAAGATACAGATGAGTAAAACTTGAAGGAAATGTATCAAGTACTGAGAATTCCTTTCAATATTCAAATCAAGGGAGTCCACTGTTGTTAATGCATTGAAGAAGCCAAGTAGCTCATTTCTATGAATTCAGAAAACTTTTCTGTCACTAAAAGAGCAATTGCATGGCAATTTCTAATTATATAAAGGTATGAGCTAAGGCTGAATTTCCAGGATTTTTTTTTCTACATTTAGTGGCAGGATTTTTTTCACCTTGAAGGTGAAACACTACTTGAGTATTTAAATCCATTTATTGTGAGAAGTTGCTCTTCTCCCTTTGGAACACACATACTTCATTCTTATATAAAGTGTATTGATGACTTTTCACTTCTGTTATGAGGCAGAAGGTCAGTTAAGAGAGTCCTAAGGTTCTTGCTTTGACGGAAGTTAAGGGAAGGGAGAAAAAAGGGTTGGAAGACAGTCACATATTTGTCCCTATGTACTCGACTGTTCAGGAGTGTGTGGGAGCTGGCTGGTTCTAGGTCTGGGTTCAGTGATAGTGTTTATTACCAGCTTGAAATTGACCACAGTGGGAATATTTACATCATGGAAGTTAGCAAATGCTGTCAATAGGTACTTTTCCTCCAAAGAGCTGGTTGGAATGGAATATTACTCAGTCATAAAAAAGAATGAAATCTTGTCATTTGCACAAGTGTGGATGGAGCTAGAAAATATTATGTTGAGTGAAATAAGTTAGTCAGAGAAAGACAAATGCCATATGATTTCACTCATATGTGGAATTTAAGGAAAAAAAATGATCAAAGGGGGGAGGAGAAGTAAACCAAGAAACAGACTCCTAACTAGAGAGAGCAAACTGATGGTTACCTGAGGGGAGTTAGGTGTGGTAGGATGGGTTAAATGGGTGATGGGGATTAGGGAGGGCAATTAATGTGATGAGCATCAGGTGTTGTATGGAAGGGTTAAATCTTAAATTGTACACCTGAAACTAACATTATACTGTATATTAACTAACTGGAATTCAAATAAAAACTTTTAAAAACACACTAGAACAAACAAAATACAAAACAAAATAAAACTCCAAAGCAGTAACAATAGAATGCACTCCTTTCACTATGTGTCTCTCTTGGGCAAAATTCTAAAAAATACCCTTAAACATCAAATCTAAAGTCCTCTACCTGATGTTTAAGGTTCCCTATCCTAAAGCTTATTTCTGGTTCCTCCTAAACTTGTGATCTTCCTCTAGGCGCCTCACCATCCTATGACAAGGACATATTCCTTCCAACTTCTGGATCTTTGAAAACGCAGTTTCTATTACTTGGAATTTCCAACCTCATCTTCTACCTTTGTCCCAGTCAAAATTAATGTATGTGCTCTTTCAAACTTGTGGCTAGAAACATGACTGTAAATGATCATATATTCTATCCACTGGTCTCACTTCCTGTCAACTTCTTGAAGCACTGAAAGCTCCCTCCCGTGCCTCCTTTTTAGTGATTTTTTGACTATGACAAGGCTCTCACAAAGGAAAGGTCCTGGTGAAAGCGTCTCAGACATCCTTTCTTACTGCTAGTCAAAAATGATAAAATATCTCAGCAAGCCAAGAACTTCCTCCAGCTGCCCCCTCTTCTGTGCTGGGGGAGTGGATATGTCCTGCCTCTTGGATTTGTCCCTTTCTTATTTTCTATGCACTCACAAGGAATAGTCTGTCCTCTATCAACAGTGCTAATTCCTACAGATCACTCTTGGGAGTCTCCACATCATTTATTCCTAAGAGAAAACTCCATCATAACATTTATAAAAAACAGAGTTGCACCACCTGGAGCCTATCCCAAAGTCACTTGCCTTCCAAGTTACAAACAAAGCGTTGGTCACACTGTCCAGCTAGTGAGATACCAGGGTATGGTAGATGTGGGTTTATAAGAACAACATGAAAAACAAGCTGAAATCTCCCTCCTTAAGCAATAATGGCAGTAAACACAAAGTGCCATCTCAGATGTCCCCTCTTTCTTGAATTGCTGTGCTGAATAGCTTGAGAAAAAATGAACTCAAATTAATTTTGTTAAAAAGAAATTAAGACATGCAATGGATTGCTGTGACCAAGTAGCCCATTTATGCTTTTCATAAACACTCAATCCAAAAAAAAAAAAAAAAAAAAGGCAAGAGGCTTTGTGTCACTATTGGAAGCAAACACAGAATAAAGAAAACAGCATGAACTTTGGACTTCAAGACCTTGAAGTGAACCCCATCCCTGCTAATTTAATTCGACAAATATGTATGAGTATGTGTTAGGTCACGGGCATTTGGCCAGGTCCTAGGCCGTCCCTGCCGAGAAAGATAGAGTCCCAGCCTGCAGCAAGGTCTTGTATAGTAAGAAAGGCCGACAGGAGGCAAATAAATTCCTGCCGGTGGGGGAAGGCAACAGTAGGCATGTGTGCAGGTGTCAGCCAAAGAAAGAGACAATTAACTCCCTTTGTCAAGGATGCAATAGGAAAGCTCCCTCAGCTGACCAAGTCTGAGATGGGTTTTGAAGGAACTCTGAACTAGTAATGGTGTGTCTGGGAAATTACAAACAAAAGGACTTTGTTGTGATTTACAAGATGAGGATGAATGGTGGGAGACAGCCTTGAAAGGGAATGGGGTCCATGCCAGGGATGACCTTGAATGACATTTGGACATGCAAATGCAAAATGCCAGGGCATTGGAAGAGGTGTTAGTTGCTATTTATAAGCCACTTGATTTTATGTGCACATATGCAAGTTCTTTAACTTCTCAGTTTCCTACATTATAAAAGAAGAAAATATCCCTTCGCCCATAAGGGGGTGACAATTAACAGATGTTTGCTGTGCCCCAATTACCCAGCTCCCCACCAGGCAAATTTTGGACGATTGTTAGAAGCTGCACTTGGGAGCGGTCAGAGCAGTGGGCTGGGATGAAAAAGAACCAGTGTTCATTCTTATTCAAGTGTGTGAGTTTGGAAAGAGAGAAAACTCAACATCCAGTCCAAGGCAGCCACCAGAGACTAAATCCAGGATCCGAAGAGAACCTTAAACAAGACAGAATGGGTCAATACAGCAAGCAGTCTGAGGGACTGAGAAGAGGGTCATACCGCCTGCGTGTCTGCACACACAGCCTGCAAATGTGGTTAAATCAAGCAAGCAGAAGCTTAGTCTAGGTACAAGAGGGTGAGCTGATGTGCTCTGTGTATTTGTGTGAGATGAATCAGGACCAGATATGGGGACCATGTATCTCCATCTGCGTCACCCCCTCCCTCTACACCATTGAGGACTTCTCCCATATAAGGACTGTCCTGCATTACCACCATGCGTTCTTCCCCTACAGGACACCCATGTTGACTCACTACCATCCAGTGTCAGACTCCATTCTTATTCCTCCACGTCTGGGGCCAGAAGCATGCAGTGCATTTAGCTGTCATGTCTCCTCAGTTTCCTTCCATCTGGGACAACTTCTCAATCTGTCATTCTTAGTTTTTCATGCTCTGGGAGGTGAATGAGTATAGTTTTCCTTATGTAGGATGATCCTCAACCTGGCTCATGCTTCTTGCAAAGAGCACCATGGAAATGATGCTGTCCTTAGCACACCGGGTGGGGGCCTGCCATTCCAACACATCCCACCTGAATTATTTGACTGGGGGGGGCTATTGCCCTTTTATCCCCTTTGTATTTGACTCATATTTTGTGGGCAGATATTCCAAAATTACAATCATCCTGGTCCTTGTCAAACCTCCATCTACCTACCTTAGCCATCATCAACTCCTACCAGGACCCACTACCATCATGGCGGCTACCAAAGCTGGCCAGTTGGGCCTGTTGTTACTAATCAGTGTCCTACTCCAAGAAAGCACATTGCCTTATCCCCAGTAGATTAATTACTTAGCCAACTGACATCAATGTGGACCCATGAATTCCTACTTTACTGCATAGATTGTATTTTGAAACTACCATTATTTATTTTGATGCTCAGAGTGTTCCTGAGCTGAGAGAGCCTCTGGAAGGTGGCTCCAGTGATGTCCTTATGGTTTATTAAGCATTTTCTGACTTTCTGATACAGTAAGGTCTCAGGCCTATCCCCCATTTCCTCTTCCACCAGCCCCTCTACTCTCTGGGCCCCAGAGCCCTGTTTCTACTTTCAGTGGCATGTGATCTTCAGAAATGGGCTCTCAGAAGTCTGGTGCTTGGCAAACTCCTTGTTTCTGGGCCATCCCACTTGAGAGGGTGGGAAAAAGATAGCTGTGTTTATTTTAACACACACACCAGCTGCCTCATCCACCTTGCCCTTCTGTAATCTCTGGCACAGCATCACTCTCTTATACTGTGGACACTCCCTCCAGTAACTTCATGTTGCTTTCTCCCCAGGCCCTGGCTTCCCCACACACTGTTGCAGCAGCCACCCCTTCAAGCCAGCCCCTCACCCTAACTGCACACTGTGCAGACATCAACATCTAAATGCTTGATTGCAAAGAGGAGGAAGGAACAATGGGGAGGCTAGGAAAGATGGAGAACCTCATGGATGCTTGATACCAGTGGGATTTAAGGAGAGACGACAAGAAGGAGAGATGTGAACACCTTTGAGTCAGTCCATACGTGCACAGGTACTGCCATTACAGCAATGCCCCGAGTTCCAAATCCAGCTTTATGTTCCTCCTGCCTTCTTTCCATCTCCCCTCCCCCAATCTGAGAATTGCCTCCTGAATAAAGTACCACTGAGCAATGTTGAAGGAAAACAGCAGCAAATTAATCTAAACCGCAACTTATTTAAATAGAAGCCAGAGTAGTTTGGTGAAGTCAGATGGAGAAATCTTTTTGTTTTGATAATGAATTATTTTCAGGCCTTGGACCAAATGCTTGACCCCTCTGAATGATAAAATGTGATTATAATGTCTCTGCAGACTGGAGAAATTAATGATGAGCATTGACAGTACGGTTTCTGAAGACAATGGTTAAAGGTATAGAGAATAATCATTTGTGGTGGAGAGTAACCTCCTAATTGCTGGGTTGGGCTGCCTCAACTTAGTTAACTTAGTTAGTTAACCCTGCAGGGTTCTGAATCAGAAATGTCCCAGGAGATACCTGTGTGTGAGCTAGAGGGTGCAAGTGAAGTGGGCCACTGGGTCTGTGGTCTTCTCTCCTCTGGATGCAGTGACAGACTAACAGAGAGGTGATGGTAGGTTCCCCTACCCTGGCTCTCCTCCATCCCACACCCAGAACTTCCTTCTGGGACCTGGCCCTGAGGCCCAGCACCCCACCTGCTTGGGTGGCTGCCCAAACAGAGCTTCCCATAGACCTTTCCAGAAGCTTTCCACCAGGTCCCACTTCAAGTCCTGGATGTGCCCACTCCTCAGCACTGGCTCACCTCCATCTCTCTCATCAGACCTCTCCTTCTCCAGCTCTGTCCACAATTTGTACAGTCTAATTCCTAGAATAAATTCTTTATTGCATCACTGAGCAGACTGGTCCCTGACAAGCCCTGACTGACACACTCCTACTATAATTCTCTAATGGGCTTGCAAAGATCTTGTGAATTACTGCAAACTGGGGAACAGGTAAGATCTACTCTGTCCAGAGGTAGGGGATGGACTCCAGGTTACTGGAGGATATGCAGCCATGGGTCTCCATTCTGCTTGATCTCAGGAGGACTATAAATCTGATCCACACACATTTCTGAGGCTCTCATTTGTCCATGTGACAGTCTGCAAATGCCATGAAGTACAAGCCTTTGTCATTGCAGTAATATCTCACAGTAAGCAGCCAAAAGAAGAATTAACTTCTACTAAATCTGCTTCTAGCTTTCTGTATATCATGCTGGGCAGGGCATGACCCTCCAGCTCAGTGTTTTTTTGTTTGTTTGTTTGTTTGTTTTTGTTTTTTTTCAAATGCAAGCCATGGCTAATCAGTTTATACACTGAGGTGCCATCAACCAGCATTTTCTTTCTCATGAAGCAATAGAATAAAGTGGAGCAAAAATTGAGGAGTGTAGTGCCTGTGGCAAGAGTAGCAATTGTTTTTTTGCAACTTCATACATTTGCATGGCATTGGATCTTGACACAGCAGAAAAAGTTTGAGAACAATTCTGTAGCACATTCTATCAAACAAGTGGGGTCTTTATATAGGGGCAGAGGAAGATGATACAAAGGTAGAGAATAGACAAAAATAACACAGATCCTCTCTCCAAATCTCTTGGAACCAAACGGTATTTCAAAATTCATACTCTTCCTGACTTCAGAGAGACACCTCTTACTCTATGATTTAATACTGGCAGAGGGTACTAGGACAGTGACCACAACGAACCACACACACTTGGGGCAACTCACACGGACTACAGTGGTATCTGCTTGGCAACCAGGTGAGTTCAGGTCAGGTCAGGTTTTGCCACCAACAAACTGGGCTCTGAAACGTTAAGTTTTTGCTGTATTTTTGAATTGGAGATTGTGGATCTGTACTCAAGCAAATTAGAGCAAACTAGAAGTACCAAGCCATAAAACAAATCAAAATTGTTCCAGGAATAAATCTAATAATCACATGAGAAAAAAAAAAAACAAACCTCTGGATTTTTAACTGTCCAAAAGTGTACCCATAAGTAAATCTAAAAAATGAAAATATAAATTTGTAAAGCACAAATTATAGTGTGCTGATCTACACTACAAATAGAATTGCCAGAGAGTATCTCTAAATATACTTCCCCAGTGAAAATGAGATTTAGTTTTCAAAAGTTTGTTCAGTAAGCATTTTGAGTAATGCAGAATTCATTAACTGGCAGGCAGACTGGAGGCAAAATAGACAATTTAGAGACTCCCAGAGTAAAAGAAACAAAAATATATATTCACACAAAGACCTAGATGCAAATGTTTTTAATAGCTTTATTCATAATCACCAAAACTAAAAACAGCCCCAGCATCCACAATGATCTATACAACAGAACATGATGAGCAATAAAAGGGAATGAAGCACAGATACTTTCAACTCTGTGGATGAACCTAAAAGGCATTATACTAAGGAAAGAAGCCAGACATAGAAGGTCACGTGCTCCATGAGACCATTCATAGGACAATTTGAAAAAGACAAAACCACAGAAACAACGATCAGATCAGTGACTGAGCGGGGAGGGGGCTGACTACGAAGGAAGAGAAGGAGACCTTCTGGGACAATGGAGATGTTCCGTATCTTGAAGGTGGTGATGGGTACATGATGTATATGTCTGTGAAACTCACAGAACTACACACCTCAAGGGGGGTGAATTTCACTGAACGTACACTATACTTCAGTAAACCCAATGAGAGAGAGAGAGAGAGAAGCTGGAGTAATCCAGTATGAAATGACAAAGGCAATCTAGAATGACCTAGGTACACCAGAAAAGAAAAACCAACATCTGAGACAAAGTAAAGGAAGAAACACTACAACCAAACTTAGCAAACCCTTGATAAAAATGGCATTCTTTAAAACTGCATCTGTAAATAATATAACTGTTGAAAATAACACAGAATATGTACTAAATGGTAGACACACTGTTCTGTGACATCTCAACATTCAAAAAGAAAGATGGTCCCAAAGGTCATTGAGCGTTTCACTATGGTATTTCCACAGAAGCTGCTCATTGGCTTCTGCTCCCAGGGGATTTCCCTAATAGAAAAATTTATGGCAAGGATAAAATTAACAGTGCTGGATGCAGAGGAAATGGTTTCTTTCATGAATCCCTTTGCTTGAAATTCTGGGAAATTATGTTTTAACCGTCCAAGAGCTATTACCAAATCACTGATTTATGGGATTATGGCTAGATTATTGAGAGACCTTCTCCTAAACAAAGATTCTCTATTTTTATAAATAAAAAATAAAATAAACTCTCCTCGAGTGAGCTGTGGTCATTTGTATGACTACAAATCTGAACATTGTATGTTTCTCTCCTGTTTTCAGGATACGAGTCTTCTACTCTAGCCAAGCCAGATTTTTTAGTGGTGCTCTTACAGTCATGCCCACCACATCCTTGTTTCTGTCACTGCCCATCACAGACTCTCCCCTCTCTCCGTAGAAATACTAATTTTAACCCTCTTGAGTCACCAAGATGCCACCAGATTTCCACATCTCTTCCCGTCAGACACCTGGTCTCTCCACTTGGGTTCCTTGATAATTAACGCAAAAGCTGTCCATATTGACATTACCCATATTGACAACTTTGGGGCATCTGTTTGAGACTGAGTGAGCAATTCGGGGTGAGACCAGTTCTTAATGCTTCTTTCCCACTCTCTTCATGCCTACCATGAGGCTGGGTATGAAGTATTTAGTTAATTAACACCTGTATTGGACTGTTTAAGAAATAGTCCTTTTTCATTGTTGATAAATGCGGTGGGACTTGTTATCCAGTAACAGTTCATTGTTTAGGCTGTAATGAAGTTCTCATTTTACCGTGCAATTCAACAAGCACGTCAATTAAATATTCTTTGAGTGCTTAGACACTGTGATGGCTCTAGAGTTTCCTTCTGGTACACATAATGTTACGTTTCAGCAGATTCCACAATCCTTCTTCTTCCTTACTGAGAAGGAAATTCTTTCAGAGAGAAAAGCACTCAGCTCATGCTCCCACCTGGTTTTTCCTCTCCTTACAGCCTTCATGGACTATCATTTGCCCAGAGAGAACTTTTGTCCTCCAGGTGCTTATAAGCTCCCAACTTTGGGCTACTCCTGGCTTGCTTGGTGGAGAATGCCAATGACCTTGTGAAGCCACTTGGACCCCACAACAGAGCCACCAAAGGGACACATGGCTTGGGGGATGGTGCTGTTGGTCAAATCATGTGCAATGTCAGAGCTTGAGAGGGACTGGTGATTGTGGGGTGCCTAACTCAGAGTAAGAAACAAACCTTGGCTTACCCGTTGGAATGAGTATGCTCCCTTCGACCCACAGGTTTTATTTTTACCCAGTGCCTCTCTGCCCCAGAGGAGTGGGTTTTGGGGCTTTACTTGTTTGTTTGCTTGTTTTGACTTTTTTTTTCTTCCCTAAAGGTAAAGTCAGAGCAATGTGTGGATAACTCATAACCCAGACTAGCATTCCTGGGCTGGGAGACGTGGAGACCAGCAGTAACCACTCAACCACTTGGTGGATGTATTCTAGTGAAAATTAATGAGTCAAGCAGAACAACGTTCATATCTTACCATCATTTTCCTTCAAGACATTAAGTACCTTTTTTCTGGAAAGTGCTGGTGACTACCCAACAATTGAGAGCAAAGCCTGAGCACTTGGTTTCAGATTTCTGGGGACAAGAATTCTCTGGACAATGGCCTACATCCATTAGTGTTCTAATACAAAACACACACATTCACTGAAATTACATTCATTCCAGTATGGAATTCGATTATCTGTGTGGGTTTCTTTGTAAATATATTTCACTGGTCAGAGCAGAGTGCAGAGAAGACTGCAAACCCAAACAGTGCTCCTGATGACCAAGGAAAAACAATTTTTCTCTCTGTTTATGACAAGCAGGTCAATGAAGGGCATCCGGGTAGAAGCATTCAAAGCTATCTCTGTGGCTTCTCGGACTCCTCTCATTTAATGTGGATACTTCCCTGTGCTACTGACTTGTTCATTGTTTAACATTTCCCATTTGCTCTGTGAACAACATGCTCTCAGGTATTTTCTCTTTCACAGGTCATGAGATGAGGGCAGACATATACAATGTTAATGAAAAGTTCTGCTGTGGAACTTTGTCACCATCTGTTTCTGGCTCTTGTTTGAGTGTGTGCTTGTTTCTCCTCACCACCTACTGTACCATTAAGAGTGGTGGGGGCCGGGGGTCTAAGCTATTTCTGTCTCAGGTATGGCTTTCAATACGATTTCTGCAGAAGAAAATCACTCAGACTCTCAGGATAAGGCCAGCCACTCCTAATTTCCTGCAGCCATGACCACTCATATGCAAGAATATTCATGCTTTTTTTCCATTTCCAAGGACTTTAAATACATTTCAGGGTATGTGGATGACTTCTGAAACTGTACTCTTAGAGTCAAAGGAAAATACAGTCTGCATTGCCAAAAATTATAATTATTTTATATGATCCTTCTGAAATAAGGGCAATGACTCTTGGATGTTATACAGTGACTTAAGGATTTCTAAAGTATTCTTCCTCTTCCACCAGAAGAGAAAACTCTGCATTCTCTGCATAAGATAGTCTCCCTTTAAAGTTTTCCCTGATATAAAATGATATTCAGGCAGGCAGATACAATGTCTGCAAATTCTCCTTCCTTATGCATTTTTTAGATAAAGTTCTAGCTTACCAGCTGTCTCTGAATTCAGTGCCACAAATGTTATTTTGTATCTGTTCTGTACAAGGCTTTGTGCTGAGCACCCAGCTGTGAATAATGCTTCTCTGTTTGGCATGGATGCTATCTGAAAGGTAAAACTTTTACAGTGAGAAACTATACATAACATGTAAAATCAGGACAGGGAAGTGTCAGGAAGAGGTGAGGTGACCAAGGGAAATGCCTAGATGACAAGAATTTTGATAATAAGACACAAAACAAGGAGTATTCTAGATAGAAACAGAGGCTAGAAAGTGTGGGTGCTGGGGTGGGGGGAATCAGACTCCAATCTTCAGAAAACTGAAAATGCTTGTAGAAGGAAGTAGTGAAAGACAATCTGACTGGAAATGTGGGTTGAGACCCAGCTTGGGAAGGTTTGGAGTATTAAGGTTGAGGACTAAGAAATTAATTCAGTAGGTAAATGAAGGATTTCACTAAAACTGTTCTAGTAAAAATAACTTAGTTTTCCTGTCTAGCAGGAAGGGCATATGGAAAAATTGAAAGAGGGCAGTCAGATAAGGCAGAAGGCCATTTCACATTCCCAAGGAAGGGCAAGGGGGGACCTTAACCCAAGTAAGAACTATAGGTAGCGTGAGGCCAAGAGGGAATGAATTTCAGAGCCTTTTCAGAGGTCAGGGAGTGTTTCTCAAATAGGCATAAATCAGCGCAGTGCAGGAGTGAGGCAAGAAGAGGGATGCAATAAATCGAGGCCAAAAAAGGTAGGGGAGGGACAGAACACACTGGTGACATTGATGCCATCACCATCCCGGCACGTGGATGGCACTTGATGGATTCTAAGACCTGTATCACATCTGAGAGCTTAGCGAAGCCGGGTAGAGGCTGTATCATCAGAAAGACCTACTTGCCACTTGATCGTGGGTAAAGGCATCACTTCAGATCTTTGAATCTTCATTTACACGTCACCCATGTAAATGAAGTGACTAAGCCATAGAAATGGTGCAACACTGTAACTGTGTGCCACTTCCCAGATTTTGTGTAATTTAGACACGGTCGTGTGCCTGCATCCATGCATAAAGATAGAGCGGGAAGGATAGTCAGAAGGAACTGTTTTCAATTTGTTGGATAATCCATTTCTAAGGGTCCTGATGGAAAATTCATACAGTTCCTATGAGACAGGCTTAACACAAACTCCCACTTTTTTTTTTTTAAGATTTATTCATTTATTTGAGAAAGGGAGAGCACACGCATGAGCCGGGGGAGGGGCAGAGGAAGAGGGAGAGAGAATCCTCAAGCAGACTCCCCACTGAGTGGGGAGCCCAATGCGGGGTTCCATCCTGGGACCCTGAGATCATGACCTAAGCAGAAACCAAGAGTCTGATGTTTAGCCCACTGAGGCACCCAGGTGCTTCACAAACTGCCACCTTATGCAAGCAATAATGTCTTGGTCTCTAGCAAAAGTGTTAACTGTAAAAGACATTTCATAGTAGTCTGAGCTATCCAAGAGCTAACTTCAGATTTTAAGTAAGATGGAGAGCAAAGAAGAAATCTGAACCCCATGCCTGCTATTAGCATAATTCCCCCAAACATTCCATTTTATAGACTCAACATCCAAATTTTACCTCCATATCAAACAGCATGAATTTCCTGCCTATTATTCATCATGCTGTCCACACCAAGACTTGAAATCTTTAAGTGATATATTATACAGTTCATTTGTTTATGTCATTAATGAAATCTAAAACGTTCCTGCTGGTACCTCTAATTTTGTATAGAACAAAGTGCCAAGGTAACCACCTGAGAATTTAGATTTTTAGTTCAAGAATGCACTATTTTCTGTAGAATCTGATCTTTATTGCTCATTAACTCGAGACTGTTTGTATTAGTCATAATGACCTGATTTAGTGAAGACCAAGATTACAAATCAGAAGATCTTTTTTTCAAACATATTTTGAAAGAGAAATTTTAATGAAGGACTACATCTTTTTTTTTTTTTTCCCTAGAAGAAAAATAGGTCTGTTCATGAAATACTTACTAAATGATGTCATTATACTTGAATTAAAAAATTCACTTTCTAAGTTGGGAGCCCAGTCCTAGGGCAAAGCTTTCAACAGCCTAAGAAATGTAAATCACCCCCTTTTGTGATACACATGCATACACACACACCTGTGTACATACATTAGTCTGTAGTTTTTAATCTGTTTCTAGTATATAGAAGGTATTTTGGCAGATCAAAGAAAACTGCAAATTTGATCAATTGCACAAGAAATGTTTCATGAAACAGATAACATGTTATCACAGAGATGGAATGCCTAGATTTAAGATTTTCTAACTTTTCTTCCAGTTGTGTGTGACTTAAAGGCACTTTTGATGCACTGAATGTCTGTGTCCCTTCAAAGTGCATATGTTGAAATCCTAACCCCCAATGTGATAGTATTAAAAGGTGGGCCTTCGGGAGGTCATGCGGTCATGAGTGTGGAATCCCCATGAGTGGGATAAATGCCCTAATAAAAGAGATCCCAGAGAGTTCTCCTGCTCTTTCTCTCTCCTTTTTAAATTTATTTTTTATTTTATTTTTTAAAATATTTTGCTTATTTGACACATACACACAGAGAAAGTACAAACAGGGGGAGCAACAGGCAGAAGGAAAAGGAGAAGCAGGTTCCCTGCTGAACAGGGAGCCTGACGTGGGGCTTGATCCCAGGACCCTAGGATTATGAACTGAGCCAAAGGCAGCCACTTAATTGACTGAGCTGCCCAGAAACCCCTCTATCTCCTTTAAAAAAAAAAAAAAAAGATTTAATTATTAGAGAAAGAGAGAGAGAGAGAAGGAGGGAGAGCAGGGTGGGGGGGGTGTAGAGAGAGAGAATCCCAAGCAGATTTGCTGAGCAGGGAGCCAGATTCGTGGCTCCATCCTAGGACCCTGAGATCATGACCTGAGCCAAAACCAGGAGTCGGCGGCTTAACCTACTAAGCCATCCAGGCACCACTCTCCAGCTCTTTCTGCCATGTCAGGGCAGGGTAAAAAAATGGCTCTCTATGAACCAGGAAGCATCCTTCTAGCAGACACTGAATCTGCCAGGGTCTTGATTATGGCCTTCTCAGGCCCCAGAACTGTGAGCAATTAAAGTTTGTTGCTTAAACCACTCAATCTGCCGTATTCTGTTACAGGAGCCTGAATAGACTAAAAGAGCAGCGTTAGTGTCTGTCAAGAATCAATGGGACCTCTATCTACAATCTCATGATGAAATGCGGCTCTCTCATGACAGTGAGTTTAGAGAACATCTAAGACAGAATTCTGGTTATCTTACAGGTGTGCTTCGGAGCCAGTACTTTATTTAGACTAAGATAAAATCATTCCGTTGGCCTTCATCATAAAACCGCAGTTTTCTCTAATGGTACCTAAGGGGCCTGCTAGTCACCACAAACTTGCAAATCTTTGACGTACCCATTTTGATCCCAAATGGTCTCATCCCCCTGGGCTAGGTTGGCAGTGTGAACTTCCACAGCCTCCTTGGAAATGGAAAACAGGGGCAGGTACACTTCTGCTCCCACATTTGCACCCAGGGCATGGAGATCTCCACCTGCCCACAGCACGCCCTTTTCCCTACAATCTTTTACATTGAGGGCTTCAGTCAGCCACCAGCAACGAATCTGAGAGCCCTGGATACACGGTTAGGGAAAAGCAATATGCTTACTTCGCACTGTGGTTGGTTCTTTCTTTAATGATACATTTTTGAAAGGAAAGAATAAAGGGAGAGGGAGAAAATATTTATTAAACAAAACAAAGTCTCTTAGTGCCAAGGATTTCTTTGATATACACACGTTACGCGCATCTGAGAAAACTTTCGATTCTGTGACTTAAAAGGTCAGCAAATGTCTAAGAATGATGGTGGGATGCAGGGAGACTCAACCCATCTCATTCTCTGGCGTTTTTCAAAGTTTGCCTCATTGTTTCAAGGCAAAAGGTGTCCGGGTGTTTGTTTCCAGTTGAATGGTTGGTGTTCTGAGAATAAATTCATTGTCTATTACTCACAAGCCATGTGGCCACCGGGTGGAGATACTTTAGTTTCTCTATGTGCAAATTCTCATGGTGCTAAGAGCCACTGCAGGATAGTGGGTAGAGATGATGCACACACAATTATATCTATAGTGTTTGGCTGAATATTATTACTTACACGAATAATGATATAATTATTCTTTCTAAGTGGTGGCAAAACGAATCCATTAGTAGTAAAATTCCATTTCATGAACTTATGAAATTTAAACACAGACCTGGATTTTGATCCATCTCCATTTAAAAAATCCTCTTTCTAGCTTTTTACTTAATTTAATTGTGCCTTCATGTAACCATCTGCAAAAGAAGGGAGAGGTTCCCTCTGGGGACTCAGGAGTTGCAAACTGGATGATTCTAAGACCCCAGTTTAACTCCCAATGCCCAGGGGACTGGGGGAGAAGATACAGTTGCAGATTTATCACTTGAGAAAGAAATCCAGGACATCCTCAGCTAAAACGGGGCTCTTGAACTGAGAGGTTCATGTGCTGTGCTGTGCTTCCGAGGCTCTTCGAATGCCCTGAACCTGCATGCAAAATTTGTTGTTTATGTGGGTACGGATATTTCTGGAAGTGAGTCTCTTACTTTCACCAGATTGTCTAGCAATCCATGACATGACGGCACCTATGCCCCCCTCCAAGAAGTCATAAACCAAGGATTTCGTATTACAAATACTAATAGTGCTGTTTTGTACTCATAGAATAAATGAATACCAATGATAAAACTGGAATCCAAGCTTTCTCGTTTAGCGTCAGTTAGTGCTGGTATCTTCCTTCAGGTCTTCCAAAGGCCGACCTGGAGCAGAGGTCCTGGGTGCAGGTGGCTTATTTGAGAAGCCCCCCTAGAAAGTGCGAGGATGTGACAATGAGGGATGGACAAGGAGAGCAGCCCACGGATGTGTACTGTGGACAGGCTGCTGCTGAAAGGGCTCCTACGAGTTGCCCTGTGGATTATCTAGGGCAGCCCCAGCACCTCTCCACTTACTTCTGTTGCTCCCCAACACTTTCCAGCCCTTCCATCTCAGGCCCTTCCAGGCCGCCCCGCATGCAGACGGAGCAAATTTCCAAAAGGCTGGAGAAGCCCTGGAGCAGACAGCAGAGTATTGGTGGCACCAGAAGGAGAGATGGCAACCAGAGAGTGGAGTCAGCCAAGTGGATGTGGCCCATTTCAGGATCCTTCTCTCACATAGCACACCCAATTACCCACCGAGTGGTAATTTCAAACTTTACAGCCTAAAGTACGTTCGGCATACATTGTCTCTATCCCGTTCGGTTGTCCCCACCTGGGTTCAGACATGTGCAGTCAATCCCCTGAACTCCTGCAATGCTTTTCCACTGATCTTGCTCCTTTAAGCCACACTCTGGTCTGGACTGCACCCATGGGACCCTTCTAGAAGTGCATCTCACCGTATCTGCCCTAGGTTTCCCACTCTTCGATGGCTCCTGATACTATCAAAGATGATCCAAACCCCTTGGCATACCTGTTGGGTTTTTCACCCCTTCTCAAGTTCATTTCTGTATTCGTCTGTGCCCCTTGCGCTCCATCTCTAACATCTGTTGGGAGGTCTCTACTAAGTTGGCGTTGCAAACCCTGCCTGGGCAGTCCCTGAAGTAAAGCTTTCACAAACCACTCTGCCCTGCCCCCCACCTAGGCAGCCAGGCTTCGGCTCAATGCTGCCCCAAGCACACATTGCCCCCCACCCCCAAGGTTTCTTTCCTCCACTCTGTACCACTCATATCATTATTGTTGTACCGGGTACATAGTGGCTGCTCAAAACCATTTCAAATGATGGCACTAACCAGTAGCACATAATCACCATGTTATATTATACGTATCAGTGGTGTCTTCTATAAGACCGAGACACTGTCCTCCCATCCCCTCACCTCAGCCCTCAACATAGGAATAATAATGTGTGTCCAGCAAATGCTTGTCAACATGAAGCATCATAAATAGTGGCATGGTGGACTGTGAAAGAACAGAAGGTAGAGTCACATAAAACCGAGTTGTTATCGTACCTTTGACCACCTAGCTGGGTGGTCTTGAGTAAATTACTCAGCCACTCTGGTGGACTTTGCTCACTTATTAAATGGGGGTAATCTACTCAAGTAGATTATATTACTGCTTCTAAATAGATACTCTCCTTACCTGAAATAGTCGTATACACCGCTGGTTATTCCGTGTGACCTACAGTGTGCCTCTGTGGGAGGCGTGTGCTGCTGTGCCCATGGACTTTGAACTTGGCCATGTGACCTGCCTCAGCAAGGGAAAGTGAGCAGATGTGGCACATGTCCCATCTGAGGCAACACTGAAAGAGTCCCATCTCGCCTTGGCCATCGCAACCTTCCCCAGCTACAAGAAGGGCATATGTTCAGTGAAGGTGGTTTCAGCCTAGATCTCAGAATGAGAAAGGCTCTTGGAGGAGAGCCATAGTTGCTTCACAGCTTTGGAAGCTGACATCGAATATGAACCAGAAATACACCTCTGGTCTCGTAAGTCACTGGTATTTGAGCTTGTCATGTAGCCTAGCCTAAGTCAGGAGAAGCCACTCCAGAATGTTGCAAGAATGCATTAAACCAGAAAAGCCAAACGTGTCTCAGGCCAGCGTTCCATAGGTCTTTTAAAAACTCAAATCCACGTTTACCCCTGTCATGTTCTTCTGAAAACCCAAATCTAGCCCAGAGGTGGGCACAAAGTTAGGGTTCGAATATAATCAAATTATAAGTGAATAAACACATCAATTAGGCTTCATTTGAAAACCAAAATACAGACACATCTTTTTCATCTAGTCATTTCCTGCATATAAATTACCCTCACAAAACTTTTTTTATTATAATTTCAAAACAGCTTGCTAAAGCTTCCAGGAATATTTCTATGTAGTCTGAAGGAATTAAAGACTTGCCTAGCTCATCTACATAATTTAATTGAGAAACATCTGTCATGTATGTTTCTATCATGTATGTTTCACCTTGACTGCTACAAATGTGATGGCACATTGTGGAAGCCCAGCTACGATTTCCTTTGTTCAACCCCATAGACTGTAAGATTAGAGCAATGGTGTGACTTGGATTGAATGTGTTTTCCTCTCTGCATGCTTCTCTGAGGGGCAGTATAAAGAAATACTTGTCTTGGGGCGCCTGGGTGGCTCAGTGGGTTAAAGCCTCTGCCTTCGGCTCAGGTCATGATCCCAGGGTCCTGGGATCGAGCCCTGCATCGGGCTCTCTGCTCAGCATGAAGCCTGCATCCTCCTCTCTCTGCCTGCCTCTCTGTCTACTTGTGATCTCTGTCTGTCAAATAAATAAATAAAGTCTTAAAAAGAAATACTTGTCTTGATCTAAATGAATAGGTATTCAAAATTATCCATTTGATCCTACAGTCCTACGACCTTCACTTAAAAAAATTCAGGAAAATAGAGCAGTGACTATAGAAATTGATACCTCTGTTTCTGTCATAATTGACTCCACTTAACCATCACATTTCTTGGATACAAGTTTTCATATAAAAAAACGCATCATAAATCCACCACTGGAGTGTAGCTTTGCATTCTTTTCCAATGTTTTACATAGCATCATCTGTAGAAACACCATTAATTTCAATAACGTAGCTAATGAGTTACACATAAAACTGGAGGAAAAAAAAGAATTTAAAAATTGGCCTTGAATTTCCTAAGGAATCTCTTCATTCTCCAAAGCCAATAGAAACTATAATTTATCAGGAAGAGCAGATTCCACAGGCCTGGGCCAACAGAGAAACGACACACTAATATTTATTTGAAAGGCCGTTTATTTATCAAACACTTATTAAGTGCCTATTATTTGCCACCTCCTGAGCTGACCCTAGAGATTATAAGATGGCCACACAGAAGTCCTGCCCTCAGAAGGATAGGTCTAATCTAAGACACAGACAAGTACATTTAAGATTATGAACATACCCATTGGCTTTGTTCTAAAAGACAGTAGGAAATGGGAAGACAGAAGAGGAACCCTGAGATGGTGGTCAGTGGAGTTAGGGGAAGGCTCTGGGAGGAGGTCAGGGCTAGGCAGGAACAACTACAGCATTCTGAAAGGCACCATAGGCAAGAATGGGGCAAAGCCAATGAAACATGGTACAAAGATGTTTCCTATGCCCTCCTATGGTTCTGTTGCCACAGAATCAGGTCCTCAACTCATAACTTCCCTTATCCAACCATTTCACTTTGCTGACCTACGTGAGTTAGGTGCAACGTGTCTCAGTTAACATAACAGACATGGAGTGGGGTGGCGCCTGGGTGGCACAGATTGTTAAGAGTCTGCGGTCAGCTCAGGTCATGATCCCAGGGTCTGCAGATCAAGCCCTGCATCAGGCTCCCTGCTCAGCACGGAGCCTGCTTCTCCATCTCTCACTTCCCCTCTCTCTCACTTGCTCTCTTTCTCAAATAAGCAAAATCTTAAAAAAAAAAAAAAATGAACAAACACACACACAAAAAAACAAAAAACAAGACAGACCTGGTGCCACTCTCAATCCTATTGTAGAGATCCCATGATGGGGAGCAGCTGGGGCGGAATCCAGAGCATCAGTCTCAGTCCTTTGCAAAGAGAGACTCAGAATGCTCCATGTTAATACAAAGGTGGGCAAATTAAGTCATCACTCACACCGACGCACAGAATAAAGCCACATCTTCATCCCTATGCTTTTAGCGATGAGCCGGCCCTAATTGCAGCCTGTCCTCTCCTCCCCCAGGGTGGCTGCTGTGCAGTGAAAAAGAGATGCAGGGACCCTGGTCTCCCGCTTCCCAAGAAGCCCACTCTTGCATAATGACTCTCCACCAAACCCCAGGGCCCCGGCCCACAGAGGGCTCGGTTCTGTACTCGAGACATGTCTGATGGTCTAAACACACAAGAGTGCCCTGGGCAACAGGATTATCAAGACAGTCCAATCCTTTCCACGCTCCTGGACTTCAAGGTCCAAAGGAAGAGAAACGTGGAAAATAGGTCCATGCAATGTGTCCATATGTCACACAATGTGAAGTATCTGACAAAATAGGTCCACATTTCATCCACTGAAATATATGGTCCTAATACACCCTCATAGAAGAATGCATGACATATGATGGAAAAGGCAGGGCACTGGGAGGAAGCCATCGGGAACAGTTTCACAAAAACAATAACGTTTACACCTAGAATGGTGGACGGAAGGACCTTGCAGGAGAGATGGAAGGAAGGAGCCTGACGACAGACAGGCTGTGGAGGGCTGCCCAACCCCCCAGAAACAAACCATGCTTTTTGAATTATGTCTACGTTGGGGGAAAAAAAATCCTTGGAATATTTGTGTTTCATCATAGCAGACTGTCTTCGGGGTGATTTGTCTTTTAAAATATTCTTTGAAGAGGAAAGAGACTTCATTCCACAACCCAAGTAGAGCATTAGATAAAGTCACAGGCAGACCCAGGAGTCATAACGTCATCTGAGGTTCTATGCTGATTCTACAGATTCGTTAAGACTACATTCTCTGCATTTTAAGTAAAAAGGGGTGAGAGATCAGTAAAAGATTAGTATTTTAAAATAGGCGGCAGTAAGATTTCCCAGAAGGTAGGAACTTTTATTTCTTTTGGCAACTTACTAGACACAAGCCTATTTATTTGCTAAAATATTTTCTTCTCAGAGGAAAAGTGCAGCTTTGGAAAGAGATAAACCATTTCAGACCTTGCTCAGAGCTTACGGTGATAGATATGACTAGCGCCTTCTGCTATTTCTACCTTTTTTTTTTTAAATTTAAATTCAATTAACCAACATACAGTACATCATTAGTTTTTGAGTAGTATTCATTAATTCATTAGTTGCTCATAACACCCAGCGCTCATCATGTCATGTGCCCTCCTTAAAGCCCATCACCCGCTTACCCCATCCCTCCCTCACATCCGCTTTTGCAACCTTCAGTTTGTTTCCCAGAGTCAAGAGTCTCTCATGGTTTGTCTCCCTCTCTTATTTCTTCCCTTTCAGTTTTCCCTCCCTTCTCCTATGATCCTCTGCACTATTCCTTATACTCCACATATGGGTGGAGAATTATCCGTAGGAGAATTGTCTTTCTTTGACTGACTTATTTCACTTAGTGTACAGTCAGCAAAACTAAGAGGCAATCTACAGAAGGGGAGAAGATATTTGCAAATGATGTAACAGAGAAAGATCTATTTCTAGCTCTTGTTCCCTTGCTGGATACATGGCAGACTGACACCTCTTCTTCCCCCTAAGTTAGCGAGCTGATTCTCTTTGGGCCATAGACTGTGAGTTCCAGTGACCAATGCCACCTCCAGGTGGAAACATTTAGGAGCTGGTGCATATGGACACTCTCCTTCCATGCTTAAGCAAACTCAGAATCATCGTGTTGAGACAGAACTGCAAAGAGGCTGAAGTCAAATAATGGCATGCCATGGAGAAGGCAAGCCACCCCCTAGATGACTCTGACTTCCTCATTAGATTTTGCATGAGTGAGAAAGGAACAGGTGTTGTATTAAGCCACCGAAAGCATGGCCCATCCCTTAGCTGAGATACTTGTTTCTATCTTGCAGAGTATCAATGAATTCACGCCCACGTGCATCACTTTAACAGAGATTGAGTGACGGTGATTTACAATTATAAACTTAGACAATGCGCCTAGGTAAGATTTCTGGTTGAGACCAAAATGTTGGGTACAGATTATTTTTTTCTTTATATTAACAACAAAAACAAAACAACAAAAAAACCCATGTCTGCTTTTATTATGCAAATATAGATATTATATTAGCAGGAATGGGAAGGGAATATAGGAGGTCCCATCGAAGACACATGAACCTACATCCTTCTTGTGGTACCATACACTCCTGTAATGAAGTCCTACAATAAACTCCTGATATCCCCCCACAGAGGGGCAAGGTGATTGTCTGTAAGGTAAATAGAACATACTTTCCTGAACCACATAAACTGTGAGGATGTGTACTTATTCTGAGATCATGTATATAAGCCCACGAAGGGAATGGCTGAACACCGTCTCATGGCAAGTGTTCCTGCAAGGACAGCAAGTAGGACAGATCCCTGGGTCTTCCTTTCAGCTACAAAATGTACAACAAAGGGCATCTTTGCTTTCTTATTCTTGGAGAAGACTTTGAAGATTTAGCTGACTCAGTCACTTCTTTGCTTTAGATGTGGCTACTTTAATATCATCTGCTAGCAAACAGATTGATGGGCTAACTTCAAAGAACTTAATGATGAGAGGATCAATATCCCAGTACAACTGCTCTCAAGAACCAGATAGCTTCATTTAAGACATAATTGGAATTCCCTTTAAGAGAGAGAAGAGGTTAAAACTCCAGAAGAAAAAAAGCACAGCCACATTTAACAGCACTGCCTGACACAGTCTTTGCAACTGTAAATGCACAATCACCTCAAAGATCAATATTTGTTCTATATTTTAAGATGCGGATGCAACACAGAGAACGCTCGCTGTGCTTCCGGGAGAAGACACAGGATAATCTGGGAAAACACAACATGACGTTTTAAGGTAATGTCTAAAAATCAGGATGATCACCCAGCTGAGATTATGGTTCAAAAATAAAGCATTGCCCTTGATATACTCCTTAGTGATACTTCTATTTGTACATCTACTGGGAAGTATAACAATTTTACACAGGCATTGTAACATCAACTTTATACTGTCTGGCTTTATTCAAATGAGAATATCCAATAAGGTTATGGCTTAAGACCACGTGCCCAGAGGTACAGGGATAAGGAAACATAAAACAACATAAAAAAAAGGACCTATAATCAAGATTTTAGGGTGTTCTGGTGTAAAAATCTTCATCTTTAGAACTAGGCAAAGTAGAACTGAATGTAGGTCAGTACTAATGCAGGTCAATGGCCATGACTATATGTGTAGGTTACTTGAATTCTTTGAGTTTCTTTACCTGTGAGATGGCAACCAGAGTCTACAGTGTGTATGTATGTGTGTGTGTGGGGGGGGGCAGAGGTCAATAAGTGATGGCCAGTTGCCTGTTTTTGTAAATAAAGTTTTATTGGAATACAGCCATACTCCTTGTCTATGAATGCTTTCTGTTACAGAGGCAAAGTTAAGAATGACAACAGAAAACCTAAAATGTTTACCATCTGTCCTTTCCGGTAACTGGTAGCCAATCCCTCCCTGGTCTGTGAGGTTGCTGTATGGACTAGAAATTATTTAACATAGTGTGTGGTACATGGTAGCTGTCTTGTTAGATCATTATTCAAGTAAGGGAAAGGTTAAAGTCATATAACCTAGGAAGAAAATGTTTCAACTGCCAAATTCTGTTGATCAATGAATCCTTAATCATCTGAGAAGAGGCTCTTACCCAAAGTGCTTCACTTAGTTGACAGAAAAGATAGTAACCTATACTTTACTCTATGGAAAAATGATGCAGGATAAATGCAAAGTAAAAGGACAATAAGATACCATTTCTCACCTATCAGACTGGCAAAAATCTCAAGTCTGACAACTTACTTTGTTGGTGAGGCACTGGGGAAATGCTCTCATGCATTTTTACTAGGAGTGCAAATTGTTGAAACTCTAGGGAGTGAAACTTGGCAAGATTAGCAAAATTCCAGATAATTTACTCATCAATTATCCTTGGGAATCTAATCCCTAAGATATCTGGCAAAAGCACAAGTGTGCACAGGGTTATTCATCACAACATTCTTCTGTAAAAGCAAAAGACTGAAAATAGCCTGAATGTGCCCCATGAGGTACTGGAAAAGAAGGAGTTAAAGCAAGTCATTTGTGATCCATTTTTCTCTGATTACCAAAGAGATATACTGGGGTTGAGGGAAGAAGGTAAGTGACCTGATTTCACTTCTTGTAAAAATATGAACTAGATACAGGACAAATAGAATAACTAACTAATTACTTATTTGTTTGTTTGTTTGTTTTATTTTCTTGCTAGGAAGAGTCCTCATCAAGCAAGAAAACCCTGGTTTGGGACATTAGGATAAACAAATCTTCAATCCACAGATGGAGGAGTTAAGACTCTCTGGAGAATGTCACATGAGCTCTTCAAATTTCTTAGGTGTAAACCTGGAGATGTTGCAAAATCATGTTTCCTGCTATGTGAGGGATTTGGAAATCTCACTGGAAACCTCATTTCTCACTCTGGACCAAAAAGTGTGTATAGATATAGATACAGATGTAGATATAGATATAGATATAGATATAGATATAGATATAGATGTATAAATAGAGTGATAAAGAAGAATAGGGCAAGGTTACAGGTATATGCAAGTATGAGCTTGCAGATGTGCAAATAAACACCAGAGGATTAAACCAAAAGCTCATAACCATATAACTGGGGGAAGGAAGAAGGCACAGGACATAGGGGCAGGGGACGCATATGACATTTCTCTGAAAACACTTCATATATATAAAAACATATAATTTGTACTTAGAGACACATAAATGTTATATATTCAGAAATAAAATGAGATTTTAAAAAACCCATTAAAATTGAAAAGATTCTGAAACAAAGGAACCAAATTATGTATAAAAGTTAGAATATGACCACATAGGAGAAAAAAAAAAGAAACTAAAGTAACCTAAGTTTTGAGTCTTTAGTTATACATCTTTAATGTAATATTAAAATGAAGACTGACAGCAGATTTTAAAACTTCATTTAATATTCCTGGGGCACCTGGGTGGCTAAGTCAGTGAAGCATTCAACTCTTGGTTTTGGCTCAGGTCATGATCTCATGGGTTGTGAGATCAAGCCCAGGGTCAGGCTCCATGCTCAGCAGTGGCGGGGGTGGTAAGGGGAGTTCCTGCTTGATAGTCTCTCCCTCCCACGTGCACATGACCGTAAGTAAGCACTCTCTCTCTCAAATAAATAAATCTTTTAAAAAACCAAACAAAAAAAATTTTAAACTTCATTTAATATTTTTATTATGAGTGGTAATATTAGTATTTATATTTTTGAAATATATATATATTAAAATAAATAAGTCTTGTTAAGAACCACGATTTTTAGTGAAAAAGAAAATAAATGCAAATATAGTGTCAGAGAAATTAAAAATTCTGTAAGGCTATGTCTGATTTGGAAATAATGTAAGAATTCAGCTTATTTTTTTATTTAAAAAAGGTATATGCAGGACACCTGGGTGGCTCAGTCAGTTAAACATATGACTTTGGATGGGGTCATGGTTCCTGGGACCTGAGATTGAGCCCTGCACTGGGCTCCCCGCTCAGGAGGGAGTCTGCTTCTCCCTCTCCCTCTCATCCTCACCCCTGCTCACACTCTTGCTCTCTCAAATGAATAAATAAAAAATCTTTAAAAAAATAAATTATAAAGTATTTTCTAGCTCAGCACAGAAACATGACAGTGCAGATATAATGGCCATCCCTAGTATTTAGATTGTGATTTCAAAATACCATTCTTTATAAAGAAAAGAGGGCTCCTTTCTAGGTCTGGAATGTTGGATGGGCTTGTACATCTAGTTGTTCTAGAAACAAGGAAACTATCAATGACTGGTGGTCCTGTGTCAAAAGGACACAAAGTCAGTGTGAAGTTGTTCCCCGTGACCGAAAGGGAACAAAGTGAACATAAGTGCAACAGGGGGCTAGAATAACAAGATAAACAATACCACAAACAGACAAATCCAGAATAGGAGACATTCTTCCAGCAACTGACCTGGTTTCTTGACAAGTCAATGACATGAAGAAAAATGAAATGAAGCTGGGAGGGAACCCTTACTTGAGATGTAACAAGACAGAATCTGTAGGCTTCAGTAGCATGATGATTCAAACCAGTATCTGCACGATGACATTTTTGAGATGGTCAGGAAATGCAACATTGACTGGATTATCTATGATGCCAAGGACTTACTGTTATTTGCATTTGGTACGATAGTGGCATTATGATTCTGGAAGAAAACACCCACTTTTTTTTTTTTTTTCAGAGATGTGTCCTCAATCTATGTAGGGATGAAATGACATGATGTCTGCAGTTTCCTTTAAAATATTTTAACCCTATCCCCCAAGAATAGACAAAGGAAGTATGACAAGGTCCTATCAAAGATGGATAATGACATTTCATTTGTTATTCTCTTCCCTTTGCTTATGTGTTTCTCATACTATGAAAAGAGAGTCAATAGAAAGCTTCTTTGGGAAAAGATTACACACAAAATGAAGGATTGATGCGATCTTTTATGCTTTATTTTAAGTCAGCCTGTGAGATCTGCCCATCTCAAGCCCAACTCCTGTAATAGTCTTCCTGTGAGACCTACAGTGATGGTGTAGACTCGGTGGGAGTTTAGGGAAAGAAATAAATCTTTTTTATTTTAAAATTTTAAAGTAGTTTATTATTTCTTTAAGCATTTGGTCAGCTTGGGATTAATACACATAAAAACACATTTTCAATATGATAAAAAGAACGAGTCAAAATCTGCCTTTAGAGTAAAAAAAGAAATCAAAATCACTTTTCTCTATTACAATAGCTGTACCAACACATCGAACTCCAGATAAGACACTAAAAGCCACTGGGAGGGATCTGTCCCACAGGCTGTCACTGAGTTCCAAGGCAGGTGGGTTAGTAACCTTACCGACCCTACCTCGACTTCGTCTGATGTTATAATCAGTCCATTTGGGACTGCTTTTAGGTAGGAGTGCCATGATCTCAGTTTTTAACTTAGAGCGAATAAGACCTAACAATTTTGATGACTGGGAAGATGTCAATATCAATATATTTCTTTGTTCTAAAACTGTAGAACGGGGGCACCTGGGTGGCTCAGTTGTTAAGCGGCTGCCTTCGGCTCAGGTCATGGTCCCAGGGTCCTGGGATTGAGCTCCACGTGGGGCTCCCTGCTCAGCGGGGAGCCTGCTTCTCCCTCTCCCTCTGCTGCTCCCACTCCTATTCTCTCTCTCTCTCTCTCTCATGCATGCCCTCTCTCTCCAATAAATAAATAAAATCTTTAGACAAATAAAATAAAACTCCAAAACGGAAATGACATGGGCAGTAATAAAGCTAGAAACTTCCTGGAGTTCTCCAGTTAGACAACTCGCCTTTGATGCTCTTTCCTACTTTAAGAGGATTTTCACATACGTTCCTCTACGGAAGGCAGGAATTTTATAATGAAAAGGGCTACTTTACAAGGAAACAGAGGCTCTGGAGACAAAATGATGACTGCCTCATGGGCACACAGTCCCTAAAGCAGTGGTGGTGAGACCACTGATTTATCATCAGGAAATTCCTTAGAATGAAGCAGGACATGAGACCCTGAAAGTGAAGACATGACAACAGGCTAAACCCTGCTTACCTTTCAAAGCCAATCTGCCGAAACGTCTTTTCCCATGTGGAGCCTACAAAGAGAAGGAAAGGACGTAATTAATTGATGCACATTAAGCATGCAGTTAGTTAGTTCTGTCCTGGGTTTGCAGACCCTGGCAGATACTTGGTTTTAGAGTTAAGTGAGAGGAGTTTTCCCTCAGATGCATCGTTCTCCACCTCCAGTCCCCCAACAGCCCCTTTGGAGAACAGTCCACGTAACGCGCCATGCGACAAAGAGCTCTGTCCTTTTCCTCTGGTCACGCTGCAGGCCACTAAATCATTCTCTAAACGTCTGAATGTGTCACAATAACATGGGTGAAACTCTCCTGCCAAAATTAATGCAACAGCATAGTGTAAGTTCTACTCTCTAAAACTTAACATTTAATTCCGTGGGGCCCATGGAAAGCTACATGGGCCTCTGAAGGTCCGACTCATACCAGGTTTTTATCTCATCATTGTTGAGGGACAAGGATTCACATGTCTCTCTTTCTAAAGCTAAACATTTAAATCAGAAGACTCTTGAATATAAAAATGTTGTTTCCAGTGACATGACTTGAAGAACAGTATATCCAAATCCATAAAAGAACAGCTGGGTTTGAAAAAAAAAAAAGTTTTTCTATAATTTTTTCATGTACTAGTTCTTTCCTACATTATAGGCATAATAATTTTCTGAGGACTTGATGTAAAGCAAAGTGCTCATATTTGTCAAAGACCACTCACTTTAATAAAAACTGCATTAATAAAAGTTAAGGATTGGTACTAACCCCATAATTTTACATTTTCCATCAATCCATGGCAAAATCATTTTGATTTCAGTAAATACCCACCTAGCCCTAAATCTGTGAGTTGTGTTATGCACAAAACTGCTTGATCATCACAGCATATCATCACTATCATTCTGTACAATTTCCTTCTGCAAATAGGAAATGGTAGATTCAGTCTTGGGTCTCCAAAGGCAGCTAAAAATCTACCCTTCTTCTTTTCCTCCAATCACAGTTAACTAGGTTGCTGCTATGCTTCTTTCTTGAGAACTCTGCTTTACTCTAGCGCTTTGCTGTCAGCTGACGACTCAATGTCTCCCAGGCCTTAGTCTTCTGGAAAGACAGGCAATTATACAGTATTCTCCCCAGGCCCTCTCTGAGGACTGAGCTAGTCCCAAGAGAGCATGAACATGGTGTTTCACTATGGGCTTTGGGCTCATATACTTGGTTATGATGAATCATTTTAAATAAGTATTATACATAATAAAGGACTGCCTTTTAGATATAATTACACACACACGCACAAATTTAAAGCAGATTCAGGCTTATCTCCTCGGATGAAGTCACTCTTATCCAAATTAAATTCCAATATGCTTTGCTGAGTAGGAGTGAAAGTCATGGAATTTTAGTTCACCAGCCCAGGAATTTCCATGGCTCCTGGTCCAGGGGAGTAGGCCTATATAAATGTCGTCTGTCCTGTGAATCTCATGCAAGACAATTCAAAATCCCTATCTCAGGAATTCTTGGAAGACAATTATCCCACCCTGGAGATACTAACAATTAAGACTGGCAAAACATAACATAACCTGAGTCAGAAACCACATAAAGACAGCTGGCAACTGCCTGGCCTGAGCAGAGAAGTAGGAGAGATTAAGAGTCTGTAGCCAAGTGAGAACCAGACAGTCTGAGCTCAGACCAAGTGGGAAGGGTCTAGAAAGGCTGGAGGGGTTGGTGAGGGCATTCAGATGCTATTCTTCTTGACTTGCTTCCAGGGAGAAACAAAGCACCTTTACATTTTTTCTACATTTTCATCCCCCCACCTCCCCAATCTGCTCAGTGTATTCCTAAATGGATTTTTTAAATAATTTTTTCAGAAAACCCCCCTTTTTGATAGACTCAGTCTATTATCAAGTTAAAATAAAAATAAATCATTTTGTGATCTAGTACTATCAGGCTTTTAAACATGACATTTTAATTAAGACCTAGGTTCCCTCTTCACGTTTCTTGGAAAAGTTACTCAAATAAGCAGAACAAGATAAGAGTTTTTGGTGTGAGACTTCCAGTACTCCTTAGAATAAACATTTCCAACCAATCAACCAAGCACAACAGAGATGACAGAAAAATGACTTCCTCCTAGTAGCTAGATATTAATGTTAACTGATAATTTGAGCATCTTACATCCAAAAGGCACTCATCTTTGTTTGCTGTTGATACTCTATTAATCATCTTACTATGTTAGGTATAAGACTGAATAAATTAAAATATGGTTTCTGCCCTCAAACACCACATACCCTAGAGGTTTGGGTTTTTATGTCTTTTGTGAGCACTTAGTCATGATGAAATGAGAAACACACAATAAATGGAACAGACACATCCAGATCCTCTGGCACCATGAGTATTTTTGACAGCTCGTTATTCAGTGGTTGGGGAATTCTTTTAAAGCCATTAGCCATGTTCTACATGGTAAGGTAATATTATTCTCTTTTGCTGGAGCAGTCCAACAGGGAGAGAAAAGTAGGGAAAACAAAAGTAGCTGGCAGACTTCCTTGATTCAACACTTTTTAAATGAGATTTATAATATGGAGAAGTCTAAAACATGTTACATTCTTCAGGGGAACAGCAACAAAGAAGAGGAAAATATATAGCACAGAGAAAGGGCACGAAGCTTAGAGGGATTTTTTTTTCCCTTTCCAATCATAGATGAAGTTAGAAATAATGAATTATGATTCCTCACTTCCCAAATGTCCCCAACATCCAACAACAGAACTGAAGTCTGGAATGGAGCATCATGGCGTCCAGAAGCTACAACCACACCCTAGACTCAAGGTCATTCGGTCTGCAGAGCAAGTTCCCGTATCTCCTGTCCGAGGTACCCAAGGCAAGAAAATGCCCTTTGGCACCCTGCAGCACTGACATTCCAAGGTGGGTGAGGGGGGACCACCATGCCCTGAAGCAGAAGCACAGGACATTTCCTCCTCAAATACATCAATCAGCAGTCACTCTTTTATAAGCAAAACTCTACCTATCTCTTCTCTTCTCTCTCTCTTCTCTCCCTCTCTCTCTCCCCCCATTTCCTATTGACCTCTGTAGATCCAAGCTCCAGTTCTTTCCAGAAGAGGAAGAAGTCATGGAAACTTTTTTGGGGAGCTACCTTCTCCCCGCCAATGAGCTGATTCTACTGGGGCTCCCAGTCCTACGACCTCTTCTGCCCTGTCCCAGCAGGCAAGGAAATCCAGGAGATTTGGGACCCCAAAGCTCTGAACTTCTTTACTCACAGCCTTGCCATCCTTTGGGGGCTGTTTTTCTTGTCTTGCCGTCCTTCTTCATTTTCCTTTCCTTACTCTCCTTGCTATCATTTGTCTGTCACCCTGATCTGGCTGTAATATGGAATTTAAAACAATTTTTTAATTCTACAAAATTTTACATGTCTGATTATTAGCTTTGGTAGCATGCAAGAGCCTCTAATAGAAGTTATATCATCAAACACCTTCCCACACCACTTTCCATCCAGGACCTATGATTTTCCCTAATTTCCTTGAACACTCAGCATGCCCAGCAGGAGTTCATTTTGTACAAATAGTCATGTATAGAATGCCACATGCCAACATGTCACTTGAAGATGAGGGCACAGAGCTGATTCATTTTTACTTCTAATTTTTTTGTAGTAGTCGTTTAAAATCACGGGACTTTACCTGTCCCCTGAAACAGACATTAGAGTCCCAGGATTTGCAACAAGGTCCCTTTCAGTTTGTAATTTTCTGTTTTTCATAAACATTAAGGAGACTGCGAAAAAATATATCTTTGTGTTGTAAATTGGTTACTTGCTTTATTATCACGTTTCCTCTGTGATTACTATTCTCATTCTTTCAATCAACTTGTTGCTCAGCTTCTAATACAAGAAGAAAGGAACTGGATTTTTCCTCCAAGTTTCATAATGCAGTGGTGAAACTGGTAGCCAAATGAGGCAGAGTTTCTTCTAATTGAAGTTTTATACCAAGTACATCTGAGATGTTGAGAGCCACTTGAACTTGGACCTGAACCTCTGTGTTTTTTCTAAATAATTAGCAGAAAAGGACTAATAATTCATAGGAGTGGTAGATTTTTGCCAGCACATTCCTATAAAAAAATGGAAGTATTTTTATATACGGAAGAGGTTGCCAGGCAGTGGACCATGTGAGCTGGCCCAGAAACGGGTGATCAAACACAAATATCAGAAAATGATACTGCTTCAAAATTTTCTAGTGGGAGCTCCATTTACTTTATTTTTAACTCTTTTTTTTTTTTAAGACTTTATTTATTTACTAGAGAGAGAGAGAGAGGGAGCAAACGAAAGCACAAGCCCAAGCTGGGGGGATGGGGAGAGGCAGCAGATGGAGAGGAAGAGGCAGGCTCCCCACTAATCAGGGAGCCCAATGCGGGACTCGATTCCAGGACCCTGAGATCATGACCTGAGCCGAAGGCAGTTGTTTAACCAACTGAGCCACCCAGGTGCCCCTATATCTAACTCCTACAAAGATTTTCACATCTAATCTAAGAGTTGATTTTTTTTTTTAAGATTTTATTTATTTATTTGACAGACAGAGATCACAAGTAGGCAGAGAGATAGGCAGAGAGAGAGAGAGGGAAGTAGGCTCCCTGCTGAGCAGAGAGCCCGATGCGGGGCTCAATCCCAGGACCCTGAGATCATGTCCTGAGCCGAAGGCAGAAGCTTTAACCCACTGAGCACCCAGGCGCCCCTAAGAGTTGGGTTTTAACCTTGCATCAAAGGTTGACCATATGTGCAATTCTGGAAGAAGAACAGATCTTTTCAATGGGCCAGTAGTGACATTCATTTCTCAAATATTAAAATGCCCTGGTGTTGAATGGTAGTTAAAATCTATTAAACCACAGAAATGGCTGACCTAAGGAATGATATGAACCCAAGTTATGCAACCTTTCCTGCCAGTGAGTATGACTGCGGCACTTTGGGTTAAACGGTGAGAACTTAAAAATTTTCTGAGTCCTAATTCCCAGATTAGATTTGTCATTAATTGGTTAAAATTAACTGTAAAAGACAGAGATAAGGGAAAAAAACCTTCAGGATCCCTTACATAAAATTTTTCATATTAAATGACCTATATATATTTTTTAAATCATTTTCACCTCTACCTAGTAATGCCTACTTGTAATGCCCATCAATTCCTGCTCTGTCATTAGTAACTAGATGATACAACCCTTTATGTACACAGTAAACTGTCATTCAGTTGCATATTTGGGTTTTCATTTCACTTACCCTTTGTCAGTTCTTTTCATAATAATGTCTTAGTTTAACATCATCTAGGGTCACCCATTCATCAGTAAGGGTCAGAATTCTTCATTCTCACTAACAATATAGTGGTTTATATAGAACATATGATTGACAATATGCTTTTCAAAATAAATAGCTTTATATTTTTCCTTATTTGTAAAATAATATACAGTTGACCTTGAACAATGTGGGGGTTAGTGGTGCTGACCCCCATGCATTTGGGGGGTCCACATAACTTTGACTCCTCAGTAACTAGCTAGCAATAACCTATTGCTGACTCGATAGTCACATTACCTCTATATCACATTAACCTCTATTTTGTATGTCATGTGTAGTCTCTACTGTATATAGTCTATACTGTATACTGTATTCTTATAATGAAGTAAGCTAGAGAAAAAAATGCTATTAAGAAAATCATAATGAAGAGAAAAAACATTTACAGTACTATGGTGTATTTATTGATGAAAATCTGTGTGTGACTAGACCCGTGCAAGGCAAACCTGTGTTGTTGTCTAACGGTCAACTTTAGATCATGACAAAACATGGAAATATTTACAATCTTTTATTTTTTATATAAACCCTACACACTATGACTCTCACATTTATACTTGTACATGGAAAAGGAGAGTTATCTTATGTTGAAACTTGCTTTAATCACTTAATAATATATAATACAACTCTTTCCATGTCAATAAATATAGGCATGTAATCATTTTATCACTCATGTAGTATTCCATAATTTTTTAAAAATGCAACTCTTTATCAATATTTATATTCTATTTACATTTTTGCTATTAACCATAAGAATGTGTTGAATAACTTTTACATGTATCTTTGAACATTTGTTCCATTAGTGCTTCAAGATAAATTCCTAAAAGTAGAACTAATACATCATGATCTATGCATATATATTAATATAGCATATATTAATGTATAAGCATATATTATGATATATGTGCATCATATTTGATAGTATTAATCAAAATTTCACCCCTAAATCTTATATAAAGACATGTCCTTGATTGAATTCAGTTTATGAATCATTTTCCCTTTTATGAAATATTTTATTTTAATTTATATTTTCATAATTAGTAAAGAAATTAAGCAAATTTCCTAGGTTTTTAAGATTTTAATGTTTTATATTATGAATTACTTGTTCATGCTCACTGCCCACTTACCTATTAGATGTTTGTCTTTAATCCTACTGATTTATAACAACACTATATATTAGAGTTCATAATCACAAATATGATAAACCTACAGGAAGTGAATTTACTTTGTAGATTAAAATCCTGAATACTTATTTTATCTTCCTGAATAGAACTGATGAATGTTTGCATTATTAATCAATTTCTATCATTTGAGCTTTTCAGTTTTTCAGTTTGCAAGTCTGCTGCCCCAGCAGGTGGGAACAAATGTTACATTTGTTTCTTTGTATCCAAATATCTCAACTCCAGGAGGTCTTGAATGAGCATAATACATGTTTTATGCAGTCATCTGAGTTGACTGCTCAGTCTGAACGAAACCTACTACCAGTATTCACTCTTTGTGGAGAGGAGGGCAAGCCTATTCAGAAATATTCAGCAAGTCTATTCACAAATCTGCCACACTTTCCTCTAGGAATGGAGGGTGTTAAAACACCACGAAAGATTTTCTTTTGAAAAATTACCTTCAAAGTACTCTAAAATGAAGTGTAACTACTAAATAATTAATTCCCTCATCAAAAAATGGATTTTAAAAGATAATTGTTGAGCTTAAGATTTCTGTTTTAAGATTGGATCTGGGGCGCCTGCTTGGCTCAGTTGTTGGAGTTCGACTCTTGATCTCAGGACTGAGTTTGAGCCCCACGTTGGGTGTAGAGACTATGTAAAATCTTAAAAAAAAAAAGAAAAAGAAAAGATTGGATTTTATTGGCAGTCTGTGATGTTTCTTCTACGAACTTCTAGTCAAATAGCCATGGACACGCTGGAAGTGAGAAACACACACACACATACACACACAGAGTAAATCTATTTTCAAGAATCTCAAAGAAACTTGCACAAGTAGGTCAACTGAACTGAACTGTGAAACTCAGCCTGTAGTGTTCTGTGCATTTGTCTCCCATGGAAACCAAACAAACCATCCAGCCCTCCAGAAGGTAAAAGTATGTTCCATTCTCTTCCCACCATACTCCCCCTGGTTCAGAAACACAGATCCATACAGAACAGGAAGTGGAAGTTGTGCCTTCTCTGCACAGAAACCTCTTCCTGAGGAGGCGAGACTGCTGTCCCTGTCATTCTCACCATTCCCTTACCCTTACCTGCCTGCCCTCCCTGCCTTCCAGATCTTTCCACATCCACTCCAACCCTCGGAAACAACTGACAACAAGGGTGTGTGTGTGTGTGTGTGTGTGCGCATATGTATATTTGTTTGTGTATATTTGTGTCTGAGCATACATGTGTGCATGTGTGGAAAGTGATGGACAGGAGGTAAAGGAACCAACCCTCCTTGGCCCAGTATGTTTTGGAGCACACAGTCCTCATCAGAAAAATTTATAGGAATACTTAGGGTCTGAAAATCCCTGGCAATTACCTATCTTGAGAACTAGAAATAGCCTAAATATTCAATGATTATAAAATGATTATATACACTGTTTATACACAGTGGAATAGTGTATAATATTAAAATTAGATTTTTAACTAGAAACTGATGAGATAATGAGACTCAGAATCTCCACAGAACTTAACTGAATTTGTACTTGATGTGATGTCCCACTCATTCCAATCAAGGTTTCCATGATGCCAAATGATTTTTGCTCCTTCTTCAGCAAGAGCATTTAGAGATCAGAGATGGAAGTTGGGGGAAATGAACAATTTTTTTTTAAGATTTTATTTATTTATTTATTTGACAGACAGAGATCACAAGTAGGGGGAGAGGCAGGCAGAGAGAGAGAGAGGAGGAAGGAGGCTCCCCACTCAGCAGAGAGCCCAATGCGGGGCTCGATCCCAGGACCCTGAGACCATGACCTGAGCCAAAGGCAGAGGCTTTAACCCACTGAGCCACCCAGGTGCCCCCAAATTAACAATTTTTAAAGAGCCAGTCAAGAAAGATGACCCAGTTAAAAGGGAAAAAAAGGAAGGTAAATGAACGTGAAAGAGGGACTGGAGACAGGGAATCAAATACAGTAGACAGATCAACTTTGATAAGAAGGCATTCAGGTATTTTAGCTTTGGGGGAAGATGGGTAATATGCATAGAAATTAACTCAGTAGAATTACGAATAGGTCGTGCAAAAGAAGAGTGAGAAGTACATGGAAGGTCAGGAAGTGGAAGCAGTTAGGGTAGACTTCTCTTTTTAAAAGCCAAGGCCAGGGGTGCCTGGGTGGCTCAGTCAGTTAAGCCTCTGCCTTCAGCTCAGGTCATGATCCCAGGGTCCTGGGATGGAGTCTCTCATTGGGATCCTTGCTCAATGGAGAATCTGCTTCTCTCCCTGTCTCTGCCCCTCCCCCTGCTCATGCTGTCTCTCACTCTCTCTCTCAAATAAAAAATAAATAAATAAATAAATAAAATCTTGGGGGGGAAAAAAAAAGCCAATACTTGAGGTGGGGAGGGACAAGCTGGGAGTTGGCAGGAGCCAGGGCAAGGCCATGGAAGTCCTGCTAAACTAGAGAGAGGGAAGCAAGGTGAGCAGAGGGAAAGGACAGAGTCAGATTCCTTAGCAGCCAGGATGGAGAAGATTCTGAGCAGGGAGAGGACTCTGAGACCACAGGAGACAGACAAGGGAGAACGCTGTGGACCATCTCTCAGCAGACCATGCGCCGGGAACTGGAAGCTCCTATTATCCTCTTTAAAGTGGGTGAGGACGGAGGAATGTAAGCAATGGATATACAAAAAACATCCTGATTGGTTGCCTACTTGGATTGTGTAGGGACTGCCTACTTGGCAGTCCCTACACAATCCATATATAGATTACATTTTTCGGGGGATGACGTTAGGTAGAACACTGAAATTACACGAAGAAAGGCAACTGTTTCAGACAAAGCAGAAGCTACTTCGGGATCCCGCCGTGTTCTTCACGACGGAGAAGAACCTTTACTGCTGAAGCTTAGAATGTGGGGCTGCCTCTGAATTGGCCCCATGATATATTCTGAAATCGACTTAAAAATCGACCTCTTACGCCCATGTTTGTTTTCTTATAAACGCTGACTACAGAAGACATTCCAGTAATGATCACTTCAGTTGCTTAAAGCCAGATGAATGGGGGGGTCTCCCGTCTCCGCACAGCCCCGTAAGTAGATTTGAACGGTAGTCTCTGCACAGCCTCGTAAGTGAGGCATTTGCCCAGAAAACTGCTTGAATATGACTTCGGACTTCTTAGCCTACCGCACTGCGATGATGTGCCCCATTCCCTGGCTTACTTCAGACTCTTGGAGGATTGCCTGAGATTCCATTCCTGCTCATTGTTATAGGAACTTCACAATATGGCTTGAGAGGAAACTTTAATGAAATAAAGACCTATAAGAAATCAACTAATGAGCGGAAAATCACTAGAAAGCACTAATTGTTAAAATTCACAGTCTGCAATCCATTTCTGGTGGTGTTCAACTTTAGGGAATATAATGGGTCACAGCTGAAAATTCACGAGCAGCCCGTGAGAAGAAAGGCCCAAATTCTAGCTGGAGACCAAGTTAGAGCATTGCCTTAAAGAGGGCACCAGGAGCCTGGCCATCTCAGTCCTTATAGGTCACCAAGTCTTCATAAATTACTAGTTAGTTCACGTGTACTTATTTTCTAGGTTTCAAATATAAAAGGTTACATTTCAGAGGCAAGGATGCACAGCTTTTATCCTTTCTTGAACTAGCTTGCTATTTCGTATACTTTGCCTGGATCGCACCAACGATGCTGATTTCCTCCATTTTCAGGTGTCTGTTTCTTCTCAAAACTAGAGATGGTGTATCTGAAATTTCAGCCAGGGAGTTGGCAGTAACTTAGCCCCAGCAGCAAAATGACTTTGGCCTTGACTCCCTTCTTTCCTACCTGTCACGGTCCAGTTATGATGTTGGTGTACTCACTGCAGGTCTCCAGATTAGTTGAGGTGTCTCTAACATGAGATCAGCCACACCTTCTCACAAATCCAACGAGGACAAGTATTCAAAGCGCCTGCATGGTGCTTGGCACCATGCAGGCGGTAGAAAGCTGGTAGCTGCTACCAATATATGGTTCTTGATTAGCCTTGAAATAAACAATGCCACAGTGCAGGTAGTACTTGGAATCCTGAGAACCTTGATTGTACAGAATAACCAGGGCCCCATTTCCCCTTGTACACACACACACACACACACACACACACACTCATACTTCCAGAAAGGCATGCATTACAATGTATACAAATAAGTTTGAACATCATTCCTCTCTGTAACTGGTACATCCTCACATTTTGTGGTCGGTTTCAGTTAATCTGTGTTCAGTTAACCTGCTTTTCCTTTTAGTGTGTGTCTGCCAAAACTCTCCTAAAATTATCTTGGGGGAAAGGCAATGAATGCGTATGTAGGTTAAACCCATAAATAACTTCATTCATTTAAACTTAAGTCCTTCAGAAAGAGCTTAGGAGGTGAATACAAGTATTCCAGTTGGTGTTTATGAAGTTGTCCCTGAAAGACACACATGAGAACATGAATCGTGTGGGAGAGCTCCTGTCCTTTCCTATGCTGCTGGTCCCAGGTGTACGCCCTACCCATGAGAGTGGTGGTAGAAAAAAGAAATCCAAAGTGGACCTACAAGATTTCTTCAAAAACAATACCCTAAAAATGCACATACAGTATTCTTCTGAGAGAAAGAAGAAGATAGAATTATTTCAGTTTTCTTATTTCCCAGTATTTACAGAACATTGGCAAGGATTTCCATGGAGGACTCTTTGTTTCCCAGGATGAGGATTTTCACTTTTATGCTCCTTTGGGCATCTTTTATGACATTACAGCTCCTTTGTAGGGTATGTGGCTTTCTTTACACTAACTATGAATCCCCTTTGCCAGAAGTGTGTGCAATGTTCACTTGTAAAAAATTAAATAAAGCAACGCTGGCAGACGTTTTGAAAGCTGGAAATTTTATGACAAAGAAAAACTAATGAAGCATATTTAGTTGAAAATTGCAATGGCAGCAGATGAATCCTTGTTTTCTCTGAACCTGGGTCTAATATAAAGTACAAAAGACCGTCATACCTATTTATTATATGGAGTGCTAGGTAGCTCCGTAGTTTTAATACAGTTGATAAAATATATACTATGCTATGTCATAAAATATTTAATGCATGTAGAGAAATCTCCTCTTGTCCTCTGTCACACATTTTAAAACGTGAATTTCAAGATGCCCTTAGTCCTGAGAACATTGCATATTTCTAAAGGATTGAGTCTATAATTATTTCAGTTATCTTTGCTGTTAAATGTCAGATATTATCTTTGGGTTAAAATTATGGAAATAAAATGTATTCATTATTCACATGAAAACAGGTAAAATTAAGATATTCATTCAGTTTTTCAGTAGATTTCATTAAGCCGTAATATATGCTAAGTAGTGGTAATATAGCAGTAAAGATGAATTTTAGATTTACTGGGGTAGAAGTAATAAAAACAATCTGGTTATGTACATACACATACACATATACATCCACATGCATACATACGGTAGAGAAAATATAGAAGAGAGTAGGGTTAGGGAGATAAAAGGCAACAGATTGAAGATTTATTTGAGGGAGCGAGAGAGGAATTGTGAGTGGGTGGAAGGGACAGACGGAGAGAAAGACAACCACCAAGCAGACAGATGGAGTGTGGAGTCCAACACAAGGCTCAATCCCAGGACCCCAAGAAATCACTACCTGAATCACAATCATGAATTTGCTGCTCGAGGGGCTGAACCAAGCAGGTGTCCCCAAAGTGTTACAGATTTAAGAGGATACATCCTTAAAAGGATTTCAGGATAAAAGTGTTAAGTAATAAATGAAGGATTTATTTATAATGAAGTGAAACTTTTATGTTTGTAAATGATTTTGAGCCCTCTTCATGGTGAGTGATAAATTGGAATCTAAGGTTTGACTTTATGGTGGCTTTCATTCATTCTGAGTTAGCCACGTCCTCCTCAACTGGCTGCCAGCGTTACTTAGAGAAATACTCACACTGATTTGTTTTCATTCCGGATGTTAGGAAATGCCTCCCTAGGACTCCCTGTCTGATTCAGCTTGCACTCCAGGGTAGAGAACGTGTCATGGGAAATGCACAGAAAACAAGCCTCTCACAATGTTAATGTTAGCTGGGGTGAGGATGCTAAAGGTCAGGGTTTGACCTTCAGAGATATTTTTTGACCAACCACAGCCTGGGGAGGAAGGGTGTCCTGAGGGCAGCTAGCACCTGTGCTGGGCCTCTTCCTAACTCCAGAGTCAGTAGCTTGGCATCACCTATGGTCAGTGTAGGTCAGGGTGTTTATGCCATGGAAATCAGGAAAAACTACAAAGCAGGGGGTTTGCCCTGAAGATCTGGTTGAACGTCAAATTCTCCAGTGCACCCTAGGTTGGGACATATTCCTGATGGCTGTCTTGGCACCTGGAAAGGCTCAATTCAATCAGACAGATGGAATAGGCTTAAATAGGGGGCTTCGAAAATCTGAAAATCTTTGAAAATCTGGGCCCAATAAATCAGCTGGAGAGAAAAGCAGATTACAGTGCACCCAACTAGGTAAACCCTTCAGTCATCCAGACTTCCATCTGATGCTAAGTTGTGCATTTTTTTCCTCCAGTACTCTGCTTTCAGGAAATAAGAAATAATTGAAACAAACTGAAAGTCAGATTTCATGAAAAAGTTGGAGCCCAGGCTATTTCCTGCCCCTTGATACCCCCATCCTCTCTCCAGGACTGGCCTGCAAAGATGACTCCGAGAGGCCCTTGTTAGAACAAGAAGGCAAGAGCTTTACGCAAAGGTGTGCAACAGCAGGAGTTCTATGGGGCTGAGTGTCCCCTGACTAGAAAACACAAACTGGGCCCTCTATGGAACGCGTCCTTCTTTTTCCCGAGGTCTTACTGGAAACAACTAAGTAACTATGCAGCCTGACATTTAAACACAGGCCCCTCGCCTCATAGCCCCAGTCCGCTTCTGTGTAAGAAACAATGAAAAGGTTTTGCTTGTGACTATTTTTCACTTAGTAGCCACCGGGAAGGAGGGACAGGCATGTGCTTGTCATCTGGGTCACACAGGGCAGAAGGAGGCAAGCTGCAAACTTCCTGAATGTCCTTCCTGTGCGTCCCCTGTTCTCCCCAGAGACCCGTGGCCACTTTTCCAAGTATTGTTATCAGATTTTGTCAGACGTCAGGATTTTCTTTTCTTTTCTTTTCTTTTTTTTTTTTTTAAAGCAGAGATCTCTTTTGAAAGCTTGAGTTCCTGACCCCAAAAAGCATCTGTGGAGGAACTCAGCCTTCCACACAGAAACTTGAAATTGGTTAGCTGGGGCTCTTGATGGGGAGTTTCCAGGCCTCAGATAGGGCAGGTCTCCTTGGGCTCCCCCTTTCCCTGAGCTATGAGGAGAGGCTGATGGAAGACAGTTTCGGAGCAGCCAAGTCTTTGTTTCAGAATCATGCTTTTTACTGATAAATACTGTGAACACTACACTCACATTTAAGAACGTCTGACTAATTTCTTGGCAAAGAGCAGAATCCCTGAGTTTTATATTCGAACTGGTTGAAAAGCAATCAATACACATTTAAAGCATGCAGCACATGCCAGGCATTTTAAAAGCATATAGACGGACAGACAGATACTGTTTTTTTCAAATCTGAGGTATTTAGTAACACCTAAACTGAAGGGCAAAACTTTCTTGGACAAAGGACAGAACTTTCCTGTCTCTCTGTGGTTTTCCAGTAGTCCGACTCAAATCAAGCCAGACTAACACTTGCAGACATAAGCTTTTCTGGGGGCTGATAACTATAGCAGGCTTCCTTTATTTTATTGTCTACGCTCCACGCTTTAGGTCAAATTGGAGATATTAAAGCTGCGTTTTTAAGGGAATAAAATGTTTATGACGAGGGCAGGAGACCAAAGCCTGAAGAACTTAGATGTGGATTAATGTATTTAGTCTAGGGAGAATTCAGAATTTCATAAGCATCCGCTTCCTTAATAACAATACCGTCCCTTTGCGTGGTGACACTGTGCCTAGAGCAGCCTTTCAGATGGAACTTTGCAGGGAAGCACTGCGGGCAGGCGTGCACACACGCACGCGTGCACACACACACACACACACACACACCCCAGGAGGAAAGAGGACAGAGTCCCTCAATTTGTTCTGTGCCTTCTCACCTCCCCTTTGAGGGGAAGGACCCAGGGTTTTACTTTTTTTTTTTAATTCTCGGTTCTTAAACAGCGCCGGGGCACATACATGCTATAATAAAAAATGAAAAAGGGGTACTGTGAAAGACGAAAAGTGATAAGCATGGGACAAAGGGTTTAACAGGTTCCTGGTCTCGATGCCGTCGCGTTCTGGCCCAAAGGGACAGATCAGAGTCAGGAGATGTTTCCAGATCCAGCACTACCAGAGCCAAAAGTTCCCCTTATTTATCAGTGACCTAGAAAGATCTGTGGCCACCTTCCTTAGAGCATCCGTTTGTCCCCTCTTTTACCGGCCAAGACATCTCTTCCCAGGCCAAAATTCAAAGCAAAAGAACATTTAGAAACAGCCCTCCGAAGCAGGGGGGATAAAAGCTGCCCAGTAAGGCAAGTCTGGCCACAGCATCTCAACACTGAACATCGCAGTTTCCTACTTCCGCCCGACTTTCCCAACACTTCACCTTCATCCCTGTTTAATGGTTTAATTCAGATGCATTAACGGGAAGAGAAAAAATGATTCTTCGTTTGTCTTAATGCTGACTCGAGAAGATTTACAGGGCTTTTTTGAGGTCTTGGCTGAGGGCAGCCTCCCAGCTGCTGCGAAGGTATCCATCAGGCATTATGTAAACACTCAACAGCGTTAACCCCAGCTGCCGTGTAAGTTAGAGCCACGGAAAATAGTCTTGTTTAGGGGATGAGGTGGAGCATCTGCGCTCACCCGCCGGCTGAAGTACATGGAAGCTCAATAAAAGAACGTGGAAAGGGGCGTGATAGGAGCCACAAACGCTTGGAGACCTCGCGAAGGCTTGCTGGTGCCTGGTGAACAGGGACATGCCATGGCACTTGGTCTTCCCTGAACTCATTCATAAAGGGGGCAGGGTGGGGGGGGGGGGAGGCAGAACCGCGGCGGGCGCAAAGAAGGTCTGAATGATTTTGACCGGACTCCTACACCTGTTCCTGCCTCTGCAAGTAAGACTGGAATGTTTGAGCCAAAGAAGGAAATGCTCTCACTGATTGCGTAGTGTAAAATGTAACTGGTGCGTTCCAGAAGTTTCACATTTGGGGGCCATTCCGCGTAAGGCACAGGTAGGTCGCGGGCGGCACACAGGCTCACCTCTGCGGGGCTGGGAAGGAGAAGGTCCCTGGCGAGGTGGTGAGAGGAGATGGTCCCCACCGCTTTCTGACTTCGTTCGCTGCCTGCCCTTAGGACAGAGGCTGTTATTCTCACCCATCATTTTCTTTTAAAGCTCTTCCACAGTGTTTAATGGAGTTCCCCACACACTGGTAAATGGACGGAATGTCAGAGTAAACATATGCTTGACCCGAGGGGATCTTTAGTTTACAAAGATCTAGTGGCTTCTTAGCTGGGGGTGAAGCAGGGCACTAATATTTACCTAGCCCCTACGACGTGCGCCGATGGACGGACACTGTCTGTTCCCAGTTACTTTTTCCGGTTCTCTCTATACTTTGGAGAGAATAAGCTTGTAATTCTAAGATACCATTTCAAAAGCAAATATCTATGGAGCTATTAAAGATAAGAATTTTATAATTCTGTTATAAAACTCAAACGTGACTTAAGTTCAGAGAAAGAGGGGTTGGATGTCCCTTTAGGTGATCTCTTATCTCCTAAAACATCGCAGTGTGATACCAGGAATGTTTCACTTGAACTTTCTCAGCCTTTTTAGTTTAAAACAGAGAACAGTTTATTTTAAATTGTAGGCCTTTATGCTGACTACCCTGGACTTCAATGATAAAATCAAGAACTCCATGATATAACTGTATTAAATATAAGTTGCTTGGGATTCAGGAGGGTCTAAGGTATAGATCTCAAATGAATTATAATTATAGTTCTCTCTTCCCTATTTATCTGCCATTGAACTCTCTAAATATGTATCTACCTATAATTTTAATAGGTTCTAGAATTGAATATTTTCAAAGGATCTTTCCCTATAGCACAAGTAATAGATAATTCGTTATATCATGAGTATCCCCAACATCCAGAAATTAGCCATTGTTAATGTTGGTATATATCTTTCTGAACTTCTTATTGATCTGTAGGGTGTGTGTGTGTGTGTGTGTGAGAAAGAGAGCCAGAGAGAGAAAATCACATATACTCTTACATAATATACTTCACATAACATTGTGTGGTAAAATGTGTCCCGTCAACTTATTCTTAAGTTTATTCGTAAACTTCCAGGGTACACAGATGTCCCTAATTTAATTAGCTAGTTCTTTTCGATTAGACATTTCAGCTGTTTCAATTTTTTTTAAAAGATTTTCTTTATTTATTTGACAGAGAGAGAGAGAGAGCAAGACAGAGCATAAGCAGGGGAGCAGGAGAGGGAGAAGCAGGCTCCATGTTGAGCTCCAGGACCATGACCTGAGCCGAGAGCAGCTGCTTAACTGATTGAGCCACCCAGGCATCCCTCAATCTTTTTTTATTATTATTATTACTAAATTATCAACAAGGCTATCAACAAGGCTATCAACTATTATCAGCAGCACTTTTGCTTACCTATATCTATACCTATCTATCTGTCTCTATATATCCTTAGATAAAGAAATAGCAAGATATCGGCATGTTTACATCTTTTAATACTTTCAACTAAAAATGTCCTCTGAAAATCACATTAATTTATAATTTATAAATTATAATATAAAGCAAATTAATGAGAGTTTGAAAAAAATTTTGGTCTGTAAGAACCATTTCATACAACTCAACATACCATAAGCATAACATTTTGAGAAGAATCTTAATAACCCACGTTATAAATGTATTCAGACGTTCAGAAAATGTGAATGGAGTAACCACTGCCTGTTAATTATATCTGGCCCTGTGCATAGATCTGGGACCACACCACCCACGGTTCCTGCACATTTGCAGCTTATCCAGAGCAGAAGAGAAGCAAGGAAGACTATTAGAAGATTAAAGATTAAAGCAAGTTTTAAGAAGTTGAAAGACAGGTGGGGGAGAGAATACTTTATCTTTTTATTTTTTGCTAAAGATTTTAGTTTTTCATTTGACAGAGACAGACCGCAAGAGAGGGAACACAAGCAGGGGGAGTGAGAGAGGGAGAAACAGGCGTCTTGCCGAGCTGGGAGCCCGATGTGGGGCTGGATCCCAGGACCCTGCGATCAGGACCTGAGCCAAAGGCAGACACTTAACCGACTGAGCCACCCAGGTGCCCAAGAGAATACTTTAAATTGGGAGGGCTAGGGGCATTTAGGCAGAACAGAGGGAAGAAATTCCAGTAAGAGACAACAGGAGGGAGAAGACCCAGAACACAGTTGTCTTTTAGCACTTTGAGAACTTGGGGATGCAAGTCAGAAGGGCCAAGAAAGTTGTAATGGGGGTGGAGAGGGACAAGGCTGCAGGCTGCTGGTGGGAGAGCAGAAAGGGGCCATTTGCTTTTGACATCTTTACCAGTTTTATAGGTAAAAAAAAAAAAAATGTAATCTCATGTTTCCTTTAATTGACATTTAATTCTGGTGATATGGAACTTCTTTTCACATTATCTCGGTCATTTAAAATTCTTTTTAATTGCCTGTTTTTGTCTTTTCTCTATTTTTCTTTGCTTTTTCCTTCCCCCCTCTATTTTTCTATTGGACTAATCATTTCCTTATTAATTCCTAAGATTGTGCATAAATTTTTCATTGATTTTTCAATTTTTTTTGAAGTTTTTTTTAATTTATTTATTTGATGGATAGAGATCACAAGTAGGCAGAAGTAGGCAGAGAGTCAGACAAAGAGAGAGGAGGAAGCAGGCTCCCTGCTGAGCAGAGAGCCCGATGTGGGACTCGATCCCAGGACCCTGGGATCATTACCTGGGCCGAAGGCAGAGGCTTAACCCACTGAGCCACCCAGGCACCCGATTTTTCAATTTTTTTTCTCCACTTGTTATCTCTCAACATGGAATTGATGAGTGTGTGCTGTGCTTTATGCTGCAAAGGTCCCTGTCCCTATAGTCAGGGGACAGACAACATCAGACACATCATATGTCATTTATTTGAGATGATGGGTACACCTTCTCTCTATCCATTTGACACACTTCTTGGAGAGATCTGAGAGCCCCGCACATGACCACCATTTATCATGCAGACATGTCATGAGACGATCTTTTCCTGAGTTCTAATTCAGGTGAACGGGGGCATGACATAACTATTTTTCAAAGTCTGAAAAATTGCCAGCCTATAATTAAGGTCCTTTGTGACCTGATTAGCTGTTTTACGTCATCATCAAGTTTCCATGAAAGGGTTTTCGTAAGGAAAATTAGTGAGTGCCCATTGAAAACTTCTCATGTTCTCTGTCCCCCAGCAGAATTAACCACTGTAATTTCTCAGGACCTGCCTAGAGGACGGCGGTATTATGACCCCTCCCTGTCAGGGGGAAAGCTTCAGCCCTTCATCGATGTGTCCCAGGAAGCCGACTGAGGTCAAAGACAGGCTGGGGTGAGAACTTGAAGCTCACATGACTCTCATGGTGTGTGTTTTTCAGCAGAAGGTGTGGACAGAGGTTTCTGTCCTACTTCCACCCCAAATCAGGCAGAAAATCCACTTTAATTCCTGCATGGAAATTATAGAAAGCATCTGCTAATATGCTGAGGCATTCTGACTAATTGCAGTGGGTAACTTGAGTCTTATGCAAAGATTGAGAAACAAGAAGTGCTAGGAATTGTCAATATTATAAATATGTTATATACTTACAGACCATATATTACTTTTGGCAAACATACAATGCCCTGATTGATGAATTTTTTTGAACTATGGTAGGCCTATTGAGCATAGCAAAGAGCGTCAAAACCTAAACATCCAGGAAAATCACTTAATTTAATATCCAACTCTCCACTACTCTTGACACCTGACCCAACAGGACAGTTTCACCTTTGGACTGTCTTAGGAGCCCATGCTTTAACTGCCCTCATCAGCATCCAAAGGAATAAAGTCTTTCTTCTTAAATGACTTCCTTCACCACTCTTCCTTCCTTCCTCCTTTCCTTCCTTCCCTCCTTCCTATCTTCCTTTTTATTTAATAAGCCATTTTATAGCACTTAATATGTACCAGGTATTATTGTAAGCCTTTACAAATATTAACTCCTTTCATTAAATTTTCAGATCTCCTCTGTGAGATAGAGACTCTCATTAGATCTGTTTTAGAGGTGTGGAAGCTGAGGCCAGAGAGGTTAACTAACTTGCCCTGAGTCACACAGGCACTGTGGAAGGGCCAGGATTCCAGCACAGTCCGTCTGACTCTAATGTTCTAACCACCATGTCATGGTGTTGCTGTTCTGTGGTAAATAAACAGCCATGCATGGCTCTTGCAATAAGAAAGAAAGAAAGAAAGAGAGAAAGAAAGAAAGAAAGAGAGAGAGAGAGAGAGAAAGAAAGAAAGAAAGAAAACATAAAAGGCATGCCATTTTTGTAATAACTGAAGGGAATATCATGGTAGAATTCTTAGTTTTCTTCTTGGGGACAGTGCACTGTGGGGACTCTGGAGAGCGTTCCCTAGGGTGCCACCGTGCTCGTGAGGAGTATTTACTTGGCTGGAGGAAGCCTGCATCAGTTAGCTGGCCACCGACAGAGAGGGAGGGAAACTGGACAACTCTTAGGAACATTCTAGTGCTGTGACGCCGGAGAGAAGCCACGCTGCTTGGTCCTACTCAGCAGAATTAGAAGTTGTGGATGAAAATGACAGCAAGGGTTCATTCGATGCTTTCTAAAAGGACACCATTTCTGAATTAGATTCTGTGAACTGTGATGTGGATAAAATCCCATAGCAGGGCACCTGCAAGTGCCCCAAACCCGAGATTTCACGAGAAGGAGATTCTGCGCACATAACAGAAACCTGCTACATTATAGTCATGAGCAAATTCTGGCTTCAGTCACGGCAAACTTGGTTGGAAAAGCAGTCTGGTTCAATCTGATTCAAGGCCGAGACTCTTCCATTCTAGGGCCAAACCCACCTCACTGCTCACAACTTTAAGAGCCTTCGCCTGTCTCCTGCACGACTGTGATCACTGCTCTGCCTGCTGCCTCAACAGAGGCAGCACCCAGCCCACAGCACCCCTCGGAGCACCAGGGATGGCCCAACAGAGAGCTCGGTAGCCCGTGTTTATCTGGAAGGAGATTCCAAGTCTCAACACTTCTCCTTTCTATCACTTTTGAGGAACAGATTTAGAGGGGTATCCTCAGGTGAGGTAATTCATTTAGAAGGGCCCCCTTAAAAATCTTCTCTTCCTGGGCACCCGGGTGGCTCAGTTGTTAAGCATCTGCCTTCAGCTCAGGTCATGATCCCGGGGTCCTGGGATCGAGCCCCACATTGGGCTCCCTGCTTGGCAGGAAGCCTCCTTCTCCCTCTCCCACTCCCCCTGCTTGTGTTCCCTCTCTCCCTGTGTCTCTCTCTGTCATAAATAAATGACATAAGTAAATAAAATCTTAAAAAACAACAAACTTCTCTTCCACCCATCATCTCCAGCTGATATCCTTGAGGATGTCTTGGCTTGGAGGATATCTAGGAAGCAGATTCTAATGACTTCTCCCAGCCCCTGCTGGGAGAGGCTCCGTGGGCGGACATTCAGCACTGTTAAGTTGGCACCTGTTTCCCCCCTCAACTCTCTCCTGCTAAAAATGAGGCTTGCTTTCTCAGAGCACAAATGCCTCTCCTGGGGCCCTGCCTTACTTTCTGTCTGAAGAGTTTTCAGACTGGAGTCCTGAAACTGCAACATCTCAATGCCTTTTTTTTTTCTTTAAAGTAATGTAAACTTTACAGCTCATAAACCTTCATTAGATTTATAAAGGTGGAGCTGACTTTGGAATGTCTCCTGGAGTCTGTGCAATTGAGATGGCTTTTGAACCCACTCCGCAGAGAGGAAAGAAAGAAAAAAGAGTCTTAGGGTCGCAGCAGGGAGGCAAACCTTAGATGCAGGGTCACTGATCTCAAGGCCCCTCACTGTCCCTTTGTTTCTGCTGATGTGCTGGTTGGTGTTAAACCTCCCGGCCAGGGAGAGTTCAAGGCCTGGCAGCTATACTGTAACAGTTTTGCCAGGATTAAAATACCCAGGGCTAGAATTAACAGTTTCTGGATGTAGGAAGGAAACATTCAGATGTCATCGCTCCAGGCCAGGCAATCAAAAACATAACCCAACAGAATAGATCTTCGCTAGAGATAAGAAGGAAAAAACGCTGTCTACACTGAGTTCTGTTTTCAGGACTGCATAGACACAAACCAACAGCACACTCCTGTCAATACCGCCGCTGTTCTGGCTTGAATCCTGTGAGGAAGTGGCTCCCTCACCAGCTTTGTCTGATGGAGCTAAGGGCCATCCTCCCTGGGGGCTCCCTCCTGGCGGACACCCCCAGCCCCTTGACAACCCTGGAGACCTGGGCAGTTTTTAAACTTGTTTAGAATGTTTGTTTGAGTCTACTCTGCTTTCTCCACAACAGCAACTCCTAAACAGACAATCCAGCTTGCTGTCATCAAGAGAAATGAATATTTAGTTTAGGAAGAGTAAACTATTTGCTAGAAAATGACATATAATGACCAGGATATGGCACGAAATTAAACACAGCTCCTGGAGGCGGCTGAATGGAGCCATGCCAGGAGCTACTATGAGAATGAATGAAAAGCCACCGCCCGTTTGCTTGGCACTTTACTGAGTTCAGTGTTCTTTCGTTACAGACACTACGAGTCTTAATGAACTCTTTTCTGATTTTGCGTTTGGCATCTTAATGGAGGTCTCCTGGACCTGTTGGAGATAGACTCTTCAAACTAGCTTGTGCACATGATAGTTCACGTGTTCTAAGTCTATAATGCTCATGGAGAGCTTCCTATAGGGAAGAAAGGGTCAGTGCTTATCCTGCAGTTGGACAGATTTGGGGCATTCTGGCAGATTTCCCTAAATTTCTATATGTTATCTCCCCATGTACAGAGCAAGTGCATTATAACGTTGTCTTTATGCTCCATGGGATAGATGGAAGTGATTTAAAAATAGCCCTCTAGTAGAGTCAAAACTGGATGTCCACAAAATCAGATTTTTTTTTTTATTCCTCTCATTTTACCTCGTGTTTACTAGTGTCTCCCAAACTATGGAAACTCCTTTTCAAGCACCTAAACTTACAGTCACTTCCAGTCCCTCCTGAGCAATTTACTGAGTTCTAGATTCCTTCTTGTCATCTCCTCTGATGCTTTCTTGAGTTAGCCCTAAATTTTCAAATATTTTACCTTGGCTGTGATTATCTAGGGAAATGGTAAATTAATTCATGTTAAAGTATTCCTTTAGGGAAAAAGAATATATAGCTTTGGCCTCCTGGGCTGCTCAGTTGGTTAAGCATCTACATTTCATCTCAGGTCATGATTCCAGGGTCCTGGGATCGAGTCCCACATTGGGCTCCCTGCTCAGCGGAGAGGCTGCTTCTCCCTTTGCCTGCTGCTCCCCCTGGTTTGTGTGCTCTCTTATTCTTTCTCTCTCTCATAAAAATAAATAAATAAATAAAAACTTTAAAAAACTAAATAAAGTAGCTTTCTTTACTTCAATTGGCGCAAAGAGTAGATTTCAGAGAGCCGGGCATAGAGAAATGAGCATTTAGTGTAGGAAGTGAGAGGTGAGAGAAATAACTCTCAATAAGAAATTATGTAGGTAAACTTCTAATAAGTCTTATATGTGTGAGTTTACATGTTTTGGTTTTGCACATGTTATGCTTTTACTATGCAAATAACTTAGCCATCTGAAATGGCATGTAAAGGTCTCATTTTATAGTTAATTCCACTTTATAATTCACCAAAATGGGAAGTGGGGTACCTATAGAATAACAGAAAGAGCAAACTTGGTATTGTAAGACATATGGTTAAATCTTCATTCAACCCTGACCATGGGCAATTGGCTTCAGGTTTCTTATCTGTAAGATGAAATTAGTAATACCTGCTTTATGCGGGTCTTAGTATTAAATGGAAATCATAGCGTGGAGAGTGCTTTGCAAATTGCTCAGTGCTGCAAAAATGTAAAAAACTGAATAAAAGTTAATATACGAGGCATCTAATAGATATTAATAGCAGCAAGGTCTGACCACAGGCAAACACCTATTTTAAGCTCTGACTTGTGCCAAAAATCCAGGGCCAGACGGAGGAAGGAAAGGCCCATAAATCAGTCTCCTTAAGAAGTCCCCTTAGGAAGTCAGCAAAGATTTAAACATTTTTAGCTTTCAGTTTAATTAACATTGAACAACTCCAGAAAAATACTAAAAATTAATTATTTAGACCTCGTATGTCATGAATAAAATATATTATTGTCCTCACAGCAATTAAACATATTGAAAGATTCTTCATGACCAGGAAAAGAGACAATACTCAACACATTTTATAAATGAATCAGTAAGAGAATTCATTTTGTAAATGAAGATGATTTTCCAAACAGCATATTTCCAATACGTGAAAGAGATAACCAGAGTATTATTCATATTTCAAAAGCAGGTTTACGTTCTCAACATAATTTCAAGATGAAACTCTTGAAAATGTGGGAGCTTTAGTGAATATTATAGATTGTACCAAAAATTCAATCCCAAGCCCCTTTTTAGCTCATAGATGCATGTGTATTTATGCCAGCAGAAGAGACGAGACGGACAACGAGAATCCAAAAAAGAAGAAGCATCACAGGCCGTGTGAGATATGTGCATGTTAGTGGATTTTCATCCACACCCCAGGGACAGTCAGTTGTCCTTGTCAGAGACACATACTCCAGGGGTGGGTAGCCAGCATGTCCTACAAGAAACCACACTCTAGAGGAGCTTCTAGTGCTTTGGCCATCTCTATCTCTGATTCACACAGGTATTTGTTATTCATCAAAATAAATGTTAAAATTAGCATTTCCGGGGGAAATTGGTTGTGTTCAAGCTATGTTGATTGGTGGGCCCGTGGCAAAGCCCTGGGACAGTCATGTAATATGAATCTAGTGAGCTCTTCCCCCAACTCCCAAGCACAAATGCAGTTGGGAGGACTGATGCAGTCATAGTGCTGTGTCTGCCTCTTGAGTTCACAGGATTTGTGCTGCACCAATAACAATGACAGGAAGGACTCATCCTGCCTGTAGAATATCATAGTGTTTCCCTCTAGTGAACGTGTCACGTGAGGTGTGCTCAGAGCTGCTTCTAGCATTAGGCTCTGGAACTTTGTGAAGACTATAGGACAGGCAGTATCACTGCTGTTATGCCTGCTGATAATGAAGGTTGGCAACCCTAAAATATATTCAGTCTAAGATGCTAAAAGATGGAATCTGAGTACTCATAACTCAAGCAGAGTTATAGAGAAAAGACATGTGGCCCTGAATTTTCTCCAAATTGTTAAGGACTACTGCCATTTACTAAAAATAACTAATAGTTGCACAAGACTGGGGCGCCTGGGTGGCTCAGTGAGTTAAGTGGCTGCCTCCAGCTCAAGTCATGATCCTAGGGTCCTGGGATCAAGCCCCACACTGGGCTCTGGGCTCAGCCAGGAGTCTGCTTCTCCCTCTTCCTCTGCCCCCAACCCCTCTTGCTCTCACACATGCATTCTCTCTTTCTCTCAAATAAATAAAAAATCTTTAAAAAAAAAAGTTGTGCATGACCAAATTTACTTGGGCCCATTTACTTGGGCCCACAACTCTGACACACTGATTTGAAAAAATGAAATGTCTCAAATGGAAATATCTAAACAGAAAGGACTTCCATCTTTGACGTGTAGCCAACTAGATACTCTCAATGAAAAATTCTCCCAACTGAAAAATAAAAAGCAAAAACTGTTGAGTACAATATTTCCAGAGACATTTAAATGCATTGCTGATCTGAGAAGAACTTAAGGAATCCTCAGAGGACAGAGAATAAGTAAAGCATAGGCCTGTGCTCCACGAGGGTCTGCCTTACCCGGCAATGCTGATACAGTCAAACAGACCGCTGTGAAATGGTTATCAGTCCAAGGCTCCACCCATAATAGGGAATCCAAAGGGAGACATCTGGATAAAGTTGGCCCCTACATGGTTACACCCTTAGTGTGAATTTTAAGTGGAAATAATGCAATCCAGCGGTGAATGGCAAGGTGACCTCTCATCTCTATTAAGCAGGGGGAGAAAAACATTTGCCCTGAGAATTCACACCTACAAACTACTCTACACACAGGCGTGCTGCCTGAATTCACAAGACCTATGTGGTCTGAAAGATTTCTTCCTGAGAATTTATTTTAAGGTGATGCCAGGTTGATAGAGCCCCAAGGTGCCTGGTAAAAGCCAACAAATTCTCTTGGAAAGGGACACACTTTGTAAGTTTCTAAGTATCCCTCTAAGACAAGTTCCCCAGGAATCAGAGATGACAATTAAATAATAAGAGTCAAGAATCCAAATATCATGATTGAAAACCAAAAGCAACTACTGAGAGCTGAAATATTAGAATTATGAGGAAAGATACAGAATATAAAATGAGCTGGCTTCATATATTATCATCAACAAAAATTAAGATCGAAAATGTTAGTAAGGAGGAAAAGACCAAAATGACAAATGGGAGGATTTTTTTTTAAAGATTTCATTTACTTATTTGACAGAGAGATTGAGAGAGCGCACAAGTAGGCAGAGAGGCAGGCAGAGAGAGGAGGGGAAGAAGGCTCCCTGCAAAGCAGGGAGCCTGATGTGGTGCTCGATCCTAGGACCCTGTGATCCTGACCTAAGCTGCTAAACCAACTGAGCCACCCAGGCGCTCCAAGCAGGAGGACTTTTAAAAGAACCAAAAAACTAGAAAAGAAATGGAAATATAAATATTGATAACAAATAACTCAGTGGAGGAAGAAACCATCAGATTAGATTGGGCATAAGTGAGGATAGGATCAGGGATTGAAGGATTGAAAAGAAATATCCAGAATACATGAGGACAGAGTTCTACCTAGTCAGAGTTCCAAAGGAGAGAATAAAAAGAAGAAAGAGGGGCACCTGGGTGGCTCATTCATTAAGTGTCTGCCTTCGGCTCAGGTCATGATCCCTGGGTCCTGGGATCAAGCCCCGCATCGGGCTCCCTGCTCAGTGGGAGGCCTGCTTCTCCCTCTGCCTGCTGCTCCCCCTACTTGTGCGTGCACTCTCTCTCTCTTTCTCACTATCAAACAAATAAATAAAATCTTTAAAAAAAAAAAGAAAAAAGAAACAATATTCAAAGACAATGTGTATAAATTTTCAGGTTTGACTAAAAATATCAATTCTTTTTTTTTAAAGATTTTATTTATTTATTTGACAGACAGAGATCACAAATAGGCAGAGAGGTGGCAGAGAGAGAGAGAGAGAGAGAGAGGAGGAAGCAGGCTCCCTGCTGAGCAGAGAGCCTGATATGGGGCTTGATCCCATGATCCTGAGATCATGACCTGAGCTGAAGGCAGAAGCCTTAACCCACTGAGCCACCCATGTACCCCAAAAATATCAATTCTTGAGTTATACTATAACAATCCAATGAAACACAAACAAGAATAAACAAAAGGAAATGTATATAAACATCTTGGTCAATGCAGAGATCACCAAAAGACACAGGCAATATCTTAAAATCAGCCCGAGAGCAAAAGCAGATTTCCTATAAGGAAGAAACAATTAAACTAACCCAGAACTCTAATAACATCAGAGGCAATAGTGGGTAGAATAATATCTTCAAATTGATGAATGAGTTTCCACTTCCAGCCAAGATGTAGTTCCAAGAATCAGATTCATTCTCACATCAGGGATAATCAAAAACAAAACCAACAAAAAATATACCAAAGACCAGACCATGAAACAATTATTTTCAAGACACTGAATCTTAGGCAACATTAGACAGTGGTCCTTGAGGAAAAGAAAACAAACTAAGCATCCAACCATTGTTCCCAGATTACTGCCATGAGAGTATAGCATGTAGCATGGAGGGGAGGGGAAGCCAAGTTAGGTCAGGAGACTCCCTGGGTGGTAGAGACAGAGCTGAGTGTCCAGGGAGAGCAAGGATGGCACATTTCACAGAAGAGAGTACCAGAGGGTAGGGATCGACACAGAAAAAGGGCCCTGGATATCTGCAGTGTTCTGCTTGAGGATTCAGCCAAGTCATGGATAGTGGACATCCTTTTAAAGAATTAAAAGGAATAGTACCCACCTTTCTTAAAAGGCCAACAATATTGCTGATTCCTACCAGCCAGCATTGAGTAAAATAATCAAAAGGGTCCTGCCTCAGTAATGAAGAAAAATTGACCACAGATTTAAAGCTGTTCTGGTCTTGCATAACATATGTTAAAAACAACACCCTAAAGGGTCAGAATGTTTCCAAATAACTTCACTTCATTTCATAATGGAGCTTAAGAACATTTATAGGAATTCACAAAGTGGACATTCAAACAAAATTTACCAGATATATACAGAATCAGAAAAAATATGATCCAAAATTATCAGAAAAATCAATCAAAATCCTCTCATAATTGCCACAGATGTTCAAATGAGCAGATATTCAAATAGTAAATTAAAGCAACTGATGTAATTGTATTTTATATGTTCAAGAAGTTAAGTAGATACATAGAAGATACTTAAAGTAACAAAAATTATGCTTCTGGAGATGAAAACTATAATGTCTGAGATGAAACATACATTGAAAGTGATTAACAACAGATTAGATGTTGCAAAAGAAAAAGTTTGGGCACCTGGGTGGCTCAGTTGGTTTAGTGACTGCCTTCGGCTTAGGTCATGATCCTGGAATCCCAGGATCTATTCCTCATCAGGCTCCCTGCTCAGCGGAGGTCTGTTTCTCCCTCTGACCTTCCCCTTCCCATGCTCGCTCTCTCTCATTCTCTCTCTCTCTCAAATATATAAATAAAATCTTTAAAAAAGAAAGAAAAAGTTTGTGTGCACGAGTATATAACATTAGCAAGTAATCAAAATGAAACAAAGAAAAAAAAACAATAAAAACTAAAAAACCAGGGGTGCCTAGGTGGCTCCGTCAGTTAAATGGCAGACTCTTGGTTTTGGCTCAGGTCATGCTCTCAGGGTCCTGGGATCCAGCCAGGTGTTGGGTTCTCTGCTCATCAGGGAGTCTGCTAGAGGATTCTCCTTCTCCCTCTGCCCCTCCCCCCTCAAATAAATTAAAAAAAAAATCTTTTTATAAAATGAAAAAAGCATCATTGAACTATGGGCAACACCAAGTGGCATGGTCTACAAGTAACTGGACTAGGAAATAATTTGTCAAACATTTTCCAAATATGATGAAAACCATAAACTTAGAGATCCAGGAAGCTCAATGACCTCCAGGAACAAGAGAGATGGAAAAACATTACCCTATAGCATATCATAATTTAAATGCTCAAAATCAATGAAGAAGGGACATCTTAAAAGCAGCCAGAGATGAAAGACAGGCTATAGACAGAGAAAAAAGATATGAATAACTGCAGATTTCATTTATTATTATTTTTTTAAGATTTATTTATTTGAGAGAGAGAGAGAAGGAAGTAGGGGAGGAGCAGACAGAGAGACAATCCCAAGCCAACTCCCTGCTCAGTGAATAGCCTGACACTGGGCTTGATTTTTGACCCCCAAGATCATGATCTGAGCAGAAATCAAGAGTTGGACACCTAACCAGCTGAGCCACCCAGCTGCCCCTGACTACAGATTTCTTATTAGAGGCAAAAAAGTGAGAAGACAGAGCCTCAACATATTTAAAGCATTGAGGGGAGAAAAAAAAAATTCTCACTTTTAATTGTAGCTCCTGCAAAGAAATCTCTCAGAAATGAAGGGTTGCTTAGTTAGGAACAGTGATTTCACTTCTGCTGGACAGTGACAGAGCAGTGTGATTCCACTGCCCATTCCCTGGTATTAGTAGGTTCAGCAAGGAGCTGAGCTTACACTTGAAAGGAATGAGGTGGTATGGGGCAATACATCATTTTCACTAGGAAGGTATAAATGGGGTCAATGGAAAGTTGATATTCATCTCACACATTTCTAATAAGGCAGTGTAAATCAACATTTCACTCTTCTAGGCTGCTTTTGGCAGGGTTCTGGGGGAAGCTGAACACCCACCTGGCCCTTGTGCTGCACCTCAACAGGGGGACTACTTGTTTTAAAAATATATATATCAAATGGGATCCAGAATTGCATCTATAACATCTAACATGTCCCAGATGTGACTGAAAGTCAGTCATCCTCACCAGAACCAGAAAAATCACAACTTGAATGAGGAAAAAAGTTAACAAAGACCAACACCAAAATGAAACAGATTTTGAAGTTATTTAGCAAGGATTTTAAGTTAGCAACCACAAATATGCTTTAATAAACAATCATAAATTATCTTGAAACAAATGAAAAATGGAAAATCTCAACAAAGAAATTATAAAAAAAGACTGAATGAAAATTAGAAAACAAAAAGATGCAAATCCAAAATAAAAAAAAAGAAACTTGCTAGATGGGCTCAGTATGAGAGTGGACATGAAAGAGTATAGAATCAATATGATGAATCTGAAGAACAAAATCTATAGAATCAGCCTAATCTTAAAAACAGAGAAAATGGAATGGGGAAAAAAAAAAAAAGGAATCAGATCTCAGCGACTTTTGGATCAAGAACAAAAGAGCTAACATTCATATCTTGGCATCCCAGATAAAAAGGACAGAGAGTAGAAGTAAAAAAAAATATTCAAAGAAATAATAGGTGAAAACTTCCAAATTTGGCAAAAGACTTAACCCTACAGATTCAAGAAGCTGAGCAAACCCCAGGTAGGTTTAAACCAAAGAAACTCTTGCCAAAACACATCTTAATTAAGCTTCTGAAAACTAAAAAGAAAGAAAACAAACAAACAAACAAACTCTGAAAGCAGCCAGAGAGAAATCATGCATTATCTATGGGGAAGACCAGTTCAAGTTAGGACATATATCTCATCTGAAACCATGGAGACAAGAAGGAAGTGATACAAGACTTTTCAAGTATTGAAAGAAAAGAAAAGTCAATCATGAATTCTATGTCTGGTAAAACTTTCTTCCAGGAATGAAGGAGAAATAAAGACATTCTCAGATGAAGCAACCTATGAGGATTTCTTTCTAGCAACTCTACCTTTTAAGAATAACTAAATGAGGTCCCCCCACTGATCTCTCTCTCTCTCTTGAATAAATAAATAAATAGATAAAAAAATAAATATTTTTTGAATTAAAATAGTCAGAGGTGTTCATAGAATCTCATGCTAAAAATTACTGTAATAATATTGATGCATATACAATGAAACTATTTTTATATTCTGACCAAGAGTTCTTTATTGAACTATGAGATAAAATTAATTTTGTTAAATTAGAAGACTCTTCTATAGGACATGTGTTCTTCAAAAATCTTATGATGCATATTTTTTAATTAATGCAATCTTTGAATGCTAGCCAATGTGAAATATTCCTAATAAAACCTGACCTGGTTCTCAAATTGTTGCATTGATGGTGTTTTGAGATTTATACAAATTTTGGTTCCTTGATCAGAAATGGGTGTTGAGAGTGTATTCACTGATGGTCAGAAATGATGGGAATCAGTACGGTTCAGAACAGAAAACCAGTGTTGGGGGCAGGGAGGGATGGGGGTTACATAAAGCTTTACACTTCCACAGGGGAAAAATATTTGGAAGCAGCTATAAAAGACCAGTTGATTTCTTTTTCTGAACAGTTGTATCATTCCCTCATAGTAATTCTCAAAGATATAACCGTCTTTACAAATTTCACTTATAGAGAATTCGACTTCAGATTTTATTTTATAAGGTATGTGGGCAGGCATGTGTGTTATAAAAATACAAAAGTAGGCATATAAATTAAATGTGTTTTGTATAGAGGCATGCAGACATGCATGACCGTCTACGTGAGGGTGTTCAAGCTTGTTTCTAAAAGCCAGACTCTTGTAAACATTTGAGGTGATGTAAGCACCTAGTATCTGCTCCAGAAAATAGATGGAACCTGTCCGTTTCAATGCCAAGGCCAAAAGCCCCCAAAAGAAGGCTAAATAATAAAACTCTGAGTATTAACACTGAGACCATCATTTATTGGTTAGTAGAAATAGTAGTTATATCTATTTTGAGATAACATTTCCCAGGAAGCAATAATGTAAGGCTTGAATTTTGTAATTGGCTTATGACTAAGAAATAGGAAGCATTTTTTTTCCTCATTTCCTGCCACTTTGTAGCAGCCTAAATCAATAGCAGGATGTGAGTGAAGAGTCTGTGTGCATTTGCCCTTCATCAAAGCAAAGCAACCAGCCCTACAAGACCAAGAAAAATCGAACAAATTATATCAATACCAACCTGAATATGCCCAAATAATTTTTTTAAAAGGATATTGGACAAGACCTTTATGGGGCTAAAGATGTCCCACTTCTCAAATACACTTACGAGCAATCATCCCAGGGCTGTATTCTCCAGCCCAGAGTTGACAGGAGGGCTCCAAGAGCCCCTATGCCCACCTTCTTAGTGTTAAGAGTTCAGGTGGCTTCAGGCAGAACAGGAAGCCATGTCAGCTCTCAGGCCCCATGTAGCAACCTTGCACCAAATTCTTCTATGCCATCTGGATGGAAGATCCCAGAAAAGCATTCAATCCAGCCATGACACCAGCTACGACTGGCAGGAAAACCACCACCTTCAGATCGCTAACAAGGCCAGCTGAAGTCGATCATTTGAGAGGTATGTTGGCTTTACCCTATATATTTTAATGAGAGCTAATATTGAAAATAAATGATGAATTACAGTTTAACTCCAGGGACGAGGTTAGCACAGATCAACCTACTCTTTTCTATTACAAATTAATGGGGATGTAATGTGTATACAGTGACCTGAAGAAAGGTCAATAGAGAGTCTACCAGTCATGTCATCACTTAAAAAAAAAAAAAAAAATCTGCCTACCACGTGCCAGACACCTTGCTTGAAGCTGAAGATGAGAAAAGCTAGCTTCTCTGAAGTTCACCATCTAATGGAAGAGGCAGGTACATACTTGAGCAACGAATGGAAAATGAGAACTGAATGACACACATTGTGCAAACAAACTGATGATATTTTGTCCTTTCCGCTGAAATCTCTGATTGCCAGTTGAATATGGCTCCTTTCCAGCTCTTTTGTTTCAAGTAGGGAGCAGGAAATGTAAGTTACTGTAAATGTGGCTTTATCTATTACCAACACCCTGATGACCTCCACATCTCTGTCCCCACAGTGTCTTTTCCAAACCATAGAGCCATTGACACAATGACCTACTGGATATTTTCACTTATAAAGCACATCGATCTCAGGAAGGACTCATTGATCTCAAGATTTTGATTTCAAACACTGAACTGACTCCCATCTTCCTTCCTCCTCTCACTCCTTCCCTCCCCTCCGTCAAATCTGAGCTTCCTCATGTGGTCTTATACTGTTTAAATGACACCTCTATCCACCGAGTCAGTCTTCCTCTTTCCTCCTTGTTGAATTAGACAATCAATCCCATTGCTTCTAAAATTCCTCTGTAGTTTACTTCATTCAGATACCACTTTTCACCCAACAGTCCTTAAATGGGTCCTCCTGCCTCCATTGCCCCCGTTTGTCATCACACACAAATCCACACCTGTACCCACACTCACCTGTACACTAAAGTTAACACTGTGACCAGGACGACCTTTCTAAAACATAAATCGCTCATGTTTCTACAACTACGTAAAACCCTCAGTGGCTCCTGTCACCTACAGACTAAATTCTGAATTCTCTAAATGATGTATAAGACCTTCCAAGTTCCAGGACTCCCTTCCATGGCCCCACAGCTGGAGTTCTTCAACCTTTCCTTAGGGGACCACTTTACCTTCTATCTACAGCAACTTCAACAGACACTGCTGCAGGGATCTGTCTACATGTCGACCTCATATTTTAGATGAGCAACTCCCCAGGCCAGGGAGCTATCGCTGACTTATCTGTGAGTCCCTGAGCCTGGCACACTTTTGGGGACATGGTATGCCCATATAGTCAACAAATATTTGAGGAATGAATGCATGAAGAAAACATAAGTTATAAAGTTGTTTCAAAAAACATTTATCTAATTTGGTATTTACAATAGCTCTTGACACAAGTAATCGTGACCTTGAGAACTTACAGCCAGAACCAGAATCTGCTGCTGTGATCCACCCACTCCTCATTAAAGCCCCAAAACAAATGATGAGGAAAAAATTCTCATTTCTTCCAATTATGGTCACTGACTATTAAAATTTTTTCTTCCTAAGGTATCATTTATATAGAATAAAATTCACTGCTTTTTGTGTATAATTTTGCAAGTTCTGATAAAGGCACATGGTCATGTAACTATCACTTCTGGTAGTTATGGAGAAGTTCTCAACAGCCCCAAATTGCCCATAACATTGGTAGTCAACCATTGCCCTGATCAGAGTATTGTAATCATATGGCATGTAGTATTCTGAAACTGGCTTCTTCCACTTAGCATAATGCATTTGAGACTCATCGATGTTATATAGTTATCAATGCTTTGCTACTTACTATTGCTGACTAAAATTCCATCAAAGGACCACAGTTTCTATCTCCACTCACCAGCTGAAAGACATTTGTGTTGTTTTGTTACTCCAGTTTGGGGTAATTATAAATAAAACTGCTATAATCATTTGCTTAAAGATTTGTGTGTGAGCAGACATTTTCATCTCATCCGAATAAATATCCAACAATGGGACTGCTGGGTTGAATGATAATCATACGGTTAACTGTATAATATACCACCAAACTGTTTTCAAATTGGCTGTACAATTTTGCATTCTCACCAAAGATGCATTCAAATTCCAGCTGTTCCACATCATTGTCAGAACTTGGTATTGTTTCTTTTTTCTTTTACTTTGTTTTCTTTTTCTTTCCTTTCTTTTCTCTTTCTTTCTTTCTTTCTTTCTTTCTTTCTTTCTTTCTTTCTTTCTTTTTTCTTTCTTTCTTTTGCCAATCTAGGAGGTATATAATGTTAATCTCAAGTTTTAAATTTGCATTTCCCCACTCTCCTACACTGTTGGTGGAAATGCAAACTGATGCAGCCACTCTGGAAAACAGCATGGAGGTTCCTCAAAAAGTTGAAAATAGAGCTTCTCTATGACCCAGCTATTGCACTACTGGGTATTTACCCTAAAGATACAAACGTAGTGATCCGAAGGGGCACATGCACCCGAATGTTTATAGCAGCAATGTCCACAACAGCCAAACTATGGAAAGAACCTAGATGTCCATCAACAGATGAATGGAAAAAGAAGATGTGGTATATATATACAATGGAATACTATGCAGCCATCAAAAGAAATGAAATCTTGCCATTTGCAACGACATGGATGGAACTAGACGGCATTATGCTTAGTGAAATAAGTCAATCAGAGAAAGACAACTATCATTTGATCTCCCTGATATGAGGAAGTGGAGATGCAACTTAGGGAGTTTGGGGGGTAGGAAAAGAATAAATGAAACAAGATGGGACCAGGAGGGAGACAAACCGTAAGAGACTCTTAATCTCACAAAACAAACTGAGGGTTGCCAGGGAGAGGGGGGCAGGGAGAGGGTGGCAGGGTTATGGACATTGGGGAGGGTATATACTATGGTGAGTGCTGTGAAGTGTGTAAACCTGGCAATTCACAGACCGGTATCCCTGGGGCTAATAATACATTATATGTTAATAAATAAATAAATAAATAAATAAATAAATAAATAAATAAAATTTTTTCATTTCCCCAATGACTAATGATAGTAAGCATATTTGCATGTTTTTATTTGCCATCTGCATATTTTCTTTAGTGAAGTGTCTCTTCAAAATTTTCACCCTTTTATTTTTAAGATTTTATTTATTTATTTGACAGACAGAGATCACAAGTAGGCAGAGAGACAGGCAGAGAGAGAGGAGGAAGCAGGCTCCCTGCTGAGCAGAGAGCCCAATGCGGGGCTTGATCCCAGGACCCTGAGATCATGACCTGAGCCAAAGGCAGAGGCTTTAACCCACTGAGCTACCCAGGTGCCCCAATTTTTACCCATTTTTTAAAAAAATTGAGATGCATGTTTCCTTGGTATTAAACTTCAGGAGTTCTTTGCATATTCTGGATATAAGTCTTTATCAGGTAAGTGATTTGTAAAAATTTCTTCCAATTTGTGATTTGCCTTTGTATCATAGTCACAGTGGAATTTGAGGAGCAGAAGTTTAATGAGGTGATGTCCAACTTATCATTTTTTTCTTACAAATCATGCTTTTAGTTCATATTTAAAAAATTTTTGCCTTTGTCTAACCCAAGATCACAAAATTTTATCCTATATGTTTGTAAGAGTTTTATGGTTTTAACTTTTACATTTAAGTCTATATAACTCATTTTGAGTTAATTTTTGCATATGGTGCAAGGTAAGTATTGGTGTTGGTTTTTTTCTTTTTTTTTTTTAAGATATATTTATTTATTTTAGATACAGAGAGAGAGCACAAGCATGAGGGGCAGAGGGAGAAGGAGAGAGAATTTGAAGTAGACTCTGTCCTGAGCTTAATCTCACCACCCTCCGATCACAAGCTGAGCCAAAACCAAGAAGCTGGTCACTTAACTGACCATGCTACCCACTCAGAAACAGAGCGAACCAACAGGGCTGTGACAGGCAGGCTTTGTAAAATGCAGAGGATAGGGTAGCCCCAGTTACCCAGGGGGATGAGATTGGTTTGTCTGAATGATTCTGTGGACTAGCAGGAAATGAAGCCGGGGTTGAGGCTGCTGGAGCTCAGTCAGGGCAACCAGTAGGGCCTTTCTAACTATATCCAGTGAGAGCAGGGAAGCTTACAGTTTGGTCGGGGGCTTTGTGAGGCTCCAAGATATCAAGGCAGCACATGAAATTTTAGACCTTATGCTACACAAGTAAATCCTGAAATCCTATAGTGTAAATATTCCAACTTTCATTTTTCTTTTTCTAAAATTATTTTGACTATTCTAGTTCCTTTGTTTTTCCATATATATGTATTAGCTGGTTGATTTCTACAAAAATACTCTGCTGGAATTCTGCCTGGATTTGTGTTAAATCCATAGATCATTCAGGAGATACATGCCATCTTGACAACACTGAGTTTTTCAATTTATGAACACAATATATCTCTCTATCTGTTCAGATTTCATGTGATTTATTTTCACAGCAGGCAGATCTTGCACATATTTTGCTAGATTTATATCTAATCGGTGCTATTTTGGTGCTATTAAAATAGTACTTTAAAAAATTCTATTTCCAACTGTTGAATGCTAACTAATATAGAGAAATGTAATTGACTTTTGTATATGGACCTCGCATCCGGCAACCTGGACTATGGAATTTTCTACAGAGACAGAGTACATCTTTATCGAGGTATGAGAATTATTTATACACGTACTGCACAGAAATGATGCTGCTTAATCAGAATGCAAAAACAATCAGCAGGAAAACCATGAGTGAGTCACTTCCATGAGTCTTCATCAGGTTCTTGAACTGCTCCTTGGAGATAGGATCTGTTTTAACTTCTAATTAGCAACAGAAAGAAAGAATGGGGATTTGGTGGGCCCGCTGACCCCATCCACACACCTGTGGTGGATTCAGAGCTTGGGAAGAGTGATGACTGAGGCAAAACAGTGTGCAGAGCCAGAGCCAACTGGGATCCCGTGGGTCTGTTACTTATGTTCTGGAAAGAAACCCATGTGTCAGCTTAGGAGTCAGATGTCAGATGCCGGGAATGCTGAGCCAGTTGCTCACGTTTTCTGATCAACACCTTGTTGGGCGGGTACCCTGTGTTTAGGGCAGAGAGCAATGCAAGCATCCAGCCATCTCCAGAAAGAATTCCCTGGGTCAACTTAGTTACTAAACACATAATAATCACAAGAAGAAGGGCCTTTGTTGTTCTGTGCTATATCCATTCACTTATTTTCAAGAATGAAGATAACTGATGGCTATTTTCCAAATCTCCCAAAACAATCAAGTGTTCATGACACGAGTTTTTCTTTAAAGATGGCCCGTACTAGAACAGGCTGGTGAGTCATGAGAGCTAATAAACAGTTGAGGAGGGCCCCACCTTTACAGGTTATTGTCAGATCAGATCTGGGCAATACGAAACAGCCCAGAAACTTCTGCTTCACCCTCCCACCCATCCTCTGCACAGGCAAGCTGGCAGATACATACCTTGTTTGTTTTAACTAAATAAGCAAATATGAAAGCTGTATTTAGAATTTCTAGAGATGTTTTATATCTATAAATGGATATATAAGCTTGATTATTATGAAGAATATTTAGCTTTAAGTGCCTGAAGCCATGGATATTTAGGAAAGAGGTCATCACCAGGAGCTCCAGGACCAGGGACAGCAAGCTACATCATGGTTCTCTCAGCCGGAGTGCCCCAGAAAGCAGACCCTGAGGGCCTTTTTTCAGGAGGGTAATCTCGAGGACAAGAGTGAAGAAGGGAAGTGAAGTAGGGAAATGGACATTCTAGCAACTGGCCACCACCTAGGGACACTCATAGCTCCAGTATGTAGGACTGTCTACCAAGAGTAGACATAGTAACTGCTTCTCAGGACAATCCACCTTGGGAGACAGGGAGATAAATCTATCCTCCTCCTGTCATGCACTGATGGAAGGTTCTTTCCCTGAGATATCAAGCCCCCCCCCCTTATGTGTGATGAGCCTCAACTCCAGAGGCCTCCCCATAATCACACCTCAACATCACCAGGAGAACTTGTGGGCAGGAGGGTGACGTCCGAGCCTGGGTGACTGGTGGCAGCCCAACTCAGCTGGTTGCCATGATGATGGCTATGGATGACAAAAGTGGCAGAAGATTCCAGAGACAGGGAGGCTGAGGGGATCTGAAGCAACATATAACAAGTATCCGGTACAAAGGTGAGCAGATTCCTCAGGATGCTGCTACCTTTTGCCCTCAATGTCCTCTCCTCATGATGCCCTGTGGGGGAGGCTTCCTTCACCTCACACCATGAGGGGTGCAGACATCACAAGATGCTAACTTCTCTGCATTCTTGTGGCACTTGAGACAATCCTTCACACATTGTGACTATTCAATGGAGAAAAGTAGGAAGAGAAGAGAGAAGGGACAGGGAGAGGAATGGAAAGGAAGAGAAGAAAGGAGAAGAGAAAAGGGAAAAGTGAAAGAGGAAGTGAAGTAGAGCTGAAAGGAAGTGAGTGTGTGCCTTACCTTAAAAGCTCTGGAAGAACATGTGTCTTTATGCTGTATTTCAGGGTGCAATTGAAATACATATGTTCATACAGAAAAGATTTTCTAGAAATCAAGTCCAAATTACATTTAGACAAGCTCACCTTCATCTCCACCAACTCCAGGGTCTGGGGGCAGGAGGAGTGAGGCTGGGCTCTAGCAGGAGTGGAGGGGACACAGAAATGTCTCCTGATGTGGCCCAGAGGCCCGTGAGATGCCTGACAGAAGTTGTTTAATTCTGTCTCATGTTTCCTCTCAGTCACCTGTTATTTGGGATCCTGAGGTGGGAAGGATGTGGACACATGGTCACTAGAACAGAAATGCTTGTATTTTCATGGTTTTTTTCTTTTTTCCCAGCTACTTAACACTTTAGCTCTTTAAACAACTCCATAGAGTGTGTGCTTTGGAAGCAAACTCATCTGAAAATAGAAGTTCTATGGATGAGGAAGTTTGTGCTGTACTTTTTCATGTTTCCCCTTTGTGTGTTTCCATGACCTCCCTATATAAAATTTCAAACACAGCTGACTTCGATATTTCATTCCTACTTTCCTGGATGGATTGTCTTCTCAGCAATCATTACCATCAGAATATTAGGAAGCTCACTTACTCATATGTCTTCCACATTACACAGTGTCTTCTTCCCAAGAACAAGGGTTTCAGTTTTTGTTGTTCTTTTGAAGTGACTTTATCCCTGACATCTGGAACAGTGTCTAATGCATTGTGTTTGACTAATCAATGTTTGTTGAGTGGATAACTAGACTTGGGCGGTGCTTTCCATGACTCTGACATTCTTGGGGTGGGGAAAGGGGTGCATCCTCTCTCTGTTTATTTAAATTAAGCATCTTCCGTTATTTCCAGGAAATCAGATAGAAGGCCTTGAATGGCTTGTCCTCCCAGGAATGATGAGTCTTATCATGGCCCAGCTTCAGGATTCTCAGCTAGTCCTAATATTAGGACAAGGTGTTATAACACCTTGGTTTCACCCTAATGGAAACAAAAAGCCTACTTTTTCCAGAAGTGCCTGCATGTATTTCAGGCAGCTTATCCTTTAAAATAAGTGTTAAGGCCATAAAAATGTAGACATATTCATATTCTAGGGAATAAATTTGGCCACTCTGACTTTAAAACATAAATAAAAATGCCAACTCTATGAGAATTGTATATTATTGTATATAAAGTTTACTGGCTTCGTCACTGAAACACAATAAATTTAAAAATTACATCATTGAGCATGTTTACTGCTATGACTCAATGTCAAGGAAAATAATAATTTCAGGAGTAAAATAAATGCCAGACACTGTTGATGATAATGTCTAGCTATAACTGTAGCACAAAGACGTGGAATATATTTGAATATGTTAATTATTCAATCTTAGGAAGGAGATGACTGTTGTTGCATTTCACAAGCCTATTGATTCAAATTTTAAAATATGAACTAGTAACTTGAAAAGCTGTTTTAAGTGGAAAATGTATTTTGTTTTATTTTGTTTGCAAAGTCTTTGAGGTAAAATGGTTGCCCGCTTGCATCTGAATTAACGGAAAGGGCAAGTGATTTCATAAGGATTTCATCAACAACCTCACGTTCTCTTTTGATTCTAAGCTTATGATTATCTGAAGGCAGAATTTTAAATAATGTCTTAAGTTCTAGATCACTTCATTATTTGGATTGAGGGAAATGTCACATGACCGAGTTCATTACCAATATGTCAGAACATAATATAATCTACTGTAGACACAGCTGACATGAGATGTCTTGTAAAACATTCACCCAAATATAACAAGTAAATTCCTAAAATGTATTATGAGAACTCTGCATCACACCTCGTCAGACAATACCTGTGCATAGCAATACCTTCTGCAAGATTTCTGATCAGTTTATATGCTCCCACCACCCCCCTTTCATTTCATGAGATCACAAAGTCTGCTGAGGAACAGTGACTTGTCCAAGGGCAGAAAGAATTTTAGACTTATTTAAGAGCCTCTGGTTTGAATTATTGCTCTAATGTAATAAGCATCTACATTTCTTTTAAGTAACATGTTAGTTCAAAATACCTTCAAGAAAGTCAAATAAGTGACAAAAATTTTAATCTCATCATTAGAGAATATCAATAAGTCTTTATTGTATCCTGGTACTTAGAAATAAATGTCTCCATGTCGCAAATACTGGAACAATTAAAGCTGCCATATTTCTAGTTTCAGAGAAACTTGAATTTATTTTATACATGGATACTAAGTTTTTAATATTTCTAAAAGTCAAAAAATTATCAAATTGAGGGGCGCCCTCGTGGCTCAGTTGGTTGAACGTCTCCTTTGGCTCAGGTCATGATGCCAGGGTCCTGGGATTGAGCCCCTCATTGGGCTCCCTCCTCAGTGGGAAGCCTACTTCTCCCTCTCCTCTATTTGTGTTTCTCTCTGTCAAATAAATAAATAAGCTTTTTAAGAAATGATCAAATTGAAGTAGATGAAGCTTTTTACCACTTTTGCAATAATTGAGATCATAAAGCTCCGAGCTTGATCTTACAGAAATGCACTTTCACTTTTTATTGAAATTAGGAAATCTTTAAGTGCCAAAGGAATATAACAGTATTAGTATGTACTTTAAATATTAACATTGGTTTTATTCAACCTAATGCTGCAGAGTTCATTTAAAATGTTTTAAATATAGCCTTAAAAGGCTTAGCTACATGATAGTAAAAAGCAAAGCTTCTTACATGTCCAATTTCAAAGATCCCTTACAAGAAATACTGAAGCCAGACTCTACAACAGAACTAGAAATTCTCTACCCTAAAAGCTATTGTCTTTATACTATTGCTTATCTTCACTCAAACTCTAAAAAGTAATTAAAAACATGAAATATAGTATTTCCTGCCCTAAAGCTGTCATCTATAAACACAGTATATCATAACACCCTTATTGACATCAAAAACCAATCAAGTAGTAATAATTATATGGCTGTGGCCACAAAAAAATGAATTTTTTAACTTTACAGTAAGCATCTACTTTTATTTGATGGTTTTCATAAACCAACGGCGTGTGCATTTTTTTCTTCCTGCATTGACAGCTCTGCCCAGAAAAAGTGCCTTAAGTCTAATTTTAAAATTGTACTCTCTGTTTTCTCAAAAACATTAGTAGATGAGCCGTGGACTAGATGCCGTGTTGTGATCTTTGCCATCAGCGCTCAGTGACCTTGGGAAAGTCATGTGATTACTGTGTCTCTGTTTGCTTATCCCTGAAGTGAAAAGGTTGGATGGGATAATCTATGACATTCCCATTATCCTGTAGATACAGACATATAAAAATGAGCTGTCACATACAGAATACAATTCCCAGCAGGGTAAATTCCATTTAGGACGGTGCTTCCAAGTATCCTCTTAAGCTCGAGATGAACCCAGGCAGTTCGGTACTCTTGAGTTACACTGCTAGGGATCTAACCCCTATTTGAGTTCAATAGAGGAGATTTCCGTGAGTGATCTGAGGCCACGCTTATCCGACCTTTAACGTAAGAGTGAATATGACCAGATGGCTCTTATGTCTGAGAGGAAATAAATTGAAACAAATGACAAAGAAACAGAAAACAAGGACTTTCCCTCAAGATCCATTAATGAAAATGTCCACAACCAAATATCAGCATTGAAGAGCGTCGGCTTTCCCTGAAGGACATGTAGAAATTCAGGTGAGCCGCCTCACTGTTCAGGCTGTGTGAGAAGCCACCCTGTACACACCCTGATTCTCACAACATCCACACCTTCTCATCTAAGAACCTATGACCAAAGACTATAATTAACTACATTAGCAATACAACAACTCTTTCTACTGTGGACTTACACTCATCCGTCCCAAAGTGCAACTTAATTAGAATTCTTTCCAGATCCTCTGTTCAATGGAAGAGCTTCCGAAGGAGTACAAGAGAATGGCATCCCAGGCTAGGGCGCACATGTGCACGTGCGTGTGTGTGTATGTGTGAGAGAGACAGAGAGAGAGAGAACTGGCTTTTATCTCATTTCCCCCACAAAGATAAACGCCCTTCTCATCCACTCAGAGAGAGAGTCACCCACATAATCCTGCTTCCGCTGAAGGGAACCTACATCCAGCTGTGCACAGTAGTTTAGATCCACAACCCTTGGTCTCCTGCCCGTCTACTGTCATCTCCCCTCTGCCAGCGCACAGCTTCTCCTAGGGACTCGCTGTCCACCTACTCACTGCCCACAGCCTCCTTCTGACAACCAGCATTTCCTACAGTGCATTCTCATTTTTTTTTTCAGTGAGTGGAGAAAGGGAAGGCATGGAGCACCAGAGCTGCACCCAGGCTTCATTCGCTCCTTCCTCCTCAAATTGGGAATCATGGCGGACTCCCATCCAGTCTCAGAAGTTATGATGGCAGAAGAACCAGCCTTCCGTGCTTCATACAACTGTGCCACATCGCCTCTCCTTCTCCCTTTCCTCCCTCCACTGACACCCTTCCAGTACTCACTCTGAGATTCAGTATCGTCCCCACGATGTGTCCATTATCGAACCTCTTTAAATGGAAGGGTCTTTTCTAGTGACCACATTCAATGAGGACATGTTAGCAAGAGAAGGGGTTATTTTGCCCTCGAAGCCATATAAGCTGGTGGCTATTTGTTGGAACAATCATGAGAGCTCCATTCTACCGAGACATGCATACACCTCCCTCATCTTGCGGACTCTAAAATATTAGACTCAGCTCTGGGGCTATAAACACGCTCATGAACATTTCTCCAATCAAATTCTGTAGGACAGCCTCAGAAAGAACCAGTTTACTGAGATTTCATATAGCTCTTTGAACGGTACCATTTACTCTATAAACGCATGTGTCTATACCTCTGCCTGGAGTCTAATAGAATTGTACCAAAGACATATCAAATTTAAAGTTGAGACCTTGACCAGATGCATAACATCTGGAAAAAGTCAGAGATGGTTTTCCACATTAACTGGTTATACTAGATAACATAAGGAAAAAGTACTATTTCTTTTCTACTTTTATCTTCTGTTTCTCCCAAATAGATGTACTTACTCCTACTGACGTAATCCATGGAAGAATGACAGATAAAAACACCTATAAACGAAAGGTGAGCAGAGTCTGAAAATGCGTGGCACAATATGACCTTTACCAGAAGCTATTTCTCAATTTTATGGTTTTGTAATGAGCCACACAAGAGTTGATGCCTTACTCTGAGATGAAGGTGATTGGGTATATCAATAGTTGCTAATTCAGGGTATTACCATCAGCATCTGGGGAATCTGCATTTTCTACTTGCATTTTGGTTTTTCAGGCTTATTCAAAATCTTCCCCAAATAGAATTTCAAGTTTCACAATAAAAAGAAGCATGACAAGGGGAGCAGAAAGCAGAAGAAAGAGAAGGAGCAAGAGAAGCAGACGTATTAAAGAAACAGACTCTACCAGGTACTGAAAAAGCCACCTTTCTGCCAAGCCTCAGAGAAGAGTGCCTTGTGCATGAGTAAAACTACCCCAATGGCATCAACAAAAGGACTATTTAATCAATAGTGATGGGAAACTTAATAACTATTTTGGAAAAAAAAAAAACATTCTCTAAGGTTTCTATGCAAAATAAACCTCAGGTGAATTAAAGAGTTGCATGTATTTTAACATGTAAAAAAACGAAAACAGTGGAGTGCGATAAATATCAGCTCTGTAAATTTACAGTCATTGGAGCAATAAGAAAACAATAGGAATAATGGATTACAATTCTAAACATGAAAAAAACTCAAAGTAATGAAAATCAACTTTAAAAATCAAACTTTAAAAAATCAACTTTAAAAGAAATTTAAAAATCAACTTTAAAAATCAAGCTTGTAAAATATATTTACAGAGAATAATATGAGTAGGTCTTCCACAAAAATAAATATAAATAATAAACCTATGGGAAAATGATTGTTTTTATCAAGTTATTTCTACAAAAAAGCATTGGGTTACTTGACATCTAGTAGGGTGGCAAAAATGCTTTCTTCAAATGCTGACAAGATTTCCATGAATATGGTACACTCTTTTATTCTTTTTTTCTTTGTGAAGATGAAGTTCATATACATATAATTAATCATTTGAAAACAAACAATTCAGTGGCCTTTAGTACATGCATAATGTTATGCAAACATCACTTCTCTCTACTTTTAAACATTTTAATCACCCCAAAAGAATACTCCACACTCATTAAAGAGTCATTCCCCGTTGCCCCCTCCCCACGTTTGGTTTATCCATTCCCCCTTTAGGATGGCTATTTGGGTTTTGTTCTGTCATCAACTATGATGAATACTGTTGCTATGAACATTCATGCATAAGTTTATCTGAACACCTGCTTTCAATTCTTTTGAGCATATACCTAGGAACGGAATTGCCGATCATAAGGTGGTTTATATTTTAGGTGTTTTGTATATAAGGTGCTTTATATTTTAGAGAACCACAAAACTCTGTTCCAAAGTGACCGCACCATTGTACATTCCATCCAGCAGTGTCTGAGAGTTTCAACTTCTCCACATCCTCACCAATGCTTGTTACCGTCTTGTCTTTTTTTAATATAGCCATCCTACTGGGAGGTGGTATCTCATTGTGGGAATGATTTCGACAATCCTAATGACTAATGTTGAGCGTTTTTTATGTATTCATTTGCCACTTGTATGTCAGCATTAGACTGTGAGCAAGGTGGGGCGCCTGGGTGGCTCAGTGGGTTAAAGTCTCTGCCTTCGACTCAGGTCATGATCTCAGGGTCCTGGGATCGAGCCCCATGTCGGGCTCTCTGCTCAGAGAGGAGCCTGCTTCCCTTTCTCTCTCTCTGCCAGCCTTTCTACCTACTTGTGATCTCTCTCTCTCTGTTAAATAAAATAAATTTAAAAATTTAAATAAATAAATAAATAAATAAATAAATAAAATAATAGACTGTGAGCAAGGGTTTCTCTGAGGCCTCAAGGTGTCCTAAGACTTCAAAATCTATGATACATTCTAAAAAATCTAGCTACCTACCTTTCTACCATCTATCAATTTATTTATCTATTTATCTATCTATCCATCTATCCTTATATCTATTTATTGTTTATTTATAATGATATATATAAATATATACAGGTGGCTTCTTAAAGGTACAAACAATACGCTCCAATATAGGAATTTAAGTTATTTGACCTAATAAATCCACTCTTAGAAATTTATTCTGAGGAGATAAGCAACATATTTGCATATATAATTGCTCACCAAAAATACTGAACGGCAAAAATCAAAACCACCCAAGGAAAACGTTAGGACACTCTTCTGTATCAACATGAAGAAAAATTATGCCAGAAATGAAATATTTATAAAGACCATATAGAAATGTGGAAAAATAACCCATGGCAAAAAAGATCTGATTTCCAGGTTCGGTGTCAGTCACAGGGACACAGATTTGAAGGGAATGTCCTCAACCTTTGGGTTTCTGCTTCAATAGAACTTCCTTCAGGACTCTCCTACGCCAGGCCAAAGTAGGTACGTACTATGTATATTTCTGTCCTTCCTCGTATGACCTCAACAATAGTGCTTACCACGCTCTATTACTCTGGTTCATTTATTGTCTGCTTCTACCTCCCACTGGCAGACTATAAAGTCTGCGAGGGCAGGGCTTGTGGTGTTTACTGGCTGCTGCATGATAAACACCTAACAGAAGGAATGCACACAGCAGGGATTTAATAAACAGTAATTGAATAAATTTACATGTGACAGGATCATGGCATTATGACTAACCTGAATTCCTTAAAACTAATTTTCTTTGTGGTTGTTGTGGTATCTACTTTATGGGGAATATTTTCAAAATTGACAGTGCAATATGTCATAATTATCATTATTATAATCTAAATGTGACATGCTTCCAAATTTCTCAATTAGGAAATTCTTAATTCTGCAAAAACAAAAAGAAGGAAATCTGTGCCTGCTCTTTCCTGATTAGAGTAATGTGGTTTATATGTCATGATTGCCTTGGTTTTTCTTACCCATTGGCAGTGGGGAAAATGCAATGACCATGTGAGAGTTTTTAGAAATCAGCCATCAAATCTTACCCCACAGGATTGCTACTTTACAATAGTTTTTGGCCCTTTGAGAATGATTGCTCACTTAAAAACCAAAGATTGTTACTAAATAACCATGTGAAGTAATGAAAGAAAAGCATTTGGAACCATAATTGTCAGTGCAATGCATGTTTGCAAAGCAAAGACTTTTTCAGAAAATAAATGATAAAGCAATAGGCAAACCTTTGTCTGTAATTGTATCATAACATTGTTATGGTAGTATCTTCAGTATTAATATTCTATAATATGACCATAATCTGCAATGGGAATCTCAAGAAATGTTTAAATGTCTCTAAAAATGAATGTAAGAGAGAGATTACATTAGCAACTTCTTTGCAGATCTTCTGCAGCCTTGAAATACGTTTTTAATATGTGAAATCAAGAAGGGTTTTCTCAATCCAAACTTCTGTTTATAGGAAGAAAAGGTATTCACTTAGGAATCCACATACCTAAGCCCTAAGATATACGTCAGTTTTAAGTCTGAAGAATAACTAGACTTGTGTCATATGATTAATATTTTCTGGAATGTCATGACTATACCTGGCCCACTTTTGCTGCTTCTACTCTGCCCTTGAAATATCCTTCCAGTATACTGTGATTTTCTAAACATACAATTATAGCTTTATGTTGTCCGTCTATCACTTTGAGGTTAAGTTTACTCCACACAGACCTGTCTTAGTGCTTTTATGGTAAATAATTCACACTAGAAATGCTGCATCATGAAACTGAGGTTAGGGAAATTGTTATTTAAGCAAACACAATCGATCCCATATCATTTTAAATTTCCTGCCCTGTGATTTATCTTACAGCAAGGACCGGTGGGCCCAAGGTGGCAGCAAGGAGCTCTTGAGGAGAATGGCACACCTATCATCGTCGGCAGGCTTCTTTTCCCTCCCTAAATATTAATGAGGCTGCCCTGCCACACCACCCCTATGCCTCACAGCTCTACTCCTCTTCCCTCCCTTGCTACTTCCAGCCTTATCTTCTCCACGTTCATCTCCGATTTCCCCAAATCCAAGTGGAAATCCAAATTTCCTTTGGCCAAGAAAATCAATATCAAGTTACTTTTTTGGTATATAATTTTTTAAAAGAAACAAAGGCCCTCAAACGAATGGATCATTCTCATATTTCCTTCTGAACTGGAAAGAGGGGGATGGCAACAACTATGAGAGTCAGATCTTCAGGATGCCTGTGGGGGACAGAGAGAGAGGGGTGCAAGTTCCTGGCAGAAAAGGGACATTGTACCTGACAGCTGCTCTTGATGGCTTAGCCACCCAATGGGGAGCATTCCACTGAAAACTGGTTACAAAACAAGAGTCACCCCCTTTCATCTTCATCACACTCTCATTTACTTTTTTGTTGCTATTAATTCATTGATTTGCTCTTGAAACACTTACTGGACAGTATACGACATAGGGGGCCAAGCTCTAGGTACTTGGGCTACAAAAATAAACAAAATGAGATAGTCCCTACCCCCCATCTGATTGTATTCTAATGAGAGAATATATAAAATCAACGATTATAACTCAGTACGAGATCAATGATCGATGCTTAGAGCATTGGGGGAGCACAGGGACCCCTGACCCAGTGGGCCCAGGCCCCCTGGAGCAGACGCTCAGCACTGAAGCGTGGGTCCAGTGAAGGAATGGGACGGGTGGTGTGGGTAAGAACTCTCTCCCAGAGGACTAACAAGAGCAAAGGTATGGATGGGGAATTGGAAGCTTGCAGGATTGAGCAGTGGGAGGCAGAAACAACACCCATGGGAAAGGGAGAAGTAGAGCTGGTACGGTCGTCCTTCTGCTTGGCCATAGCTCTTCCTCCGCTGTCTAGACAAACCCGCCGACCTGCACACACACAGGCCCCAGGGAGCCAGCACCATCCTTGAGACCCTGCAGGATATGGTCACGTTTCTCACTTTTTTCATCTAATCGGAACCACCTCTTCTGTTACTGCTCAGTTTCTTTATCTGCCAATGAGTAAAACAGCAAGCACCTTGCAGAACTATGCAGAATCGAGATAGGACACAGAAACTCTGCCTGACCTGTAAGGAGCAATTAAACACTGAAGCTATCACCAATACCGATTTAGAGCAAAACTTAGAACCAAAAAGATGTTATTTTTTTAAAAAGTGAAGAAGCAGCAGCAGCAGCCCCTGGGTGTGAGATGTAGTGAGGCAGAAGCAAGAGTGAAGGAAAATAAGGCTTCCTGGTATGTTTGATCTGTATGTTTGATCTGTGCCAAGAGCTCCACATATTTTGCCTCATTTAGGGGTGAGACGGGGATGACACATGGTAAGGAAAGAGTTCTACTCAAGCAGACTCAAAATCCCAGATCAAGGATGGGGGCACACCTGCCTTAAAGGAATTAAAAGTTGGATTGCCCAAGAAATAGATTAGATATTTTAGGTAAGAAAAGATGTGCATGGCAAATATATGATACATGATAGATCCATAATGTTAGCTGATGTGGAAAAAGGACAAGTTTCCAGAACAAGGAAAGTCACAGCCCCATGGTGTTGGGCACAATGGAGCTGCAGCAATCCCACCTGATAAGACATGGATGCGTTCTTATCCAAACGTTCACACAAGACTAACACGCTGAGCTGATAGCAGAGGGGAGGGACTCTAGATGGATCTGAAAGAAATACTTAGATGTGACATCACAGCTGCCTTCAAATATTTGAAAGACGGTTGTGTAGAGAACATCTTAGACTCTTCGATGTATCATTTTGGAAAGAGCCTCAGGATCCAGGATCTCAGGGGTTCACGTTTCAGGGAATGAGATTTCCACACACTGAAAGGCATCCCGTACGTTCTTGTTGATTTATTGACTGATTTACATCTTCAGAAAAGAACACCTCCAGTTTTCTCAGGCTTGAAGAAGGAAGGTTAAAGCCACTTACAGACCAGAGGGCGGCCATTGTTAGCAAGGACCCGCCTGAAGTGAGGCAGGTGAGGGCAGAGGACCAGGCGAGAGTAGGAAATAAGCAAAGGGGCACCCATGCACCCATACACCCAAATACGTAGCCCTGTAGAGTTCACATGGCTTCGTGGGAGGAGATATTCTTTTTTTTTTCTTTTTTTTTTTTTAAAGATTTTATTTATTTATTTGACAGAAAGAGAGAGAGATCACAAGTAGGCAGAGAGGCAGGCAGAGAGGCAGGCAGAGAGAGAGGAGGAAGCAGACTCACCGCTGAGCAGAGAGCCCGATGCGGGGCTCGATCCCAGGACCCCAAGATCATGACTGGAGCCAAAGGCAGAGGCTTAACCCACTGAGCCACCCAGGTGCCCTGGGAGGAGATATTCTTAAAGGCCAATATTTACCAAGTAAAACATACTACCAACCATTAGTGCTTTACTTAGAGTGAGTATGACAGATTAATTATCCTCTCTCCCAGCACATGCTCCTAAATCTGTGGCTCCTAATCTCATCTATTTCTCAGAATCTAATTAATCCAATTTCTCTACAAAGTTTTCCCTGTGCACTTACGAGGAAGGCCACGTGACACACCGCAGAGAACACAGGCTATGGAGTCCAGAAGCCCTCAATTTGAATTCTGGCTCTGCCACTGAGGGACCTCATTCATGCAAGACACTCCCCACCTCTGGTCCTCATGGCCCGATTAGTAACACGATAGTGAGTTTTTACAGACACAGGAGGAGTTAAGTGAAATAATATGAGTGAAGTGTTGGTGTACTTTACAAAAAAAAAAAAAGTTAACACCTCTCTTCCTAACATTTTTATCCTTCGTCTCATCTAAAATTCCGTAACATAGGGGTGACTGGGTGGCTCAGTCGGTTAAGCGTCTGCCTTTGGCTAAGGACATGATCCCAGGATCCCCGGATTGAGTACCTCATCGGACTCCTTGATCAGCGGGGAGCCTGCTTCTCCCTCTGCCTGCTCTACCTGTCATTCCCCCTGCTTGTGCTCTCTCTCTCTGATAAATAAGTAAATAAAAACCGTTAAATAAATAAATAATAAAATAAAATTCCATAACATAGAAAGGGTAATAAATAATGAATAATGTATTAGTAATATTCCTCTGTGCTGGAGGGCATGGGGTAGGTGACAAGCTTTGGGGCAGGGAGGGTGTAGGGAGAGGACTGTAATGTACTCACAAGTCCAGACCCAGCACTGCAGCCACAGGGCAGGTGGGGTGGGAATTTTCAGTGGGGAAGAGGCTCTTGAAGAAGCAAAAAAAAAAAAAAAAAGTATTGACAAAGACTGGCAGGTCACTGAAGATACACGTCATTGACAAGCCTTCCAACCAGCACAATTTTGCCCTATTACCCAGGATTTCAACCACACAGTGGAGAGTGCATATAAAGAATTAGTAGGGAATTAAGACAAAGACTGTAATATCTTTGTAATTATCTGACACCAAGTAAGTTTCATACATGTCATAACTTCAAAGTTTCATCCATGTGATTGTGGATACTTTAGAGACAAGATTCAGTTCTGAGCAGTTCCTGTTACCTTGTAGTTGTGCATGACCCTGGGCAAGAATCATGACTCCTCTAGTAAGAATGATAACAGTAATACTAGGTGATCGTTAATGTGCACTCAGTGCGAGTCAGGCACTGTATTAACTCTAATGCCACAACAACGCTTTGAGATGGCAGACTGTCATATTCACAGTCAAGGACCCAGAGCCACAAACATGAGTAACTTGCCCATGGTCATGTAAGATCCTGCATTTATTCATATACTGAATAATATAAGAAACCCTCATGAAAAGTCTTTCTCGCAATAAAATGACACATTCTATTTGAAAAACACTATGTGAACTGAACATCCCTGCATGACTGTCGCGCCAAGAATCAGGATATCAACAAGGGGCTGGCCTAAGAGATTTTTATCCCCATGCAGTTTCTCTTCTGCATGGGTGCTACCCTCTGAATCTTCCCTCTTGTCTGTAGAATTCTGGCTTTTGGCAGTAGACCCTGAACGTGTTCGTTCTTCCAAGAAAGCAGACTCCATCCAATCTCGGTTGCCAGAGTTCTCTTTCAGCAACGCTTCCTATCCAGAGACTACAGATCATAAGTTAGTCTTAGACTGGAGTTGCCTTCCTTGCCCACAGTGCTGAGCGCCAGGCTCCATCGCGGGCTGGCACGTGCCTAAGTGTCAGGGGACGGAACAAGCAATCTGCCTCAATTACCAGGAGCAGAAGGAAATAACACCCAAGGCTAATTGCACGTGTAATAACTGTGATTGGAAGGTATATGGCTGATCCAGGGGCTTTTAGACTATTTTAGTTTAGAGAAAATTAGACCAATACCCTCATCCTTGCACAAATGACCAGGGAATTAAAACTCGGTCTGGATATTTTTCTGATTGTTGTGTTGAGGAGCAGTATGTCCTTGCAGGGAGTTGTCAGGGGAGAGAAGAAAAGAAGAAGGAGAATCAAGGCTCTTCCAGATGCCACCTCTTGGGGCCTCCAGGCTAGCTTCCGTGAGAAAGCAGGAAGCAGGAAGTGACTTCAAAAATTACTCTTAAAAAAAGCACAGGGCTAGTTTCCTTTTATATATTTTGTCTCCCACTCCATAAATATTAACTCTTTCCTGTACTGTGTGAAATGTGAAAAATCAAGACTATCCATAGGGATCATTTGTATGAGGATGGACTCATCAGGGGACTTTGCAAATCTAGGGGTCTATCTCTAATTAACACCATTAATGATGAGTATGATTAATGATGGAGTCTTCTGGCTACACGTGCCATGAGACGAGTCAGCACTAGCACTAAAAAGCAGAGTGTCTGCAAGAGAGGCTCGCTCTAAGCATCTATCTCACAATCATCAAGATGAGATGCCCATCAGGGAAATACAAATCAAAACCACAGTGAGATACCACCTCACACCAGTCAGAATGGCTAACATTAACCAGTCAGGAAACAACAGGTGTTGGTGAGGATGCAGAGAAAGGGGAACCCTCCTACACTGTTGGTGGGAATGCAAGCTGGTGCAGCCACCCTGGAAAACAGCATGGAGGTTCCTCAAAAAGTGACAATAGAGCTACCCTATGACCCAGCAATCATACTACTGGGTATTTACCTTAAAGATACAAATGTAGTGATCTAAAGGGGCACCTGCACCCCAATGCTTATAGCAGCAATGTCCACAACAGCCAAACTATGGAAAGAGCCTAGATGTCCATCAACAGATGAATGGATAAAGAAGATGTGGTATGTATATACAATGGAATATTATGCAGCCATCAAAAATGAACTCTTGCAAAAAAAAATGAACTCTTGCCATTTGCAAGGACATGGATAGAACTAGAGGGTATTATGCTGAGTGAAATAAGTCAATCAGAGAAAGACAATTATCATATGATCTCTCTGATCTGAGGAATTTAAGAAACGAGACAGAGGATCATAGTAGAAGGGGGAGGGGAATGAAACCAGATGAAACCAGAGAGGGAGACAAACCATAAGAGACTCTTAATCTCAGGACACAGACTGAGGGTTGCTGGAGGGGAGGGGGAATAGAAGGGATGGGGAGGCTGGGTGATGGACATTGGGGACAGTATGTGCTGTGGTGAGTGCTGTGAATTGTATAAAACTGATGAATCACAGACCTGTATCCCTGAAACAATATATTATATGTTAATTAAAAAAATAGAAAAGATGAGATGCCAAACTGCCAGGCCTGCATGTGTCTCTTGGTGTTCTTATCACACTCTACTGTTTTCTACATTGGGTCTCAGCATGGAGATCCTCCTATGTTCTAAGCACAGAAGAGCATCAGGATAAAGTACTATGAAGGTCTATCATAACCCCTTGGTCAATGGGCTTCTAGGCCCAGTTTACTGTGCTCCTAATGAGGAAAATCAGAACTCTAGATGCTCCTCCCTCTAGAGGGGGAGAAAGCAGCTGATCTGGGGGGTCTGCCCTCAGGGAAAAATGACTCTAACCATGAATGATACACATGAATGAAGCAAAGGAGATATTGTAAGGAAATAGCAGCAACTTATTTAAGCCCTATGAAACTAGACAGATCCAAAGGCCTAGGAAGTGCAGTGGCGGAAGGAATCATAAGTAGACAACAAATAACGAGTTCCCAAATAGAAGGAAAGATGGTGGAAAGTCAGGCAGCTCAGTGCTCAGATCCCAGTTCAGACGTGTGGCAGCCTGGGTGACTCACTTGCTCTCCTGGAGGCCATTTCCTCATCTTCACGATCAGTGCTACCCTCACCCAGCCTCATCGTCATCGGCCTCATCCCTACCTCAGCACCCTTGGACAGGCAATGCATTTATATAAAAGAAAGGCACCTCCTTGGGGGAAGACAGCTCACAAAAGGCATAACCCTATAGGGGCAAGGCTTTACCAGCAGACTGCCTCTTTGTAGGAATAAAATTATCCCCTGTGTCCAGCTTAATCCAGCCTGGAAAAGGCCACCAGCCCAGTGCTCAGAGCCTACAATGAATGGCAGCTCCCACTCACCTCCTCAGGGAAGGCCACAGGCTTCCTCAGGGAAGCCATCCATCAGCACAGCCTGACCCACCCTGACTCACAGAATGGAACCAGGTCATGGGTTGGGAGAGTCCTCCCTAAGCCCTCCCTAAGCCCTCCCTAAGAACATTTGAGCTCATCTGTAACAAGGAAAAAAAATGAATCCTTAATTAGAAAAGGAACCTAATGCTCCGTGGGGTCTGACCGCTAGTAGGCGCTCTACAAAGAGCATCCATTATCACCACAATTTTTTTTTTCAGCATAACAGTATTCATTGTTTTTGTACCACACCCAGTGCTCCATGCAGTCCGTGCCCTCTCTAACACCCAAAACCTGGTTCCCTCAACCTCCCACCTCCCCCACCTCTTCAAACCCTTCAGATTGTTTTTCAGAGTCCATAGTCTCTCATTTTTCACCTCCCCTTCCTATTTCCCCCAACTGCCTTCTCCTAACTCCCCATGTCCTCCATGCTATTTGTTATGCTCCACAAATCAGTGAAACCATATGATAATTGACTCTCTCTGATTGACTTATTTCACTCAGCATAATCTCTTCCAGTCCCGTCCATGTTGCTACAAAAGTTGGGTATTCATCCTTTCTGACGGAGGCATAATACTCCCTAGTGTATATGGACCACATCTTCCTTATCCATTCGTCCGTTGAAGGGCATCTTGGTTCTTTCCACAGTTTGGCAACCGTGGCCATTGCTGCTATAAACATTGGGCTACAGATGGCCCTTCTTTTCACTACATCTGTATCTTTGGGGTAAATACCCAGTAGTGCAATTGCAGGGTCATAGGGAAGTTCTATTTTTAATTTCTTGAGGAATCTCCACACTGTTCTCCAAAGAGGCTGCACCAACTTGCATTCCCACCAACAGTGTAAGAGGGTTCCCCTTTCTCCACATCCCCTCCAACACATGTACCACAAATTTTTCCTTCATAGTTTTGAACTCAAAAGTTTCTTGCAATCAGTAATCTGCTTTAACACAGCACAGGAATCCAGAGCGGCCTTGAAATTTCACGAACACTGCCGCACAACCACCAGTGAGTCCAACAAACCACTTCTGTGGCATCTGTAGTGACATAATTGAAACCGGGTTTACATTTATTTAAATAGTATAGTTTTGAGGGAATGAAAATATTTTAGTAAGCGGCACAACACATGTTTGAGGAAAATTTACAGAGGTACCTACCCCCTGCCCCACAGATTTCCTCACTTACCTATAAGTACCGTTTTGGAAATGAAGAGAGAGAAAGAGGGGGCCTGGGGGAGTAAAGTTTCAGGTCTGCACAATGGCACCTTTAACAAACCTGCCAGCTAGTCAGGAACGAAATAGGTTGGTTTGAAAAACTCTTTACCACTGCCAGTTAATATTCACAGGGCTCTAGGGGAACAAGAACTTTCAATGACTCAATATTTGTAAATGCTACTGTTGTCCCCCAGACATGCGTCTTAGATTCCTGAGGGATCTTGGGAGCTTTTGCTATAATGAGGGTGAAGGTATTTGAGTTTTAAATGGGGAGAGGAGTAGGTAGGAAAACAAAATTAAACACACATAAAGGAGCACTCGGTGGTCTTGAATTTGAACGTGACTTCAATGACTGGGAAATCTGACCTGTGTGGGTGATTATGTTTTAATTTACCAATGTCTTAAACAGAGAGAAAGCATTTTAAACTGCACAGCCCTGCTGGCAAAGACACTTTCTTTGTCTTTTTGTTTGAAATTTTGCTGCTTTGTGTCCACAGATGCCAAAAAAGGCTACCCTTCAAATGCAGGATATCAAACTAGCTGAGTTTGTGTTTACAACTCCGATGGTGTAATCGAAACTCCAAATGCTCAAGGAACAATAACATTAGTGAAATGAAGTCAACTGTAAATTAAAAGTCAGTGTTTCCATTACCCACTCTCACAGTATTTTCTGGAGTTTATATAACTTGATCATTAAAAAAATGCTTGAGGCTGAAAACCTGTTCTGTGTCAATCTTGGACTAACCTAGTTTTGCAAAGCTCTGAAGTTTGTTTGCCCTTCCCTTTTATCCCTTTTCAAGAATGTATTACTTTTAAACACTACACATGAAACTGGACCAAAAAAATCGGTAACACCCGATGAGCCAATGCTGTTACACGCATCACTCGTTTTTCAGAAGAAATTTACGATTTCTATAAACTCACTTTCAAGGTGCCTGTGACAGAAAGTAAAGAGTTCATATTCCTTTTTCAAACTCGGTCTTTAGCACATCCCTTCTCTGTTGGTGACCTCATCAACAATATTGTAACTGCAAATTAGAATAGTAACTTTGGTAGGAGTAAATCTCTCTCTAGAGCTTAACTTGGTAGAAATAAAGTTTACTATTATGATTTCCATTATATTGGCCCTCTATGGAACAGAAAAGAGTTTTTATACAAGGACATCAAAAAAAGGAAGGGAGGACAGTATGTGAGATCATTCTTCACTGACAGTAGACCGTAATTGTGCATGAATAAAGATATCTCGGAGAGAGACATGGAAATATCTGGGCATCTGGGAACCCAAATACTTAGGATATGAAGTTAGGAAAGGCAGAGCTAACTCCCCAAGATTGAGTTGTAAGGAATGCTTATGTCAAGAGGCCAGCTCTGTCTACGCTCAAGATGGCCTCCACATCTTCGCCACTGAAAAGTGCAAACTTCTGCATGGCATTAGCATAGGACCCATCCAAAGGGTCCAGGTAATCTGGATCCTTGCCTGGGAAGAAGGAGACAAATGAAAACAAACTTGTGTGTGTGTGTGTGTGTATGTGTGTGTGTGTGTGTGTGTGTATGTGTGTAAGTCTGTATATCTTCCTGTTTGCATCTTATAGGGGAGGCCATACATAGATTAAGTATATCTATAAATGTGGAAAGGGGAATGTTTTAACATTTCAATTACATTTTTATTTTGACTTTTATAGAACTGTGGAAAATCATCCTTTTTAAAGTTTTATTTATTAAAGTGATCTCTACACCCTACTCAGGGCTTGAACTCCCAAGCCCAAGATCACATGCTCTTCCAACTCATCCACCAGGCACCCCAAAATTCATCATTTTGAATAAAAATTAGAAACACTTAGACTCTGGGTGAGAAGAAATGACAAACTGCACTTAATCTAGACACCCTCCAGTATAGTTGTTTCCACAATATCACTCAGCATCTAAATTCATTTGTAGACACAGACAAGATATATATTTATAAACTCAAATTTTAAAAAACTCAATGAGTTGTACTCTATCTTGTGATTAAATACTTCCAGTGATAGATAAATCATTATCCATGAAATAGCCTTTTATTCAGACAACATTTTTGGTTAAAAAATCTTTCCTTATGATCCTAGGAATGTCTTCTTAAGAAGTATCCAAAGGATTTGAGATTGAGAAGCACAAGGAAATACTGCTATAATATTTCTACTAAGTCTAAAAGGATCTGAACCCAGTCAAATGTAATAAATGTTTTTTTAATCATTAAGACATAACTAAAGTACTTATTACATAAACATTTTCTTTTATCAAGTTTTGAATAATGAAGTGACTTTCACCAAACACCAAAGCCACATGTTAATGATGGAATATTACACAGCCATGAAAAGGAAGGGAGTACTGAAGCACGCTACAACATGGATGAAACTTGAGAACATCATGCTCAGTGAAGGAAGCCAGATAGAGAAGGTTACATATTGTATAATTCTGTTTAGATGAAATGTCCAGAGCAGGTAAATCTAACAGAGGCAGAAAGTAAGCTAGTATTTGCCTAGGGTTGGGTGGAAAGGGAATGGAGAATTACTCTTCTGTGGGCAGGAGACCAATGGAAGTGTTCTAGAATCAGAGAGTGGCAATGGTTCCACACTCTAAAAGCCTTTTATTCCTTACATTGGTGTATTCCTTACATCGGTGAATTTTATTGTATATGAATTATACGCCAACTTAAAAACAAGAACCATATCTTAAATCGTGGATTTTACAGCAAAACCATTTTGATACACATTATTATCCAATGGATTCTGAACTCAGTAAAATGGCCAAAATGAATACTAACTTTAGGTCTGTAAAAGGTAGCTTTCTAAAAGTTATATGCTGAAGGATACTGAATAATTTATAAATATGGATTTTACTAAAGGATCTCTCACTAGAGAGATTTATGTTAATAGTCTTTGATTCATGAAGAATTTTAATCATTTTTATTTTGCAGGGAAGTGTGCGTTTACTTCCTATTATTTGTGCTTGCCTTTATGAAAGATCAGGAAATTTAAACCTCACAAATGGGTTTATTCAAAGAAAAGCTGACAATTTAAAACTTATTACAATCCATTTCAAATATGTCAGGGTTTCTTTAGATTTAACTTAAAACATGAGGGTTGTATTCCATCCACTTGACATGCTTCTTCTTTTTTCAAATGACAATCACACATCCTAGAAAAACTGAAGGCGAATTTATCCAGTAACAGGTTAATTTTGGAAACATGATGCTGCCTAAAGAATATAGATGTTGACATTTTCAGATCATAACTTCAAAGTATGATGCATATGAGACATACTATTTCTGTATGAGTAGCAGTAAAAAACTCTCAATTAAAAAAGAAACTACAGGGGCGCCTGGGTGGCTCAGTGTGTTAAGCCATTGCCTTCGGCTCAGGTCGTGATCCCAGGATCCTAGGATCGAGTCCCGCGTTGGGTTCTCTGCTCAGCAGGGAGCCTTCTTCCCCCTCTCTCTCTCTGCCTGTCTCTCTGCCTACTTGTGCTCTCTGTCTGTCAAATGAATAAATAAAATCTTAAATAAATAAATAAATAAATAAAAGAAACTACATTGGGGCACCTGGGCAGCTCAGTGGGTTAAGGCTCTGTCTTCAGGTCAGGTCATAATCCTAGGGTCCTGGGATTGAGCCCCGCACCGGGCCCTCTGCTCAGCAGGGAGCCTACTTCCCCCCTCTCTCTGCCTGCCTCTCTGCCTACTTGTGATCTCGCTTTCTCTCTGTCAAATAAATAAATAAAATCTTAAATAAATAAATAAAAAAGAAACTACGTGTCATTGTATTTTTTTTCCCATAAAGGCACATGAAAACTTCCATTTTGCTATAGAATAGGACTGAGGTCACAGTCATATAATGTTATCCAATTTTTGTACGCATATTAATCATGTTAGAAATTGTACATATCTTGCCTCAGTAGCTGTACTGTATGCTCCAGGGACTAATATAAATCTTGTTTTTTTTTTTCTTTAGACTAAGCCCAGTAATAATATCTTGCCTACAAATAGGGGCCTCATATCTAATTTTTGTTGAAAATTCATTCATTAAGTTGCTTGTATTACCCAATTTTCCATGACAGTTGCTTTCTATGCGTTTACAGTACAGGATCGCCGAATGACCAGAAATGATCATGAATTCTACCATGTAATTGCTGTATAGACTGTTATGAGCATTATGACACATAGCTTTATTCATCCATAATATGAAGGGAAAAAATCACCGTAACACTCACAGTTGTAACCAGGTCCAATACGGTGTTGAGCTTCCAGGCTAGCCAACGTGATGTGGAAGATGATATGCAGCAACAGGAAGGAAAGACTGGTGAAGCACAGAGACTTTAATAGCCGGCCCGTATGTCCTAGATGAGAAGAAGCATAGAGAAGTAAGGGAGTTTCAAAGGCAACAGACTTAATCTGACATCTGGAGCATTCCATCTGGATCCCATTTCTGCCTCATCTACTATAAGACACACTTGGAAGTGTATCAGGTGTAACAATACTCAATTATTAGTCCAAAGCTAAAGCTATCTTATTCTCTTTATAAAATTATACAACTAATATTGATTAAAAATCCAGGCACCTGGGTGCCTCACTCAGGTAAGTATCTGCCTTTGGCTCAGGTCATGATCCCAGGGTCCTGGGATTGAGTGCAGCATGGGATTCCCTGCTCAGTGTGGGGAGTCTGAGTCTCCCACTGCCCCTCCCCCCAGCTCATGCACGCACTCTCTCTCTCTAAAATAAACACATAAATAAATAAATATTGATTAAAAATTCAATGTAAAAGAAAAATGCTTTCCTACTTATTAGATGACAAATTACCACAAAATGGACCCACAAATAGCCCCTGGCCCCGAAAATTTTATAAGAGTTGTGCCAAGGTTGAAGGAACAAACAACCCCTATCTTATAAAAGTAGTTGCAGAGAGTAGGGAAAGAAGGAACATTTCCTAAAATATTTTATAAAGCTAGAGTAACTTGAAGTTTAAAGTAAAATAAGGCTATAAAATAAAAAAAGGAATTATAAGCCTGTTTTATTTATGAACAGAGACATACATTATCAAAAAAGATATTTGCTAACCAACTGAACAAGCATAGTAAGAATATAACACATCATAATAAGCTAGATTGAAAAGAGCAGAATCAGACCTATACATACAGAGAACAAACTAGTGGGTGTCGGGGGGAATGGGTGGAGGGATGGGTAAAATGGGTGAAAGGGGGTGAAAGACATAGGCTTCTAGTTATGAAACAAGTAAGTCATGGGAATAAAAGGTATAGCATTGGGAATTTATTAATGATATTGTCATAGCATGGTATAGCAACAGATGAATGGTAGCTACACTTGTGGTGAGCATACGTAACATACAGAAAAGGTGAATCACCATGTTGTATACCTGAAACTAGTGAAACATTTTGTGTCAGCTACTACCTGCTCCCCACCCCCAAAGTAACTAGGGTTTATTTATTGCAGAGAAACAAATGTGATTTAACGTTAGTAAATGTAAATGTGTATGTTACACACCAGTGGGCTGATATCATAATCTTCTAAATGGATGTAGAAGAAGCATTTCATAAAATACAAATTTTATTTATGATGAAAGAAGGTAACACTCAGTAAACTAGGAATGGAAGGAAATATCCGTAAAATGATGAAGGATTCAATACCATAACTAAAGCAAGCATCCTGTCTGTGGTGGAACTTTAGATACACGTTACTGTCAGAGAACAACCAAGGATACTTGGCTATCCTTGCCATCACTTAATGTATCAGTGAGCACACTGGCCAAAGTCATCAGATAAGAAAAAGAATCAAGAATTGTAATAACTGCAATTGTTTGCAGATAACATCCCCTTAAACTATTTGCAGATGATAGTATCACCAACACAGAATGTAAAACTGAAGTCTCAGACCAACCACCAGAAAAAACACAACAATTCAGAAAGTTATTTAGACACAATATCATCTTACAAAAATTGATATAGCTCCTCTACATTGATTAGCAATAATCAAACAGAAAACAAGACATAAGTTAGCAAACAAAACTGTACTGTAAAAGGTTTTGCCAATGTATCAGTTGTGCTGGGCAATGGTCCCCAGTTATTTAATCAAAACACTAATCTAGATATTGCCATGAATTTAGAGGTGTGATTGAAGTCCATAATCAACTGACTTTAAGTACTGATAGTATCCTTGACAATTTGGGCTGGTCTGATTCAACCAGTTAGAAGTCTTGAAAATAGGTCTGAATAGAGAAAGGGGGAGAGAAAGAGGGTGGGGGGAAGGGAGAGAGAAAGGAAACTCTGTCACCAGAGCATAGTAAGTTTCAGACTGTGCCCATGAATTTCAACTTACCCATGACCATACTTCGAACCTTCCTGAAAGCCTACCTTATGGATTTTGGGCTTGCTTAGGCAGTTCATATAATCAATAGTGCAAACCAATCCCTTGTAATAAATTATATACATATAAATGTATCCTACAGGTTGAAACTGGACTGAAAAAATATATATAAGAATAACCCTTAACAAAAAATACACAAGACCTTTATGGACAAAACTGTAAAATCCAACAGAAAAACAAACTATAAGACCTGAATAAATGAAGAGATATACCACATTCATGAATGAGATAACTTAATATGAAAAAAAATCAGTTTTTCCCAAATTTAGTCTACAAATTCAATGCAACTTCAAATAAAATGCGAGGAGAAACCTTCAGGCCACCAACAAACATATTCCAAAATATATAAGAAAAGAATTTTTAAGGAATTCAACACATTTATTTAAAAATATATTAAAAAAAAAAACCCTAGGAATTGCCAGACCAACTTTGAAATTTTGAGAAGATAAAAAATGGGTGAGGAGTGTTTGTCCTAATAGACAATCAAGGTATGCTATAAATCTGTAAGTTAAAATAAAACAAACAGAACTTAGATTTCTTACAGAAAGGGAAAAAAGTCAAATGGAATACTACATAGAGTTCAAGAAAAAAACCTAATTTGCTTACATGAATTTGATAAACGTCAAAGTTGATCCCACAAGTCAAGAGGAGCAGAACAGGCTAGCATATGAAAAAATGGCTTCAATAAAATAATAATAATAATAATAATGATAATGATGATGATGATGATGCTAGACCCCTGCCACAAAGGTGATCTTTAGGTGAATAAAGACCTAACTGTGAAAGAGAAAATTATAAAAAGTCAATAGATGAAAACATGAAAGAGTAACTTTGTGCCTTTTCCATGGGGATTGCCTCTAAACTAAGACCCAAAACATAAGTTAGAAGGCCAAAAAAAAAAAAAAAAGATGAATTTGACCACATCAAAATTGAAAATCCAACAAATCCCACCATAAATAAAAATCACTGACAGAGGATTAGCTGGGAAATCTAAGATTAGAGATGAGTTTACATGAAATTAATACTTCAAATAGATAAAGAATGCTTGCATATCAATAAGAAGACTGGTCAACCTATAGAATAGAAGCAATATGTCTAAATAAGCATCTCACAAGGGAAAACTTGAGAGGGCAATATGTTTATACAGAGGAACAAAACGCGTAGAGACATTTAATAGAGATATTATAGTTAAGACACAAATGGATTAACATTTTACAGCCATCATATTAAATTATAAAGATTCATAATATTGGGTTTTTTATAAGGGGAACAAATGTTTTGTTAGTCATGTGAAGCTGGTAGTCCTTCTGGAGGTCAGTAGTTAAGTATGCCTACGTCTCTGACTTGGCAATCACTCTCTGAGTTATAAACTCCAGAGAAATTTTTGCAGCAGGTCTACATGGGGACTTGAGTCATGATATTCTTTGTATCCTTGTCTGTAGTAGCAGAGAATTGGAGACATTCCAATTTTCCACCACGAAAGAGATGAATATATAAAAATGAGGTGAACAAGCATTTTATAATACATTAGGTGCATGAAAGCAGAACATATGTGGATCTTAAAAAAAAATGGGTTAAGAAATGATAAGGGAAAAAATGGGACACAGAACACAAGATCATTCAGATAAATTAAGAACACAGACCTGGAAAACCAACATATATGTTTAACACCAAGGTGTTTATGTATATTTAATATATGTACAAAACACATTTGTATAGTTTCACATGGGGAGGCAGGAAATAGGAATGAAAATGGGGGACAAACAAACAAGAGTAAATCAACAAAATGAGAGACACTGAACAATCCTAAAATAAAACTATTCTTGTGAATTGATGAATAAACTGTTGCAACACTTCTCTGAAGAGGACTAGGTGGGTGTTGGACAGGGTGACCTACATTCTGGTCCTTGGTCTGCCTCTGGCCATGCAACTCTGTTTAGAGAGGCTACCAGGCCTTTGAAACTCTAATACTTTATACATAATAAAATTTATTTATATGGCAAATATATACATGATAGATATGTGGTAGACATGATAGATATGTGGTATATTTACATATTTATGTACATACAAATTTTATATTTACATAATGATAAATACATAAGCTAAATACATACATGTAATATTGGCATATATAATTTTATATTTCAGTATACATGTGCAAATGCACATAGTGATCTTTAAGATCTAACCAAAAGTTACATTATCTTATTTTAGCCTAAAATTCTTCTTTAGAGGTTAAGAAAACTGTTTGCCACAGTGTAATGACTTGATGACTACTCTGATGTCAAAAAAGAAAATTGAGGCACTAAATGAAAATATCGAGATACCATAAATTGAGTATCTTTCAAGTCTACGTTCAACAAGCCCATACTGGAAAGAAGGATTTCTTAGTAGCCCAGGGGAAGATTCCATTAAATCCTGTGCAATATGTCTTTCAGGCAAAGCAAGGTCATGGGAAACCACTCATCTCCTAGCCACTCTTTTAAGCCACTGAGTTACCAGCCCCTGATCTGCTGCCATGGCAGCTGGAGCATTGGCTCCCCCCAGGCTCTGAGCTCAGGATATTTGCTTCTGTGTTTCTAATGTTGACTTGAGAGCCTCTGTGAGTGCTACTCACATGAACCTAAGGAAGAAGAGCCCATAAAATGCCCTCAGGGAAAACATGGAACTGCCAAAAAAAAAAAAAAAAGAAAGAAAAGAAAGAAGGAAAGAAAGAAAGAAAGAAAGAAAGCAAGCTTAAAGGCTTAAAATGTCATAAACATAAAAACATAAAATATATATACCTAAAATATATATAAAATATATATACCTAAAATGTGCATTTCATTCGAAAATGTCTTTTCTTTCAATTTTTCTAACTTTTGACATATAGAGTTTTGGCATGTAGTCAGTTATTTTAAAACATAGCTTAAGGAAGCTGAATTTTATTAGCTTTTTAGGGCAATGGAAAGTTTAAAATAAATATAAGCAGAAGGCAAGGGAATTAGTCTTCTGATTTCTTCTCAATCCTACTGTAGTTTTTATTGCTTTCATTAGGGACAACTAAGGATTAAATAAAGTATAATTATGTGATATGAACAATTGGGTTTTACTTGTCGAGTATTCCATTACAGTAACGTTTCCTGATTTTATATATTCAAATATGTATTTTATACACATACACACACACACACGAATACATAGAAAATTTCAGTGCATTTAGTATATTCCCAATGTTGTGCAGCCATTTTCTCTATCTACTTGATAAAACATTTTCATCACTCCAGTATCACCCACTAAACAGTTACTTTTTCAATATTCCTGCTTCTCCTCCCTGCTGAAAACCACAAGTCAGCTTTCTGTCTCTGGGTATTTCCCATAAATAATCAGACATTATGTGGCCTTTTGTGTCTGGCTTCTTTTCTCTTAGTATGATGTTTTCAAGGTTCAGCCATGTTGTAATGTGTGTTGGTACTCCATTGTTTTATGGCTGAAAATTATTCCATTGTATGTATGAACATTTATTCATGTATTCATCTGTGGATGGATATTTGGGTTGTATCTACCTTTTAACTACTGTGAATACTACTGGTATGGACATGTATGTATAGGTATTTGTTAGAGTACTTTTTCCACTTATTTTATGTACATAGGTAAGAATTGTACATACGAGGATCATATGGTAATTACATATTTAGCTTTATGGAAAGCAGCCAAACTATTTTCCATAGCAGGTGCACCATTTTACATTCCTACAAACCATGTACAAGAGTTCCACTTTGTCCATATCTCTGCCAGAACTAGGTATTTTCTGATTTTTTAAAATTACTTTTTATATTAATAGTCATTCTAGTGGCTGTCAAGTGGCATCATGTTGTGGTTTTGATTTCCATTTTCCTAATGACTAATGATGTTGAGCATCTCTTCATGTGCTTGTTGGCCATTTGCATATCTTCTTTGGAGAACATTCAATTCTATTTTATTGGTCTACCTTTCTATCCTTATAGAAATACCATATTTTCATTACCATAGCTTTGCAGTAAGTATTAAAATCAGGAGACAGAAGTGTGAGGGCTGAAACTTTGTTCCTTTTCAGTACTGTTTTGGCTATTTGGGACCCCTTGCAATTCCATATGAGTTTAAGGATTACCTTTTTTATTTAAAGAAAAAAAAAGCCATTGGAATTTTGACAGGGATTGCACTTCATCTATGGTTTGTTTTGGGTAGTAATGAGATCTTAAGGATATTAAATTTTCTAACCTATGAGCATAGGATTTTCTATTTGTTTAAATCCTCTTTAATTTTTGTCAGCATGTTTAACATTTTCAGTGCAAAAGTCTTTCACCTCATTGGTTAAACTTATTCCTAGATATTTTATTATTTGCTTTGCTAAAGTAAATGGAATCACTTTCTTAATTTCTTCTACAGATTGTTCATTTTCCATGTACAGAAATGTAACCGATTTTTGTGTGTTGATCTTGCACCCTGCAACTTTGCTGAATTTCTTTATTAGCTCTGGTAGTATTTTTATGGATTCTTTGAAATTTTCTATATATGGGAACATGCCATCTTTGAATAAGGATAGTCTTACTTTTGCTTTTCCAATTTGGTAGTCTTTTACTTCTCTGGCCAGAACTTGCTGCACAGTGTTGACTAGCAACGGTTAAAGCAGATGTATTAATTTGCTAGGGCCGCCAGAACAGAGTACCACAACTGGGTGGCCCAAGCAACAGAAATTTATTTTCTCACAGTTCTGAAGACAAAACATCCAAGTTCAAGATGTCTGCAATTTCTGGTTTCTTCTGAGGCCTCTCTGTTTCACTTGCTGCCTTCAGGTGTCTGCCTTTGTGCTGTGTCCTTACATGGTCTGTTCTCTATGCACATGCATCCCTGGAATCTGTGTGTCCAACTATCTCCTTTTTATAACACCAGATAGACTGGATTAGGACTCACTCTAATGGCTTCATTTTAATGTAATCACTTCTTTAATGCAAATCTGGGTCAATTGAGATGATTATGTTTTTATTTCCCCTTTTGTCCTATTCATATGGTGCATTACATTGATTTTTTTATGTTGACCCACCCTTGCAGGATAAAATAAATTCCACTTGGTCACAGTGTATAATCCTTTTAAAGTGCTGTTGGATTCAGTTCATGAGCATTTCACTGAAGACTTTCACATCTATATTCGTAAGGGGTATTGGATGCAATTTTTCTGTTTTTGTTTTTGTTTTTGTTTTTTTCCTTTGTTGTCTGGCTTTGTTACTGGTGTCACAGAATAAGTTAGGAAGTGTTCCCTCTTATTCTATGTTACATTTTGGAAAAGTTTGAGAAGTACTGGTGTTAATTTTTCTTTAAATTTTTGGTAGAATTTACCAGTGAAGCTATCTGGTACAAGACTTTTCTGTGTTGAGAGGTTTCTGATTACGGATTCAATTCTTTACTTTTATAGGTCTGTTTATATTTTCTATTTCCTTTTGTGTCAATTTTGGTAATTTGTTTGTTTCTAGAAATTTCACCATTTCAATTAGGTTATCTAATATGTTGGCATATCCTTGTTCATAGTACTCACATATAATTATTTTAATTCTATACAGTTGGTAGTATTGTCTCTACTTTCATTTCTGATTTTATCATTTGCATCTGTTCTCACTTTAGATTTGTTAATTTAGCTAAAGGTCTCTCATTTCTGTTGATCTCTTCAAATAACCAACTTTTAGTTTTATTGATTCTCGCAACAAATTCTCTCAATTTATTGTACCCAATAAGTTTTGGTATATTGCATTTCTATTTTCATTTGTCTCCAAGTATTCTCTAATTTTCCTTGTAATTGCCTCTTTGTCCCACTGGTGTCTAAGAATGCATTGTTTAATTTCCAGGTATCTGCAAATTTTTTACTTTTCCTTCTGTTATTAATTTCTGGCGTTATTCCATTGTAATTTGAAAACTATATGATTCAATCTTTTAAAACTTCTTGAGTATTCTTTCATGGCTCCACATATGGTCTCTTCTGGAACGTATTTCATGTAAACTTGAGAAGAATATGCATTCTCTTACTGTTCAGTGCAGTGATCTCTCTCTCTCTCTCTCTCTCTCTATATATATATATATATATACACACACACACACATATAGTCTTGTTGGGTTATAGTATTTTCAAGTCCTCTTTTTCCTGATTGATATTCTATCTAGATGTTCTTTCCAGTATTGAAAGTGGACTTTTGAAATATCCAATTATTACAGTAGAATTATCTCTTTATCCTTTTCAAGACTGCCAAAGTTTGATTCCCATATCTGGGGACTCTGTTGTTTTGTAAGTACATGTTTATCCTTGTTGTATATTCTTGATGAATTTTATTGATATAAAATGCCTTATTTGTAACAGTTTTTTTAAAAGATTTTATTTATTTGACAGAGATCACAAGTAGGCAGAGAGGCAGGCAGGGAGAGAGGGAAGCAGGCTCCCCGCTGAGCAGAGAACCCGATGTGGTTCTTGATCCCAGGACCCTGAGATCATGACCTGAGCCGAAGGTAGAGGCTTAACCCACTGAGCCACGCAGGTGCCCCTATAATGGTTTTTGACTTAGAGCGTATTTTGTATAATATTAATGTAATGACCTCTGAACTTTTTGGTTATAATTTGCATAGTATTTCTTTTTCCATCCTTCCACTTTCAACCAACTTTGTCTTTGAATTTTAAGTTAGTTTCCTGAAGACAGCATACAACTGAATCATGTTTTATCATCCATTTCACCATCTTTGCCTTTCTTTGGAGAGTTTAATGCAATTACATAAAAATCATTACTAAGGACAGGTTTCTGTCATTTTGCTATTTTTTTTCTGTATATCTATACCCTTTTTGTTCCTCACTTCCTCTATTACTTCATTCTTCCATATTAATTTTTGTAGGGTATCATTTTGACTCCCTGCACATTTTCTTTTGTGTATATTTTTTTAGATATTTTCCTACTTGTTAACAGAGGGATTACAGTTGATATCCTAAATTTATAACAATCTAGTTTGAACTGATAACAACTTAGCTTTAATATCATACAAAATCTCTGCTTCTGTATGGCTTCCCCCCTTTTTATGTTGTTGTTGTCACAAATTACATTTTTATACATTGTGTACCTATTTATAGATTTATGATTACTGCTTTATGCATTTGTCTTTTAAATAATATAGGAAATTAAAAAAGAAGTAATGAACCAAAGATGCAGCAATACTGTGCTTTATATTTACCTATACAGTACCTTTATTGGAGTTCTTCATGTCTTTGAATGTCTTTGAGTTATTGTCTGTTTTTTTCACCTTTCATCTCAGCCTAAGGATTCCCTTCAGCATTTCTTCTAGGACAGACCTATGAGTGACAAATTACTTCTTGTTTATCTGGGATTTTCGTGTTCTCCTTTGTTTCTAAAAAATTTAATTTGCATGATATAAGATTCTTTATTAACTGTTTTTTTTTTCTTTTTGTTTTTCTTTCAGTACTTTAAAAGTATAACCTTTCTGGTTTCCATGGTTTCTCAGGAGAATCTGCCCTTAATCCTACTGAAGTTTCCTTGATGGTGGTGAAACACTTCTTTCTTACCATTTCAGAATTTTCTCTTTGCCCTTAGTTTTGACAATTTGATTATTATGTGATTCAGTCTTATCCTCTTGGAAGTTATTGAGATTTTCAAATGTGCAGTTTCATGTGTTTTTTCAAACTTGTCAAGTTTTTGGTCACTATTTCTTCAAATAATCTTTCTGGCCCTTTCATTCTCTCCTTTGTTTCTGGGACTCCATTATGCATGTGTTGATATGCTTGACAGTGTCCCAGAATTCTCTTAGACTGTGTTCATTTTTCTTCATTTTTTTTTCCTCTCTCTGATCTCAGGCTGTATAATTTCAACTGGACTGTCTTCAACTTCATTGATTCTTTATTCTGCCTGCTCAGAACTGTAATTTGAACACTCTCATTAGCTTTTCATTTCAGCTATTATACTCTTCAGGTCCAGAATTTCTGTTTGGTTACCTTTTACAATTTCCATCTCTTTATTGATTTTCTCTATTTGATTAGAAGTTATTTTCACTTCCTTTAGCTCTTTTCTCATGGTTTTCTTTAACTCCTTGAACATACTCAACACAGGCAACATAAAGTCTTTGTCTAGTAAGTTCAATGTCTGCTTCCTCAGGGAAAATTCCTGTTGATTTTCACTATGAATAGGTCATGTTTTCTTGTTTCATTGTATGTTCCATAGTTTTATGCTGAAAACTAAACATTTTTAATACTACCATCTGATAATTCTGGAAATCAGATTCTTCTGCCTCAGATTTTGTTTCTGTTGATTACTGTAGGCTATAGCTGCATGATACTGTTCTTTTTCCTTAAGATTTTTATTTACTTGTTTATTTACTTGAGACAGATAGCACAAGCAGGATGGGGAGGAGGAGCAGAGGGAGAGGAAGAATAAGGCTCCCCAGTGAGCTCGAAACAGGGCTCAATCCCTGGACCCCAAGATCATGAACTGAACCAAAGACAGATGCTTAACTGACTGAGCCACTCAGGTACCCCTGTATGTTACTTTTCTAAACTTTCTTTTTCATGAAATCTTTATCTTTTTCCACGTGTGGTCCATTCCTTTGTGTTGTCTTTCATTAGTGTTTACATAAAAATGTTTCTGAATAGCAAGGATTATGTATGTGTGTGTGTGTGTGTGTGTGTGTATGTCAGAGAGAGAGAGAGAGAGAGAGAGAGAGCGTGCAGCCTATTTACAACTCTTCCTTAAGATTCCTTTCTGCTTGCACTGAGACTAGAGATCTTACAGAAGTGAAAACTTGGAATCTTCTCAAGCTTTTTTAGAGTATGGATCCTGCCCTAGGCATGCATATGACTTTCTATATTCCCCAGCAGACAAGGGCACTGTGGGATGCCATAATTTCTCAAAGAAACTCTCTTTCTGGAACCTTCTGAAACAAACAGCTGTGAGTTGTTCATTTGTTTTATAAGGTTTCAAGAAATGCTTGCTCTTCTCTGCCTAGAGTGAGGTCTGAATTAGATGAAACAAGTCAAGTGTCTTGCATCAACCTTTCACACAGCCCCAGACGTATGAGAACACCAAACATAATTCTTTGAGAATAGGTCTCCTCTCTTCCTGCTGGAACCAGGGACCAGTTCCAAAGACTGTCCCAGTTGCAAAGCTGCACTGCTGTTACTGTCCTCAAGGCATCTAAAGTCTCCACATCCTCCCCACCCAGTTTTACCTCTCTGATTAGAGGAATTAGGGAGTGGGATCCCAAGAGCTAAAGATTAAAGGGGAGATACCGGCAAAAAGAAAACCAGAAGGGGGGGTTCCTCTAATTCTGTTATATATCAGTAAATGTCTGCTCTCACCCCCAACTACACATGCATGGAATAAACCCAAAAGACCTCTGAGAACTGAACTATGATATAATGAACCATTCAAGTACCAGTCTGATCCCTGAGTGGTACACATGCAGGGTAGACTGAAACAGAAGAGCAAAGAATTTGAGAACTGAACTGACATTGAACCACCACCCACAGAAAGTGAGACAAAACTTGTGACTTGAAACCCACATGACTAACTGTAGAAACAAAGAAAAACAAATCAACAGTTCCCCCCAAAATTTTAACACAAACCAATGTCTCATAACATAATCTTCAAGGTGACCAGAATATAATCCCCAAATTACCTGACATACAAAAATCAGGAAAATCTGACCAATACTCAAGAGAAAAGACAATAAAGCCAACTTTGAAATTACCCAAATGTTGAAATTATTACAAAATGATTTTAAAACATCCATTAGAACCCCACTCCATGGAGGTAAAGATAAACAATCTTGAATGAATGGAAAGATCAAAGTTGTTAGCAGAGAAACAGAAAGTACAGGAAAACAAATGAATAAAATTTTAGAACTGAAAATATACAGTTTCTGAAATTTAAAATTCCCTCAATGGGCTCAATAGTAGAAGAGAGATAACAAAGGAATGAGTCAGTAAACTTAAAAAGATTAATAGAAATTATCCAACACAAGTAACACAGAGCAAAAGACTAAAAAACTTAATAGACCCTCAGGGACCTGAGCATCTAAAGACCTATTATTTGTGTCATTTGTGTCCTTAGAGTTAACAAAAGAAAAGAGAAAGAGATTGGTATGGAAAAAAAAGATGGATAATAGCTAAAAATTCCCCCAATTTTATGCACACATAATTTACACGTTCAATAAGCTTAGCAAATCCTAAAGAGGATAAACTCAACGAAACCACTCCCTGATACATGACAACCTAGGTAAAGAAAAACTGAAAGCAGCAAGAGAAAAATGTCACATTACATTCAGGGAGACAACTATTTGAATTACCACGTATTTTCATCACAAACCATGAAGACCAGAACACCGTAGAACACCACCTTTTGAAGTTTGAAAGAAAAGAGCTATGAACCCAGAATTCTATATCTTGTGAAGATATCCTTCAGGAAAAGAAGCAAAACACAGACATTCTCAAGTGAAAAGACAAACAAACAAAAAGCCAAAATTATCTGTCATCAGAAATTCTGCTCTAAAGAAATGCTAACACACGGGTTCTTCAGGGTGAAGGGAAATGGTACTGAAAGAAAAGTTGAAACTTCAGTCATAAAGAACAGCAACAGAAATGGATAAAAATGTATTTGTTTTCTCTCTCTCTCTCTCTCTTTCTCTCACACACACACACGAACACACTTAATTATAACCATGCTCCAATTAAGTCATGGCATTTCTAGAAATGATCCCTGGTTTTTCTGGTTTTGGAAATATTTTGTGTGTGCAGAAATAATTGAGGATATTATGTTGCCCCTGTGTTTTGAGTAGTCACTCTTATTTATACAAGAAAAATGAAAAATCTGAAGATATGTCACCTAATAAATAATCACTCATAATTAGAAACATAAGAAAATGGGGTATATATTAAAAAGGATTAAAAATACATACGCTAACTTCAAGATGATTTGCAAAAGTACCCAAATAGCGGGTTTACAAAATGAACAATTTATGGCCAGAATGACAGGGTACCAAACTGTGTATTTATATACTATATTTCTCTAATTATTAGAAGGTGAAGGCAGAAAAAAATTGAGTTGTATCAGAAGAAATAGAAAACAAGGAGAAAACAGTTTTTTTCAATAAATTTTAATTTGAGGCTTTTTAAATAGATTCTGTTTAATTGCCATATATTTCCTCAAATAAAGCTAAAAAAAAAAAGAGACTTTATCACTTTATGGATTTCATCCAGGTACTGGGAATTAAACACAGGTATAAAGGTAACTTAGGTATAAATCTAAAAATAAGAATAATAATTTATTATACTTTTGAAAGTAATTCAGAGGTTATTGCCTTAGACTATATTTCTAATTCTCTAGCTTTTAAGGGATTCGAAATGTGACATGCAAATGTGGAAGATTCATGGTTTTCATAATTGTGCTAGTATGTGTAAGCTAATTTTGAAATTTTCCACATAAGAAATAAGGCATTCCATAAACCTAGCCATTCTTAAAGGAGAGCTCTGAGCCTTGTGGTCATTTGCTTTTCAGTGAAAATGAAATAGCAAGAAGTTTCATTGGTATGAGTTTATAGGTAAGTTAATGAATTGAATGCAAATTCAATTTCTATATATTTCAAAGTCTTCAGCGTATGCCCCCAAGATATTTTTATTATTTATTTGCAACTTAATTAGAAAGACCCTAGTAGAAATACCATGTAGCTAACGTACACGGTATCTAGGGAAAAAATACCTTGGGAAGCAAATATTTATATTTAAAGGATTTCCCACAACTTTATGCTCCAGATAGAACAAATGAAAAGCAAGTTGATATGTAAAACTGAGGTTTTTCTTTTCAATTCAAAATGAGGTTAAATATAGATACCTATTAGCCAGGAACAGTGTGCTGGGACTTCAAAATCAACTAAGCAGTCAAGCTTTTAGGTTGAGTACATAAACTTGATAATACTAACCATTTGAATCTACAGGAATGGTCATTTCATTAGTATCAAACTCTTACAAATGGAGAGAAGAAATACATGTCTACTACATAATTCTATTTGAAATCTTACTGGTAATCATTCCAGCACTTCTCAAACCCTTTTTTGCTAAAAAGAGCAAGAGAGTCTTTCTGGGAATACTACAAGGCCAACAAAAGAATGAATGACAAGATCATTTCCTTAGAGTTCTCCCCACCTTCACAAATTGGAACTAAAAATTTCCACTGCATGTCTCCAAGTGGGACTTGGAATTCCCCACCACACTCACCTCTTAATCCTACCTTGCAAAAGCTCAACTTTCTATTTCTAATTTTTTTATTAACATATTGCTGGAGCCAAAAAAAAAAAAAAAGTTTTTTTTTCCCCTTCTGCCTTCCCATTTGGATCCATCATTTATTATCTTGGCTTTATGTGCTATTATTTAATAACTTTTAAAGTACTATAATTTCTGCCTAAAGATACCCCACAATGAACTGATATAATCAGAGAGAAAAATGGAGCCAGAAAGAAAAACAGTGTTCAAGGCACATAGAATAATGATCAGTGAGGAACTAGGAAAAGGATGTGAAGCTGCCAGCATCAAAAATGTCCACTCCATCCTTCCTTCTAAATTTATCATTCATGACCAGGTCTTAGGTCTTCTATATCTTTCCTTACTACTCTGACTGAAAGGGATCTCTTTCTGAGTCCTATATTGTGTAATGCCTTTATCTGACACTTGGAAATATATACCTTACCATGTAGGTTGCTGTCCTAGGCTAGGTCACCAGGAAAAGACTCAGATTGAGATTGATGTACAGGAAGTTGCTGGAGAGGGCTCTGGAAAAACAACCAATAGGGGAGTGAGGGAGGCAGGACTGAGCCAGGAGGCAGAAGGCAGGAGGCAGAAGCTGGACGAGGGCTGAAGTGGCAGTGGAGCCCTCAGAGGGTCCTTAGAGAGCTTTGGAGCTGGAATGGCCCTTCACAACTGTCCAGAATTGAGGCAAGGTGGCTGAGCCTATGTATTCCACTCACTCCCATCACTGGCCAGAAATTGGATGTGGGCTGTCCCCAGAGATGGGTGTTACGTGGGCAAGGCAGCTTCCTAGAGTTAAAGACAGTGATTGCTATGAGTAGTCATGAATCAGCTCTCTAGGAACCTGGGGCTATCAGTGCCACCATCATGGAAGGGATGGTGCAACACCCCACAGGGAAACTAGGTCATCTTATTCTAGACATTCATTGTCCTCAGATACAGCATAAGCATCCTAAAGGCAAGGACCACTCCTAGCATAAGATCTCAAGCCAACAGGTCCCTCACAGCTAAAAACTTGGACAAGAAGCCGAACTAAGAGCATGAAGCAACAGAGTTTTCTCACTCCAGAAAACACCAGGGCCTGGGATTTGCCGGGGAGAGTGCAATTCTCACTTTGAGGTGTCTCCTTTGCTCTAAACACATGGAGATATAGTGGACACTGGACAACATAAGTTTGAACTGGACAGGTCCACTCATTCACAGATTTTTAAAGACTTGAGAGCAAAAGCCAGAAGGTATTTCTTTACAACTGCTTGCTCTCCAGTCTTCAAGGCACCCAACTAAAGGCAATCTGCACAGGGGTCATGCCTGCTGCACTCTGAAGTGGCCCAGGCGAGGGCAGGACCTGGCAGGGCTGCAGGTGGCTCTGTGTATTGATGGGGGTGGTTGGGGTGAACACCAGGTGGGCAGAAGGCTGAGCTGACAGAGGAACTTGCCCAGAGGGCAGGGATGGCACAAAGGCATAAGGGAGCCCCTCCCAGCTTTGACCCCTCCCCCACCTCCAAAGGCCAGTGTACTCACACATGGCCTTGGCTGCTGACAGCCCTCCATTATTGGTGGTCACCTCCAGGCACATAGGGTAGCTGTCCCTGCTTGCAGAATCCCCTGGAAGCTAAGTCAATGCCCCCTGGCAGCCAAACATTGCCATGCCATCCTGGGGTGGGACCCATCACTGCCCCTGAAGTTGTCCCAGCCTGGCCTGCCTATCCTTGGATTTTTTTTTCAGTTAATATACATAAAGCACTATAAATGTATTTTCTCTTCCTTAGAAATTTCTTATCAATATTTTCACTTCTCTAGTTTACTTTAAGAATACAGTGTATAATACTATAACATACAAAATATGTGTTAATCAACTATGTTATCAGTGAGGCTTCCTATCAATAGTAGGTTATTAGTAGTTACATTTTGGAGAGTCAAAAGTCACAGGTGGATTTTCCATCGCATGGGGGGCAGGGGCAGGGGCAGGTAGTGCTCCTAACCCCTTCGTTGTTCAAGGGTCAACTGTAATAAGTAAATTATGGAGCTGATGGCCAAGAAGATAAAACCAGACACCAGCTGAAGATAATCAGCTCTAAGGGGCAGAACTAGTAGAAAAATGCAAAGCTATGTGCAGGCTGCTCTTGAAGCAGGAAAAAAAAATCAAAGTTGACTTTATGGTGAACATCTAATTACATACTTGGTATGAGCAAGGAAGCCATCATTAGGAAGCCTGATTAAAATAAGAGTTTGGGTTACAGCTCCTCATATTTTAAAAGGATGCTGGGAAACAAAATCTGCTCCTGACTACAGTGTGATTCATAGTTTATAAGGAGCTGTGTGCTTGGGGAAGAGGGATAACATGGATTGTGAACACACACCAGGGAAGCCCAAATCCCCAATGTCATCACAGGACAGATCTCTCAGTCTCCACAAGGATCCATGGGTCCAGGTGAGAGCAGCTGGAAAGCTTTAGAAAGAAAGATGAGCATGGAGGATATGGAGGACAGTGCTAGAATCAGAGCAAGAGAGACGGGGAGAGGCTGAGACCACGGAAGCCTTCTTATTCAGTATGCGTAAACAAACAGTAATTCAAAACACACGAAGAAACACGAATTCACCAAAGGTAAAATGAAAAATTATGCAACATATTAAAGTAAATCCTAAAAAGGTAAGAAGAAATTATTTTTTCAAAGACAGAAGAAATGAAACAAAATAGATAACACTGAAAAACAGCAACCAAATACTTAGAAATTTAAAATATAGTCATTTAACTAGTTAGATAAATCAATAGGGAAGTTACTCCCTAGATCCAGTAGAGACAAAGACAAATTTAGCGAACTGGATGACAGGACCAAGGAACTCACCCAGAACTTAGCACAAAGTTAAAAAGAACATGTAAAACAGTAGTCAGCAGACATCGAACACAAACAAAACTCCACGTTGACCGTCAGGGTAGTCCACAGAAATTGTTGAAGAAGTATTTGATGAATTGCCTTCTATATATTTGTGAATTTATTTGTGAAACAAACCATTGTTTCATAACTAAGTGTGGGAGACATCTTGTTAAAAATCTCAAAGTCTTTGGGTAGAACAAGACATATTGTACCCTTGTGATCATACATGTTACTGAGAAGTAGAAGATATGCTAGGTTCATAATAAAGACAATGACAATTCGAAAGACATCGGAAATGACATTTTTCTTAAATTTATTAGAAACCATATTTCTAAAAAGATATAGTTAACTCTTAATGTAGTAATTAGGGCTACTGATCCCCCCATAGTCAGAAATCCACATGTAAGTTTTGACTCCCCCCAAATTTTACTATTAATAGCCTACTCTTCACCAGAAACTTTACCAACAACATAAACAGCTGATTAACATATATTTTGTATCTTATATGTATTATATCCTGTATTCTTACAATAAAAGTAAGCTAGAGAAAAAAAAAAGTGGTATTAAGAAAATCATAGGGTGACTGTGTGGCTTGGTGGGCTGAGCGTTTTAACTCTTGCATTTTGGCTTAAGTCATGATCTCAGGGTCATGGAATGGAGTCCCAGGTCAGGGCTATGCTCAGTGTTGAGTCTCCCTTGAGATCCTTTCCCTCTGCCCCTCTCCCAGCTTGTGCATGCCCTCTCTCGCTTGCTCTCTCTCTCTAAAAATAAATAAATCAGGGGTGCCTAGGTGGCTGAGTCAGTTAAGCATCTGCCTTCAGCTCAGGTCATGATCTCTCAGGGTCCTGGGATTGAGTCCCACACTGGGCTCCTTGCTCAGCGGAGAGCCTGTATCTCCCTCTCCCTGCCACTCTCCCTGCTTGTGCTCTCTCTCTCTCTCTCCCTTTCTAATAATAATAATAAAATCTTCTAAAAAAAAGGAAAATCAGAAAAAAGAGAAAATACTTCTACAGTACTATACCACATTAACTGGAAAAAGAACAACATATGCATAGGCCTGGGCAGTCCAAACCTGTGTTGCTCAAGGGTCAACTGTGTTGGTAAATGACCATGGAGAGTTGGCAAGAAACCAAAACTTTCAGCAGAATTGGAAATTCTAGGTCCTCCAGCTCTGAAAGCCAGACTGTAAGTATTTTAAGCAAGGACACAATTCTGCTCTTATAGTACAAAAGCAGTCACAGACAATACACGAACACATTAGTAAGGGTGGTATTCCAGTAAAACTTTACTTATGGAGACTGAAATTTGAATGTTCCGTAATTTTCATATGTCAGGAAATAATGTAGATTTTTTTTCAACCATTTAAATTAACTTGCAAGTCATGTAAAAATGGTGGTAGATTGAAACTATGTTGACCTGTAGGTTGCAGTTCTCCAACTCCTGCTGTAGCAGAAAAAGTCACTTGAAGGAAAGATGTTCATAAGTAGAGAGAACCAAAAAGGACTGGGCTTTGACATTCAAGAAATGTTCCAGTAGGTGTTCCATGGATTCCATAATGTTTGAGAAATTTTCTGGTAGGCATTCCATGGATTCCGTGATGTCTGAGGGTCCTTCCCCATTTACGGAGAAGGAACAAAATGCAGTGTGACTCATTCATACCAGGTGGTAAGCACCTGCCCTCACTGTCTGTGCTCATGTGGTTTGTTCCTCAGACAAGACCCCTTCCCTCCCCACACACACTCTCACTTTCTCTAATTTCACCATTTCCAAAAGGAAGTCGGGCCAAAAATCAGAGTCCAAGTTGTAAATATATGCCAAATTCTTAATACCAGGAGGTACATGTTCAGTTGTGATGTTTTATTAGAAGGAAAAAAAAAGATATTCAGATAGAAAAATATTCATATACACAGAGCCTTCTTGTATAAGCACACTGACAAATTCCTGCTGAGGTCTCATAAGCTGAACTACGGAAAGGAGGCCAAATTGGATAACTCAAGCACCCAAATAAAATGGCTTTCCTTGCACATTCTCATGGCTCTCCACAGGCAGGCTTGGCAGAGAACAGGCCAATACAAACATCCAACGTGGATATGAAGAATTTCCTTTAGTAGGATCAATTGATTAACCAGTCCCACTCACACAGAGGAAGGCATTTCCAAGTGCAGTGAGCACTGGGGCTTCCTCGTGGAATGGCCAACGCCTTTGCATGAAGTCAAGGGCAGAGTCCAAACATAGGAGACAGGAAGTCGCTCAGCCTTCTGTGGAGCCACCCCAGTGATGAGCCTTGCCCTTGTCCTTCCAGGTCTTCCTCCTGCAGGGGAGGAGAGTACTCGGAAGGTCGAATGATGCACTGAGATTCAAGACTACACATGCTATTTTCTAGAGCACTGAGAAAAGCTTTCATGTAAAAGTGTAACCTCTGAATTGGGGCTTTTTGCCAATTCAGTAAACAAATTACAGGACTAAAGGAAGGGGGAGAACAGTCGGTATTTTTTGGAGCTTTTACTTTTTGTGTGTTTTAAACCAAGCTATGACATCGCAACTGACTCTAAACTGTTGATGGTTTCCATGTCTTTCTGCTAAGGCCTGAGAAGTATAGGGTGTGAGTGTGGGTCTGTCCAGAGCAGAAACTCCCTGCCTGCAGTCATGTTCCTGAACATGCCCCTGCTAGCTCCCAGGGATCTACATACGACACATAGGGTGGGGAGCATTTAGCAGTGACCTCCCCCTGAACACTGGGAGTAGGGGGCCAGCTACATTGCTCCCTGGTTCCCTCTGGATGAAAATCCTGCAAACTTCAGAGTGAAACAAAGCAAGACAGGAACTTAAATATTTACCAGACTCGGCCCCATTCCACCTCTGGTTCTGGGACTTCACAGATTTTTCCAGACTGAGTTGTTCCCCACTTATTTATCCTCAAAGAAACGACATAGCAACTTATCTATATCAGGGAGTAGTCATTTGGGAATAAAAAGCCTTAGTCATTTTTTAGATGATTCAAACTATAAGCCAGTATGGTTTGATGTCCATACATTTCCTTTCAGTTGGAGAGGATGTGGAAGGGAAAAAAACAAAAAACAAAAAACAAAATAAACAAGTAGTACGGGGCGCCTGGGTGGCTCAGTGGGTTAAAGCCTCTGCCTTCTGCTCAGGTCATGATCTCAGGGTCCTGAGATCGAGCCCTGCATTGGGCTCTCTGCTCAGCAGGGAGCCTGCTTCTCTCTCTCTCTCTGCCTGCCTCTTTGCCTACTTGTGATCTCTGTCTGTCAAATAAATAAATAAAATCTTAAAAAAAAACAAAACAAAACAAGTAGTACATGAGAAAAATCTGCTCTGCTGCTCAAGCTGTCAAAACCAGAAGGGAGAATTTTAAGGAAATTCTGAACTTATGAATGGTCTCATTTCTCAGAATTTCAGTTATCTCAGTAATTCGTTATTCCAGAGAAGAAAAGGTGTCCTTCTGAAATGTGTGCTTCCCCAAATCCCCACCGTATTCACCACCATGCAGTCTGACAGAGAAGTCCTTCCCAACATCTCACTCCAGATAATTGATTTGTACATTTCTTAATGTTGACCAGACTGTAAGTTCCTTGAAGGTAGGAGCCAAATATCACACCTCTCTAGACACTCCCGAGTGTCTAGCACAGCGCTTTGCACATAAGAGTACCCATTAAATGGCTCCCGAAAGGACATAATAAATGAAAATTACATAAATGAGAAAAGGCGGTCCTTGTGTACTGATCTCAATATACGTTGGCAAGAACATTTTGCATCAAGCCAACAAGAAGTCTGCATACTTCTTGTTATTTTACTAGGCCGGTTTGCCAAATTCAGCACCAAGGGACCTACAAATGGTAATGAATGGGAGAAAACAATTAGGTTATTGAGTCCATTCCCCGTCAAGGCAGGCTCATTCCCTGCGGAGCATTCTTCCAGCAATTAGCTTTAGATGTTTTCTGCACAGTTATTCTGCAATTCCTTTAGGAAAACAGTGAATTCAATTCTGAAAAAAAAAAAAAAGAAGTCTCATCTGCTACACTTCATTCTCTTAGACCCCACATAATTTTGCCTTCGTCTCTTTCTTCTTTCCCATCTCTTTAAGAAGTCTGGTTTAGTTCCACGTGTATTGTCAGGCATGAATACATGTAGAAAGGAGTCATTGCCTTCAGCTTCATGTTGATGGAGATTAGGAAGCTCGGGGGAGGGGCGCCTGGGTGGCTCAGTGGTTAAAAGTGGCTCAGTGGGTTAAAGCCTCTGCCTTCGGCTCAGGTCATGATCCCAGGGTCCTGGGATCGAGCCCCGCATAGGGCTCTCTCCTCAGCGGGGAGCCTGCTTCCCTTTCTCTCCTTCTGCCTGCCTCTCTGCCTACTTGTGATCTCTGTCTGTCAAATAAATAAATAAAATCTTAAAAAAAAAAAAAAAGGGAAGCTCAGGGGATGAACGGGAGAGTGCCATTCATCAAAGGCAAGTGGAGAAATCAGTGACTGTCAGCATGCTTCTCGCTCCTCTCCTTCATCCTGCTGCCCCCCCACCCCGCTCACCCCCCGCCATCTGCTTTTCCCTCAGTGTGAGATGCCCAGATTAGTTGGCAGGAGGCTCTTTCTGTCGGGCTCATTAAGAGAGACCTGTGTGCTGTTATCAGCCCATTTGCCCCACAGGGAATGTGCACCAGGTCCCTAGGTTTAACTGCCCTGTGACCTGAGGTGTTTATGTTCCCTATCCCTGAGCTTCCTTCTCAGGCTGTGGGAGCCAGGCAGGGCAGCTGTCAGCCAGCACGACTTTCTGTCAGTTGCTTGTGCTCACAAGCACCAGAGGAAAGCTCATCTGCAAAGCCGGGGTGGCCGGTTGGTGGGGGCGTCCTCCATTAAAAGGCACCTATTATCCTCAACATCTCTCTCCAGGAAGAGCCTCACACCTCTTCAAAAATCAGCCTTTTAATTAATTTTTCGCCATTGCTACAAGGGTATGTTTTCATTTGTCTACAAAACTGGCAGGAAGATAAAGCAATTTCTCTTTTTAGATTGTACATGCCTGTCTCCTTCCTTTCGCTCAGGTCTTCAAGTTAGATGTTTAACCCTTCCCCCATCCTGCAAGCTAAGAAGGAGACCATCTCCCCAGGTGCTGATGTTACCCTGCTGTGCACACCTCACTGCTTGCAATTACTTTATTTCTTTTTTTATTCTCTCACTCTCTATCATCAAATGCAGGTTTCACAAGTCCAAGACCCTTTTTCTCCTGCTTGGTTATCACTGTATAGAAAAGTGCTTAGCAGATAGTTAACACATAATAAATATTGGTTGAATGAATGAAAAAAAATGAATGAAATGTAACAGGTGAACACAGTAAGTCATGTGGATTTACAGCTGTTAACACAGCCATGTGGGGGACACAATGTAAAATCTTTAACCTTAGCCAGGGTCAAAGATTGAAGGATATTAGCATATGGCAGGGAAGGAAACAGGCAACACTTGTCTCCTCACAGATAAATTCATGAAGTTCAAAAATTTACCTACTATTAGCTTACTGGCCTTGTGTTCACATTCACACTCCTACATTGCTATGAAACAGAGCAGCCAAATCCACCTTCCCATCATTTTCAAGTTCATTCAACCTTTCTTCCTTCATTCCTTCTTTACTTCCTTCTTTCCACCATCTTTTCCTCCATCCCTTCTTCATTCCTTCCTTTCCTATTCTATCCCTCTCTCTCACACACACATACACACACACATTCTTAAGATGCTTTCCTTTTAGTCTTATCTGTTATTTAATTCTTGAGTATATTTCTTGGTATGAAGATCCTTCCTGAATAATCTAAAGGAATTATCTTAATGTATTTTTGTTTTATTTTATTATATTACCTTTTTTTTCATTTTAACCAAGGCTTAAATCATTTAGAAGAAAAAATATGTGCAGATTTTAAAAGTATCCTCAGAAACAAAATAGTAAATTTAATTCCCACATTTAGTCATAATAGACTCAATTATTAGAGAAAATGCATCTAGCTCCCATAGATTACACTTTAAAAAAAAAAAACATAAAAGCTCTAAGTCACTTGTCTAGACTGAGTAAAGTGAAATACATGGGTATTTAGTATAAGATTCAGTGAGTTTTGGCAAATGTTTGCATCTGGGAAACCATTTGAGAAGATCTAGAGTATTTACACCACCCAAAATGTCCCTCATGCCCTTTCCAGTTAATTCTTACCCATCCTAGAAATTTAAGAATCTCAGTGCAACCTCAGCAGAGTAAGTTCAAAGAGAAATCACTGCGGGATACATCACAATCAAATTACTAAGAGTCTAAGATAAAGAGAAAATGTTTAAAAGAGCCAGAGAAAAACATTTACGTAAGGGAGAACCTTACGTAATCATAAGATTTATGACGGACATCATCAACAACTATGGAATCTAGAAGACACTGGAATGACATACTTATCACACAGAAGCAGAGAGTGAAAAGTCCATCAATGAAAAATTCTGTACCTTGTGAAGCTACCCTTAAAAGCAAAGGCAAACATGAAGACACTTTAGACAAAAACCAAGAGGATTCACAACCAGAAAACCTGTGCTATCAGGAATGCTGAAAGAAGTTCTTCAGGAAAGGAAAATCACACTACCTAGGAGCTCCTATGTATGGGAAGGAATGGAGAATACAGAAGTTGTTAAGTATGTGAGTAAACAGAAAAATCTGCCCCTTGCCTACACCAGCTTATGTCACACAGAGTCTCACTGGTTCCCACTGCTTTCAGAGGCCACATCTTCCTCCTCACTTGGCAAGTACAATGTATACTCGACAAAAGGGGCCTACATGTATCTACAGAGTACTATATAAACCTGGGAATCCCTTTTCCAATAGTTTTTCCCTTCAGTCACTTTGTGGGCAAAGTGACTCAATTTAGAAATGTTCCCTTAAGAAATCTTTTTTGCTAGATCATTTGGAAAATGACCAAACTACTTTTGCCTTTTGTGCCTATAATACACATTCCAGCCATAGCAGAGACCTTGTGCTAATTACCCAAGATGCTTTCTCTGCACTGAAAACAGGTCAACCACACCAGAGCACTGGGTCCTGTCCAACCAATAAACATCAAAGTCAACCCCCAAAACACGCCCTTGCCTTAGTTAGTTCATACTGCATGGCTAGTTTACTCTTGTGGCTGCCTTGCCTCCCGGCTACCTGCCCAGTTCACAGCTCAGTGATGACTTTCCCAGTTCCTCGATTGTTTTCCTATGCACATCTGTATTTGGCTAGCCACTGGGATCCACTTTTTATTGAGCTCACTGGCTTCTGCAAAACATCCTGGCTGTTGACACTTGGCCACTGATACCTCTGATCCTCTAGCTCTAATCATCTGGATTCCAAATCACTTTTCTGGTCCAAAATTCCATCCTTTGTATATCTCTTCCACATCCCCTCATCCATTCTAGCATTTGCTAGCTGCATACTATATGCCAGCATTGTACTGGTGGCTAGAGTCACCAGGGTGAACAACACACAGTTCCTGCAATGGAACCACTCACATTTCTGAGGGCCAGCTAAGTGATTTAAGGGTAGAGGGGATGACAAGGGGTTCTAAAGGCTTAAGGCTCAAAGAAATGTGTCCTGTTTTTCGCAAACTTAATTAAAGATCATAAGTATTTTAGAGCCTTCTCATTATTGTTAATAATAAAACTTTCATCTGATTAATTCAATAGGGTAATGGTCACAAAACTTTTTCATACAATGATCATTGTTTTTATTAACTTCTTATATTATCCCTTATACTGTGTTGAGGACTAAATTTGCTACACAACTACTTAGGTGATATTGCTCAACTCCTTCACAATCTCTGTGACATCCTCTCTTACTACACCAAATTGGCGGTTGCCTCAAAGCAGAAATTGGGGTTGGGTCTTCTTGAGGTTTAGTTGCATTTAACTAGACAATGTATGCCAAGGTTCTTATGAAATAATTTTTAACTAAATGCTGAGTGTTAAGTGCTGAGCCCCTGAAGGGTGCAGGGATTCACAGAGGTCATTAAAGCTCCTTGGGGGTATTTGCAAACAGAATAGCCAGACTCTGCTCTCAGAGCTTATGATTACTTTGCTCTAGGACAGGTTAAATCATGGGTTTGTTGTCAAGGCCCTCCAGGTAATTCCGCAGTAAGCTGGGGCTGAGAATACTGGGCAGAAAGTGCTGGAAGAGGGAAGGTTAGGCCTGGCTGGGCAAGTGGACTGGTCGAGGTAGACTGTAGAAGTGTTTTAGAGGTCTTAATAGGTCTTAATTTTTAAAGGTTTTTAAACTTCAGTTGTATTCATACAAAGTAATATAAATAGAACACTGTAAAAATAAATGTTGTGGACTGAATTGTGTTCCCCTCAAATGCTTATGTTGAAGCCCTAATCCCCAGAACCTCAGACTGTGACTGTATTTGGAAATAGGTTGGAAATAGGTAATGTTTCCTGTAATTTAAAATGAGGTCTGGGGTAGGGTGGCATGGGAATGATATCCTTACAAGAAGACACACACAAAGGGAAGACCATGTGAAGACACAGGAAGAAGATGGCCATCAACAAGCTAAGGAGAGAGGTCTCAGAAGAAACCAACCAGTGCTGACAACTTGGTCTTGGACTTCCAGTCTCCAGAGCTGTTATACTTTGTTATAGCAGCCCTAGCAAATGGATATCTATGGGTACTCCATGAAAAGATAAAGATTATGAAAGAACTTTCCTGAACCTTCAAGATGTTCTTAATCAATAGATCCCCCACAAAAGTGCTACATAGCTCTAATTCAATAAATATGTACCCAATACCTACTAGGTGCAGTAGACGGTACCTGTCCTTGAGTAACACATAAATCAGAGGGAAATAAAGGTCCCTAAAAAGATCAGCACTCCATGCTTTGTTTTCCAAAATTATCAAATTGAGCTATTCGAAATGCTCCCCATCTTCTCCCAAGGGTCTTTGCAAGATCATGATTCAATGATTGTAAATTGCTCTGAGAAGGATGGCACGCTGTATAAAACCCAGGAATGACAGGTACCTAATCATGCAATTCCTTGGAAGGCCAGAATCTGAGCCCCCACTCTTCACAGACATCCATATCTCGGAGGACAAAAACTCACCAATGAAACATATCTTCACTCTAAGTATGCATGAATCAAGTCACTGATTCAAAGGGTCTTTACTCACTAATCCCCATTTATCTACATCACTCTCTAGCTGTTTTCTTGGAAAAACTCACCAACTTGGACTGGGTGGCCCTGAAAAAATGGAGAAAAACAAAACTACAAATGGTCATCTGTGGGTCTTTAATAACATAAGAATCTAATACATTATTATTATGCTTTCATGATAACTGCCATGAGGATGGGTCTCTTGTCTATTTTCTATGTGTTCATATGCTTAATCCAAAGACATACTTGACCCAAAGAAGAATCCCAATCAATGTTTTTTAAGAGAATAAGTATATTATAAACATCTTCCTACTGAATCAACAAATAGCTGAAATGTTTTTAATGCACTGAATGTGTTCATTCAGTAGCTATTCATTGTACCTTTATAGTAGATAAGACACTATGCTACATAGTGTGAAGAAAGAGAAGGCACAGCCCTTGTCTACAGGTTGCTACATCCACTCCCTCAGCCATAACATGCAAAGACCTTCCTATAAATTGTAAGGAGGAAGGACTTAGGAGCTTTTAAATTTATATATATTGTCTCTTTGACATCTGAATTTTCAAATTAAATCTTTTATTTCTTTATTCATTCATCTGTTTGACAAGGATTTGTTTACATATGTTCTTTGTTTCCTATAAATATACTTTTAAAAAGAGTCTTCATTCAATTATATTATGATGATTGAAAAATGGGGTTAAGGTTATAAGTCTCGATATCAAAGTAATCTCTCCTGGCAACTGGAATCTACTATACCTGACTTGGATTTTTTTCTTTTATGTAAATCAGGGTATGAGTGCATACCAATCTTTTCTCTTTTGTAAAATAATGAAACTTACAATTAAATATTTCCTCCCCATGGCTAATGAAGATCTTATTACTGCATATATTAGCACAATGTTTATATTTTGAATACACTAAATTGTTTTACTTTAAGTCTCTTACATGTAATAGAATTAGAATTCTATTTTAGATATAATATTAAAAACTTCACAATGAGCATTCTTTTTTCTTTGCTAGCCCATTTCATTTCTTTTCTTTTTAAAGATTTTTATTTATTTATTTGACAGACGGAGATCACAAGTAGGCAGAGAGGCAGGCAGAAAGAGAGGAAGGGAAGCAGGCTCCCTGTTGAGCAGAGTACCTGATGCAGGACTCAAACCCAGGACTGAGCCAAAGGCAGAGGCTTTAACCCACTGAGCCACGCAGGTGCCTGCCCATTTATTTTCTATCACTCAACTGCTAGAACTTCATTGGGAAGATCCAATGCCTAGGTAGCCCATAGCACACTGCCTTAGAAGAAACACCCTTCAGACAGGCAGTTAGCTACTCTTTGACTAGCATTCCCAAGGGAAATTAAATCTACAAACCTTGATATGTCTATGGCCACCAAAAAAATTAAATATAAACGTGCATATAATTGAAAACATGTATGTTACATCATCAATGGAATTCACTGCACGGTCCTTTAGCAAAAAGAAAGAAAACATTCTAGGTTGTGTTCTATTCTTGAAGGTAAAATAATTTTAGAAGTATGTAAACCTGAGTGATTATTACTTATAACTTCAGAAAATCATTTTCAGCAACCTCTTTGACTGCCTTAAGTGCTCCATTAGGCATCTAAATGTAAGCTAAAGCATCTACCCACAATGTTTAATGACCAGGTTTTTTCCTAAGTACCACACTTCCTCAAACTAAGGTACAGGAATCATCTTTATTCCCAGCACCTAGGACACATATGGTCCTTATTCCTCTCATATCTAATCTCCACAGACACTGTGAAAAACCTATTGAACTCCTCTAGATACTAACAACCTTTAATTAGGCTTCATTTATATTAAAAATTAAAGAGATGCAAAAAATTGTACGAGCAATTTAAATGTCTCATTTTCATTATACACACCAGGCTGCCAGCTTAGGTGGTAATTTAAGCTGATTTCTTTTTGCATTCCTCACTGTATCACACCATGCAAAAGAAAACATCTTTAAACCAGGAAATGGATAGCCATCCTTTTCTCTCCATTAGTCTGTAAACTAGTGTAATATTTAATTTGACTTACACTGGCACTGGTTATCAATGCAGTCTTTCAAAACATTAAGTTATTCATATATTCTAAAATGTTCTGATTAAATCTTTTATTTTTTCATTATGCATTTGAAAAGTTATTTGGCAAAATAATGGCCCTTGAGGATGCCCACACCCGAATCCCCAGAATCTGAAAACATGTTTCCTTACTTGGAAAAAGGATTCTGAAGATATGATTGAGTTAGAGATCTTGAGATAGAGAGAGGAGCTTGAATTACTCTGGAGGGCTCAGTGTCCTCACAGAGGCCCTTATCGGGTCAAGATAAAAGCAGGAAAGAGATGGCATGGTGAGAAGGACTCAACCAGCCATTGCTGGCTTTGAAGATGGAAGGGACAATGAGAAAAAAAAAAAAAAATCCCTGAAGCCTCTAGAAGCTGAAAATGACAAGAAAATGGGTTCTCTCCTGGGCCTCCAGGAAGCACTAGAGCCCTTAAGTTTAGTCCATTTCAAACTTTGGACCTCCAGAACCATAAGAGAATACGTTTATGTTGTTTTATGACACTAAGTTTGTGGTAACTTGTGACAGCAGCAGTGGGAAACAATAGGCTTCATCAACACTTGACCTTGACGGTACCATTTTTTATTATACATTAGTCACTAATTCAAGATCACCCACAGACAGAAAAATCTTCATTTTTAAGCAATTTGGGAGGTTGTGAATAGAGCAGATGGACCTGTTGCTACCCCTAACAGTTCCAGAGCTAACCACCTAATGGTGAGCAAAATGGGACGCAACATCCAAATTCATTAGGAGCATTACAGCCCATGTGGGTGGTCTGATGTGGGCCTCAATCAGAAATTAAATGATCTCTTTAAAGTGGGAATATGGGAAACCTAACACTTACATAAAACTTGTTAAAGAGACTTCTAACAGTTGGATGGTGCCCAAGACTGTACTGTTTGAATCCTCCAGTGTGTTATTCTACCTCGAATAGAGGTCATTCAAAAACACAAAGTTCCAAAGTTCTCCCAAGTTTTATAGAAGTGATACCAGAAAGCTAATGTGACTTTAAGAACATTGCAAATGAGCTAAGAAACCCAGAGGAACAAAAGGTAAACGGTGGTTTATTGGGTCATGAATAGAGACCACCCACTTGGTCCCTAATGAAACCCACAGTATCTGTTGGCATTAGCAATTTGGAGGCCCCATCACCTGCTTCCGGTGCTGGCAAAAATCCAAACGACAGACACCTGGGCCCCTTTCCCATGCCTCAGAGTTACATCATCACCAAACCTCCCTGATTTCATCCAGAAATCAAAAAAAGAATATTCTCGGGGCACCTGGGTGGCTCAGTGGGTTAAAGCCTCTGCCTTCGGCTCAGGTCATGATCTCAGGGTCCTGGGATCGAGCCCCACATCGGGCTCTCTGCTCAGCAGGGAGCCTGCTTCCCCCTCTCTCTGTCTCTGCCTGCCTCTCTGCCTACTTGTGATCTCTGTCTGTGAAATAAATAAATAAAATCTTTAAAAAAAAAAAAGAATATTCTCTGGCAATGAAGATTTATCACTTTGCCCACCTGGTTCACTTGATTGTTTGACCTTGAGGGGAATAGGGCACAATTCTTACATACCTGAAGCTAAAGAACAGAAAAAAACTGGCATGTATAATACTTTATTTCTGCTTTGTCCTTATGGCAGACTTGAACTCCTTATGGAAAGTTAAAACGCAGACACACACATGAAAACCGCTGAAGATACACCGTTTCAGTCAGAACTGATGGCAGACGCATGTGTGTTCAACCTCACACTTCAGTTGTTTTCCCCTCTTTCCCGTTATTCCGGTACACCAAAACCAACAAGGACAGCAGAAACTTTTATAAAGCTATGTTTATGACTCCATGTAGCAGGTGTATCAGTACTGTGAACAGGGGGGAAGGAAATGAGCCTTTGATGACTCTCCGGGGAGCTGGACTCCCACAGGAAGAGAAACAGAGGTCGAGTGGCCAAAATGGGCCAGATAGAATGACAGTGAATTTGATCGTAACAACTGGACAGATGTGAACAATGAAGGTACAGAAAACAGGAACAAAGAAAGAGGCACAGGCAGAATAAAGGAAACATGGAACCCACAGTGAGGATAAGGGGTATTAAACAAACAAACAGAAGCCCAGACAACTCAAGGTCCAGGAGAGAAAGTGAACGCTGGAGAGCCACCACAAGAACATGGGAGACCAAAGCACTCCACAGAAGATAAACCTAGGGAAAAAAAAAATGGAGTGAGTTCACCAAAATCAGGCAACAAGCTTTACATAAAAACAAGGGATCTGATCTGGTGTAGAAGAAAAAGACATGTAATTTGCATATGGGTTGAGTTCTGGAAAGGGCAAAAGCAAAGGGTGTGAAAACAGACATGTGGTACTAAAAAGTCAGTTTTAATTATAAAAACTGCATCTAGGTGTAGAGTATATTTTTACTGGAGACATATTCCCTTCCAGTTTTTGTCCATGTGCATGCAGACTATTCTAAAAAGCTATTCAGCTTTTTCTTTTCAATTCTGTACATGGGAAAAATTCATTGTTTCATGCTCAAAACCTTTTGTTCTTTCCTTCCTCCCTCAGTATTGATTTTTAACGTGGACACTCTGACCTGCTGACGTTTAAGCACAGACTTGGGAGCCGAAGGGAGGGCCAGGGCGCCCGAGAGTTGGTGGGAGCCAGAAACAACCTTGGACGGAAGACTGGGGCACACCAAGCACACCAGAAAGCAGCATTGCCACATCTAAATGACTTTCTGGGTGCCAAGAAATGGAATTTAACTTTGAGATTTTTCAAAGAACATAACTGAGGAAAGTTGCTGAAGTCATCAAGAGATGTGTTTTGCTCTCTAAGGTCAAAATGTCAAATGTCAAATGGCTGGGCTGCCTGGAAGTCAATGAGTTCCTTATCTGTCTGAAGTGTTTAAGTAGAAATGAAGTGACCTATTCATGGTAACATAGGAAGAGAGTTCTTCAGCATTGAGAAGAGAGTTCTTCCAGAGATAAGCTCTAATGTCCTTTACCAGTTCTGGAAACGGTGGTATTTTTAACACTCTGAGGAAGTGCAAATGACTTTCACCATAATACATTTTATGCCAAATAGTTAATCGTTATTAAAGCAGGAATGCTTTTTATTTATATTCACTGGGTATTTATAACATAATATAATATCTATTTCAATCATTCCAGGGATGGGAAGCATGCTATAAAATCTCATTCCTATTTATTTTCTCAGTGTTTCTGATAGTTGCATCACCTAATGATGCTGGAGTAAAAGTGAGATAGCCACAGGCTGCCCAGACAAGTGCACTTTACTCTGCCTGGAACATTCTCCCTTAGGGCCTCTGTACTGATGGACTTTTTTCATCCTCAGATTCAGACCTCTTTCTCTTAGCTCAGTCAGACTTTTGTATCAAATCAACTGCTTGGGCATTGCATTAGCTTTTTGTGGCCACCCTAGGAAGTACTACAACCTGGGCGACCTAAAACAACAGAAATTTACTGCCTCACAGTTCTGGAGGTTGGATGTCTGTAATCAAGTTTTCAGCCATGATCCCTCTGAAGGTTCTGGGGTAGAATTCTCCCAGGCCTCTTCCAGTTTCTGGGGTGGCCAGCATCCCTAGCATTCCTTGTCTTGCTGCTGCCTCACTGTGATCTCTGTCTCAGTCATGACGTGGTACGGTGTGTGTGTGTGTGTGTGTGTGTGTGTGTGTGTGTGTGTGTGTTTGTGTATGTCCATGTCTGTCTCTTTTCTTGGGTCACCAGTCATATTGGAGTAGGGCCAACCCTACTTCTGTATGGCCTCATCTTAACTAAGAACATATGTAATACCTTAGTTTTCAAATAAGGTCCCATACTGGGGCACCTGGGTGGCTCAGTTGGTTGAGCATCTGACTCTTGATTTCAGTTCAGGTCACGATCTCAGGGTCATGGGATCAGGCCCTGCTTCGGGCTCTGCACTCAGTATGGAGTCTGCTGTCTCTCTCTGCCTCTGCTCCTTCCCCACCTCATGCTCTCTCTCTGTTTCTATCTCTACAATGGATAAATAAATCTTAAGAAAAAATAATAAAGTCACATACCAAGGTACTGTGGGTTAGGATTTCATCATGTCTTTTTGAGACACAATTCAACATTTAACAGTTATCTTTAACAGAATGTGTCAGAAGTGAATCTCTTAATTCTACCCCCAAACACTTCCCCACCTATTTATTTCATGTCAGTAAATATCACCACAATCCATCCAGTTGATCAGTGCAAAAACTCCGGAGAAATTCTTGATTTTTCTGCTTCCCTTGATAGTCCACATCCAATCTATCAGCGACACCTGCTGACTTACCTCCCAAATGTCCACTAATTCATTCCCATCCCCATCTGCACTGACATCACCAATAGAGGGTGAGCCCAAGCGACCACCACTTCTGTCCTGGACCATGGAAAGCAACAGCCTTCTAAGGAGTCTCCCTGGGACCCCTTTCATTCCCTTGCCATGCGTTTTTGATTGAGGTCTTATAAAGTCATTGATCATCTCACATAACTTAAAGCCTTTAAGACCTCACATAGCACTAACGATGAAATGAAAACTCCTTAGCAAGGTCAACAAGATCCCCAGTGCCAACCTCTCCATATCATTCTCATATTCATCTCACATTATTCTCCCTTATCCGCATGGGCTTCCTTTCACATCATGAGAATAGGTGAGCCTTTTACGACCTGAGAACTTTTTGTACTTCCTGGGTGGTAAACTCACCCAGACTGTCAGCATGACTGGCTGTTTTCCCTCCCTCAAGTTTCAATCTAAGTGTCTCTTCCCCTGAGAGGCCTTCCCAGGTCACAGCAAAACATTTTTCTAGCTTTTCTCACCTTGTAGCAGTATTTGATATCAGAGCCTTTGTCACACTTCAAACTGGACAGAATGTCCTTACTTCCCTGCCCCATACACATGAATGAGCAAGAAATGCTGATTTTTGTATGTCACTGGGATATTGTGGTTGTTTGTTATGCAGCACAAGATGACTGATATGCTTTCTATCTCACCATCCTGCTTCTTTTCTTCATAGCACTAATTACAGTCTGTAATGGAATTATGTCCTTGATCACGTCCTTGTTGATTAGCTCTCACTAGAGAGTAAACCCACGAAGACAGGAGGCATCTCGGCCCGAAAGCTCTGCCTAATACAGGCACAGGAAGCGCTCTGTGTAATGAATGCAGAAACTTTGGTGTTCATTGGTGCTCATTTTATTTCGTCTTCATTTGACCCGATTTGTACGCTTTTTAAAATATGCTTTCTATGAAATGAATTAGATATTTCAACTTCAATTTCCTACTTTTCAGTATTTGGGTTAAATTTGGCTTAAAACACAAAACTCATCCCATGGCAAGGAAAGACAACACAGAACAGGCCACTTTTACAAAGATTAGATGTGACTTTGAATTATATATTAGGCAATTACATAGTCTGTAATACTTGTCCTCAGTCCTCCTCTGTCTGATGGGCTCCATTAACACCTCAAAATTACCATCAGAGCTCTAAGGCTCCAATGATTTGGATGATTCAACAGTCTTCACCGAGTGACTCTCCACAATAATATTCTGCTTGGCTTAAACCGAATTGGCACTTGGGGTACAATTATTTTCCATCATGAGTTCAAGTTAAAATGCAAAAATGAGGTGTTTCCAATTTGCACATTTACATACCCATTGTTTTCCTGTCTATGCCTGGCACTGATGAATTAATGTATTTTTCTAGAAAAAACTCTCATAACTCTTGGGGCTGTGGACAAGATCATGGCAGACAGCTGGTGTCCAAACTGCCCAATAATTGTGGAGTACTGCTTTAGAAAATATTAAAATCACATCTCTAGTAGTTTTCTAACCACTAAATAGAAGTTGGGAATAAGGGACAGGAAAACTCATACTTTGTATTTCACAAAGCCACCCTGTCTTTTTAAACAATTAGTGGGTCTCACTTCTATAATCCTTTCCTGAAGCCCGAGGCCTCCCAGGCAGCTTTAAGAATACTTGAAATTCATTGTTTTATAAGAAAGTTACTGACCAGCTACTGTATTCTTCTATCTTATACTGCAAGTTATTTTCTTGTTATCCTTCGAACAAAAAAAAAACAAAAGAAATAAGCTAACATGAACCCTAAAGAAAAACAAAGAAGTATGGGAGGTGAACATCTGAGAAAGCAAAGGGATTAAAATTACTTCGTTACCTGAGGTGGACATACTTGCCTAGCCCAGGAACAGCAACGGTGTGGCTCTACCACAGGAAACAGGTCCTCTGGGCGAGCCAGATAACCCCGGACCCCACTCAGGGGATCTACAGTTATCGTCCAGTTCATAAAAAAGGAAACTCCAGCCTTCTCCACCTGTCCCCGAAACACATTATCTCAACCAGCTCAAGTGTCACAACTCAACCTAAAGGCGCTGGTCACAGGGGCCAAGGAAATGGGTAATCCCTGCTTGGAAGAACTCAAGCTGGTTTTTCACAGAGCAAAACGGGAAGCGATGCTGTCACTCCTTGTTTCCGCGTCTCCTCCACTCTGGAAAAACACTTTCTTTTGCCTTCAACAAAATCATCCTACAGGATGCAGTCCATGCAGTCTGGGCATTTCTGAAAAAAAAAAATGTCTCCTTTTCTCCTCCGCACCACATAGGCTTAAGGTGCGCGCATTGTTCACAGTGGCGCTGGGAATGTGGGCTGAGCTTCTGGGAAGACCTGAATGTTCCACCCTCAGACGGCTTTCTTTCTCCACCATGCACTCTCTCAAGGATGAGACACAGCATCATGAAAACCTCTACATGGGATACCTGGGAACTTCCTTTCCCTCAGATCTCATTATCCAGCCCACTCTAAAACTGCTGATGGAATGAACGAGAAATCTGTGTCCTTTCCATCTGTACCTTCATAACCTCATTCTACTCAGCATGTACACTTGAACACCTCCAGTGTACTAGGCATTATTTTAGAACTTGGGATTACAAACATAAGTGAGGGAAATGCCCAGCCCTGACTTGGTGCCATTCTTCTCAATCTTAACGTGGCTGTCCAGGCGCCCAATATTCTTGACAGCATCCTTTGGCCTTCCCTTCTTCTAGTTGTTCCTCAAGCACTTCAACAGAGCCTCCAAAAGATAAGGTGGGTCTTCGGGAGGGTGGCTCATGAGTAAGCCCCATGCATTCACCCTGTGTTTGCAATCTCTTACAGTTGCCAGGTTTGAATGCCTTGTGACCTGTCTCTACTAGGGCTCGGTTTGGCAAGCAGGCTGGTTGCATGAAAGAGTGGGGCAGGGGGAGGCTGCTTACTGTTGGCTAGATGCTGCCAATGCTTCCAGTTCAGAGGTCACTTAAAGCATGACGTTCTGTCCAAGCAGGGCTGCATGGCTCTCTTCTCAGGCCTAGCCTTTGGACAGGATGCAACAGTTAGCAGCATCTGCAAGAAAATTGCTCATTCTTGTTCTGAGGGGGAAAAAATTAACTCTTAAGAAATGACGCTTGAAGCAAAGTCACTGGAGAGGAAGGCAGCATCTCACGCATATTTCTACTGTCTTCATCTGGGCAGACTGCCATTACAAAGTACCACACACTAGTGACTTGGAAATTTGTTTTTCGCACAAATAAACATGGAGGCTGGAAGTTCAGAATCAAGGTGTTGACAAGGTTGTTTTTCGCAAGGCTTCCCTCCTTGGTTTGCAGACAGCCGCCTTCTTGCTGTATCCTCAGAGAGATGGGTGACATCCTCTGTGTGTGCAATGTCTCTGGTCTCTCTTCCTCCTCTTATGAAAGCAGTCCATTTGAATTAGGGTCCCCCTTATGACCTCATGTGACCCAATTACTTCCAGAGAGACCACATCCCTAATACAGTCACGCGGGGACTAAGGCTTCAACATACTACAACATACAACATACTTCAACATACAGGGAACACTATTCAGTTCATAACAACCTTACATGTGAATAGGATTCTGGACCTCAATAGTACAAGATTCTGTTTAATTACATAAATGAAAATAGCTGTCCTTGGCTATAAAAGAAAAGGGAAAAAGAAAGATGAGGAAAGGTAAAGAGGGAAGAAAGTGGAGAGAAAAGATTTAAGATTTAAGGGTTTTTAAAGTATATTTACGGTATGAGATTTGTAACATACAGGTGGATGTAGAACATGTCCACCTTGTGAGGTGGAACTCCATTCTACACCAAAGCTTTTGTACAGGTGTCATCTCTTTGGGGGGACTGACCATAGTGAGGAGGAAGGGAATCTATGCCAAACTGCCTCCATTCACACCCCAGCTCCCACAGTTAAGAGTGAGTGGTGAGTCCTTACCCTCTTGCTGCCTTCTGTCCACATCGGTGAAGTAAAGATGGTAACCAACATACTACGCTCATTTTTTGGTCAAATTAAAATATATAACCCTTAAAAATAGAGTAAAATAAAGCATATAACACTCTTGAAACAGTGTCTTTTAAATAGTAAGCTATTACATGTGTCTTATGGTTTTTGATCCTCACACATCTTATGGGAGGTAAAAAAAAAAAAAAGGCAGTATTGTATTTGTTGTCTTGTAGGAAATACTCAGGGTTTGAGAGGAATGCCCAAGGGTGCACAATAAATTCCTGGTGGAGCCAGGAACACAGGTCTCAACTCTAAGGGCTCTTCCCAGTGCAGGGTGTACAGGGCGAACTTGGAAAGAGACAGTGGGCTTACGCACGAGGAATGCCAGTGATCTTATCCTATGATGCCCATTATTCAGAAGATCTTATGCCAGCAGAACTCTGGGAACTCTGCTCCTCTCTCCATCCCAGGGTGGATGTGCTTTGTGCCTTTCTGGAATCAGAAGGCTCTCAGTTTTTGACTCTGACATTTCCTAAATGCCTGGCCCTCATGAGATCATGAAGACACAGAATGAGACCCCCTTAAAGAGCTCAGAACCTCTAAGGACAACTGTCCAGAAAATGAGAATGTCCCCTAATTTACCCTCTCCCTGTGTAGTGATTGGGGAAAGGTTTAGCTGGCCCCAGTGAGTAGGGCACAATTTCACTGAGTCAGTAAGGGCAGAAGACAGAGCTCAGATTAACCCCACAGATTTTCACCTCTGGGTTCCACTCAGAGAAGGAGGAGCACCAAGACTTAGGGGCCACTAATCCCTGCTGGTGCCCCTTTCTGAGAGCCGCACCACACAGTCGCAAGTCAGAAGTGATGACCCTTCCAATTCTTGTCAACCGGTTGGAATGCACTGCCTTCTAAGCTTACAAGGACTTGTCTACTGTTAAGCTTGGGGGGGCTGCTCTGGAACACTCCTTCTTTATGAACATGCTTTTAAGTTGCACCAGAAGCCATTGTTAATAGCCAAGGCCACCAAAGAAATGAGGAAGTAGTCAGTCTGGAGCTATTCTGGGTGACTGCCTTTAATTTTTCTCACATATTATGCTCGTTTAATATTTTGAAACTACGGTTGCCTTTAAAATCCATTGCACAATTGAACAAATCCAATCAAAGTGTATCAGGATGGAAACAATGTTTCTGCTCACCTCCCTGCATCCAGCTGGGTCTCCATCTTATCCATAAAAAGAAAGTTGGCCATTCTGCCCACTTCCCTAAAACTCTTCTGTGGCTTCCTAATGCCTCGGATAGCTCCAAGCTCTTGGGCACAATCCGCAGCCTGATCTCATCCACATTTCCAACTTCTAGGATTCCTTGTCTTGAATCTACTAGCAAACAGTAAGAGCCGACTAAAGGCAAAGCACTGATATATATGCATTTTGCTCTCAGGGCTATTGCCTGCACTCTGGGTGGATTAAGCTCTACATTCCAAAGTAGCACTCAGCCTCTTAGGGCTTCTTCCTCTACTCAGGGTTTCTTCCACTGCCCCTCACCTGCTCCACCTTGTTCATACTTCCCCTGAATTCCCAAAGACTCAAATGTCTCACTTCCATCTCCCCAACACCCTCTTCAAAGTTCCACTGCCTCACTTATGCATCACATATTAAATTAATTTCTGATGTATCTGTTTCCCCAACCAACCTGTAAGTGGCTAAGAACACAGACCACATCACATTCGGCTCTGTTAACATCAGTTCCCAGACAGGATGAGAGGGAAAGAGGCATACTAAATCATACAGAGGGAAGGAGAGAAAAAGGAAAGCTCACTGCCCTGGAAAGAGCCAAACAGAAGAATCTACGGCAGCAATCGAACACTTCCAGGTTCTGGACAGGATTGGTGGTGATTAGATTTGACTCTGTTGGAGAGCATCTTACAAACCAGTCAGTGACACAAGACCAACATAAGTGAAATATCACAGAGCAGTCAACTGTTCAACTGCACGAGAAGAAATGTGAGCTCAACCACACGTTAATGATAGAGAGAGATTCAGACAAACTGAAGGAAGTGCCAGAATTCATTGGCGGGTGGGGATGGGATCTGAAGAGCCCTCAGAGTGTAGGTAAAACCTGGAGAGATGAAAACAAATGGCATTTGAGACCAAAGCACACAAGGAGCCAACTGTGACTCCTGACCTCTGAGCTCCTGTCTAGGTAGGACCCGGCTCTGCTGTTCGTATGCCTGAAAAATGAGGGGCTGCTCCAACTGGCCAACCAAATACCACAGAGACCACCAGGCCACCATGAATGATCCTGTCAAGGAGTTCTGGTAATAAGGCTCAAGAGGTTAAAAGAAATCAAACTGACAGTGAAGTGGGAAATATCATTTAAAATTTAATTTTCAAGATAATCTAAGCTTTGCATGAGAGCCAGACCTAAAAATCATCTGTAACAATCTTCAACTTCACATTTTATTTGCATGGTTTTCTTCAGAAGCTATTGTCAGTACCTTAAGAAAAAAAAAAAAAACAAACAAACTGGAGAAAATTTAATTTAAACATCTGTCTTAGGTAATTGGTTGATGGACAAATGGAAGTTCAGTGGGGCTTAAGTTCCATTTGGGGTATTCTTTCACAATTATGCTGTACAAACAAACATAAAAATCATTAACATTAACTGAAAATAGCCATTCACTGTGACTCCAGGTCTCATAGTGATCTTGATATATCACTTAGAGTTTCAGTTCAATACGGGAGTCTCAGCTCATGACATGGTAAGTGGTTTTTCCATTTAAGAGGTTTTTAGGGTTTTTTTTTTTAAGATTTTTATTTATTTATTTGACAGAGAGAGACACAGCGAAAAAGGGAACACAAGCAGGGGGAACAGGAGAGGGAGAAGCAGGCTTCCTGAGGAGCAGGGACCCTGATGCAGGGCTCGATCCCAGGACCCCAGGATCATGACCCGAGCCAAAGACAAACCCTCAATGACTAAGCCACCTATGCTCCACCATTGTTTTTTTATTTTTTTTTTCGCAGCAGAACAGACTTAATTGTTAAGTAGACAAAAAGAGTTGTACTAAAATAGAGTCTTTTCTGGTAAATTCTTCATAAACCCTGTCTTGAGAAGGACACCACAGAACCAAATCTGTTCTTCATGGTTAGCTCAGGGTAACCTGCAAGTAATGTTTACACAAGTGCTTTCACAGAATGACAAGCAGTAGGGACTTCTGTCTCTAGATCGGATGCTCACGTTCATATTTAGGCATGGTGGCACCATGAGCTATAAATTCGAGAAATTCTAGTTGGCTTTCTGCTTTCAGAATCAAATGCCAGGAAAGAAACTGGGCTTTGCTGCTTTGGGGCATCTCATGGAGGGAAGGAGCCTCACGTACGTGTGACAGCACAGTCATTGAGCTTTACTTTAATGTCTCCTGTGATGCCGTGTGACCAAGTAGAGCCAGACCACAAAATCTGCCATTTCAGACATTGGTGTTTCCTTGGACAGATCCTCAAATATTCTGGAAGGAGATGGAACTGACATTCTGAGCTGGTCTGAATATGTGGCCACCCAGAATTGGCCACGCGGTTGAGTTCCTTAGTCTTGGACTTTCGTGTACTTGGTACTTTATCAAAAGACCCCCTAGGTCATTTCCTCAGCAACTATTCATCACGTGCCCCCATATGAAAGACCATGTTCAGTGTCACAGGAACAGAGTTGAAAAAAAAAACTAGCTAGGATGGCACAGAACATTTTACTTTGCTTCTAAAGCACCATGGACGGCAAAGCTGCACCATCAATTACTTCAGGGACAGCTAGGGGAACACCCGGCTAACTATAAAAATTTTACTAATTTATAATAGTCTAAGATTACCAAGATATTACATTAAATTCTCACAATCACGGTTAAAAATTAACCTAGGCCTTCTTCATATGCCGAATGAAAATATATCTGAATTCGGCCCACATGGCAGAGCTGTTTGGCAGATTCCTTGCCAACTCAAACATAACACAGCCAAAAGGAAACTCTGGTTTTTCCTCCATCGGCTCTGCTCTACCTCCATTTCAGTAAATGTGCACCACTCAGCCAGTCGCTCAAACTTGAAACCAAGGACTTTTCTTTAACTCCCCCTCTCACTCCCTACCACATTCCATATCAAATCCATCTGCCAGTCTTGCTGATTTTTCCTCCGGAACAGATTGTGAATGTCTGCCCCTCACTGCTGCTGTGGCCACGCTGGTCCCACCCTCGCCATGTTGGCCCCGCCCCATGCCAGCCCCGCCCCCTACCCCATTTCATCTCACCTTCCACTCTGGCCTCGGATGGATTGTTTTCTTTCCATTGAGCTATAATTGCCATGTAGTATCGTGTTAGTTCTAGGTGCACAACATACTGATGTGATAGATGCATACATTGTGAAATATTTAGTGAAATATTTAGCGAAATATGTTGTTATCACCCATCACCTTGCGTGATGCAAATAAGACCACACCACTCTCCTGCTCAAAACCCCTTGCACATTGAATAACATCTAAATTATTGGCCAGTGCCTACACAGCGCTGCTTTTCGGTAGGAGCCCAGCTCTGGACGTCTGGACGTCTCTCACTCCTTTCAGAGCCAGCCACTCTGCAACACGCCAGCAGATATGTACAGTTTTCTCTGCCCCAGGGATGCCCGCTGTGTTCCTGCCTATGCTCCATCCTTCACTTGGCTGGCTTTTCTTCCTGCATCAGAGATGTCTAGCCTGTCCCCCTAATGAAGGTGGCCCCTCCAGCCTTGGTCTCCTCTCCTACAGAACCACCCACATTTTCTTCACAGCACCAAACCCAATTAGTAACTACATGGCTGTACTTTCCTTGGGGATTGTCTGTCCCCCCTCACTGGGATGCAAGCTGTATGAATTGATCTGAACAACATTAACTAGCCTGAAAAGATTTTATGTCCTTGAAAAACAGGGGGCTTTTTATTGTCTTTAAGTAATAAAAGAAGGCAAGGTTCTGCATACACATTTTTCAATGCCAAAGCTTCTCATACTATGCTATTTCTGAAGAATTTTAAATGACAATTATCATCCAAAAATTCAGCCAAGAACCAACCCTTTGTAGTGCTTTTCTGTTTTCACTAGTTTCAGAGGTAGAATTTCGTGATCCATCACTAAATGAGTGTGTAACACCCAATGCTCATTACATCACGTGCCTGTCTTAATGCCCATCGCCCAATTACCCCATCCCCCACCCACCTCCCCTACAGCAACCTTCGGTTTGTTTCCTAGAGTTTGGTATCTCTTAATTTTCATCTTATTTTATTTTTCTTTATAGTGCTTTTATGTAAACAAATTCAACAAGACATCAAGCCCCTGAATAGATCCATGGTTAAGTCCACAGGTGTGATGGAAATGGAGACTGTAAGAAAATTTGCTCCTCCATTATGAGTCCATTTTATATTTTCAAAATTCCAAAACAAGGGGAAAAATGTATCCAGGAATCAAGAAAAATCAGCCTTGCTTTTTAGGATTCTCACAAAATTCCCTTTAGTTTTGGGGCATACCTTTCCTTTATTATCTAGAGGTATCCCTTGGTACTCCTTGAGTTCAACTCCTCACCTTGTGATGAGAAAATGGAGTCACCAAGTAGGTGACTTTGTCTAAGGTCAGACAACTGCTCCATGTAATTGGGAATGCCTGGTATCAGTTAGAAAGTTCTAGCATTTATTTACCTTCATCCAGTATTACTTCCATTCTGGTTTCCAAAAGTGAAACAAAATGTCGGCTTAGCTCGCACCCAAGGGAAGGGCTAAGAACTCTGTTCTTCTCTGGGTCCGTGGTGAGGACCCAGATTGTCCAGGCAGGGGTGGTTGTGTCCCCTTGTAGATTCTTGGCAAGACCTAGTCCAGGGCTGGGCATATTCAAGATGACTCATTGATTGGGACTGGAAAGTATGTCCATAAAGATGAGCATTTAAAAAAAAGGTATTTCACTAAGTAATCACACTTTTTATTAACGTGTGTTTTGTTCTAGTTACTCTGCAAAATGCCCTGATACTTTCAGCAGGATTTCAGAGTCAATCTCAAACAGACCACTTCATGGTGATAAAATCTTGCTTTGAATTTTTTATTGGACCATCAGGATCTTGGCTAAGCTTACTTTTGTCTCCAAGAAAATGAATTTCACACATCATGATTTTTCAAATTATATTCTACTCTTAATTCTCAGATTTTACATGAGAAAAAAATTTTGTGAAGACTACTAGAATTTTTTAATTGGCCTAGTCACTTCTCAAAGCAGCCAATTTTAAAATTCTCGAACTTATACTATTTTAATATTTTAATCTTCACAAAGGTGATATTCAACTTGTACTATTTTTATAATTTTTCCAACAATAATATTCAAGTTACCTCAATACCTGTCTGACCCAGAAAACAACTACTCAGAACTAATGCTGGTTTTATCACGAGGGCAAGGTTCTGGGGGTCTTCAGATAAGCCACATGTAACCTTCTAGATGCTATACCATAAGGTGATCTCCTGATCCTGGAGGGGGTGTTGAGAGCTGGGACTTTAGGGTAGTGGAGGAGGGGCTCAGAGCAATGACTATTTATTAACCTGTTGGGTATATTTTAATATTCTATAATCCATTTGGATGCATAGGTGCATGTCAGCCGAACATCAACCCAACCCTTTATTTTCACCATCACATCTTCAAGATATAAGACAAAATTCTCTCTTTCACACACACACACACATACACATACACATACACACACATCTACAGCTGATTCTAATGATGACAATAATAATGAGAACTAACATTTCTGAGGGCCTGTCATGTGCCAGAGATACTCAATATTAATTTGAATAAATAATTATTATTAAAATATAATAATTTATTATTTGAATAAATATTTAATTATTTATTATACCTATTTATAAATAAATATATTTAATTAAATATAATAATTTATTATTTGAATAAAACTAACTAAGTAAAAAAGCCTTTGTGAATGGCAGGAATTCAAAACTCCAATGAACACGGCAGCAGAAAGCCTTCCATTCCAACACTGATTTTCAGGTCTCCAGTATGGTCTAAAGGACAGAGGACTACATTTGAAACAAACAAAGCTCAGGGGTCTTTTAACTAGGCCACAGAGATTTCTGCGAAGGAATCAATGACATTGACACCAGTACTGGCCATTCATTTCCGTGTCTGCAGACAGAAGGTAATAGCATCTGCCCATTATAGCCTTCCCTCACCTGGGAATAAAGACTCGTTGAATTTCAGCCCATACGCTCTTAGTACAAGGAGCTATTCTGGGACTGCCCTAGAGCAAGTGTAAATACTTCAGCCACTCTGGTTGGCATATGGACAAGGAATGGGAATTTCAGCTCCTGAGAACCTTCCAGTCCAGGATAGTGCTCAACTCACAGTCCAGGAAGATAAGGAATGAGGGTACAATTAACCAGTGGCATCAGACACTCTTCTTCCAACTGACCAGATATGGACCATTAGTGAAATAATGATAGTTAATACATGTTAAGTATCTGCTCTGAATCTGACACACTGTGTCTTTGAATGCTCTCTACAACACTGAGGTGGGCACTATTCTTTTTTTTTTTTAATTGAAGTATGATTGACATACAATAGCCTATTAATTTCAGGTGTACATAATAGTGGTTCAATATTTTTATGTGATAAAATGACCACCATGATAAATCTAGTTACCATCACCATACAAAATTACTACAATATTATTGACTGTATTCCCTACATACATTACATCCCCATGATTTATTTATTTTATAACTGGAGTCTGTACCTTTCAATTTTCTTCACCTAGTTCACCCACTATTCACTTCTTCTGCCTCTGGTAACCAACAGTTTCTTTCCTGTATCTGTAAGTCTGTTTCCGTTTCATTTGCTCATTTGTTTCGTTTTGTCTTTTTAGATTCTACATATAAGTGAAATTACACAATATTTGTCTCTCTCTGTGAGACTTATTTCACTTAGTAAATGCCCTCTAAGTCCATCCATGTTGTCCGGAATGACAAGATTCCATTTTTTTTTTTATAGCTGAGTAATATTCCAGTGTGTGTGTGTGTGTGTATGTGTGTGTGCATGTATTTATATAAGCACACACCATACTTTCATCCATTCATCTAACAAGGGATATTTGGGTTGTTTCTGTATCTCAGCTAGCATAAACAATGCTGCAGTGAACATAGAGGTATATATATCTCTTCAAATTGGCGATTTTGTTTTCTCCAAATAAATCCCCAGAAGTGAAATTGCTAACTTGTATGGTAGTTTTATTTTTAATTATTTGAGGAAATAATTGTTTTCCATATTCCATATGAGGAAATAAACTGTTTTCCATAGTGGCAACACCAATTTACATTTTCACCAACAACGTATGAGGGATTACCACAAAGAATACTGTACCCAGCAAACTTATTGTTCAGAACTGAAGGAGACATCAGGAGCATTGGGTGTTTTACATAACTGATGAATCGTTGAACACTACATCAAAAACTAATGATGTACTCTATGTTGGCTAATTGAATATAGTAAAAGATTTAAAAAAATAGAGTTTGCCAGACAAGCAAAAGATAAAGGAGTTCATCAATACTAAAATGGCCTTACCAAAAAAAAAAAAAAAAAAAAAAAAAAGTTAAAGGCTGTTCTTTAAGCAGAAAAGAGAAGGCCATAACCAGAAATTTTTTAAAAGTATACGGAAGAAAAAAATCTCACTAGTAAAGGCAAATATTATTTACATGGAGTGTAAAGGAGGTGAATCAGCTACATAAAAAGTTAGTATGAAAGTTAAAAGACAAAAATAGTAAAATCAACTATAACTATAATAAGTTGTTATAAGTTAAAAGATGCATAATAAGGGATGAACATAATAGAAAGATGTAAAATACGACATCAAAAACAAAATGGGGGAGGGGGCAAAAATATAATGCTTTTAGAATGCAGTCAAATTTAAGTGACTTACAGCTTAAAATAAACTTTTATGTATATATACATAGAATATATATGAACCTCATGGTAACTACAAAAAAAAAAACTTACAATAGAAACACACACAAAAAAGAAAGGAACCCAAACATAGCACTGAAGAACACCATCAAGCCATAAGAGGAGAAACCAAAAGATGAAGAGAGGAACAAAGAAGACCTCCAAAATCAACCAGAAAAAATTAACAAGTACATACCTCGCAACAGTTACTTTAAATATAAATGGACTAATGTTCTAATCAAAAGACAGAAGGTGGATGAGTGGATAAAAAAATAAGACCCATTTACATGCTGCCTACAAGAGACTCACTTCAGATCTAGAGAAAGTGAAGGGTCGGGAAAGATATTCCATGCAAATGTAAATGAAAAGAAAGCCGGCATGACAATACTCATATCAGACAAAATCTACTTTAAAACAGAGACTATAACAAAAGACAAGGAAGGACATTACTTAATGATAAGGAGGCCAATCCAAGAGGAGGATATAAAGTTCATTAATATCTATGTGCCCAACACAGAAGCACATAGATATATACGCCAAATACTAACAGACATAAAAGGAGAAATGTACAGTAATATAATAATAGTAGGGGGCTTTTATACCCCACTTCCATCAGTGGATAGATCACCCAGACAGAAGATCAATAAAGAAACACTGGCTTTAAACGACACACTAGACCAGACAGACTTAATAGATATTTACAGAACATGCCATCCAAAAAAGCAGCAGAATATAATATTCTTGTCAAGGGCACAGGGAACATGTTCTAGGATAGAGCCTAGGTTAGACCCCAAAACAGTTCTCAATAAATTCAAGGTGGGTACTATTCTAACCTTCATTTTACTAACGAGGAAACTAAGGCTTAGAGGCATGACATGACTTACCAAAGCCCCAAGATTACTCAGTGGTGGAGGCAGGATCTGATTCTAAGTTCATGGAATTCCTGAATCTAGACAATAGACCATTAGCGATTCTTGGGTCAACTCTGGCTAGCGATGCCCATCTCTTTCCTGCCAATCTCACGCAGATGTGGCACTGGCCCCATGAAAGCCTTCTGTATTTAGAGTGGGATTAATGTCAAAGTCAGCATAATGTTGACTTAGAAAACGGTTTATTTTGCCATGTCTTTTGACAGCACAACTTAGAAGATGCTGGAGGAGCATATTCTATGACAAACGTCGGACTCCTGGAAACTGTCTCTAATGCCTAATGTCAAAATAACTGCATTTCACTGAGAAAGTCAGTCTCAAAACATAAACAATATAACAAGAGTCAGATGCAGAGAGTGCATGCCAGAAACGAAACCCTCTCTGCCCTGTGTGAACCCGCCGGGCTCAGGGATAAGCATCCCTCTCACAGCAGCTGCTTGGAGGAACTCAAAATAGGATTTAAAGCTGGCACAGGACTAGGCTTGCGATCCTTAACATAATTAAGTGCATAATCACTGACCGCGAAGAATGTGCAAAGCTGACAAGTAATGGTTTTTCCCCAGCATCCTACCAAAAATACTACCTGCAGATTTTACTAGGTTGGGTTGTAACCCACCCCCTTAAAAACCCCACCTAACTTTGCACTGAGTTGAAACTGAAGTGAGGGAAAAGGTCACATTTGAAATTTGACCCTGTTTTTAAAAGTCCCCAAACTTTGGAGGGGCTTATCAGTGTCTTCCCTCTCACAGGGCGCTGTGCACGCACATTTCCAAGGAAACCCAGAGCTGGCCTGTGTCTTTCAGTTCTAGCTGAAGTCATCCTCACTGCACTGCTCTCCTAAGCTGTTTGAGTCAAAAGTTTCATTTCACTTGCTTCTGAGTCAGGAACAGCATTCTTTTCTCTCTCAAGGAAGGGCTGGGAGAGAAGTAAGGTCTATTTATTAAATTAAAGGTGCCATCATTTTAGGATTGTCTCCACCCAGTCTTCCTGCTCTCCTGCCCGCGAGCAGAACTGACACAAACACCCAGGCTTCCACGTGCTTAAAAAATCTTCCAGCTTCAAAACGAAACAAGATGGGCTCAGGAGGGAGAGAAACCATAAGAGACTCTTAATCTCACAAAACAAACTGAGGGTTGCTGTGGAGAGGTGGTGTAAGGAGAGGGTGGTTGGGTTATGGACATTGGGGAGGGTATGTGCTATGGAGAGTGCTGTGAAGTATATAAGCCTGACGATTCACAGACCTGTATCCTTGGGGCTAATAATACATTATATGTTAATTAAACAAATAAATAAAGAAGAAGAAGGGGAAAAAAATATCTTCCAGCTTCAAGTATCTGGCAGTCAGAATCCTTTTGAAATTGGGTATAGCGCATTCAGCAAACGGCTGACTTCCTGATTGCCAAGTTGTGTTTTTTCATCAACACTAGAAATGAGTCAGGAGGTCGCTCAAGACCATGTGTATCTGACCGAACAAAGGCAAGAGCTGCCCAGTTCGCCACCACGCAGCAAGCCACTTCACTGGAGAGAAGGAATCTCGCATTACAGTGTGTAGATGCGGAGGAGAAGAGGGCTATTGACTTCTGCTAGAGGTGGACACAGGCACCATGCTCTGGAGAGGAAGGTTACAGGCTAACTGGCAGGAGGCAGAAACAATATCCAGGATCTCCAAGTGGATGGGAAGTCACTTTTGCCCCCTGAAAAATGTTCACAGAGGGCTAGGTAGTAAGATAATGATGAAAGGCTCAGTAGTCCACAGCGTGGGAGGATGTGCGAAACAGGGACAGCACCACCTTGTAAACAAGCTATCTCCAAAAACATGATGCTCAGGCTCTAAAAGTCCATGGGGTTCTCTCCTAATGAGCAGTAATAGCATCTGTACTCCAGATATCTGTTGGAGGGCAGAAATTCAAGATCTCTGCCAGTCCCTACCTATGTGCTCTCAAGAAGTTGGTGTCTGCAGAATGGCCTGGAAGGCAAGGCATGGCTCCAGCAGAGCTCTGGAACACCAGGGAACTGTTGGAACCACCTAGTGCTGGGCCCTCAGCCACACCAATGGAGCAAACAAGAGGCCCAAGTGCAAAGTCAGCAGGTCAGCCTAATGTGTCTACAGCATGGAGAACCTTAGCCTGAAATAAATGCAATCCTCAGTTCCCTGGGGAATCTACATTTTATCTTGTGCATAAGATACACCAGGAGGTAGTCCCGCTATTTTGTTTACTCAAGTGATTGTAAGAATGAGGGTCACAGCATCTCACATCTCATCCTGGGGATGAATAAGAATTCACTCCGGGAATGCCTGGGTGGCCCAGTCATTAGGCATCTGCCTTAGGCTCAGGTCATGATCCCAGGGTCTCCCTTCTCAGTGGGAAGCCTGGTTCTCCCTTTCCCACTCACCCTGTTTGTGTTCCCTCTCTCTCTCTCTGTCAAATAAATAAATAAAATCTTAAAAAAAAAAAAAGAATTTACTCTATACCACAGTTTTAGGAATTGTTATACTTCTGAGAAGCCTAATGGTTTCCAAAATAGGATGTCTACATTCTTCACTCTTTCCCTCTTTGACTTGGCCGCTGATGTGCTTGGTGTTTCCTAACGAACCCACCTTTGCCAAAGTCTGCAGAGCCTGGATTTATCTTTCTTCCTATGCTATGTATTATGCTACCCATTATGCTATATATTCTTTATAAGCCATTTTACATCCTATTTGGAATAAAGTGGAATATAAATTTAAGAACCAAATATTTATATTTGATAAATATATGTAAATATATAAACATTTTGATAGTGCTGAAGGCTGAATTATTAAAGGTTGCTTTCACCTTTGTAACCAGTTTGGGCCTATTAGGTATATCCTATGGGATCAATTGGGAGAACGTATCCCTAAAATCATAATAAAATGAATTACATTTATATCTTCTTGATGCTGAATTATTCTAATACTGGGTAGGGATCTGCATATCAGACCAGGTTACTCCAGGGATCACTGTTACGTCCTACCCTTGAGAACAATGAATCAAGACACTACATTCACAATGTAGGGAGGACAAACTTTACTCAAGTCTAGGTATTTTGTGTTTGCAGTTGGAATTTTTTTTTAAGATTTAATTATTTATTTGTCAGAGAGAGAAAGAGAGAGCACGAGTGAGCACAAACATGGGGAGTGGCAGGCAGAGGGAGAGATGCAGGCTCCCCACTGAGCAAGGAGCCTGAAGCGGGGCTCAATGCCAGGACTCAGGGCTCATGACCTGAGCTGAAGGCAGATGCTTAACCAACTGAACCACCCAGGCATCCCTGTAACTGGAACTTTAAAAAAAATATCCCGGGCCTCTAACTCATAGAACAGGAAAGTCTCACACAGAATCATTTTGTAACACCTATCACAGCTAACTTATATATTTATCGCAACAATCCATCATTTCAGCTTGAAAGCAGGTAGCCTAGAAAACATCTAACAAATAAAGGTGGGTTAAAAACAGAAATGAAAACTTGTACTGATAATTTATCCATTTAAAAATAAGCTAAACTATACACCTCAACCACTCAAACCCAAATAATACAGTTAAAAATAGGCAGAAGACGTGAACAGACATTACTCCAAAGAAGACACCCAGATGCCCAATGGACACATGAAAAGATGCTCAACATCACTCACCATCAGGCAAATAAATTCAAATCAAAACTATAATGAGATATGACCTTGCACCTGTCAGAATGACTAAAATCAACAACACAAGAAACAACAGATGCTGGCGAGGATGCAGAGAAAGGGGAATCCCTCCCACATTGTTGGTGGGAATGCAAGCTGGTGCACCCACTCTGGAAAACAGTGTGGAGAGGTTTCTCAAAAAGTTAAAAATAGAACTACCTTATGATCCAGTAATTCCACTATTGTGTATTTACCCAAAGAAAATGAAAACACTAATTTGAACAGATACACCCATCTCTAGATTTATTGTAGCATTATTTACAATGGCCAAGCAGTCCAAGTGTCCATCAACTGGCAAATAGATAAAGAAGATGTGGTATAGATACACAATGGAGTACTATTCAGCCATAAAAAAGGAAATCTTGCCATTTGCAACAACACAGATGGAACAAGAGTATAATGCTAAGCGAGATAAAGTAAGTCAGAGAAAGACAAATCCCAGATGATTTCACTCATATGTGGAACTTAAGAAACAAAACAAACGAGCAAAGGAGGAGAGAGAGAGAGAAGTCAAGAAACAGACTCCTAACCATAGAGAATGATGTGATGGTTACCAGAGAGGTGGGGGTGTGAGGTTGGGTGAAACAGGATAGGAAAAAAGAAAAAAGAAAAAGAAAGTGAAGCTAAACTACAGAGCAATTATTGAGCTCTCACTCTGTCTCCTATGAAAAAAGTTCGAATAAAAGGGAAATACAATCTAGTTGGAGGCACAAGTCACACTTATCAGACTATCCCCATCAACTGGAGACATGTGAGGAGCTCTCAACTGTGAGGGTCAGACGTTATGTCCTATAGGAGTTCAGAAGAGAAAGCTTGTTATAGATTGGAAGGAGAGGGGAATTTCACGCACACGCAGAAGATGACATCCTTTCACCACTTCCTCAAGGACCCTCTGAGCTTCCAGCCCTGCCTTCGGCGAATACCTCCTGGCCGACAGACACAGGTGAAACCATGGCCAGGCACGCTGGCAGTCTGTCAGAGAAGGTGTCCTACCTGAAGAAAGACAAAGTAGTGAAGCCTGAAAACCTTGTTGGGATTTCTTCCAGGACCCTAATTCCCTCTGGAAGCACCTGAGAGGCTCTGGAAATAATCAGCTTCCCTTCTGATTTCTCAGGTGCGATCTGATGTGCAAAAGTTTCTGACTTTTCCAACCAAGTAGGATTATTAAACATTTAAATAATTCTGGCAGACCAACTTTCTTTCCACGTTTGAGTTTCCCCAAACAAACAAACAAACAAACAAAAAAAACACTTCTGGTCCAAATAAGAACCTGAATGTCTCTCTACCATACACACGCATGCGTGCACATGCACCTGGACATCTAAGTCAAGTAAAACAAGCGAGAAGACAAGACAGATGGTATCACACTTGTTTTTTTGTTGGCTCAGACACTATCAAAGATCCTCAGCACACCTTAAGAGAACTTTAGCAATATTAGAGCCTGTGTAACTTTTCTCTTCCCCAGATCCCAGGCACCGGAATCACTATAAAATAACATAGCCATAAACATCATACCATCTATTCATATAGAGTTCATCAGATTGTATTTGGATAAGGTAAACTCCCTGCAAGGAAAAGCCATAAGCCTTCAAGCTAGCTGGCTGAGCAATATTGTTTCTTTTTTTTTTAAGATTTTTTTTTTCCTACAGAGAGAGAGAGAGAGATCACAAGTAGGCAGAGAGGCAGGCAGAGAGAGAGAGGGAAGCAGGCTCCCTGCTGAGCAGAGAGCCCGATGTGGGGCTCGATGCCAGGACCCTGGGATCATGACCTGAGCCAAAGCAGAGGCTTAAGCCATTGAGCCACCCAGGAGCCTGGCAATATTGTTTCTAAGTTGTTCTCTTCTCCCTAGTTTTTAACCCAGACTTACTCAATGACAGGAAATTACAAAGTAACCATTTATCACACCAAGTGTAAATCAGCCATTTATTTGAGACTCTCCATCCATTCCAGAAGTGTTAGGTCCAATCCAATTTCTCCTTGTCACCTGTCATTTTTCAACATGCCTGGGGGTCTGGGAGATTGCGCTCCTTAGGCAAACTTCCTGCAAATGCCTAGGCACATAGGCACCCAGCCTGTCCTTGCAAAGCAGCATGGTGGTCAGCAAAGAGCACTGAGTTAGAAATCAGGAGTGTGGCTTCCTGTGTGGGTTTCACCTCTTGCTTTCTTTGTGGCTTTATATAAATGGTGCAACTTCTCTATATTTCAATCTCTTCATTGGTAAAATGCAAAAGAGAGGAAAGAGAAAAGAAAAGGAAAGGGAAAAGGAACAGGAAAAGTAAAAGAAAAGAGAAGAAAAGGAAGGAAAGGAAAAGAAAAGGAGAGAACAGAAAAAGGAAAAATGTCTCCATGCAAATCGTGAGTGTGGCTATGAGGGACAATTAGATCAGAAATTACAAAGGGCTATGCTTCATTTTCCAATTTTTCAGTTTTTCCATTTCTTCGAGATTGTAGCCTTGAAACCATGGTAGCTTTGACTAGAAGTACGTGGGGAGGTGTTGAATACATCCTTAAACAAAATAAGTGACCCAGAGACACAGTTTATAGAGTGTCTAATTTACAAAATAGTCTTAAGCAAACTCAAACTGTCTGTAGGATCCCACGAAATTGAAGAGGAAAGGAAAGGAAGGAAATCGAGGGAAGGGGAGAAAGGAGGTATCCTAGTGCAAGTGAGGGGAATGAAGCAGGAATCCCATGTGTTCGCACCATCTGATCCCCACTCCGAAAACGCATGGGCACTGTCCGCTTGAGCAATGATTAGGTGACAGCAGCGAACTCTCTGGAGAATTTAACACCCAAACGCTGACCTGACTTCTTCAGACAAATGGAACATTCTATAGGCAGAAAGGAAAAACAGCTGTGCCAAGTTCCATAACATGCTAGAGACATCATCTTAACAGAGTTCTTCTAAAGCCAGGCTGCTCTGGGCAAAGTTTTTGTTATGCTCTGCTTTCTGGCTTTATGTTACAGAACTATTCTCCTACAGCATTATTCTCCTTTCAAACATGCGGGCAAATGCTGAGGCAAATTCTCCTTTCTCATTCTCCCCTTTCTTCTCATCCCCTTGACTGAAATGACCCACTTAAGTTGGATCTATTTTAAATAGACACATATGTACACGCACACGCACATATACATGTACACACATGCACACAGGTACAAACACACAGAGAGACTCATGTACTCACAGAGACACACATGCACACACACGTACACATGCACAGACACAAAAACACATGCATGCACATGCAAACACACATGTATACACACTTTCTTTCCCTTTCCATCACTACCCTCAGGCTTAAAAATTAGCAAAAATGAGCTTCAACACTGGATAGGTTAAGATTTCCCCCAAGGACGTTTTTTTTTTTCCTGATGCTTTCCTATGAATAGGAAATAGCACTGTATTAACCTCCCCAATCCTCTCAGCTCCCTACAGACACATAGACGAACTCATACGTTTTAACCCAGAGCTGTATAGTTAAAAACAGCTTTTAGATAAACAGTAGCCCAGAAAAACACAGACAGGGCATTTCACAGGTGACATGGGGACCTGCTTTCACTTTTTAGGAGAAGCCATAAAAAAATATAGATCTGTTATGGGCCAAATGCGGTCTGAAAGAGGGATGGCATATTAATTCTGTCCAAGTAAAATCAGGACTTTTAGTAGATCTCCTCATCATCAAGTACAAGCCCACTCTCTTTAGTTACATAACAGTAAATGTTAGTTATTTGTGTGATTATTCCCACTATTGATGCAAAGCAACGTCATTTAACATGATTTCCAAGTAGAATCTCAGAATTAGATGGTAAACTCCTTGAGTTTCAATACACTGGATTCTCTATACTTCTCTGTATCTTCCATCCTAACCTTAAAAATCTCCAATAAATATCTCGGAAATAATGGATATGCTGATGAGAACATAATGAGAACATAACCGTCATCTTCATTATTGATAAAATAATTACATCGCATGTCTGCGATATAATGAAATTAGTTCCATAAGTGGATATTTCGCTGCTATTCTTGAATGACAGCACAGAAGGATGCAGCTGGAAATGCTTCGTAATGTGCTGGGTTCTATCATTCTTACAGAAAATACAGTCTACTGTCACCTATGTACCTACTCATAAAGGTTATTTTCTGCCTTTGTCCTTAGGGCAGTGTACTTCCCTTTCTGAAATCTCTTCTCCTGCTCTTTGGTCCCCAACCCCGTAATTAGCCTCAATTTGGAGGGAATGAATATATTTTGGTTTCATCATTAAGTCAGTTCTTGAATTAGTGCTACTTTTCTTGCTAGTAAGTTTGATTTTCATGAAGCTGTGTTCTGCTCATCACCTTTCCAAAAACATTCTGGTTTTTCCTTGCACTTTAAAGTCAAATAATACTCAGTATACAGGATTACTGAAAATTATCTTTATTTTTCCAGAGGAAAGTATAAATGAAGCCAATTAAATGGGATTATTGGGAATTGTCCCAAAAGGCCTGGAAAACCAGCCATTGGGGAACGGTTTTGGGCAAAGTGGCGCCCTCTGGTGGAAACAGAATCCTCTCTCTGACAGGACACTGTTGTTCAGAGCCCAGAATGTTCTGCTGTCTACTTGAAAATGTCACCGTGAGGAGAGAGAGTCAGCTACTGGCATTTTGACAGACCGTGGCAGGTGGGAAAACTGAAGAAAATTCTAGAACATGACTCGTCAAGTGGTTTGCATTCCACTAAACTGTTCTAATCGTTGCCTCCAAACTCTCTGGGGGTAACAAGCCAGGGGAACCCTGAACAGTGATATGTGCCCCGAAATATGCACACTTGGGAGTTCACAGGAGCTGCTAAGGGCATGCGATTACGTGACTCACAAGTTGCCCAGATTTAATCCCAGGGCTCTGGGAATGAAGAGAATGAACAATTCAATACCAAGTTCGGGAGCTTTGGAAGGTCCGCACCCTAGAAGAGGTGAGAGCTGGGCAGCATGGCCCTGAGCTCATGAATGGACAAAGCCATGATTGCAAAGCAGAAACAGCACTAGAGAACCCATCCCGACATCCAGACAGCCACTCTCATTGTCTCTAAAGGTCAGTGGGGTTTTAAATTAAATAGCCGGAACCAGAGGAAATCATGATGTTAGTCATTGTTTATTTTACCATATTATCTCCCCACATCTGTGGTCGTTTTGTGTTTAGACTAAATGTGTTCATCATTTTTCTGTTATGTCAATTGAATGGGTCTTCTTAATGTGAGAAAACATGACATTTCAGCGTTGCTTTAATACAACTTATAAAAATGTGACTGCTGTGCAATTTGAAAAATTAAATTAAAATTCCTGTAAGGAACTAATCCCCTTGCTACTTCCTCCATTTCTCCAGTGAGTAACAGCTGCTCACTCAGTATCTATAAGGCCCTTTGGTGCAAAATCCATCAAAAATTACACCTGGAACTGAACTCTTAGAGCATCTGTTCACCCATTATAGCTAAGTCCCATCTGTCTTTCTATAGACAGCCATTTTATCCAAGCTCCTGGTTGGCCATTTTCTCGCCATGACATCTATTTCACACTATTCATAAAGGCCGAATGTCCTCTCTGACAAAGATGTTATCCTTTAGCAGTGTTTGTGGAGAAGGCAACGCGGAGCACCCCATAACCATCTCTCTCCCCTGAGAGTTATAACACGTGTTTTCATCCAGGTCAACCGAGAAAACCTGCCTCTGACCAAACAAGGTACTAAGAAATGTAGACCCTGGGTGACCGCCCCCATCATCTGCTGTCTCCTCTGATCTCAGGAGAACTCACAGCCATCACAGCCCAGTCACACAAGGTCAGTCTCTCTCTCTCTCTCTCTCTCACACACACACCCACACACACACCCCTCCTGGCTGGGGCACAGACTGTGCGCACTTTGTACACGTAGTCCCCCCCCCCCCAACACTCACCGCCCCGCACAGCGGCCAAGTGTCAGATGGCCAATGTTGGAAAAGGAAGTTTGGCTGCTTCACTCACTGGACTGTGAATAAATACCACTACCACCAATGGTTCCTCAGGGGCCTGTCCACAGAACACTGATGATGTGGAGGGAATCCTGCCCGAAATGGATTTGTTAGAAGTCTCAAGGGGAGGGATGGAGATGAAGTGGATCTCTTGAGAGCTTGAGAGGAAGCTATCAAAGAGTCACCTGTCACCGTCGGCAGGACGGGTGCGTTGGATGGAGGATCCGCCAGGATGTGATCACGCAGCTGTGAGGGGCAAGGGTAGGAATGCCAGTCATCAAACCCATGGCAGCTTAATGGTAAAATGTAAGGGCTTAAAGCTAAGAAAGTAACTCAAGGACCCTAACCAGCCTTTCAAGTTGAATTAAATTTATAGTTAAATAAGATAAGGAAAACTTTATCTTTAGAGTATTCTGCTGATAACTTTCAGTTTTAATTTTATCAGTAAGCTGGCTCTGACCCCCCAAAAAAGGTTATCAAAAAAGTGTTTTGACATATAAAGGTGTATTCTAGATATAAGTTTAATTAGCTAACTATAACCTCAGCCTGCTGAAATTTTCAATCTCTCTTGTTGTTAACATGCTAAACATCTATATAAATAAACAGTTGGAGGGGGAAATCAACATTTTGCATCAAAGTGAAAACTGTAGAGTTTAGAAATGCTTACCTGTATGATGCCCGTATTGAGCGAAGCAAATGGTGATTTGAAAAAGTGGGGACTATCTCCTTCTTTTACAAACATACACACATATATACACATATGATTATTATCAAGGTTACCAGATTTAGCAAATAAAAATGCAAGAAATCCAGTTACATGTGAATTTCAAAAACAAAAATGAATAATTCAATTTTATAGTATTAATAAATATGTTCCATGCAACTTGGGAAAAATCATACTAAAATGTTATTCTGTGTTTATCTAAAATTCAAATGTAACAGGTCATACTGCATTTTATCTAGTAATTATAATAATTACATACACATATGTATATATAGACTATCAATAAATTGCATGTTTTTTGGACATTTTACCTCTGTGTAGGCAAGACAGAGGTTGTGAGAGAGAGCAAACCTACAGCTTATTCAAAAACCGAGAATTAAGAGACATTCATGAAATTCATGGGGGAAAAAGGTACCCATTTTCTGCCTAATCATATTTACTTCCTGAAATAAACAGAGAGCTTACTGATATGTTTTCAAATAACACCAGTTGGGGCGCCTGAGTGGTTCAGATGGTTGGGCATCTGCCTTTGGCTCAGGTCACAAATCTGGAGTCCCAGGATTGAGCCCCACACCAGGCTCCCTGCTTGGCAAGGAGTCTGCTTCTCCTTCTCCCTCTGCTCCTCCCCCTGCTGTGTTTGCTCTCTCTCACACATTCTCTCTCAAATAAATAAATACAATTTTGAAAAATTAAATAAACAAAATAGCATCAGTTAGTAAAAATTATTTTAGCGATATGCTAGTCCTGACATTATCCAAGATTCCTGATAACATTCCTTTCACACGTTTCACAATTTGGATTCATTAGATTTGCAATTGGGGTAGAAAAACTTAGGAGAAAGTTTATATATATTTATATACATAAATATACATATAAGATTTATATATACACTTATGTATCTAGTGTATATATACATCTATATAGTACATATACATTAAGTATATACATACTTAGATATTTATACAAACATCTAGCAAATTAACCTGAACCTATTTCTCATTTGTAAAGTAGGAAAATAGTAATACCAATCTCTTAGGATAATGTTGGGAATGCTATAGAAATAAAAAAAAGTAGAAGTCTTTGTAAAATGTAAAAACATTATTATTATTATTATTATTAAATTAATGCATAATTTACTTAAACATTGAAAATGTTAAAAGCGCAAGCTTCTCTCCCCTCCCTCCTACACACACCGTCTATAAGGATAACGCAAATCTAATATAGCATGGCACTTCCAGAGATAGATCTGTGTCTCAAGTTTAAAATTCCAGGCCTCTAAGAAAACAATTCAGAAAAGAGACTTAAATGAAAATCAGAGAACTCCTCACCAAAGAGGGAGTTTTAACAACTTCACAGAGGCATTCCTCAGCCACACTAACCCCCACGCTGTCATAACACAACTCACCTTAAAGAAAATTCTGACAGCAATACTTAAGAACTCACATTCTAGTGCAAAAATTTATACAATTAATTCTTGTTATTCAAGGGAGTTAGGTTCTATAATGCTGCCACGAACACTGAATTAGAGAATACTTAACCGCTGTTCCTAGGGGAAACACAGGGTCAGGTTCCTGAGAATCTCTGGTTACAATATTTTCATCAACCGATCAATAGAGAGCCTTGTTTTATGCGTATGTCTGTTTAAAGACACATTATTTAATATATAGTGTTGATTCATTAACACTGAACTCATGGCCAACAGCACCATGACTCAAGAGCCAAACAAACCTTTCCTGATAAAGGAACTTTCTCTGTAGAGCCCCTCACATCCTTCTTGCACTTGGGAACAGGAGACAGCACTTTGACACTACCTGGGACTGGGATGGGCGGGGAATTTTAAACAGCAACACCACCAGTGAAAAGAACAAAATGTGGAAAATATGGCGTTAAATAAATGCAGAAAAGATACCTAACGTTTACAGCCTGGGAGCTAAAGCCAGAAGGGAGAGCTTCTGCTCGTTCTTCCTCCACTGGAAACATGCGTGGCGGAGACTCCAAGTGTTTGCCACTCTGCACACATCCATGAATGACCACAGAAGCTCTGGGAGTATTATTCTAACCTAATAGATACATTTTAACAGGTAGACAAATTCACAAATATACTCTTTGGATACTGAGGATGGACTATATTTAGACTCTAGATCATACTTTAAACAATTAAACATGCACTTAATCTAGTATCACCAACTAGATAGTCAATCTGGATTATAGGGGCTATGTTGCTTTTGGCTTCCTGTCGTCCTACTGGTTCTATCCTATTTGCAAAAAGTAAATGCCTCATAAATATTTGTCAGATGAATCAATCAGTCAGTCAATCAATCAGCAGTCCGTCTTGCCCTGGCCACTCAATATAGTTCTATCTTCCTATAATAAGTGGTCCCAGGAATAAATGTAGGGCACCTGGTCATTCAGGTTCTGTCAGGGTTTTACAAGCAAAGCAATTTTAAAAAAAATCAGCAAAATCCTGGACCGTGAATATTTTTAGATTTCCCAGGTAACCATTCCCCTACCAACTCCCTCCTTCCAACTAGCTGGTGCTCAAATAAAAAAGCCAAGCCCAGCTTCCAGAAGCTGAGTCTCCTTATTCCCTGCTGCATGTGCACACACCTATAAAAAGCCTTTGTAAAAGCTTTAGCCGCTCAATATTTGATGAGCAACATATGGCTGAATGATAGAACCGGTTCCTGCTATTCAAAGACAGACGCAGCCCAGTCAGCACCTTGTCATGTCTGCCGCTCACTCCAACGGACAAGTGTTTGCTAAACCCTCATTTTTTTTGAAAACGTAGCCTTTGGAGCCTCTGTCCATGATCAGAGCTTTCTAATAACCCAGCTGCTGAATGAGCACGGCAAGAAAGAGGTCATCAGTCCTCACCTACTGCGCAGTTTGCAGACGAGTCCCCATGGAACAAAGAGAGAGTGCCAGGTGGTAACAGATCACGTGATCACAAGACCCTCATCCTGCAACTTTGTTGCCCATTACTCATCTCTTTGAGGACCTCGCCTTGCCATCAGCCACTTCCTCTGCTTCCTTCTGTCTCTCTCTCAGTCTCTTAATAACCTGAGCACTTATTAACTCTCACTCTGTGATAAAGCAGGGATGGACCACTTCAGTCATTCATTCTGCCACCTGCATGGCCAGGCTGCTCCAGTCAGGTGCAGGCAGGAACCTTACAGTCTGAGGACATGTAATGGCGTCTCTCGAGAATGCTGAAGAAGTTAGCAGGGGACCTTGACAGGAACATTTTGAGTGAGGGAGTGCTCACCTTCAGGAAAAGGGTGCATTGCTCTAAAATGTGCCCATGGCACTCTCTTACACCATACACAGAGATAAACTCTAAATGGATGAAAGACCTCAACGTGAGACAGGAGTCCATCAAAATCCTTAAGGAGAACATGGGTGATAACCTCTTTGACATCAGCCACAGCAACTTCTTTCAAGATACATCTCCAGTGGCGCCTGGGTGGCTCAGTGGGTTAAAGCCTCTGCCTTTGGCTCAGGTCATGATCCCAGGGTCCTGGGATCGAGCCCCACATTGGGCTCTCTGCTTGGTGGGGAGCCTGCTTCCCCACCCCCCGCCTGCCTTTCTTCCTACTTGTGATCTGTCTCTCTCTGTGTCAAATAAATAAATTTTTAAAACCTTAAAAAAAAAAAAGATATGTCTCCAAAGATGAAGGAAACAAAAGTGAAAAATGAACTTTTGGGACTTCTTCAAGATCAAAAGCTTCTGCACAGCAAAGGAAATAGTCAACAAAACAAAGAGACAACCCACAGAATGGGAGAAGATATTCACAAACGACAATACAGACAAAGGGCTGGTATCCAAGATCTAGAAAGAACTTCTCAAATTCAAAACCCAAAAAACAGATAATCATGTCAAAAATGGGCAGAAGACATGAGCAGACACTTCTCCAAAGAAGACATACAAATGGCTAACAGACATATGAAAAAATGTTCATCATCATTAGCCATCAGGGAAATTCAAATCAAAAGCAAACTGAGATACCACCTTACACCAGTTAGAATGGCAAAGATTAACAAGGCAGGAAACTACATGTGTTGGAGAGGCTGTGGAGAAAGGGGAACCCTCTTACACTGTTGGTGGGAATACAAGTTGGTGCAGCTGCTTTGGAAAACAGTGTGGAGATTCCTCAAAAAATTAAAAATAGAACTACCCTATGACCCTGCAATTGCACTACTGGGTATTTACCCCAAAGATACAGATGTAGTGAAAAGAAGGGCCATATGCACACTAGCGTTCATAGCAGCAATGGCCACAATAGCCAAACTGTGGAAAGAGCAGAGATGCCCTTCAAAAGATGAATAGATAAAGACGATATGGTCCATATATACAATGGAGTATTATGCCTCCATCAGAAAGGATGAATACCCAACTTTTGTATCAACATGGATGGAGGAGATTATGCTGAGTGAAATAAGTCAAGCAGAGATAATCAATCATCATATGGTTTCACTTACTTGTGGAGCATAGGAATAACATGGGGGACATTGGGAGATAGAGAGAAGTAAGCTGGGGAAAACTGGAGGGGGAGATGAACAATGAGAGACTATGGAAACTGAGAAACAAACTGAGGGTTTTGGGGGGGGTTGCCTGGCGGTGGATATTAAGGAGGGCACATATTTCATGGAGCACTGGGTCTTATACATAAACAATGAATCTTGAAACAGTGCAAAAGAACCCCATAATTATTAAAAAACAATACGCTCTGCTACTTTTTCCTGCAGGCCACTCTTAGTTCACCCATGCCTTTGGAAGCAAGTGGTTCTGCTCTAGAGTATTATTTTTTTAGGTGGCAAAACAGGAGCCAGAATTCAGTCTCCATAAGTCCTCTTGGCCAGAACCCAATGTGGAACAGGGCCTGTCTGAACCCTTGGAGCTGCCCTGTTTCCCAGCATGTATCCCCCTGCCACCAGCCCTACCCCAGAGTCACCTCCTCTGTGGTGTCTCATGATGCCCATCCTTGCTCCCAGTGCGGGGCGGGGAGCGGGGGGTGGGAGATGGAGGAATCTGCAAGGTCAAATGCAAGAGCAATTTTCATTCTGCAGATGCCATTAAACCCAAAGGATGGTGATCAATGATGAAGAGGCTGCTTCACACCCAATGGGAAGGGATCCAGTAACACCAATCATGGCTGGCCAGGTTCTAGACAAAGAAGAAAGAGGCTACCTTGATGATCTGAAACCACTCCAGAACACACATGTGCAATCCTCAATTCATAAATACCCACAGACTCTAGGCCTTCCTCTCACCAGGTCTGGAGCTCTGGACAGGGTCTCCAGGCCAGCCCATCCGGTGTCCCTCTCCCAGCTTGACAGCTCTGGCTCCAGCCCTCTGGAAGTGGCTGCTTCTGGAGCACAACATTGGTGGCTTTCCCCAGTGTTCCTTAAATGCACATAGTATTGGCAAGTGGAAATGTAGAAAATAGACTAAGGCAAAATTAATTAAAAAAAATAATGGAGAGAGTAAAAGTAGGAGGAAGGGAGGAAAGAGAGAGGGAGGGAAGGAGGACCAAATGGTGAGCTGTATGATTACAAGAATCAGTGTTTCAGTTACTTGTGGCTCTAGAGCCAAGTTGATTGCCTGACCCACTGCAGACAGTGATGCTTACTCGGTGAACAAGCAACAATTAATGCATATTTTGTATCAATATGCTCAGTGTCCTAATTCCTGCTTAATGCCAACAAAATATACTGAAAAGTGATTTACAGGACAATAATTGTCTACTTTATTGTCACAAGACAACTAGACAACATGCGTAATCTCTCTATTTTCGCTCTATATTAGTTTAATAATAAAATATAGTCAGACGAGGAAAATGTCTATGTAGGTAACTGAATTATTTATATTAGATGTTCTCCCGCATTGAATCAATTTAAACCTTGTTCATTTCAGGAATTATTCATTAACCTCTGTGTGTTTCTCAGTTTTCTTGTCTGTAAAAATAAAGAATTATTAAATCCTATCTCATAAGGGCACTGTAAGAATTAAAGGAGTTACTGTCTAGAAAGCTTGGAGTGTTGCCTGGCATGTAACTTCTTATAACTAATCATCAGCACTGTTTAAAAGTTAAATGTATGTTTTCATCCCAAAAGTTTATTTTGTATAAATCTCTACAAACACAGGTGGGTTGCTTAAGACTCCTGAACATACGAATTAATCAGTAATTAGTCTTGTCCAGCTTTTGAAGCAAACCATGTTCAAAACAAATAAATTGCCTCAACATACATACTTAAGCATACCAAATCAGTTGAACATATTCAAAGGGAAAATACATTTTAAAAGCAAAAGGAGGGCACCTGGGAGGCTCAGCTGGTTAAGAGTCTGCCTTCAGCTCAGGTCATGGTCACAGGATCCTGGGATGGAGCCACACCTCAGTGGGGAGTCAGCTTCCCCCACCCACCCCTCCCCTCTGCTCCTGCTCTCTTTCTCATAATAAATAAAATCTTTAAAAGAAAAAGAAAAAAAGTAAAAGGAGCCTCTCTCTCTTTCTCTTTTTTTTTCTTGATGAGTCTGGCTTAAGGTTGATCAATTTTACTTATCTTTTCAAAGAACCAGCTTAGTTTCATTGCTTTTTTCTGTTGTTTGGTTTTTTTGTTTGTTTGTTTTTGTTTTTTGTTTTTTTCAGTCCCTATTTCACTTATTCCCTCTTTGAGCTTTATGATTTCCTTCCTTCTACTAACCTTGTGCTTTTTTTTTTTTCTAGTTCTTAGGTATAAGTTAGATTGTTTGAGATTCTTCTTGTTTCCTCAGATCTGTAATGGTTGTAAACTTCCCTCCTAGAAGTGCTTCTGTTACATCCAAAGATTCTGAACTGTTGTGCCTCTATTTTAATGTGTCTCAAAGTAGCTTTTGATTTTCCCCTTCGGTTTCTTCATTGACTGACCACTGGTTGGGTAGCATTTAGTAGCATAATGTTTAACTTCCACATGTTTGTGTTTTTTTCTGTGATGTTTTGTTGTCGATATTACTTGTTTTCATTTTTTTCTTTTGTAACTTATCTCCGGTTTCATACTATGATCAGAAAAGATGCTTGATAGGATTTCAATCTTCTTTCACTTACTGAGACTGCTTTTAGGGCTTCCCATGTGATCTGTCCTGGAGAATGGACCACTTGCAGTTGAGAAGAATGTTGTTTTGTGCTGCTTTGGCATAGAATGTTCTGTAAATATCTATTGAATCCCTCTGGTCTAACATGTTGTTTAAAGCTGATGTTTCAGATGTGAGGATGATCTGGCTGTGACATCTGTCACCCCATTGATCGCCAGAGTTGATTCAGCTGATCTGGCTGGCTAGGCAGGTATCCCCTTCCTCCTTCTCCTTGCCATGTGCGTCCCTCCCGAAGCTGTGCACCTAGTCAAAGAGGATGACCTTCCTGGATAGAAGAGAGGACTGTTCTTCAGTCAAGTGTATACGAGTAGCTGTGCTCACCCGCTAGAACCTTCAAACAAGCTCTCAGGTCCATTTGTAGGAGAATGGAGGGTGCTCAAGCTTCCAAGACTCCAGACACATCCAAATGAGGGGCTGAATGTGGCAGTCTTTCTTTAAAAAATTTAAAAATAAATAAATAAATAAAATAAAGCTGATGTTTCCTTATCAACTTTCTGTCTGGATGACCTATCCATTGATATAAATGGGATACTAAAGTCCCTTACTAATATTGTATTACTGTTGATGTCTCTGTTTATGTCTGCTAATATCTGCTTGACATATTTAGGCATTCCTATGTTGGATGCATAAATATTTATAAATGCTAGATCCTCTTCTTGGATTGACCCCTCTCTCATGATGTAATGCCCTTCTTTGTTTCTTGCTCTTGTCTTTCTTTTAAAGTCTGTTTTGTCTGACGTGAGTATTACTACTCTAGCTTTCTTTTCATTCCCATTTGCAAGGAATATCTTTTCCCATCCCTTCACTCTCAGTCTGTGTGTTTCTTCAGATCTGAAACGGGTCTCTTGCAGGCAGCACACTGGGCTTATTTTTTCATCCATTCAACCACACATGTCCTTTGATTGGAGCACTTAGTGCATTTACATTTAAAGCAGTGGATAGATATGTACTTGTTGCCATTTTGTTGATCATTTTCTGGTAGTTTTTGTAGTTCTCTATCCCTTTCTTCTTTTCCTGCTCTCTTCCCCTGTGATATGGTGACTTTCTTTAGGGTTACGTCTGTATTCCTTTCTCTATTCTTTGTGTATCTATTGTAGGCATTTGGTCTGTGGTTCCCATGAGGTTCATATGTAAAATCCTATGTATATAGAGTCTATTTTAAGTTAAGTTAAAGTCCATATAAGAAACTCAAGCTAACATCGTACTCAATGTTGAGAAGCTGAAAGCTTTTCCTCTAAGATTGAGAACAAAACAAAGATGTCCACTCTTGCCACTTTATCTAGCAGAGTATTGGATGTCCTAGCCACATCAATCAAACACATTAACTTAAGTTCAAACACATTCTAAAAGCACTACATTTTTATTCCAACCTTCTATGTTTTGTTTTTGATGTCATATTTTACACCTTATTATTTTGTATATCCTTTGACTAATTATTGTATATGTAAATTATTTTACTACATTTATCTTTTAGCTTTCATACTAGCTATGTAGGTGCTTAATCCACCAACTTTACTATATGTTCATCAAGAAAAAAGAGAAAGGTCCCAAATAAATAAAGTCATAAATGAAAGAGTAGAAGTTACAATTGATATCACAGAAATACAAGGGATTTTAAGACACTGCTACAAATAAGTATTTACCAATAAATGGGACAAGCTGGAAGAAACGGATAAATTCATGGAAACATATAATGTCCTAAGGCTGAATCAAGAAGAAATATAAAATCTGAACAGACCAAATATTAGTAATAAATTGAATCAGTAATCAAAAATCCCAACAAACAAAAGTTTAAGACCAGATGGCTTCACGGGCAAATTCTACCAAACATTTAAAGAAGTGTTAATAGCTATCCTTCTAAAATTATTCCCAAAATTTCAAGAGGAAGGAATGCTCCAATCTCCTTCTATGAAGCTAGCAAATATCAAAACCAAAAAAAGACACCACAAAAAAGAGAATTATAGAATAATATCTCTGATGAACATAGATGCCAAAAAAAAAAATCCTCAACAAAATATTGGCAAACCAATTAGCAAAGCACCTTACCAAACAAACAAAATAAAAATCATATGATTGTTTAAATAGAGAAAAAGCATTTTTATGAAGTTCAACATCCTCTTATGATAGATAAAAAAAAATCTCCACAAAGCATATATAGAGGGAATATACCTCAAAATAATAAAGTCCATATATGAAACTCAAGCTAACATCATACTCAATGGTGAAAAGCTGAAAGCTTTTCCTCTAAGATTGAGAACAAGACAAAGATGTCCACTCTTGCCACTTTATCCAGTAGAGTATTGGATGTCCTAGCCACATCAGTCAGACAAGAAGAAATAAAAGACATCAAAATTGAAAAGAGTAAAACTGTCACTATTTGCAGATGACATGGAACTATATATAGAAAAAACTTAAAGACTTCACCAGAAAACCATTAGAAGTAATAAATGAATTCAGTAAAGTTACAGGATTCAAAATTAATATACAATAATCTGTTCTATTTCTATACACAAATAATAAGTTATCAGAAAAAAGAAACTTTAAAAACAACCTCATTTACAATTGCATCAAGAAGAATAAAATACACAGGAATAAATTAAAGCAAGGAGATGAAACACCTGTTCTCTGAAAACTCTAAGACCCTGATGAAAGAAATTGAAGATAAATGGAAAGACGTTCATGGACTGGAAGAACCACTATTGTTAAAACGTCCATATTATCCAAAGCAATCTTCAGATTTACTGCTATCCCTATCAAAATGTGAATTTTTCACAAAACTGTAACAAATAATCCAAAAATTTAGTATGAAACCGAAAAAAATCTCTGAATAGCCAAAGCAATCTTGAGAAAGAAGAACAAAGGTGGAGGTACCATGCTCCCTGACTTCAAACTATACTACAAAGCTATGGTAATCAAAACTGTGTGGTACTGGCATAAAAACAGACACACACATCAGTATAGAAAGCTCAGAAATAAGCCCACACTTACACAGCCAATCTTCAACAAAGGAGGCAAGAATATACACTGAGGAAAAGACTCCAATAAATGGTGTTGGGAAAACTGAATAGCTCCATGCTAAAGAATGAAACTGGACTAGTTTCTACACCAGACACATGCCAAAAATTCTGAAATGGATTAAAGGTTTAAATATAAGACCAGAAGTTCAAAACTTCTAGGAAAAAAAAAAAAAAACATAGGCAATAAAACTTCTAGGAAAAACATAGGCAATTAAAACAAAACAAAACAAAACAAACAAACAAAACCCTCCTGGACATCAGTCTTAACAACAGTTTTTTGGATCGGTCTCCTTAGTCAAGGCCAACAAAAGCTAAACTAAACAAATGGAACTACGTAAAACTAAAAAGCTTCTACGTAGCAAAGGAAACCATCAACAAAACAAAAAGGCAACCTACTGACTGTGAAAAGATATTTTCAAATGATATAACCAAGAGTAATATTCAAAATATATAAGGGACTAATACAACACAATATAAAAAAATCAAACAACACAATTTAGAAATGGGCAGAGGATCTGAATAGATCTCTCTCCAAAGAGAACCTGCACATGACCAACAGACACAGGAAAAGAGGCTCAATATCCTCAATCCTCAGGGAAATGCAAATCAAAACTACAGTGAGATATCATTTTTGGTGTGTACATGGAGGAAAAGGAATCCTTGTGCACCGCTGGTGAGAATGTAAATTGATACAGTCACTGTGTAAAGCAGTACAGAGGTTCCTCAAAAAATTAAAAATAGAACTACCATCTGATCCAGAAATTCCACTTCTAAATATTTATCCAAAGAAAATGAAAACACTAATTCAAAAAGAGAAATGCACTCTATTGTCACTGAAGCATTACTTAGTCAAGATTTGGCAGCAAATTCAGCATCCATTGAAAGATGAATGGATTAAGAAAAAAAAAAACGCACACACTATAAATACATAGTGGAATATTACTCAGCCACAAAAAGCATGAAATCTTGCCATTTGTGCCAACACAGGTGGACCTAAAGGATACTGTGCTAAGTAAAATATGTCAGATGGAGAAAATCAAATACTGTATGACTTCACTTACATATGGAATCTAAAATAGAAATGAGCAGCAGACTTAGAGAAACAGAAAAATCTGGTGGTTGCTGGAGGAAGGTATGGGATAGACTAAACAGGGGAAGAGGATGTAAAAGTACAAACTTCCAGTTATCCGAAACATAAATCATGGGGATGCAATGTAGAGCATGGGGAACATAGTTAATAATATGGTAACGACATTGTACGGTGATGGTGGTCAGATGGATGGAGGTGATCACTTCATAATGTATGTAAATGCTGAGTCACTCTGTGTTATACACCTGAAACCAATATAACAGTGATGTCAACTATAATAAAAACTGTAGGAAAGGATCTATGATTTCTAGAGCTCCTTGTCCACCTATTCAGCACATACCCCAGAACTAGGTTCCCATGAACATGACCTCCCCATATGTAGGTCTCTCAATATTATACCTAAGACCAGTGTCAAGGACTCCCGAGAATGTAAGAAACTTGCCCAAGACCATGCAGTTAATAAATGGCAGAGCTGGATTCATATCCTAGGGACAGAGAGCCTGTACTATCTACCTTACTATATCCAATTGCCTAGTACAAGTCTCGACGGGGGGCGGGGGTGGACACCCATAAATATTTGTCAAATGAATAAACAAAAGAATGGTAATTTAAGGATGAGGTCAACAAACTGGTATCAGTTTAGGTGAATTGTCTCACTGTAATGATAGGACAGCATCTGAACAACAGCCGAAGCCATATTACAGGTCTGGTATATCATAGTCAAATAAAGCCAAAACTGCCGCACTTCTGAAAACCTATCCGTAGGCATAAGATAACATGACCCAACATTTCCTGAGCTGAGAATTACATGTATATTCCCTGAAAGTCCCTGTGTCTGACTGAGCAGGGTTTGCCAAATTCGAAACAACAGAATATTACATCTGTACCATCCCCAAAAGGACCTGTAATAAATTCATTGAAAAGTCCAAGAAACAAGCATCTCATTATTTTTGTTAGCACTCCTCTTGGTGGTGAGCTGATATGCATAGTAAAACACCTAATAATTTACTCAATTAAATATATTCTTGCTTTTTGCTTTATTATGACATAATAAAACATAGTAATAATAAGTCTAATGGTATAAAGACTTAACAGTGTTTTTAACAAAAACCAGATGCAAGTAGTTTTAAATACCTGCTACTATTTCCTCTCTGACGTCTAAACACATTTTGACAAGTTAGCAGACCTAGTTGACTCTTCATGTAGGCAAACTGAACATCATTCTTCTTTCCTTGGGGTGTTGTGAATGATTTGGGCATAGTCCATCCTGGGTGAGAACCTCAAAATAAGGTCTTTTGATGATGATGGTTATTTTACACACACACACACACACACACACACACACACACACACACACACACACTGACTTCTTATGGTTAGTACAGTACAATTTCCTCCTAAACTAAGACGCTTGTTCAGAGCTGGATAGAAAAAAAGTATCTTTTTTCTCCCCTATCATCTTAGAATAACTTGAGCGATTATTTACAAAAGTTAACTCAGCCCACTAAAACTTCACTTGCTCACCATTGTCACCAAGGCATAGTGAAGCCTCCCCTTTACTACCCTCCCTAACTCTATCCCCCTGACAAATGTTGAAAAAGATCCCAATGACCAGAAAAAAATACGTTCTTAGTAAGTTGTGTGTGTAAATGCAAGGAATTATACCAGGCAAATTGGTACCTTGCTCAAAATAACAAAGCAAAGTGATTTTAGGAAAAAATATATATATTTCAGGAGCTCACTCCTTTTATCACAGGGAAGAAAAATGTCTCCTCCACAAAACCATATATTGAAAAATATTGGAGGGCAAAGCCAGAAATGGTTAGCAATGTGCATTTCCATTATTCCTCTGGCAATCTGACTGATCTGGACACAGAAGTTGGCCCACTACCTGTGCCTCACCTATTCCAGGAGGAGTTAACCATCATAACTGAAGAGACAAATTTTAAGAAAGATCTGCACAGACACCCAAGATCCTTCCCTTTCCCCCACCAGTAGGAGTTTTGTTCTGATCTCTCATGGGGTTGCCCAATCTTGGTGAACATTTGGAAAGAAGGCCCTCGGAAGGAGAGACAGGAAGATAACTTTGTCATTAGAAATAATTACATACCTTAGACAACAATCATCTCTATTTGCCTTAGTGTGTGTGTGTGTGCTTGTGTGTGTGTGTGTGTGTGTAATGTAAACATTTCACGTGTGAATTGATGAGATGATGATGCTTCTAAGCTATTCTTACCATAGGTCAACAGTAAATATTGCCCAGAGAGTGCTGTTGTCTTATAACTTGAAGAATTCCTATTCAAGTAGCCCCCAAGAAGTAAATGACTGTACTTATCGAATAGTGCTAGTAAAATAAGATGCTTTTATCTGCCAGCCTGTAAAAGAACACATTAGCAAAGGTAACTTATTGTCAGGACCAAGCAAGCAGACGGAAGCAATTTCTAGCAAATAGCAAATTTCACGCTACTGCTAGATGTACGCCTCTAATATTAGAACAATTATTTATCAAAAGTATATGAAAAGATGTAAAATTTCTTGTTGGAACCAACTGAAAAAGGCTCTGGACACTGAACATTTACAGAGTCAAAACCTAAGGATTTACAGTCAGGTTCATGAAAGGAGGCAGTCTATCCCAGCTTAAGGGGAAGGACTGCTGTGGACACATGGAAGGATTTGGTGAAGTGGGATGGTAAAGGAGAACAGGCACCTAGACTGAAGTCTCACTAATGTGGCTTGCCCACATGCCTTAACAAAGAGGAGATAGTCCTAATACCAGTACCTTAGTATATGGTATTCCTAGTTTGTTAAATGGATTTATAATCTAGTTCACAATAAATGTGGGTTTTTTTCCCCACAGAAAAAAGGAACCATTTTCCTACAGAATGGAGGTTCTGCCTTTTCAATAAATCATTTTTTTTTATCTTTTAATTAAATTACTATATAGAGAGTGCTTGGAACAGTACCTGTGACATAAAAGTTGGTTACTTTTACTATTACTAACACTTTCAGTTCAGCCACATCTCTAGATATTACATCTGATTCTCTGGTCTGGCTCAAGAAGACACTACTTAACTATCAGAGTCAAGATTCCAGAGCAAATCTAGTAATCACTGCTTCCTTCAGAATTCTTCTCATCTGGGTATCTCATTTCATAATGACCTCCTAGAGGTAATATATCCTTACATCTACATGTATCCATCACAGAAAGATGTTCCATGTGTATTTGTCATTTTGGGGTATCAACAGCGGTATTCTCACTCAAAGAAACTTTAAACCTCATTTATAATGAGGCATGACCTTCAGATACTTTGTTTATACTAAATACTCTGGGTTTTATCCTTTTTTATTTTTCCTAAAATTGACATGACTAATTTCATCATCAGTTCCCGCCCCCCATTGGACTTGACACCCAATGTTGTACATATCAGACCTACCTTAGGAGGACAATGGTTTGTTACCATTGAGCCTACTCAAGGCAAACTCTTTACACAACTGCAAGGAAGTAGTGTGAGATTGGTTTAGAGAAATGACAGCATCACTGAGTAAGTATATGGTTTCCAAAGGCGACCTCTTTGCAAGAAGTTATCTCATTCGATAAGATATGATATCTGTGTGTTTGGGAGGCTACTCTAGTGAAGAATGCTGTTTTCTTCTTCTTTTTATCCTCCACAAATCCAAACACAGTGCTATATAAAGGATGGTCTTCCAATGAATAGTTGTTGAAAGAAATAACCAGTCACACTTAATAAGATATATTTTCTAAATAATATAACATGTATGTCATCAATCTGCTCCAATGAAAATTCAAATATCTCCTTTAAATATACTCAAACTGTTTCTCCAGACCAATGTACACAGAGCCTGGTAATCTATCAGCCAACAAGTACTTATTAAGTGACTAGGTTTCCCTTGTCTCTTGCAGATCTCCAGAGGACATTGTTCTGTCCTGGGCATGAGTCAGAACAAGAGAGTAGCTAGGAGGGCACAGCCCCCCACAAGACACCTGTGTGTCCTAGGGCCTGATTCGCAACCCACCTGGGATTCAGTCTCTGTCTGCAAGGATTTTTGATAATAGTTTTTAATAATAGTAGCAGCCCCCTCCAAAGGTCATTGCAAGAATTAAATTAGTTCATGTACCATTTATTGAAAAGACTGTCTTTTTTCCGCTGTATATTTTTTCCTGTTTTGTCGAAGATTAACTGACCATAGAGTTGAGGGTCCATATCTGGGCTCTCTACTCCATTCCACTGGTCTATATGTCTGTTTTTATGCCAATACCATGCTGTCTTGGTGATCACAGCTTTGTAGTAAAGCTTGAAATCAGGTAACGTGATGCCCCCAGTTTTATTTTTGTTTTTCAACATTTCCTTAGTGATTCGGGGTCTCTTCTGGTTCCATACACATTTTTGGATTATTTGCTCCAGCTCTTTGAAAAATACCGGTGGAATTTTGATTGGAATGGCATTAAAAGTATAGATTGCTCTAGGCAGTATAGACATTTTAACAATGTTTATTCTTCCGATCCAAGAGCATGGAATGGTCTTCCATCTTTTTGTGTCTTCTTCAATTTCTTTCATGAGTGTTCTGTAGTTCCTCGAGTACAGATCCTTTACCTCTTTGGTTAGGTTTATTCCCAGGTATCTTATGGTTCTTGGTGCTATAGTAAATGGAATCGATTCTCTAATTTCCCTTTCTGTATTTTCATTGTTAGTGTATAAGAAAGCCACTGATTTCTGTATATTGACTTTGTATCCTGCCACGTTACTGAATTGCTGTATGAGTTCTAGTAGTTTGGGGGTGGAGTCTCTTGGGTTTTCCATATAAAGAATCATGTCATCTGCGAAGAGAGAGAGTTTGACTTCTTCATTGCCAATTTGGATATCTTTTATTTCTCTTTGTTGTCTGATTGCTGTTGCTAGGACTTCTAATACTATGTTGAACAAGAGTGGTGAGAGTGGGCATCCTTGTCGTGTTCCTGATCTCAACGGGAAGGCTGTGAGCTTTTTCCCATTGAGGATGATATTTGCTGTGGGTTTTTCATAGATAGATTTGATGAAGTTCAGGAACGTTCCCTCTATCCCTATACTTTGAAGCGTTTTAATCAGGAACGGATGCTGGATTTTGTCAAATGCTTTTTCTGCATCAATTGAGAGGACCATGTGGTTCTTCTCTCTTTTCTTATTAATTTGTTCTATCACATTGATAGATTTGCAAATGTTGAACCATCCTTGTAGCTCAGGAATGAATCCCACCTGGTCATGGTGGATAATCTTTTTAATGTGCTGTTGGATCCTGTTTGCTAGGATCTTGTTGAGAATCTTAGCATCCATATTCATCAGTGATATTGGTCTGAAATTCTCCTTTTTGGTAGGGTCTTTGCCTGGTTTGGGGATCAGGGTAATGCTGGCTTCATAGAAAGAGTCTGGAAGTTTTCCTTCTGCTTCAATTTTTTGAAACAGCTTCAGGATAATAGGTGTTATTTCTTCTTTGAAAGTTTAGTAGAATTCCCTAGGGAATCCGTCAGGTCCTGGGCTCTTGTATTTTGGGAGGTTTTTGATCACTGCTTCAATCTCGTTACTAGATATCGGTCTATTTAGGTTGTCAATTTCTTCCTGGTTCAATTTTGGGAGTTTATAGTTTTCCAGGAATGCATCCATTTCATCTAGGTTGCTTAGCTTATTGGCATATAACTGTTGATAATAACTTCTGATGATTGTTTCTACTTCCTTGGTGTTAGTTGTAATCTCTCCCTTTTCATTCATAATTTTATTAATTTGGTCTTTCTCTCTTTTCTTTTGGATTAGTGTGGCCAATGGTTTATCGATCTTATTGATTCTTTCAAAAAACCAGCTTCTAGTTTCATTGATACGTTTTACTGTATCTCTGGTTTCTACCTCATTGATCTTAGCTCTAATCTTGATTATTTCCCTTCTTATGTGTGGAGTTGGTTTGATTTGTTGTTGATTCTTCAGTTCTTTAAGGTGTAGAGACAGCTGCTGTGTTCTAGATTTTTCAATTTTTTTGAGGGAGGGTTGGATGGCTATGTATTTCCCCCTTAGGACCGCCTTTGCTTTGGTTTTGGACCGAAGTGTCTTCATTCTCATTGGTTTCCATGAATTGTTTAATTTCTTCTTTGACCTCCTGGTTGATCCAAGCATTCTTAAGCAAGGTGGTCTTTAGCTTCCAGGTGTTTGAGTTCCTTCCGAACTTTTCCTTATGATTGAGCTCCAGTTTCAAAGCATTGTGATCTGAGAATATGCAGGGAATAATCTCAGTCTTTTGGTATGGGTTGAGTCCTGATTTGTGACCCAGTATGTGGTCTACTCTGGAGAAGGTTCCATGTGCACTTGAGAAGAATGAGTATTCTGTTGTTTTAGGGTGGAATGTTCTGTATGTATCTATGAGGTCCCTCTGGTCCAATGTGTCATTCAATGCTCTTGTTTCTTTATTGATTTTCTGCTTCAATGATCTATTTCTGAGAGAGGCGTGTTAAGATCTCCTACTATTAATGTATTCATATCAATATGACTCTTTATCTTGATTAACAGTTTTCTTATGTAATTGGCTGCTCCCATATTGGGGGCATAGATATTTACAATTGTTAGATCATCTTGGTGGATAGTCCCTTTAAGAATGATGTAGTGTCCTTCTGTATCTCTGACTATAGTCTTTAGTTTAAAATCTAATTTATCTGATATGAGAATCGCTACCCCAGCCTTTTTTTTGAGGCCCATTGCCATGAAAGATGCTTCTGCATACCTTCACTTTCAGTCTGGGTGTATCTTTAGGTTCAAAATGGGTCTCTTGTAGACAACATATGGATGGGTCCTGTCGTTTTATCCAATCTGCAACCTTGTGTCGTTTTATGGGCGCATTTAGGCCATTCACATTGAGAGTGATTATTGATAGATACGTTTTTATTGACATCATGTTACCTTTGAAGTCTTTCCTTCAATAAATGGTGCTGGGAAAACTGGGCAGCTATATGTAGAAGAATGAAACTTGACCATTCTCTTACACCATACACAAAGATAAACTCAAAATGGATAAAAGACCTCAACATGAGACAGGAATCCATCAGAATCCTGGAGGAGAACATAGGCAGTAATCTCTTCGATATCAGCCACAGAAACTTCTTTCAAGATATGTCTCCAAAGGCAAAGGAAACAAAAGCCAAAATAAACTTTTGGGACTTCATCAAAATCAAAAGCTTCTGCACAGCAAAGGAAACAGTCAAGAAAACAAAGAGGTAACCCACGGAATGGGAGAAGATATTTGCAAATGACAGTACAGACAAAAGATTGATATCCAGGATCTATAAAGAACTCCTCAAACTCAACACACACAAAACAGATAATCATATCAAAAAATGGGCAGAAGCTATGAACAGACACTTCTCCAATGAAGACATACAAATGGCTATCAGACACATGAAAAAATGTTCATCATCACTAGCCATCAGGGAGATTCAAATTAAAACCACATTGAGATATCACCTTATGCCAGTTAGAATGGCCAAAATTAGCAAGACAGGAAACAACATGTGTTGGAGGGGATGTGGAGAAAGGGGAACCCTCTTACACTGTTGGTGGGAATGCAAGTTGGTGTAGCCTCTTTGGAGAAGAGTGTGGAGATTCCTCAAGAAATTAAAAATAGAACTTCCCTATGACCCTGCAATTGCACTATTGGGTATTTACCCCAAAGATACAGATGTAGCGAAAAGAAGGGCCATCTGTACCCCAAAGTTTATAGCAGCAATGGCCACGGTTGCCAAACTGTGGAAAGAACCAAGATGCCCTTCAACGGACGAATGGATAAGGAAGATGTGGTCCATATACACTAGGGAGTATTATGCCTCCTTCAGAAAGGATGAATACGCAACCTTTGTAGCAACATGGACGGGACTGGAAGAGATTATGCTGAGTGAAATAAGTCAAGCAGAGAGAGTCAATTATCATATGGTTTCACTGATTTGTGGAGCATAACAAATAGCATGGAGGACATGGGGAGTTAGGAGAAGGCAGTTGGGGGAAATTGGAAGGGGAGGTGAACAATGAGAGACTATGGACTCTGAAAAACAATCTGAAGTGTTTGAAGAGGTGGGGGAGGTGGGAGGTTGGGGGAACCAGGTTTTGGGTGAGAGGGCACGGACTGCATGGAGCACTGGGTGTGGTACAAAAACAATGAATACTGTTATGCTGAAAATAAATTTAAAAAAATGATTTTAAAAAATTAGTTCATGCATCCAGATAATAATATTCACTTAACAGATAGAGCTATTGGCTCTCTATTAACACATTGCTTGACTTGAATGTTACTTAGCAAGGAAGCCTGGAAATCACATAATTCTTAACTAAATATTTAGAGAGCACTAGGAAAAGTCCTGAGATAAATGCTGGTGATGGTCATACACATGAGATTGAGATTTCTAAATCTTGCTCACTCTGATATTCAAAGTAATGATGTTGTTCTTCATAATAATAATATTATTATTAGCCAATATATACTGAGCATTTACCATGCTCTTCTTCCATATCTCATACATTTTATTACTTAGAGTCCAACCTAACAAAATTCAACTCTTCCACCATATTGGCTGATGTGGTCTACTCAATAAGCCATAAGATATAGGAAACCCGTGTCGGGTTAAAGAACTTAACAGCTCCTCAACTTCGAATGTTTGGGCTACCTGCAGCTAATTATTTACGAGTTCCTCTTTAATGGAGTGCAGTCTCAATCTGAATGCAAAGCACACCATTAGGTAAATAGCAGAAAAGGATTTATTTCCCTTCCTACAGTATTATATGCTTAAATAAAATGCCTATAATTTTAAGTAAGAGCATAAAACACCTCAATTTATTAAATTTCTTATGATCCTCTGATCCCAATAAAATTTAGTATAGCAAATTCCCATGGCCCATTCTCCCCTAAGCTTTTGTCTCTGAAGGACAGTTATACATAATAAACTGTTCTATGATGTTTGCTACTATGGATACTGAGGTAAGCATAGGACTATAGTTGTTTAATAAATGTTTCTAAAATGAGGGACTCTGAGAATAAGTTCATTCATTCATTCATTCATCCCATAAATATTTACTGACTGCCTATTAAACACCAGACATTGTTTCCGTGTCCTGGAAATACAGCAGTAAACAAAACAGCAAAATCTTTCCCATCTTGAAGTTTATGTATTAGAAGAGAAGGAGACTCAATAAATAAATGTATTAAAGTGGGGCTCTGGCTCAGTTTCAGATTCAACCCTAAAAAACTGGGATACCAGGCTTCCCTCATTTTCCCATGAATCCCACGGTAAATTGGGGTTCCCTGCCCCATGGAAGTTATGAAAGAGAATGTTGGAGAAGCCGAGAGAATTGAATATTGTAGAAAGATTTCCAAGCCTGGTGAGAGTGGCTTCCAAGAGATGCCTTGTGAGCTCAGGGGACAAGCTTCCCCAAAATATGACTTGCCTGGGAAATTCAAAGGGCAAGAAGAGAGGTGAAGGTCCTTTGAGGGAACTAATTGCACACTGACCCATGGCAGATCAAAGGTGCCTGCTCTCCATGGGATGGTGTGCACACCCGTGTGTATGTGTGCATGCGTATGCATGTGCGTGTGTGTGTATGTGTGTGTGTGTGTGTGTGTGTGTGTGTGAGTCCCTTCAGCCACCAATTTCCAGTGAAAGATTCCACTGTGCGCTGTTATAGACAAGGCCTTCTGGGGGCTGGGGAACGGGTGCCTCAGTCCTCAGAGGGGATTTCAAATTTCTACCTCAGCTTCCTGCACATCGTGGCTTAAAAGAGTTTCTGACAGGGGGAAGTGCCTCCAGGACATGTCCACCCAGGTCGAGTTGGAGATGGGGGGAATCACTGTTAAGTAACTAGGAACATTTTGCCTGGTGAAAAACAGAATTAAGGGAAAGAGGATCCCCTTCACCACCACCCCTCACATTTGAAAAGCTATAGGTATAGTTTACTGACACTGAACATGAAACGATCTCATTTGAGTCACATGACTAATAGGAAAAGTGCCAGTCATGGCCTGTCTGCACAGATCGGTTTCCTCACTGCCTCCTATAGTTCTAAAAAGGCACAGGTGGCTCTTGTTTCTGAGTTCTGCTCCTGACCCTCCCCGTTCTTCCCCCCATTCCTCCCTGCTCTGCTGAGACCTAGGTCCCCCAACCTTCCTCTTGACTTCTTGGTTCTTCCATCATCTTTGGTAACCCACCCCCTCCATCACATTTCCTCTCAAAGTACCTAGAGTGGGAGCGCCTGGGTGGCTCAGTGGTTTAAAGCCTCTGCCTTCGGCTCAGGTCATGATCTCAGGGTCCTGGGATTGAGCCCCGCATTGGGCTCTCTGCTCAGCGGGGAGCCTGCTTCCCTTCCTCTCTCTTTCTCTGTCTGCCTCTCTGCCTACTTGTAATCTCTGTCAAATAAAAAAAAAAAAAATCTTAAAAAAAAAAAAAGTACCTAGAGTGGCTTGTGGTTTCTGGTTAGGTCCTGACTGATACAATCCTCCTAAGATAATTACACCTCTGAAGATCTTTAACAGAAAAATGAGAATTCTAAAATCCTAGATTGATAAAAGACCCACAAAATGATGTCGTCAAAGCCAATCCCATCACAATATGACTATAATCTAATTATGTTATCTTCTAATGACTATAACCCTCCAGCCTCTGTTAATTCCTGCTTTCTTGCTCTGGGTTGGGTACCACAGCTTGGGTATCCCTATGCAGTCAGCTTCAGTATCCTTATGCAGTCAGGCAGACTTCAGGTCTACCCAAGAAAGAACCGCCTAAAACCTCCAGAGGACACAGGTAGCTGCCCCGCCCATCTGTGACTGGGAAGAGACAGCCGGCACATTGTGGAAATGGCTTCTATCTACCACTGGTCGCCGGAACATGTTTGGTGACTCCTAAAAGCTCCTCCCACTCTTGCCCCAGTGGTTCCAATGAGGGCCATGAGTAAGTGGCCACGCCACCATGCTTACTTTCTTTTTTTCACTTGATTCTTTTTTTCACTTTGATTCTTTTTTTCACTTTCAGCATATGACTGCTAACTGCCCCCATTTGTCCATCCTCTAGGATGCAGTCATCTCCAGCCTTATGACAAATCTCCGCTAAGTCACAGGCAATGGGGAGCATGCCCATAGCACTCTGATGTTCTAGGTGCTGGGGAGGCCAATGCCATCAAAATAAGTAGACATCCTTGTCCCAAACCACAGTGGAGACACTGGGGTTTACATTCAGAACTATCCCAGGAACGAAGCCACAGGAATACCCTCCAAGCCACAACTGGGAAATTCTCCCTCCACATGCTGGGCCCTCTATGGAGACACTTAGAGGAAAAAATAATCCCACAAAAGAAAAATAAATCCAACAGACGAAAGGCAGGGCAGAGGGTCATGGAGTAACTTTTACACGTCTGCATTACACTTCCAATATGGGGTATGGGGAGTGATTCCCAATGTCATTTCATGGTCCTGGTAATGGCAATGCACACAGACACCTTTGGCTCCAGAGGCAGTCCGAATTCACTTGTGGTTTCAGGCAGACTGTCTTCGAGCAGGTGGTGTGGAGGTTGCTGACGGTTCTTTCAATCTGACAATGTACTTTCTTACCAATTCATGAGAAATGTGTGTGAACATGAACTTGAAGTTACGAGTATGTGTGAGCCCACATCTTCCAGAAAAGCCACATGGCAGTCACTCTTCCAGACCCATCACTCCTGTGTCCATGCCCCGTCGCCTTTGATGTCCCAGACTGTGCACGGCCAGAAGTCCCCAGCATGGGATATCTCAAAACACAGATTTACCAATGCCTGGACTGCAAGTTCTACATGTTCAAAAAAAAAAAAAAAAGTGTGGGACACCCTGTCCTAGAGACCACCTGCATTTCCATAAACAAACAAATAAATAAACGAGGTTCTGTTGAATATCAGTCACACTGCTTGGCACTTAAATGCAGGAAAGAGGAAAGTAATGGCAATACTGCTTCCATAATCCTAACTGGAAAGTTGCCTGTGGATTTCCCTTTTGAGCCCTGGGCTTCCCTCTCCAGCACCAGGAGCAGCACCAGCAGACGCGTGTGGGGGGGTCATTGTGCTTTGTTTGTGCATTGACCTAGTCACATTTTGTTAACTCAGGATATTGCTTTACACAGAGAAGAGCTGCTGTTTGCTTTTGATTTTATGTTTCACTCTGAGCTTCCTGACATCAGTCCCCAGTGCACCCAGCTATAAACAATGGGCCGACTATCCCATACTTCAGATATAGTCTTACACCAACTCCTATAGGGACGGAAGCACCCCGACGGAAAGCAGGGCTGGTGAGCCGGGAAGAAGGTAAAGCCGGGTACCATCCCCTAAGTCTGAAGGGGGAAAGTCCCATTATCTGATTTCCAGATAAAATAATAAGGAGACACCTTGATATAAAGCAAGAGATAATTCAATTGAATCTCCTTTTTAAAGCACTTTCTCCTGAATGTGTATGATACCTTCTTTTTTTTGAAACATGAGCTCCAAGCCATGAAATACAGCTTGACTGTATGTTAATCATCTTGGCTCTGAAGCCCAAAACTAGTCTGTCTCAATGTCTTTGCTAATGTCGAACTGTCCGAATGAGGCTAGACTGCGTGTGGTCCCATGAACAGGGATGTTGGGGTCTGACGGGGATTTGTATACACTCACTTTTCTCCAGCTCCTCTTTACTTTTTGCATTAAGGATTTAAGTGACTTGGAAGAGCTGTCACTCAGGTTCTTCCTCAGGCAGGAAAGTCGTCATCCTAACTATTCATATATGGAAACATAATATGTGTTATAAATGCAATAGTTAAGAGGAAGGTGGGAAAGACAGGGCCGTTCTTTGTTGTTCTGGGTACGCCAAGTCTTCACTTCTTTTCCTAAAGAGTCACCACCATGAGTTGAGGACAACCAGTGGCCTTTCCCATGCCACGCGGTTGGTGGGGTTAAACACAACTTCCTTTTTTTTTTTTTTTTCCCCAGATTAGTATATATACAGTGAGCCATCACAGACTCCTAAGACACGGGGCACAGTCCTTGTTTCTCACGGTATTGTTTGGAAAACTAAACTACTAAATTGATCAGGTATGGTTTAGTGTTTATACTTGTGGAAGGACTTCACATATATAAATTCACAAGCCAGACCATGCTTCCTAATGAGAGCCTTAGAAGAAACAGTCACATTCTTTTCTGTGCCTGCAGTTTCTTGCAGAGCAATGGGAGATGGATCTAAAATTTTGCAGTGACATGCTTGAGAAACTATCCCTTGGACTCGGGTTACTCTCTTTTAGTACTCATTGGAGGCATATGTAAGAGATCTCAGCTGATGTATATACAAGTCATGATGGGATGTGGTCTTACCCAGCTCTTCTGCTTCGTGGCTTGGAAATGTAAGACGATGGATGCTCTGTCTCCTTTCCATCTCCTGCCACATTCTCCTCAGCAACCCAGTATGCAAAGCGTGTGCCAAAGTTGCTCTACCCTCTGCCTTATTTTATTGAAAATGCATTGAGCTCATTTTAACTAGCCCAAATGTTCCAGATACATCACAGTTCTGCCAGTAAGGACCTACTCGGGAACTCATATGGGAGGACAGCTGTGTAAGGGACAAAAACATGTCACCAGCAAGCTCCACCTACTCAACTTGTAGCCACCCAAATGCGTCCTGCCCGCCCCTGGCTGGACCAGCGTGATACACAGACCGCATCTCTCCCATCAGATAAAGACGGACCGAGCAGCCCAGCAAAATGCAGTCAGAGCACGGTAGGGATCATCACATTACCATTATGCGGTCATCCATTACAGGGCACCATCCCATTGTGGGGATCACTGAATTTCCATCTCTTACCTTGCATCGTCGCTTTTGTTGGTTCTGAGAACAAAGGGATGAGCAAGAGGTAGATGAGGTAGACAAAGGAGAGCCCATTGTACCGGAACGCGCACGCTGCAGTTGGGAAGAGAGAAGAGAGGGAGAATGTCATTAATAATGGCAGGCTGCTGGGCCCAGGGTGCACAGACCTGTGTGGGTTCCTGCATCAGGGACTGCTGGATCCAATGGCAACCCAAGTGGGTATGTCAATTAGGAAGTAAAAACTGAGCATTTATTCTGTGTTTATCACTATGTTGAACATCATGAGGAATGCAGAATTAGAATGCATGGCCCCTGCTCTTAAAATCTAGCCAAGAAGGCAACACCCATAAACTACCTGAATGAAGGTAGTCCCGAAACAAGTCATCAATTAGAGAAAGCTGGAGAAGTTAAAATGGCTACAGAAATATAGAGGGCAACAGGACTGGTGAGGGTTTGGGATGTTCAGTTAAGGTTGGCCACAGAAGAGCGGAGACAGAACAGAAAGAAAATAGAAGAATATTTGTTCAGTGCTCCATGGCAGGGCTTTTCACAATTTATCTCATTTAATCCTCATTTTCTAAGTTAGAAATGCTCAGGTTCAGAAAGACTCATAATCATTCACCTGAATCTCCCAACTAGGATTTGACCAAGTTAAAATTAACCTTGGCCCTGCCAGGCTCCCGACCCCACACTCCTTCTTCTGCATCGCTTGTCCCAGAGCTAGAACTCTAGAGATTTGCTCCAAGGGGGTGCCTTCCCTCTCCAGATTCCCGTTTCCCCGTCTGTGAAGCGGACCTGATAACTGTTTCTAACTCATAGACTCATTCTGAGGAATAAATGGAATGATATATAATAATACTGTGGCTCAGCATCTTATGCACAGGAAACCCTCAAAAACACCAGCCTTTACCATAAACATTCTCATTATTATCCAGGGAGAAGAAAGCGTGCAGTGTTCCATGCAGAAAGAAAATGAGCACATTATAGCAATAAAAAATAAATTTATTGGATGACTAAAGAAAAACAAAAGATGAGAAGGACTAAGAATGAGTCTGCAGGATGAGGAAATTGGTTCAGTGATGATGCAGGTGGAAAACGTTGGAAGGAACATTGGTAGGAGAGAAAATGGAGGGCAAGAGACATGGTACCCAGACAGGGAGACCAGATCAAGAAGTTGCTAGCTCGAGAGGGGATTCGAACACTAGGAGCATGGCATAAGCCAGCCCCCAGCCCTTGCTTCTGGTGGCTTACTCCCGAAGCCAGCAGAGACACAGTAGAGGAAAGTGAGGACTAGTGTAGTAGGGAAGGAGGGAAGCCACAAATGGTGCTTTTTCATTCCAAAGGAATCATGCACATATTTGTAGCTTTTAAACAATCATGGGTATTCCTAACCTCCTTCATGAAAGATCCAAGGCGGGAAGAAACTTTCACACTATTCATAGGGCTGATAGGAATATATATAAATGAGACAATGTACAAAAATGAAAACATATGTTTGAATTGTCTTTGTAGATTTTTTTTCCTTCGGCTTCTTATTTCTCACCCATAGTGGAAGCTCCTTAAAAAACAATTCAAATATATCTGGGGATTCATTTAGTCGACAAATATTTATTGAGCATGTCCTACATGCTGGGACCCACAGAGGTTCTTTTCTACCTCTGGGAACTTACATTTTGGGGGGAAATGTGTGGTAAACAGCAAACATGATAAAAAGTCAATCACAAGGAACCCTGGAAAACAAGCACTACGTGAACAGGAAGCCAGCAGGGAAAGGGGGAGCAGGGGGCCCTGGGGGGAGGAGGACTGGTTGCAGCATTCAGGAGAAGCACTGAAGGTGGACTATTGTTGGGAGAAAGTGAGATGTGGGCCAACGGGTGAGATGGGTGAGCCTGTGGACAGAGCCTCCGTGGGTGCCAGAGGGGTCTTGTTGCTGAAGAAGGCCTCACCTATGTGACCTGCCCCAGAGAGCCCCACAGGGAGCCCAAGGTGCCAGGAGAGTCCCAGATGAGGACAGATCATGTGGACTTACAAGAGATCCGAAGGCCATGGCGGTCACTATGAGGTGTCAACTGAGTGCCGGCTGTTCAAGTTTGCAAGCCCAGTTCCTGCCCCCACCTGCAGCTCCACGCCCCACCAATGCACCAATGCATACCCCACGTTCTGCGCTGCTGCCCAACTGAACTGCCAGCACCTTCCCCATGTTTTGCTGCTTCCTGCCTCTAGGTCGTGCCAGCACTCCTCCCTCCGACTGCAACACCTTCCCATTCTTCCTCCACCAGGCATATCGCTACAGGGCTCCCAAGTTTCCTTTTCTGGGTCACGGTCCATGTCCACAACCTCCCCAAACAGATGCATTTCACTCCCTGGTGCCTTTTCCAGAACACTTGTCATTCAGTGTCACAGGTTTTGGTTAGATGCCCGTGAGCATCTCTGCTAGCGCCACGGCCCAGGGCAGGAGGTACTTGTGCCCAGGTAAGGAAGGAAGAGTGAATAAATGAATGAAATGGAATGAGAAAGGCATGAGGGCATGTGGGAAGGAAATCAGGGCATGGTCACATAAAAACGTCACAGCTGACATTTCAACAACAATAAACAAAATAAACACCTAATCAAGTGGAATGTTTCTTTCTTTTTAGTCTTAGGCTGTTTCTGCAACATTGAAATTAGTATTGCGCAGCAAATTTCTGGGTATTTCTGAGTATTTCTCGGTAAAAACTAAAACAGAACTCACTTGTATGATCATAGCACTTTAAGGAGCATTGTCAGGGACCCATCTGCTGGTAATTTATCTCATTAATAGCTTACAGCAACGTGCTTGTTCTGTGTCAAGCCCCGATGGGTACACTTCATGTACGTTAACTCATACTATTACTATCCTCCTTTTACACAGACCATTATTACTCCCTTTTGACACATGAAAAAGCAGAAAGCACAACTAAGGAACCAGGCGGTGGTCTGTACCTGGGATTCTAGTGCCCGACACTGCACCATCACTAGGAAGCATCATGGCCCCAGCATGAAAACATATCCTCACCTGTCCGTCCTGTCCCTAGTTAACCCTCAGGGGTTCAGTGAGCCGGAGCCCGGCCTCCACAGGATGGCAAAAGCTCTTGTATGGATCTTGCTGTTTCTGTTTTATAACCTCATTCTGTAAGGTTTCACATTATGCATGGTGGAAATGTATTTACGGAGGAAATTCTCCAAGATTAACTTTGGGGGCAGGGAGGAAAGGAGCCTGCTCTTGGTTTCCCACATCACAGCCTGCAGTTATCATTATTTATAGCAAAGTCTGAAGAGCCTCAGGAGAGAACAGGGACAACCCAGGGTGACAGGCAGCCTCCAAATGGTCTCCAGTAATCGCCATCTCCTGGTTGTCACACCAGGATGTCCTCCCCTGCTCTTGAATATGGTCTGGAACTAATGACTCATTTCCGGCGAATAGAAACTGTAGAAGTATCGCGATACTGCGTGGCAGCTTCTAAACTGAGTGTTCCTCTGCCTCTCCCCTTGTTCGCTGTCAAGGAAGCCAGCTGCACTGTTATGAGTTGTCCCAGGGAGAGGTATATGGCAGGGGACTGTAGTCGCTAGCCAGTAGCTAGCCCTCACCAGCGAACAGCCACAAGAGTTCACTTGGAAGCAGCTCCACAGTCAGGAGCCTCACCACCCCTTTGGCGGCAGCCCTGTGGGATAGCCTGTGCCAGAGGTGGCCTGCCACCAGCCCCCCAAGCCACACCTGGCTTCCTAACTCCCAGAAACTCAGTGTGTTGCTTTAAGCAGCTAAACAGTTCGGTAATTTATACGCAGCAATAGACATCCAAACTTCAAAACAAAACAAAACAAAAATAAGCCACTTGTAAAAACCCAACTTCATTTATTTTTGCCTGAAATTATCCCATTTGACTGATGACAGTAGCCCAACTGCTGAATTCCCTACTTTACTTTTTATGTATAAAATTGCTACCCAAGAGCTCCCCCAAGCTGATGGGGACTTCAAATGACATTTCTAGGGGAGTTATCCCCATCAAGGGCAAAAATATGCCTTTGAACTTGTCGATAAAACATATTTGAGCTAGAAAAGCCTTAGAAGGCAAATAGCAATGGTTCCTTTATCAAGCATGATGCTGTCTTTGTTCAGGAGCATTTATTACTCTTCCTGAGGAGCTCCCTTACTCTACTGCATAGCGTTCCCAGATACCCAACACCTCTCACTCTCAGGTCACCTGGACCTCTGCCCTCTGCCTCAAAATTTTGACTATTGACAGTACAGTTTTTTGAAATGCACACCAAGTTGTTCAAAGGAGAAAGATTCTCTGTTCTGGTAAATAACACACTGTCGTTTCCACGATTCCTACCTGGTTTTAACCCCCCGGAATCATGTGGAAACCTCTCCAAAGGGATGACAACAGTTGACAAGAATTTCCCAAACAAAAGAACTTGCCAAGCCTAGAGAGTTCACAATTACAAAATGAATCAACAAGTTATCAAGTGGAGTGCTTTATAAACATTAATATCATCATCTGAAATGTAAACAATTGACCTCGCCTCATTAACAAACTTCATTTTCTAAAGATAAAAGCTGGCAAAAACTCTCCAAGAAGGAAATGATTTGACTTTGACAACTTAGTTTACCAAAATAGAAAGCGGAAATCTCTTGCAAGTATGAAATTGTTTAGATGGTCATGTAACATTTATAAAAATACTTGATTGTAGTTTGTGTACAGATCTCTGACTTACAGTGGGGTTACACCCCAGTAAAACCAAAGTACGCTGAAAATAACCCAAGTCGAAAATGCATTGAATACACCTAACCTACTGAATGAGTATCATAGCTCAGCCTAACCTGCCTTAAATGTATGCAGGGTGCTACAGTTGAGCAAATCATCTGACACAAAGCGGATTGTATAACCATGTGTGGACTCATTCATGTAACTGACTGACTTCCATACTGAAAGTGACAAACACAATGGCTGTATGGATACAGAATGGTAAGAATGTAACCCTCCCGCTTGCTCACTCAGGAGGGCTGGGAGCAGCCGCTGCTGCCCAGCATCATGGGAGAACACTGCACTGCAGGTTGTGAGCCCAGGAAGAGATCCAAATTCCAAATTAAAAAAAAAAAAAAAAAGCTTTCTATTGAATGCATATTGCTTTTACTACCCTCATAAAGTCTAAAAATCGCTAAGTCCAATCATTGTCAAGCCAAGACCGTCTGTATAATAATTTCCCCATCATTACAATAAGATCATGGAGAAGTTTACGAACACTTTAATTTGCCTTTCCATAATAGTTGGAGGCAATAATTTTAGATTATGTTATTAAAGGTAAGTGCTCTCAGAGCTGAATTTTTAGCCAGATGTGATCTCCTATCTCCATACCCTTTAGCAAGGCCAAACAACATCTCACTATTAATGGCCTGGGAGACGATTCCTTAAATGTTTCGACTCTCCATTTCAACTAAGTACATTCTAAATGCTCTTTAAGGCCTCCAGAAGCTTTGTTTATTTTAACAGTTGCCAGAGGAGTAGATACACAGTACTCAGAATAAGCAACTTCAATATCAAGTGACAAACTGTTCTGTCAATTCGGTGAGTCCAAAAGTTTTTGTTCTTTCATACTTTTAATATTTTTTCTTCTTGACTCTGAAGCAATCAGTTGTTTTTAAAAGGATGTTCTCTCGGAATCCTGTTTTTTGTTCGTTTTTTTTTTTTTAAATGACAAGAGAATCAATTGCAAATATTTATCATGATGTAAGAAAAAAAATTAAACAATGGTAGATGTTCCCTAAGGAAAACTCTCAAAGAAATGAGAGACAGGAAAAAGGCTGTTCGGTCCCCTGATTCATTGCCTATTTGTGTAGAATTCTTTTCCCCATTATACACTCCTGTGGTTTACATCCGGTTAAAGTTACAAATGTCTGAGTAAGTGGCGCTTTAGAACTGACAGTCAAGACCCAGTGCCCTGAGCTCTTCCCGTTTCCTTTATGTCTGACCTCCACATGGATGAGAGGTCTTGTCCCAGTAGCTTCCTTCGGGAAGTTACAGAAGTAATTTCATCAAGAAGGATGCTAGCAGAAAGTTTCTTCCACAATAGCGCATAAAAGCCAAGACATAGTCTTGCACACTTATTTTTTCAGGCTTTTATCAGGTAACACCTGCATTATATTCTTTGTGCATGGCCTAGGAACGTTCATACATTTGTGCTACAAAAAGCTAATAGAAATAATTTTCAAAGAAGGAACTATGTTAACCCATTGGGGGAAAGTCCCTATATTTTAACATTACATGTTGACCCAGAGATGTATGAATGGTGACTTTGGTGCTAGGAGTTTGTCAGTATAACACTGACTCTGTCAGTCGTGTATTTCTCACACTTCGAGAAATAGAAGTATCCCACCACAAAAAAGAAATAGTGATGATGTGACACGACGGAGGTGTTAGCTATACCGATGCGGGAAACAAAGGCAGAAGAAAAGTTATTAAAAGTTATTAAATTTAAAGTTATTAAAAGTAATTAAAAGTTATTAAATTTCCTTACTACCTAGAGCCACTGACAAGTCCTTGAAAGAGGCAAAGCGAGAGTCCTCTAGGGACTCAACTGCTTCCACCATAATACTTTGCTAAGGGCAAAAGGCAATCCTTGCCTGACCGCCCCTCCCACCCAACCAGGATCCTGTGAGTCTACTTTAACATATAAAAATTCCTTTGGAAACTTCATCTCAAGCCTCCAAGATACATGCTGGCAATCATTCCCAAGCATATGGCCCACGGATATACTTCTGAAGGGTCTCATGACTAAGGTTTTATTAGATGGTAATAAATGACATTTCCCAACAACAGCTAGCCAGCCCCTCAAGGTCCTCATAGAAGCTCTTTTGCCCATGGGTCCTGTCCCCGTGATTTAATAAACCACCATTTTGCACCAAAGACATCTCAAGAATTCCTTCTTGGTGGTCAGCTCCAGACTCTACCCCACTGAATCTCACTTATATTCTAAAACTTCATCAATAATCACAGTGGTCTTCATTTTGCAATATATATCAAAGCAACGCACTATATACCTTAAACCTACACAATGTTTTATGTCAATGATATCTCAGAAAAATGGGAAAAGAAGAGAAATATGATATTGTACATTAATTGCATTAAAGAAATTGGTTAAAAGAATGTAAATTTAGAATAAAGCATCAAGGACAGTAAGACTTTTATAAGGTAATGGATGGCAAGGTCTTAGAACCCAATTGTAGCAGAAAATCATAACCATTGCTAAAATCATAACCATTGCTAAAATTTCTAAGCCAGTTTAAGGAAAAATCAGATGAAAGCATCTTATTCATAAAGGATAGAAGACTTTGGTCTGAGTTTTCTACTTATGCAAAATAACCGGGAGTATTATCTGTAAAATATGAGTTGAACCAGGAGTCACTAAAATCTTAGTTGGTTTTTTTGGGGGGGGGGGCTATGAATTTAAACAGGTATTGCCTTTTAAATTCTTATGAAAAGGAGTGATTCTGTTTTCTGTTTTAATTATTTGAATACACATCAACAAATATTACTAATCATATTAACAGTTTAAATGAGTTTTCTAAACTCATCCTGACTGATTGTACAGTTTGCATAAGACAAATGAAAGAATATGGTGCTTTTTTCCCTCTTTTATAAATTTTTTATATGTTATTCACCGTTTCATAAGTTTCCCCACAGAAATTTGTCATATTTAAACTGCAGATCCTTCTGCTCGAGCTTGACCTTGCTAATGCTAAGAAACTCCCTGGGATCCAAGAGAATAATAGCACAGATCATCTCCTGTGATTGCAAATGAGAAAACAAAGCTTTTATGCTAACAGTTCCTTAAGCTATCTGAAAAATTATATTAGGAATTAGATCTATTGCATTAGGAGTACAAGAGCCTTGCATTTAAATCCACAGTTCCTCAGATTAGCCAAATAAAACTTGCCCACATTAGGGTGGGCGGGTGAATGCTGACAGAGGTCAGACTTTGCAACTGTTGATTCACCCACTCATTTTAGTAGCTTTTTTTTTAAATCTATGGAAGAGGAGAGTCAGTGTTTGCAGACTGGGAGACCTAGAGTGAAGATGAGGCTAGATTCATGTCACTGTGTTTACTGATTTAGAAATCATTCCTCTCCTTCGTACTCACATTTATTCTCCGGGGAGGAATGTACCTTTTAACTCAGTCTTAATTCACTTCTGTGTAACTGAACAATTTACAAAGCTAGGGGTCATTATACCTCTCCGGCAGTCTTTTACTAGCAGAATATAGACCCTCTTTTTTAAGTTTTCAAATTATTGATCACAATGAACCCTTAGCCTGTAAAAAAGATTAATTGTGAGAATTGAAATATTTATTTTCCTCAGTTAAAACATTATTCTTAAAGAGAGCTGATTGTCATTCATGTTTAATTTATACTCACTTTTCAGTTCCAGCTTTTGACTTTTAATTAACTCTGCCTTCATGAATTCGATCTTACTTATTTTTGATGAATGCTACTTTTCTGTAATTTTCCCACAGGTTAACTTCTCTTCCTAAAATTTATAAATTCTACTATATGACAAATTCACTATAGCAGGGTTTTTACATCACTGGTTCCCTGAAAAATCTCAGAGAAGTGCTTAGGACCCTAACCATAAAGCAAAGCTCCTTACTCAACTTTTGCTTACTTAGACTTGATAATCTCCAATCTTTCGCAAGACCTTTACAGACTCATGGAGACTTCAGATTTAGAAACTCACTCTCCACCGTGTGGGTGTCAGTATCTCTAAACTATTAGGTTGAACCACTGAACTAGACAGGTCATAAATATTTAAATAGTAGCAAGTTCATAAGAGTCAAACTGTGTTATAAATGAAAAATAAACATCACTTCCATTTCAGAAATAAGAGAATCAACCACAATGCCATCCTACCTGTAAGCAACTTGTGACAGCAGCTATGGAAAGGCGGGGTGGGGAGAGGGTGGGACAGCCAGGACAGAAACACGGATGGGTACAAGTATAAATGTAGACTTTGTGTAAGCGGCAATGGCTTTTTAATAACAGGAGTGATTTATTGCCTGCCGCACGTTCCTTCTTTGAAGGACTTCATGAACTGAATTTTGTGTGTAGGCTTCCCCTGTAGCTTGCAGAATATTCCCCATTATTCTTGGCAGCATCCTTCGTGGTCTGACATGCACACTAGCACAAGAAGAAATCAATGCAGTTTGCTAAAGTCAAGTTTCTTCCGTCTTCAGCATACAATGCTGCTTGGTGCTATGCTTTGTTCAACAACGATTATGGCTCAAAACTGATGAAAAATGACCATTTTTATCTTGACAAATTTACTTGAACATCCTGCCTGCTTCTTCCTGGGAACGCCCTCTTCCCTGCCATCTATAGGCCTATTGTTATTGGCTTCCAAGTATTTCTGGTGCCAGAGAAGTAGTAGACACAACTTTCATGGCATGAATTCAGCCCTTGACTGTGTCTGGGCTTTATGCTTATGACACCACACTAATGAGGAACAGCTTCTGACCACAGTGTCAGATCCTCACTCCCAGAACAATATCCAAAATAGCAATGAACTGGACTAATGCCTCAAGATTAGCCACTTCTGCCAAATCTCTTTGTTCTAACCGCAGAACTTTTGACCTTGGATTTAGTCCCTTCTTTATCACTTCAAATGCTGATTGCACACAAAATCTGTCTCTGAGAATGGAGTGGGTACAAAAGAATCCTTGTGGTGAACAAACCAGAGATGTTTGGGCTTGCCCACCCAACCACATCCCACTCCACAGACGGCCTTGGCCTTTCCTGCTCTCTTCCTTACTACCCTTCTTTTCAGTATCTATGTACATTCTCCTGCCTTATCAAATTAAGGTACTTTAAAAATTGTTCACAGGGTGCTCTATTTGGAGATGAGAGTAACAATTCTGGTAATGTGTTTAAGCTTACTCCGGGTGTTTTCATTGGCTCACAACCTTGACCTTTTAACGCGCTTGATTTTTGGTCAGTAGATACAGAAGTCTTGGACCTCCTATATTTCCAGGAATAAGATGACATTTATTCTTCCTAATCCATCATTATGCCTTGTATTTACTAGAGGATCCATAACGGGTCGGAACTTTCCCCAGTGCCCCCCCAAGGTGAGACTGGGTAGAATGGTCTATCTCCAAAGGGCAGGGGTATATCATGAGCCACTGTGAAGCTAAGCTCCATGGTTCATAACAAAATTCTACAAAATTCTGGTTACCTCTACAAATGCCTTGACTAAGTCACTTGGTAATATTTCATGGGGAAACAGGGAGGCTGCAGAACCCTGCCACTATTGGCCTATCTCTTGGAAAAGCTCTAGCAACAATGAACTTCCCTAAACAAACCTCTGTTCTAGCCAGAGGCCCCAATTAGCCATTCCCTAAATATGCATATCACCAGGCCCTAGGCCACCTTCGAACATGGGCTCTTTCCAATTCATTACTCTATTTCCAGTTTCTATCCCAAAACACAATATGGATTAAGTAAGTATTTACTGAGTGAGTAAATAAATGCCTGCCTCTTTCTTTGCCAGCTTGTTAATACCTCTGCCCAATAGTGTATTCGAAATTCCTAAGCACCCTTTCACCTAGCTCAGATGTTTGTCTCCTCCCAGAGAATGGCCTAATTATCCCATTAAAAAAGTAAACTTTTCCAAATAAAAAAGCATATATGTCTGGCCATAAGGGGATAATTCAATAAGGATTGTCAGTCACACCATGCAGCTCTGTGCAATAGTCACGAAGAATGATTTTTGCACGTGTGAATGAACATTAAAAGATGTTCATAATACACATGGTTAAAAAAAAGGTTATAAAACTGTATAGAATAGGACAGGTCTAAGAGGTAGATATTAACAATATCCCCCACTTTCAGGAAACTAAGGCTCTGAAATGATATGTAACTTGTCCATGGTCAAGGTGAAATTTGGACTTAATTCCACTCAGGGATCCTTCACCAAGGACGACTCCAGCATCTGTACTCTGCCCTACTGCACTCTGCTACCCCTACTACACATTGAGAACATCTATAGGAATATATCAGACTACTACCGGGGGTCGCGTCTGAGAAAAGACATTGAAGGAGGGAGAACACTGTCTTTTTATCTTACTATGTTAAAGTTCCCTGTTATATGTGTATTTTGTATTTTAAAATAAAATCAAATCTAAGATAAAGTAATCTCTTCCATCTCTGCATACTCACAACATTTGGCTTTCTCACTCTTATGCCTTGACTACATAGATCCTGGTAGAATTTTCCTGTGTAAACATATTACTTTCTTGATTAAGCCCCTTAAAAGTAGGGCTTGGCTATCATTGTGTCTTTGGAAACCTAGTATAATACCTCACACATTATAAGCACACGATGACTGTGCAGAATGAATACAGAGATGAAAGGTTGAACTCCCACTGCCCTTAAGAACAGAAGGGTCGGAGAAGAGCTATTATAACTGACTATGGTGTAAATGTTCACCAGCTTTCACTAGATAGATCATTCTGCAACACTCCATCTGACTGACATAATGACATGGCTACAAAAACATCAAAAATGAATGAGATGGAAGTGTCTGTTGGGAAAAAAAAATGAGGGGAGGGTAATAATTTTCTCTCAGGCATCCAGGAAGAGGCAAGAAAAAAGAGTTTCTTTTCTTTTTAAGATTTTATTTATTTATTTGAGAGACAGAGAGAGACAGAGTGAGAGAACATGAGAGGGGAGGTCAGAGTGAGAAGCAGACTCCCCATGGAGCTGGGAGTCCGATGTGGGACTCAATTCCAGGACTCCGGGATCATGACCTGAGCTGAAGGCAGTTGCTTAACCAACTGAGCCACACAGGCACCCAAGAAAGAAGAGTTTCTTAAACCTTGAACCTTTTCTGTCACAAAGAAGTGAAGCTCCAGGGAGCTTCTGTGGGAAGAAAAAGGTGTGTGAAGTTAAACTCCAAGTCTTAAGCATTATTTCTCACAAAGGGATTCAGTGAAAATCCTACTTCATCACAAGAAGCTCTATGAAATTTTAGTCAGCTCTCCAAGACGGAAAAACATTTATTAACCTCATAAAAAGGTTAATAAAGTGGGGAGAAGGGGCTTTCCACTGTCCATCTTTAACAAACATTCCCTGAACCTCATAACCTGACTCCTAACTAGTGACAACCAGAAGAAAAAGTCAAAATATTAATCCCAGTAGAGCTGCATTAAGCAAACCCATTAATATCCCAAGCCTCAGCTTCCCTTTATGAAAAAAGAAACTCTATCAGGTATAATTTTTTTAATGTTACTAGGGGCTAGTTCAACTAGAAACGCTCAAATAACCCATGGCATGAATCACAAGGAGCTGTCCCGGGACCACTTCTCTGCTAGCGAGCCTGAGTTCCCAGCTGGACAGCGCCTACAGGGGGTGGTCTGAGTGAGGCTTAGAGGTCCATCTTGGGAGCTGGAGGAGAAACATGGGAGCAGGAGTGTTGAGAACAAAACATTTCCAGTCAACACAAAAGCAAACACACCCTTCAGGGCCTACCTCGAGGTTTTCTTCCTTTTCTTTTTCAGTTAATGGGTGGGAACCTTGTAAACCTAAACTTACATGATTTGGGCTGAATCACACAATGGCCAACAAGACCCCCAACACCAGTAAGTACTAGCATAGTAAATCAACTAAACCTTCATAGTAATAAAATAAGCTGGAGGTCAAGGCCAGGGACACAGAGGTCATGAGTTGTCATTGTCTTCTAGTTGAATGTACACCATCCTAACATTGCTCTGTATTTTTAAGCTGACTAGCCTTTCTTTGGCACAAATGAATCTTGAAGAACAACTCATTCTTCTCACTTTTGTCTCACACAAAGATCAGATTGGTGGGTGTTTTCTCAGCTATCATCTGGAACCTGTTAATTTTTGCAGCAGATTGCCTAAAAATACAACCTGGAGAATAATGGAAAGCAAACTCCCACTTTCTCTTACTCATTTTCTTCAGACATATAACCTGCAGTCCCCAAATTCCTCTTCCCAGGGCCTCTTCAGACTGCAATTAAGTGGGAGGGGGGGATTTCAATGGAGAAAGGGCACAATTTGGTTCCAGCAAATTATACCAAACCCATATACTAGTATGTAGGAATGTAGAAACACACCAGACTGAATCAATCTGGAGCTTTCTATGAATCAGAGATAACACTTTCTGGCACAGAAGTCATGGTCACTAGAGCGGCCATTACTTCCTTCATTTTGCAGAACTCATTCACGGTGAGTCCAGCAAGCCGCTCCACCTGCCAGCCCCCACCATTCACAGCCTGAGGGTCTAGCCCACACCCCTCTTTTTCCTTCCTGTTCATTCCTAACCAGCAGCTAGTATAGGACAGTCTTCTCACTCAGGCAAATCTGAATGTGATCAGTTTACAGATGAAGACCATCAGGCAGACAGATGTATATGTTTTAACTTTATTTCATGTCTAGCTACTCTAAAAAGCTGATTTGTTGTGTTTTATTACAAGATGGAGGTATTTGTATTCAATTAGTGGCAGGACCAGAGTCTCTTAGAAGGAGTATTTGTGTGGATGTTTTGTGTGATAGATTCTTGGGGTAGAATAAGAGATCCTGAGGAGTCCAGGTAAGGTCACAAATGCTCTGTTAGAGAGGATGATGCTGTCTGGGCTTCAAAAGTGGAGAGTAAGTAGAGCAAGAACATTGATCATGGAGACGAAGCCAGATATGTAAGTTCTGCAGGACATGGCATGGCCTCCTTCTGGGACATGGGGAACTCATGGAAGGCTTGGTGCAAGTGTGAAAGGATTGTTCTTTGCATCCAAATTGACATGAGGTAGAACTGACACAGGCCGCAGACCCAGAAAGCTCCGAGGCAGAAGGGCTTGGGGAGTTTTGCAGAAATCATCCTCAGAGTTCTCACAGGCCAAGCAACTGGGGCTCAGGGGACAGGAAAGCTCCACATGACAGCCATTGTAGATGCACTTGCTACCGAAACAACCAGTCTACGTCATCCATTTTGATTAAAAAACCAATCAGTTCAATTAGGAGAAAGAAGTAGAAAAGGGAACCCCAGTTATCGGATATCCAACAGAATTAATTTTTCTCTTTATAACACTTGGTTGAATCAATCAAATTTTAAAGAGCATTTGTCAGGTTCTAGGAAAATAACTTGCTTGTGCTGTTCAGGTTACCAAGGCTTTATCTCATTTGAGATAAAGTCTACAGTCCTGTGAAGTAGGGATTGTCCTCAACCCTTTACAAAGGGCACATATCACTCAAGGACTAGGATGTAGAACTGGAACTCAAAGCGTGGATTCCAGAAGCTCTCCTTCATTCGCACTGGCCATCCATTGCCACAGAGACACAACCACAGGGGGTTTGTCCTGCAGACTTCCTCCTTTCTCATCGCTCCCCCTGGAACACACAGGGTTTGGGTTTGGCTCCCCATGCGACTGAATTTTACTTACCCTTAGAAGCTGCAATCCTACTTTTTTGACTCTTTTATCCAATGAGAACTCAATTCTAATGATCTGAGATGGTGGAAACCCCACTCGACATGATGCTGCCAGCAAATGTGAGCTTCCCCCTTGCCACTTGCAAGAAACTAAGTCTGAGATAGAATGGAATGGAACGCAAGGCTCCCAGCAACATCTTCCTAAGATACAAATGTGATCATGTCCCTCCTTTGTCTGCAACTAGCTGTGGGAGAATGGCACTAAAAACAATTATTATTTTTTTTAGTTTGTTTGTTTTGTTTTGTTTGTTTTTACAGATAGAGATACAGCAAGAGAGGGACAAGCAGGGGGAATGGGAGAGGAAGAAGCAGACTCCCCACTGAGCAGGGAGCCTGATGTGGTACTCAATCCCAGGACCTAAGCCAAAGGCAGATGCTTAAGGACTGAGCCACCCAGGTGCTCCACTAATAACAATTATTAGTCATATGCATATTGTATCATCTATTTTGTCCTTACGATAGAGACTCAACATCATCTGGCTCTTTGCTTTGTCCGTTTCCCCCAGAATGAGGCTGCCCCATAGCATTTGCTAAGTGAATGAGTCGAGGACAGAAGGGACCCCTGCATGAAGATATTTTTTATCTTCCCAAAGCCCCACATGGCACTGTCATTTTTATTTTAAAGATGAACACAATGTGACTCTGAAAGGATGCGTGTTGGTAGCTGGAAAACAACAGGATAAGAATCAAAACCAGATCAATCCCTCCATTTCAGACTTCTGCTTCCTTCCACTGACACCCCTCCTCAGTAGTCCACACTCTCTAAAATCTGGACAACCCCTCTCAGCCTCAGGCCTCATCACACCACAAACTCCAGTCACCTACTTGCTTTTCCTGAAGTATTCAAAAATTTTCGTTCCTCCTTTCCTTCTGATGGGCTATCCGATTTCCCGGAAAGTCCCTCCACTTCCTTCCCCTTCAAATGCATCTGGTGAAACCAGCTCTAACACTGCGCGCTGGCCGAACTTCACCCCAGCCTCCCACATGCGCACCCTGACTTAGAGGGTTCCTACACACATCTTTTACTCTTGAAACTGTTTACTGATCATTAACACTCTTAGGTTGATACATTGTGCATCTCTGACCCTTCCTTCTTCCTGAGCCCCTCTTCCATTCTCTATTAAAGCCCTGGCCTAGATGGTAATGGGAAGCTAAATATGGAACAAAATACATCACTACGAAAATACAGGAAATTTTTAAAAATCTTACTTGAATTATAATGCTTACTGGAATACACACACATACACACACACACACACACACACACACACACACACAAATACTGCTTTGAGAAGGAAGGAAGAAAGGAAAGGGGAGGGGAGGGGCCGGAGAGGGCGAGCAAGAGAGAGGAAATGCATACTTTCCATAATGAAAATCCTAATGAGCACATGTGGTGATTGGAGCCCTGGGAATTACCCAGGACGGAGACTAGAATGATCCTCTCACACTCCTAGCATCTAGTATAACGTTCTGGCATGGAGTGAGTGACAAATAAATATATGTTATATTGAACAGGATGAATAGGACTTACAAGAAAATAGTACTTATTATGATATACATATTTTTGAAAATTGAGAGTATGTCAATGGTGGGAAATGTTAAAATTACAAATAGCCATAAAAATGAAATTAATGTAAAGTTGACTTTTAAAAACATATCTTGCCTCTTCTAGTGACAAGAAAATTCAGTATGGAAGTGCTAATAAACAGGTTAATGAGATTGACAAGTGGGAAAAGTAAGTAAAAGGAAAAGTTATTATTATTAAATACCCAAACACTAAGAGCAAGTTTACAAATTTGCCAGTAATTGTTCTGAAGCGATAGATGTGAAAAACAGTCATCTGGTGAGAATGGACCCCTGCTTATAAAGCCAAGCTCTCTTATAATTTAAAAAAAAAATGATACAAATAAATAATTCAAGTTTTTTTAACTTTATTTTTTATTTTTATTTTTTGTTTTTAAAGATTTTATTTATTTATTTGACAGAGACACAGCAAGAGAGGGAACACAAGCAGGGGCAGAGAGAGAGAGAGAGAAGCAGGCTTCCCGTTGAGCAGGGCCCCCCCCCCCCCCCCCGCCAACCCCACCCATGAAGGGCTCGATCCCAGGACCCTGGGATCATAATCTGAGTGAAAGACAGACACCCAATGACTGAGCCACCCAGATGCCCCAAGTTTTTTCTTTTAAATGAGAAGAATTTTTTTTTTTAAGGTGAAGAAGCTGAAAGTGTCATATGTAAGAAAAAGAGGATTTTTGAGCCCAAATTGCACCTCAATGTCCGAGGTTTTTCTTCTCATGGAACAACGTTAAGTGGTGTGCGTTTTAGGATAAAAGTGAGTGCCAATCGGTGGCAGAAAATGGCCAAATCCTCAGCGTCCCTCTGGGCCCTGAGGCCTTCAGAGTGGACGCCTCAGCCCCTGACCAAACTACCCTCAGGGCAGGCAGAGGCCTATGTCTGCGCACAAGCACCTCTCCCCAAGCGATACTCTTGGTCGTCCTTCGTTCGAATGTAAACCCATTTATCTGACTCTAGACAATAAGAGTGTTTTTCCTCTGCAAATACGTAAGAACACGGTGCCTGAGCTCCAGGAGTTTACAGCCTCGATGGACAGTGACGAGAGAACAGCTTTATGCTCTGGGGCATTCTTTGAACGCTGAAGATTTGATTCCCCACTTTGTTTCTCTATCTCTTCACATCCCCTAAACACATCATACTCACTCTTCTGCCCTCTTTCCCCAACTTTTCACCACAAGAGCATAAAGCCCTCATGCCGGGGTTTCATTTGTGCTTCTGTCCAGCTACAGAAAGTCTTCATCGTTCTCCAAGGGGGGAGCACCCCTCCAGGGTCAGAGGCAAGGTGGCAATGGGAGGGCTCTGCGTGCCACCCGGGTGTGCTGGCTCCTTCTGCCTTTCCACCTCCCACCTTCTGAGCGGGCTCAGGACCTCAACCACAATAACCTGAGGGCAGCTCCCACTGCTGCTGCCTCTTTTCTGGTTTTCTTTCTCTTTTTACTGCTTTCTGTGTTTCCTTCTTAATCACTCAAGGGTCTCATTCAGTACGTCATCTCTTCAACACTGGATGCTGGTTCAAGCACTTCCTTGGCTGTGTTCCCATGAAGCCTCGTATGGACTCCTATGTGTAGGCAACACTTGAATTTTTGCTTTCAAGTCTTCCCTACCCACCCACCTACAAAACTAGAAGCACCTAAAGGCAGCAACTATGTTCCTGTATCCCTGGGGACTTGACACGGATAAAGGTCCTGAAACCAATATATGGGATCAGAATTTAAAGACAATTAGAATAATGAAGAACTCTCACTTTGATGCTCTTGTAATCAGTGCTTGATTGCGGAAACCTAGATGAAATGAAGCCCTAGGACTACACACCTTGAAATTATAAATCTGGAACATTCTCTGTGACTGTCTATTCATTGGATTTCCACATTAAGGGAGACTTCTCCAGCTCTACAGAGCAGAAATAAGAAACGTTCATGGGAGAATGTTTAAAGCTCCTGGCCAACTGAGAGAACTGTATTGCTTGGTTCTGCTATGTTCTAATTTTCTTTATTCTTCAAGCCCTCGTATAATCAATTGATTGATTGCTTTCTTTATCTCCTGTACTACTTCCTAGCTACTAATAAAGAAGGCCATGTCAACCAAGGTCGTAGCAGAGCACAGATAGTACACTCAAATCAAGTCACTGAAGAAAGTATAAAGAAAGGGGCTATATTGAGTGGGTAGCCTGGGTTACAAAAAAGGTGCAAAGGATAGCAGAGGACCAGAGGACCATAAGGGGGGGAGGGGAGAACACTGTACCTGCACTCTCTCCTGCTGCCCTCCAATCCCTTGCCACTCATTGGCCAAGAGCAAGGGCAGAAAAGCAACTTAATATAGTCCATGCAGGGTAACCTCCCAGTGCCCGAGGGTGGCCTGTGCCTAGTGGAGTAAATGGAAAATTTCCAACACAGTAACTGATGCCCACTGAGACCTGCAAGTGCAGAGAAACATGGGAATTAGCCCATGCCCATGGGAATTAGCCAGGTAACTATACAAGCAGCATTTAGTTTTATTTTGTTATCAAAGAAACTGCTCTCCTGATACACTGTTTACAAATCAAGACAGAAATTATTAGTCTGCTCAGTGTTAATGATGCATGCACATGTGTGTATCCTCTGCACTGACCAGTGGTCCTTATGACTGGCCACATGTCAGAATATTCTGGGCGGTCCTATTCACACTCACTGAGTCCAAATCCCCAGGAGCAGTGCCTCAACAACCATATTTTTCCAAACTATTGGTAACCACCCCTGTAAACTCTCAGAACTTAATTCATCTTAATTCATCTTGATAACCCAATGCTTAACAGGATACTGGAGGATCTCCCTAGTAAGCCTTAAAACTTGTTGTTGGATCGAACTACAAGGGAATAACAATACACAATCAGGCACCTGCAATAGAAAAGACATAACTGAATTCACAAAACATTTCTTTTATCAGGAAATAAGAATCCAGGGCAGGGAAGACGGCTGAGGGCATCTGAATCATGGGCAGCCTCCATGACCTCCCAAGATGCCTTCCCATCCCAGGACTCTGGAAAAAAAAAAAAAAATGAAGAAAGGATATGCACACAAAGGCTAACTGCCCAAACTTAAAGTTCATTTTAAGACACAAGCTTATAGAACTGAATTTCAAGGGAAATGATAGGGGCAGCAGGAAGGGAGAACCATTATTTTTTTGAGGAGTAGTAACACTCTCTAGCATTCTGGAACACCAACTGTAGGTAAGCTAGGTACCCTGCCAAGTCCCCAAAAACGCCATCACAGAACTTTCTAATTGGTGCATGGTTTAGTGACCTGATAGCACAAGAATGTGGACAGGTGGAGGGTACATCTACCTCCTCAAATATTCTGTCAGTCAAGGAATGCTTCAGAGGTCCTCAACAGGAGGAGGAGATGCTCCTTTCTGTGTCTGCAGGGCCTGAGGCATGAGCAGTGTTTCAAGCACAGATCCTTCCAAGCTCAGGAGCATTTCCTGTCCTTGCCCTTCCCTGCCATCTCCATGTGGGCTCTGATAAAAATCCAGGCTACTTTAAGTCCTACAAAGAGAGCCTATTGATCTCATCAGCCATGGTCTCAAACAGGATCATAAAATCATGACAAAAGATGTCAAAACTTTTCCAATGCATTTTTTTATGATGGGAAAGAGACTTGCACCAAGAGTTCAATTTGAAATTCTGAAATGGGCATCAAGCTAATGATCAGCCAGGCAGAGCCTTTCTGAAAGGAAAAGGATAGGAAAGAAGAACAGGGGACCTAACAGTCCTGATGTCCAGATTCTGCTGGTTTGTGCCTCTTGTTCAGCTCAGCTTGCCAAGGTTTTTCTTTTCTATTGATTCTCCATTACAGAGCATCTGTAACGGTGCCTTTTCCTGGAACAGACTGCAGATGTCCCCTCTGACCTCTGATAAACTGGCTGCCAAATCTGGCCTACCAGATTAAGTGGCAAGGATGAAAGGGGGTGGGAGGAGGGGGGAGGTGGAGATTAAAAAACAAAAACAAAAACAAAAAACAACAGAGGGAAAACTAAGAATTTATATTTGGCTTTAAACTTAGAAATGGAAGTGAATGTACCAAATTCGACAATCTAATGGCTTGACGATATCCACCGGCTGGATTGGACCTGAAGGGATAGAGGCTCTGGAGAGGGGGGAGAAGGCAAGGGAAGTCAATTAGTTCTAGGCAAAGTGCCCAACAAGCAAGGTTAAAGTATAAATACAAGGCAAAAAATAGATGTGCAACCATTTTATCTTTCCAATCAGAGTTTCACAACCACATCCCTTACTTCCTTTAAGAGTCCGTGTGGGACACATTGTGCCTGTGAAAGATAGCACCATGCATTTCCACAGGGAAGACACATTTGTTAAGAAAGCCACGAACCTAGAGCTGCAGGGATCCCTATGTTAGCACACATAAAATGTCACCTCTCTAGCCTCTTTAAAATTAAACAGGAAATATTCCCTAATAAACTCACAGGTAGAGTGGAGACATTATAAGAATGGTAGGTTTTGAACACTGGCATTAATAAAGGATGCTTATCTTGAAAACACCCACTTAGAAACTAACAACACATTTGGCATGAAGGTTTCTGGTTCCGTTATCTCCTCTACGGTGGAAGGATAAGAAGACCACCTCTTTCGTGGATGACAGGGGAGGGGTTCAAGAAGATGTAAGCATGCCCAGGAAGGGCCACCCATCATGAGCACTATCAAAGTGTTTCTTTTGTTCATAATGCTGTTGCTGTTACTGGAATCTTCTAGCACTCAAGGTGTTGTCGGGGTAAAGATTTGTTAACCGCCGATCCTTGATCCATCTCGCAGAATCAGGGAGGGATAACCAGACACCAGCTTCTGGTTCAACGGCACCAGACAGGTCTCACCTGTCTGTCTGAATCAAACTCGGTTATGTCCAGGAGAAGTCCTCCGCCCACCTCAACACCCTTCCAAAGCAGAATGTGCCATCACCCAATTTAGCAAAGGGTACAAAAGTGGGTTTCCACTGCTATTAGTGAAACACAGCCAGTATTCCAATAAAAGACTCTTTGGAGCATGTGGCCAATGTGGTTTTTTGATGCAGACTTAATTTCACTGAGAGAGATGGCTAAAAAGTCAGCTATCAAGAGGTCACCTGTCAACTTGGCTATAAAATGAGATTTGAGGATAGAGATTCAGGGGGTATATTCTGCTCCAAGACCAAAAATGCATCTTTTCAAACATTACTGATAAGAGCAAAGAATTGGAAATAACAATAGGTTATAGTTCAATATAGTTAAAAATATTAAGGGAAGCCCAAATTATAGTATACTGTTCACCCATCTGAAATCATGTGAATGAGGAGCATTTGCCAAGTGACTGCTAGATAATTACAGCAAATCACCAAAAATGTACAGCATATGATTACATTTTATTAAGATATCATTCACAGTGATATCTAAATTTTTTTTTATAAATTCTGGGGTAAAAGAAGATTAAAAAATATAGTTGTGGTAGTCATTACTCAGTAGGAGAATACAACTGATTTGTATTCTGTTATTTACAGGTTTTAGCTTATTTTTATATTTTCTGGAAGTAATATAGATTATTTCTGTAACCAGGAAAAGAAGTTATTAATTTTAAGGTAATTTTAAAGAATTTTTTAATTCCCATGAAAAAACATAGACACTTTTTCTTTTTTAAATGACCAAGAATGAACTTAACTGGGCAGGGCAATCTGGATTCAACTTTGGATGCTGAAGAAATTTGAACAAAAAGAGTTTTATAAAACCAGGAAAGAGATTCACATGAAATTCAGTTTTTTTGCCTGTTAGGTGGAATCATTAGGGTTGGAAGTGAGAAAATTATGGTGCATGGAGCTCTTCTACCTGCCTTCGCCAACCTCACAGTACCCACATACCTATCTTTGGAGCAAGTAGCAGATCTGTACAATTTCTCTTGCCTTTCCCTGCCAAAACCTCTCCTCAGGAGGGGAAAAAAAAGGTTTAATTAAATGTGTCTAAGATGTTGCTTAAAGCATACCGTTCTCACTTACCCTAAGGCCTGACATGCCCAAGAACTTCTAATAGTGAGTGTTTGAAACCAGTTTCACTTTTTGGTTTCCAGAAGATTTTCAAACTAGAGAATGATTTCTGGAAACATTCTAAATGTGGTAGTTTTGCTTACCAGTGATACGTGGAAAAAATAATACGGAATTGGTTGTTAGGACGCCTAGTGGAAGCAATTATCTTTCCCCTTCCGTCTATAGGGTGCCCTGGAATTTCAAGAATGCAGGGTAGTCTGAATAAAGCAGGGTCACCATTTTGAGGCGATGGCCCCATCACCACGCAAGGTGGTTCTGGACCAATAGCCCCAACGGCAAACAAGGCTGATGCAGTACGAATATCCCCAAAGAGTCTTAAAATTACTTCATTTTAATGTACACAATTCAACGAACAAACACGATAACAAAATGTGTGTCTGTTTGTTTTTCATCTTTTTATGACTTCATGTCAATTCACCAAGAAGAAAACAAGCTTGTTCTGATGATGTAATTAGATGATTACGGTCAACTCAGGTTTGGACCACCAGATATTCTCTGCTACAAAAGTCTCTCTTTGCAGACTCTGGGTAGATGCCAAAAACCGGATTTCTCTTTGGTATCGCATCTATTCACTCAACATCTTAAACTACCTTAAAAGACACTTTAAAATTTTTAAATCCTTAGCATTTTAGGCTAAATAAAAGGTTTTCCTACTGTAAGTACCTTGAAGGTAAATAATGTATCTTGTTTGTTCCTCCCCATGCACTCAGCACCTGGCACAGAGCCTAGCGCATGCGCTGCGAACACTCAGTAAAGAAGTATCAAGGGACAGAATGTTAAACGTACAGCCGTGTAAGTCTAGTGGGTTTGATGGCTAAAGTAATTCAATGTTTCCACTCTGTTCAACCTTTCACCTGCATCTAATAGTTAACCCTCCCAAACCCCCAAACTCCAGGGGAAGCCATTTATCATTAAAATGTTATCACTGAGGGGCACCTGGGTGGCTCAGTCATTAAATGTCGGCCTTCAGCTCAGGTCATAATCCCAGGGTCCTGGGATCTGGGATCAAGCCTGGCATCAGGCTCCCTGCTCAGCAGGAAGCCTGCTTCTCCCTCTCCCACTCCCCCTGCTTGTGTTCCCTTTCTCGCTATCTCTCTCTCTGTCAAATAAATAAATAAAATCTTTTTAAAAAAATTAAAATTAAATTCAATTCAATGTTACCATTGAGGCCTCTATGGCAAAGTCACTTTTGTAAAGTCCCATGAAGAGAAAGTAGCTTTGACAGAGCTCAAACCCAGACCTCTAACTTCAAATAGCTGACTTTTCCAGCATTTTACAGTTTCCGAAGAAGTAAAGCAACTCCATTCTCTCAAACACCTACTGCCAGAATCCAGGAGGTCAGGCAGCGTAGGTACCTAGAGGGAGCAGCAGCATCTGCCCTGAAGCCATTAATTTCCACAGGTGCTCAGGCCCCCTGCCACTCACCCCCCCTCTGCCCCCCTTCCCCACCCCTCAAGCCTTCCTACTAACTCCTGCTGTTCTTTTGAACCTTTTAATAAAGTGAAGACATTCCTTCTCAATTTTCTGCACAGATTCTAAACAGGAAAGAAAAACAGGAGCTGAGTGAAGAGCTGATTATTCTACATAAATTATAAAATATCTTTAAACATGGCCTGGGACCATTTTCCAGTTCTCGTAAAAATGTCTCTTCTATGTAAACATTAGTCTGCAAATTTAGAAGCACTTAATAAAAATTTAAGGGAAGCACCTCAGGGATAGCCTGACTGAAAGCTGTCTCAGGAGCTCTGTCGGCTCGTCCTAGGAAGCTGAAAACCATCTACTGGAAAGGGGTCCAAGACGGGGTTAGCACACCACTGCCACCGAGGGGCCTCATCCTTGGGGGTAGGGAGGGGAGCCTGCTCTGGTCCCCACCCACTACCCGTGCTAGCCTCTCCAGGGGGGACTTCCCACTCAAGCCAAGACTCTACTGCTTATATTCTTCTGAATGGGAGGGAGATTCCAAAGTTTGCCACTTAACTGTTTTGCCATGTGGTTAAGTGAAAATGGCTGCTAACTGTGGAGACCTGTGGAAGAGTAGCCATTTCTCTTCCATCTGGAAAATCATGAATAAAAGCATACACCTAATCAGGACTTGGAGTTGAAATCTAGACATTGGCCTCTTTCCCTTTTCTTCTGAGGCCCAACGAGAAATAATAATAATAATAATATCCTCCTTCCTTGCCATGCAGGAGATACAAGCTACTTGCGAAGAAAAAAATGCCTTAACTCTGTGTTTTGGAATCATGGTGTGGTTGAACTCTGTGGCTTTCATTTGTAAATCAAGGAAATTGACACCCAGCCAGGGGAACCAACTTGTCCTAGGTCAGAGCTAACCCAGAACTCAGGTCCACATCAACCCAGCACTCTTAGTAATTCCATCCCGCAACTTTGCCACCCCTTCCATTTCTTTAATTAATTTAACAGTGGCCCAAGATATTTCTGAACAATACAGAACACACAACAAACTCATAGAACACTGGTGAAAATTACTGTATTCGGTCCAACCAAGAATCAAATGGGAGGGGGAAAGAAATAGGCATATCCTGTTTTGCAGTTAATAAAAGTTAGTAACCTCAACGTGAACTCCCTTTCATAGGATTCCTGGGTCCTAAATCAGGACATCAACCAATTTGGAAGATTTGATCTAAAGAGCCCTGAAATCCCCTGCAGCAGATTAGAGGAGAGACAGAAGTGAATTAGGCCCTTTTTCCTTTACTGGCCCCCATGACATCCAAAAATAATACTCTGGCCCAGCTGTTCTGTAAGGCCTTTGGTTTATTTGTAGTTAGTTGAAGTAGAAGACTATAAATTAAATTCAGATGCCATGAGGGAGAAATATCAATCCTTCCAAATTCAATATTGAAAAGCCTTTCTTGTTTCCGTGCTGAATGAAAGACTATAGGAGCCATGAAACCTTGACCCAGTACTCCGATTCCAGGATAAAAGGCCTAGAAAAAAGTGGAGTTATTCTGAAATGGTTCACATTCTCTAAACCAGCAAGCCAACTCCAGCCCCTTATTGCCATCCCCAGGGGTACCTGGGCAGCAGCAGATCTTCTGAGAGGCAACATGTTGGCTGGGCCACCGCCAGGCCCTGAGCCTTCCTGGCCCGTGGGCTGAGGGAGGCCGCCATGGCAGAGGGACCACAGTGAGACTGTCCACCAAAGAGACGCTGTGGGCCCCAGGCTTTGGGTTCCATATCCTGCTACCAAATACCATTTCATTGGCTTCTGTGATATTTGCTTGGCTTTTAATGCTGAAGCCTATCCGAAGGGGCAGTGGCCAATCTAGAAGCCTCAATTCTGAGTTCCAGACCTGCTTCTGCCCCTAGAGACGGGCAATCTGAGACACACACCTCACTGTTTCTGGGTTTCGACTGGCTCCTCCCTAAAATGAAGACGCTCTACTGCAGGCCATCTATGTGGCCATTTCTAGCTCTCTTCACAAGGATTTGAGGGAAACTGGAAGTAGACTACCTTGCAGACTTAACTTCTCCAATGGATGCTTTCTTTTCTGCATTTCATCCTCATCGCCAAACCCCACACTGCTCTTCTGTCATTCCAACAAAGTCTGTCCAGAAGCTGGGACAGAGAAAGACATTGGGAGAGAAGGAGGAACAGTGTGTCACCGCAGTAACTCGGGAAGAACAAACAAACGGGACAAGCCTTTCTCCTCCTGGGTTGCCTGCTGCCCACTGCCAGCAAAATTAGAAACTTGCTTTTCCCCACCCTCCACCCACCCCCCCTACCCCAGGAGATGAGAGCTAGCAACAGACTTTCACTCGCTTTGTCTGAGAAAGATTTCACATCTAAAGACAAGAAGGTTTTTCCTCTCCGACACTGTCAGACAAAAATAGCTAATGAGTTCAGTCTGTCTCCCGGGCAGGACCTTTCTTTTGTATATGAGGCAATCCCATCCTTTCCTTGGAAGTGATTCCTGTTCCATTTTCTGTGAACAGGTGTCGGCAAACCATATCCCGTGGGCCAAACCCTGCCCCACCAGCTAAAAATGGTTTTTACATTTTTAAATGATGGAAGTCGAAAGGAGATTTCATGAAACGTGAAAATTATATGAAAGTCAGATTTCAGCGTTCCTAAATAAACTTGATGGCAGCACAGCCACGCTCTTCCCTTTTAATATTGTCTACAGCTGCTTTTTAGCTATGACTGCAGAATCGAGCTTTTGCAACGGAGCCTGTGTGGTGTGCAAAGCCTGAAATATGGACTGTCCAGTCCTTCACGGAAAAGGTGTGCTGATCCCAAATGGAGAAGGATCAAATCCCGAATATGGTACGGAGCAAGCACCGAGCTGAGAGCCGTCTGATAAACCACAGGGCTTGGGCCAGAACCAGCTTATCGTTTGAGGAGGGCAAAAAAATCTTCACCAGCAAAAGAGCCCACCTGCCCCTGATGTAGTCATCTTCACTGACCTCTCCCCACTGCGGGCTCGTCCGATCCCCAAACCCCTCCAGTTCATTTTAACGTGAATATGTTCCCTCTCTTCTTGCATTAGGAACATCTTCATTTACTCCTTAGATGATTTTGTATTAAATGGTTGGAAATGCTGTTTTATGGCAGATGAACATTCCTAATTCAGAAATAGTTGACTCACTGGGCTGTTTTCTGAAAACATCTGTGGATTTCTATGTTTTTCCCATTATTTTAAATGGGACACGTTGGTTGACAAAGGAAAGATGTGGGGCTTTTCTTTTTCGCCTCACAGCCTTCTGTTCTATGATTTTCAAAATTAAGTTACGCTAATTATATTATAAAAATGAATGGGTAATGAAACAAATGCTCAAATGGCTTAATCCAGTAAACTTACCTCTAGGAATTTATTTTAAGGAAATAATCAGAGATACGGGCAGAGATTTATGCATTAGGATGGTAGGCTGAGCAGTAACGTAATACTTAAAACTTAGAAACAAATTTAATATCCAACAGTATGGAATAATTAAGTTAATTATGACATTGCCCTGGCGCAGGATATCATAAGCCACTATTAATAGGATTTTTCCAAAAATACTGATACATGGGAAAATCTGAAAACAAGAGACACACACACACACACATATATGGAAATATATAGATGAAAGTATGATCCCCAAAGGTTAATAATAGTTACATTTGGTGGTGAAATTAGGGGTGTCCTTTGTCTGTCCATGTGTTGCTTTATTTTTCACTTGTCTACTTTTCTTTCTTAGAAAATAATAAATGCTCTTTATAAAGTTTTCCAACATGAAAAAGTTCAGAAAATAAAAAGAAATTTCCCCACCCCCTACGGCGAATTCCATTCCCCACAAGTCCTCATTATTAACTTTTTGTGTGTCTTCTTCCAAACTAGTTTCTTTTTTATAAAAACAAGAATATATCACAGGCTATGTTCTATGACTTGCCTTTTTCGGTAAACAATCAATTTATTATGTTAGTACATAAATAGGTATTGTATTCCTTTTCATGGTTTCCATGGTTTCCATGATTTATGAAACCAGGCCCCTGTGACCAGACCTCAGATTTCAGTCCTGCATTCAGCCATGCTATCCACATGCCTCTGCTCCTGTGAGCCAGTATTTCTGGAAGGTTAACAACCCAATGGAAGAAAACATAGGCGTATTTTAAATTTTGATAGATTCTACCCAACCGTCCTCCAAAACAAGTTGAAAAACATATAGAAGTTCCTTATTAAATGCCCCCTCAGCACTAACAACGGAGTTCACTTTTTCTCAGTATGTGAGGTGTGGGAACTTGTTATCATTTAAATTTATTGCTTTATTATTAAAGAGTTTAATTTTATTTTTCTATGACTTCCTGGTAATTTGTACTTCCTCTTTTATGTAAGTTGTTGATAAGTATCATTTTCCATTTTCCTTGTAGGCTCTTTCCTTTTAAGTCCAGTTGAACGATTCTATCCTCTGACGTACTATGGAGATTGTTGGTTATATCCTCTACAAATGTTTACTCCTATTATATCATCTGCCTTTATACTTTGCTTATCAAGTTTTTATCATAAAAAACTTTTAATTACTATGTTTATATTAAGAAAATTAAGGGTGTTTTAAAATAGATCAATATAAAGCTTTCAACAGATATGGGTAAAATGGAAAGTTGAAGCATCCATATATAAGCCATTTTTTCCCTCACCTTCCTACACATTAAGCTGTATCTTGCTCTGCAAGGAAAGTTTAAAGGTTTAGACTTAGGAGAGTTTCCATAATTATTCAAAAAGAATGAGGTTTTTAATTAAATACACCCATTGCCCTAAATCCACAGTCATTTGATTGTCTTGCTAAAACAATTGATGTTTCAAATGATTGCTCCATTTGATTTTTCCTTCCATCTGAATGCTTTTTAAAAAGCAACAGAATTAATTATCATAAAAAATATTCATGTAATAGAGTCAACTGTCTCTTGAAACTAAAGTGATGATTTAGATGATCTCGCTGGCTGGAACTCGGCCAGCTTCTATCCTAAATGCCACAGACAGCAGCATTTTAAGTTCATTCTACTCATGGAAAATTTCTACTGTATCCTGTGTTTCTTGGCGTATCATGACACCCTCTTTGATTCTGTCCAGTGTCCTGCTCACCACATTCTCACTTTTGTAACACTGCGGAAGTGCCTTGGGCACCTGGGGCCATACAAAGGTGAGTAGAACGATTAACTTAAACTCAGGAGGCCAAAGCAAACTCAGAAGTTCACTCCAAGTGGGGCAGACTTCTGGCTGGAGATGCACTTTTGGAAGGTGGCATCCCTGGGGGTCTAGGAGCACGTGAGGTCTGGGTTTGGTCCAGTCTCTTTACAAGCTTTCCAAGGTGAAGTGGCACTGCCCACCCAACACTGAGTTAGGTTCATTCTACTCAAGCCCAGTTTGGGTTCCTTCCAACTGAGCCAACAGAAGTCTTCTACTGGTTAGCTTTTTTTCTGATCCTCAAAACATTTCTAGAAATTCTGAAATCCCCCTCCAGAGTCTGGAGACTTGACTGAGTCCATTCAGTGGCTCTAGAGCAGCTTTGTGCACCTCCCCCATGTACCCTTTGCTCGCTGGACCCCCAGGCAGGACCCTGGTAAAAGAAATCCAAGTGGTTCTTCTTCTTCTTTTTTTTTTTTTAATTTCAAAGCCAACTTTAATACTGTGATCTTGCTGCACACAGGCAAGTAGTTCTCTTAACACTGCAGGAAAATGTAGGAAAGGGTCTGTTTTCAGCCAATCTCTTCTTTGTTATACTATTTTATACAAGAGACCATGGGTTACAATATCCTTGTTATGGACAAATACCACATCTTTGTTATGGGTCCGTAAGAAAAAAAGCTGCCAAATAGCTTAACATATCAATAATTTAAAAACACATTATAGGGTTGTTGACATTTTTTAAATGAAAAAAAAAAGTGATATTTTCCCTGTAAAATTCCATTTTTCACTTGTCCATTTGGCAAAAATAAATAAATAAGATAGTGATGATATCCTCACAAAGAATTGCCTGAAGTATTTAATGTAAAATTGGGTTTTGGTCACTTTCCTCTTAGGTCACTATAAAAAAGTGCTACACAGATATCACCCTGAGGAAACCTCCATGTAGACACTCAGGTGGCAAAAGGCCCCTGGTATCTAGGGGCACCTGGGTGGCTCAGTTGGTTAAGCCCCTGACTCTTGATTTTAGCTCTGGTCAAGATCTCAGGTCATGATCTCAGAGTTATGAGATTGAGCCCTACACAGGGCTCCGTGCTCAGCCGGCAGTCTGTTTGAGATCCTCTCCCTCTACCCCTCCCCCCACCAAATATATTTTTAAAAACTTAAAAAAAAAAAAAAAGGAAAAGAAAGAAAGCCTCTGGTATCCAGTGCAAATGTTCTAGTATACACAAACTCTCATACTTAGCTTCCTAATTATAAGTTATCAAATGTAAAGTCATACATCAACAGGTTTTGAAAGTAAATAAAAGATAGGATGTATTTTTCAAAGAAAGCCAAATCCTTTTAAAATTCCTTGAAACCCCCTCTTAGCTTTCTTTATTTCTGCTCTGTATTTTTTCTAGACCAAAGACACAAAAGCGGAGGAGGGATTATGGTTGTCCTAGGACCTGCCTTGATCATTGTCATTTTAGAAATTCTCAGTTAGGGCGCCTGGGTGGCTCAGTGGGTTAAGCTGCTGCCTTCGGCTCAGGTCATGATCTCAGGGTCCTGGGATCGAGTCCCGCTTCGGGCTCTCTGCTCAGCGAGGAGCCTGCTTCCCTCTCTCTCTCTCTCTCTCTCTCTGCCTGCCTCTCTATCTACTTGTGATCTCTCTCTGTCAAATAAATAAATAAAATCTTTAAAAAAAAAAGAAATTATCAGTTAAAAAAAATGAAGATGTCAATTGTTACAAAGATAATTATAAAGGAATTTAGCTTTCTATCTTACGATATGTTACATATTCTTTATTTGGTTTAGGCTTAGCTTACATAGAGCAATGTGCTGCATAAAAACCTTTTTTTTTCATTCAAATTCTAAGTGGCTTAACATTAGAGACACATGGTTTACCTGTTGAATGGATTCTGAATGAATGGACCTTGTTGGTCCTGTCTCCATCACACTTCACAAAGAAAGATCTCTTTGAAATTTAAAATAAAATTGTTTTCAAAGGCATGGAACATACTTACAAAGCCTTCTAAAGTTACTGGATATTATGTGATGTACATTTAATTAAGCATCAGTTATTAAATATGAAACTTATAGAACATATAGCCTCTATATCCAAAACCACAGAGTAGAACAATTCCATGACATCATGTAGTAGAAATCTGGTTTACTTCTACATCTCACCCTTCAGAAGCAGCACCTTTTGTAGAGACAAACATCCCCGTAGGCATCTTCCCAAACATTTCTTCCTAGCAATTGCCCCAATCCTAGTATACCTTGGCCCTGGCCAACGATGATTGGACCAGAGCACACCCCTGACCCACAGAAGACCAGTGAGAATCCTTCCCTGGGTTTTTGTTTATTTATTTGTTTTGTTTCTGTTTTTTGTTTTTTTTTAACTATACCTAGGAAAAGTGTCTCAATCCCTCTCCATTGGCAAAACTGGGAAGTACAGTGCCCTAGGGATGGATCAGCCAAGTTTCTAGCCTTGCAAAAGTGTCTGATTTGGGATAATAGAGTTTACCCAGAGAGGGAATTAGAGATACCTAAAGCAAAAGGAGAATCCAAGTGGCATTGGAATTCCTGGTTCCAATTTCCCTGATGCCAACTGTATTCCTGATTTTCCTGCAGTCATACAAATATTCCAGAGTTTTCTTCTCTTTGTCTGAAGTAGTCTGAGTTCGACAACTGTGACTTGGAAGCAAAAGGTCCTTACAGACCTGTGTGTGACAAAATTGAACGCTATGTCCTTCTTGTTCTAAACAGTAAAAGGGGATTGTGTTCAAATTGCACATATAATTACCTCACCACTCTTTGGACATCTAGAACATTCCCATTGAACTGTAAATGCAATTAAGATTCATGAAAGAAAGTAGTAAAAAAAAGGTCACCATTGATGTGGTCATTCCCAAACTAGATCCACATCTAACATCTCCATGTGGTGACTTACAGACAATGGAGGTTATACCAGCAATGGCTGTGACCTTGGCTGAGGGTCCAGTTTGATCCCAGAACCAACCAACTGGGTAAAATTCTGTAGGCCTCTCTGTCCTAATTTCTAATATGCAAATTGAAATAGGTAATATCCATGCTAACTGCCAGTTCTTTTTAGCTCCCACAATACCCCTCTGGAGGATACCCTTTCCTCAAATAGCCATAGTCTGAGACCAATATCTCTGGAGATTATAAAGAAAAATCGAAGTAAAACCAAGCATTCCTGCTGGGTTTGTGACTTAGAGAAAGTCACGTAACTGCTCTATACCCAGTTAACCTGTCACACAGAAAGTGCCAGTTCCTCCACTCTCTCTCCTCTCCTCCTGCAGCAGAAAGGTCTCAGGACCCATGTCAGAGGAGCTCCAGGAAGGAAAGTCTTGAGGAAAGGCAAGGCAAATGAGCTCATTGGCAAGCCAAAGTCCTAGAAATAGACTTCCGAGCACATACTATAAAAGTTTTTTTTAGCCTTTTGGAGTACTGGGCAAGTACTCGTGAAGTTTAATAATTATCCTACTATCATGGTCCCAAGGAAAGTTCTCAGGATAGAATGTTCCCAAGGAGCGTCTGGGTGGCTCAGTCAGTTAGGCATCTGTTTTCAGCTCAGGTCATCATCCCAAGGTCCTGGGATCAAGTCCCACATTAGGCTCCTTGCTCAGCAGGGAGCCTGCTTCTCCTTCTCCCTCTGTCTGCAGCTCCCCTTGCTCTCCGCCCCCCACCCCATGTCAAATGAATAAATACAATCTTTAAAATAAATAAATAAACAAATAAATAATTTCCCCAGAGGCATCTAGCTTAACCTCCTGGTCTATTCCCTTCCACTAACCCGATGTGTACCATCTTTTCCATGGCTGCCTATGCCCCTTCCTGAGACTTCTCCTTACCTCCTGAGATCCCAGGTACTTTCACTCTTCATGACTCAGCACAACACCCCAACGCAGCCCACATGCTCTTCAAGGGTGGGTGCCAGAACTGGCCATGGCCCGAGGGTTGACTGCAGCAGAGTCAGCTGTAGACCTGGCCATTCAGCCCAACACCCCAGGGTGCGTGAGGGGTCCTTCGCTCACACATTTGGGCACTATTAGCTGCCATTTTTTGACTGCCTTTCTAGGATACCATTGCTCTTAATCGTGGCGCAGCCCCAGAGGGCCCACTGCAGGAGAATCACAAGACACCAGGCTTGTCTTTGTGATTTGCGTGATCAGCCATATGAGAGAGCGGTGTACTTTTTTTTTTTTAAGATTTATTTATTTATTTGACAGAGATCACAAGTAAGCAAAGAGGCAGGCAGAGAGAGAGAGGAGGAAGCAGGCTCTCCACTGAGCATAGAGCCTGACGTGGGGCTCGATCCCAGGACCCTGGGATCATGACCCGAGCCGAAGGCAGAGGCTTTGACCCACTGAGCCACCCCGGTGCCCCAAGAGCAGTGTACTTTTGAGCAAGATCTTTAAGAGCAACTGCGTGGCTGGCCACCTTGTCTCTTTCCCTTCCATAAGAGGAGCAGTGTGCTATGGGTTGTTTCATCAGCCTATCCCACAATGAAGAGGCCCCAGGAGAGGGCTGCAGCCAAAATGCAGTGAACATGTAAGGCCAGCAAGAGATGCACATATTTTGTTGCAAACCCCTGGGACCTTGGGGTCCTGTGTTGCTATTGCATAATTGTACCTCTTCCTTTTGGGGAACACTCTCCTCCAGCACGGTTTACATAGTTCAGAAGTGGTTGACCGTATCCTCCATCCTAGATGTGACCTGGTTTGGCCAGTGAGGTCCCTCCCCCAAATCTCTTCCTGCTTGAATCCTACTAAAATTCCAGCAGGACCATTGGCATTGTCTCAGGGACTTTGTTAGAGCTGGTGGAAAAGAGATTCTTTTCCTGGGAGTTACCAACTCTATGTCTATTAGAAGAGACCTGCCCTTTGCCTCATTTGGCAAGACACAGCTTGGAAAAGAAGAAGTGAGATCTGGACCCCAGGGCCTTGCCATGCCTAAGGGAGTACCAGTGAATTGTGTGCTTTCTGTAACCAAGATTTTGCTTCTGAAACTTGCAACCAGAGGTAGGAGGGACAAGATGGCAGAGGAGTAGGAGACCCTGTTTCAATGGGTCTTCTGAATTGAGCTAAATATCTACCAGAACACTCTGAACACCCATGAAATCAGCCTGAGATGTAGGATTATACATTTTTGGATCTGTACGGGGGCAGAAGACACCAATGGAGAAGTATAGATGAGTAGGAGTGCTCGGACTAATATCAGAGGATAAACAGAAGGGGGAAGGAAGCACCGGACGTGACTCACTGGAAAGTAATACCCCAATACGAAAGTGCCCAGTGCTTGGGGACTAGCAGTAACATGGAGACTGGTTAACAGCACTGAAACTTGCAACTGAAAACTCTAGTTCTGGGCCAAAACACTACAAACCAAAATAGACTCACATCCCCTGTTTGACGGTAGCCAGGTGAAAGGGAACTTGGAAATCAAACTTCTTCCTCTGGTCTGTGGACTAGACAGAAACAAATGGGGGATACGCCCAATTTGTAAAATGCTTCTAAGGAGGTGCAGGAAATAGCTTGATGCAGAAACTCATTCCAGCATTTAACATCATCATCACAGCATGCTCCCACGCTCAGAACAGCCGCTTGGCAAGCATCTCTAGCTCAGTTTATCTCAATCTCCCCAGCCTCTTATCAGCTTAGGGAGCTTTAGGTGTGAAGTTTTAACAAAATGGACCCAATCATCTGCAGAGTACTTGAGTCCAACCCAAACGACCCGCGGTAGTCGGAGAGCAGCCACAGAACAATATCATATAGCATCACATGTCCTGTGACGGCCCGAACTGGGGAATATTTCATTGAATGCCATTGCTTCCTGAGTTTTGACTGTAAAGCTCCCTAACTGCATAAAAATTACATTACAAAATATAAGCAAAATTATGTTGGACAACAACCAGCAAAGCATTTAGATTGATCCTCCCTCCAGGCAAGTTTCAGCTGGAAGTATCAGCGGCCTAATGGACCACACAGATTTCCCGAACATCTAGTGCCTCTGCTCTAGGGTTATCTGACTGATTAGGTCATTCCAAGGGCTTCTCAAAGGGACCAAATACCTTGTTTATTTGAAAAGTTCAAGTTCCATTTTTTGGCACATGGGAGGAAAAGTCATTCATGAATAAATTCTAAAAATGTCTTTTGGTCATTGTGCCTAAAGATATCTGAAAAATGCTGCTTTAGGCCAAGACTCAGATGGCAACAGTTTTTATCAGTAGGCCATCCCCTCATGACCACTCAACCATGGGGCCCTCTTCAGCCTTCTTCTCTTTCATGCATCAGCTATAAGGAGCCTAACACAATGTTTGTGACACAATTGTTTGTGAATGCCTTCACAAACAAGTGTGCAGAGAATGCCAGCAGCTTTCCTTGAGACATCCCAGGAAGGAATGGCTTAGGACTGGCTTCCAGGGGGGGAGTCCTTATATAAATGCTGCCCCAGGGAAGGCTGCCAGTTCTTGGGACTGGCAAGAGTTGACACAATTCTGCTGGGAAACAAACCGTCACAGAGGGTGTCCTGAGCCCTGAGAAGATGGGCCACTGGGGAGAGTTCTATGAATCAGGTAAAGTTTCAGTTTGACAAACCATTTTTGGTCGATCTATGTAGGGGTTCAGAATGAGTCAACCCAAAATGTGCCACTTTGGCATGCAGTTTATTGCAAACTGAAAATAATCAAGGCCCAAAAGACTCAGGAAGAACCTTTGACCTATCCCCTAACTGCCTAAAGGAATTTAAACAGAGGACCTGCTCCAGGAAGAGAACACCACCATAGATAACCACAGTATACTACAAACTAGATGGGGCAGATAGGGAGGAACTTAGTAAAGTCTGTTTGATAAAATTCCTCTCTAAAGCCCATTGTTTCTGAGTGGCCCAGCAAACATTTGTTTACCCAACTACTACTTTTTCATCTTCTTGCAAATTGCTTTCCTACTCTTCAGTCCCAGACCTGTACGTACACCCTTCTCCTTCCTTCAGAATAACATATATATCTCATTTTGCTTGATAATCTTTGAAATCTCATGTTTATGTAGATTCCCTGTAGGGATGAAGTTACATTTTATTATCTCCTGTTAATTTGTTTCATTCAATTTAATTCTTAGACCAACTAGAAGAATCTTGAAGGGTAGAATAAAATATTTCCTCCCCAACACCCATCAGGGCTTTTGTCCTCCAAACTTGACTCTTCTGACTTCATACACCCTTTCTTTGGGGGGTGGGGTGGGGAGGAGTTAGGGGTGGTTAAAAATGCTACCTGAATTATTTTAAGGCAGATCACATTTCTAAGGGGGAAGGAAGGGATGCATAAAAATAGTGTGGGCCCCCCATGGCTGTTGTGAGTCTTAAATGTATGCAAAGGGATTAGAACAGTGCATAGTCTCCTTAAAAACACTTAGCGAAGGCTTTTGCTATTATCATTAGACTTCAAAATATTGCTATAAGCTTACTTTGTTCTCAAAGTGTGAGAAAACATGCCAGGAGATGTTATTAGATTATCAACCTTCAGGAACTTCTGGGTGAGAGTGGAGAGAGAAGGGAGACAATAAACGGATAAAATTTAAGTATTTGAATAAAATAACATAGGAATCTAGTGGGTAAGAAAATATGTTTTTGCTTCTCAAAATAAAACATTCAAAAATTCAGTTGAGTCAGTTTTTTCAAAGGAAGACTAAAATTTTATGTAGAATACTATAGAGTTTACTGGACAATAGATTTCTTTCACAGACATGCTTCTCCAGGATGGCATTACAGAACATTCAAAACTGCAGAGACCCAAATTCCATGCTATTGAGTTTGAAACCTTAGCCCTCCCAAAATTTGGGGGAGGTCACTAAAAATTCCTTTGATTTCACTTTGTATTTACATAAATCAGAAGGTAATTTTTTTGTTTGGATGGAGGGGCTCAGAAGTATCATTTAATTACGCAAGTGAATACTACAGCCAGCAGCAAAGAAAAACAAATCCTTTCCCTCTGAGTTTCTGCAAAAGTGAGTAAATCCAGAACACATATCCGTAGTTTGACAGTGGCTTTAAATACACAATACATGTTACAAAAATTATATCCTTTATATTAAGTTGCTCTGCTACAAGCCATGTAGGTTTGGGGGAATATCAAAGTCAACTGTGTTCCACAAAAACAAAGAAGTCACAAGAATTCGCATTGGCTAGTGTTGATTGTGTTATAATGTTCACAAAACTCTGAGTCACTTCCTTGTCACTGAGATTACTGATGGAAAGTTCTCATGGAAACTCCATGCCCAGGGTATTGGTGTGCTCTGCATTTGCTTAAGAAAAAGGACAGAGCAGAATATTACACATTTACCACCCATGTTCAGATCTGTCTCACATAAAAATCACAGTATTTTTGATTCTAAAAAAATTGCTCATTTCTACCTGTGCAATTTTAGAATTTCATAAGTGAAAAGCATCACAGTACAAAGAGCTGAGTAGAAAAAGTCATTAAACAAAAGTGCAAGAATAACAAGTAACATTGAGATTTATAGTTTGAAACATATTTTCAAGTGTTATCCAATTTTATTCTCATAACAACCCTCTGAGGTGGGGAGGTGGGTCTTGTTAGTCTCATTTTGTTTTTCAAGATTTTATTTATTTATTTGACAGACAGAGATCACAAGTAGGCAGAGAGGCAGGCAGAAAGAGAGGAGGAAGCAGACTCCCTGCTGAGCAGAGAGCCCTATGTGGGGCTTGATCCCAGGACCCTTACTTAGATCATGACCTGAGCCAAAGAGCTTTAACCCACTGAGCCACCCAGTTGCCCCTGTTTGTCCCTTTAAAAAAAAATTTTTTTTTCTTTGCTTTGGGTGGGGGCAGGGCAGAGGGAGAAGCAGACTCCCCGCTGAGCAGGAAGCCCTACAGGACCCTGAGATCAAGACCTGAGCAGAAGGCAGGGACTTAACCCCTTAACTGATGGAGATGCCCAGGGCCCCCACTGTTTCTCCCCAAGGTGGGGAGGGGTTGTTTTTTTATTTTGATTCAGGTGTAGACCCCAAGAGTTAACACCCACATCACAGCTGCTAAGGGAGCAGCACAGGGATAGCAAGTCAACAACCAGCCCTCTTTCCACTGTACCATACCGCCCTCCAACACGCGGGTAAGAAGATACAGAAATATCACCAGTGGGAATGTTACAGAGTCATGTGGATTTCGTCTTGCACAGGAACTCTTTGCAAGAGATTTTTGAGGAAAAGTACCCTTTACCTGGACAGAACACAGCCCACACAGACGTGGGGTGACCAGGCAGCCTACTATGTCTGTAGCTGTCAAAGGGCCCTGCCTCCAGGGAATTAGGGAAAGGTGACATCATGCCAAAGGATCAGTAATGACAATGAACAGTATGCAGAACTCACAAACCACATCTCCATAACTTCACTGAGCCCCCAAACTCACCCCAGAGCAGCTGGAAATTTCATTAGTACCTTATGGTCCCCATGATCCTTGAAGGAGGGACAGAAGCTTCTTTGGCCAGAGGTATTGCCGGATTAAATAGCATGAGCAAATCTCTGTGAGAAAATTACTGTGCTTCCCATGTTATTTGTAATGGACTTGCTCCTTTGGCTGTTTATATGCCATGTTCGTGGGCGAAGGAGGCTCTCTTTATTTCAATATGGAACTAAACACAGCAATTGTAATGCCAAGAAGTAAAAAGTTGTATGCTTTGGTCAATTCTTAATACAGGCGAGATGATAAAATCTTAGTTTGCAGACCCTTCCTCTCTTGCAGTTTTTTTTTTGGGGGGGAGGGGGAGGGTAAAATTTCTAGTTAAATTTGACTTTATAGGCACCTAAAGTGCAACAAGGCAATTTTTTTTTTTTTTTTTGGATCAGAAGTTGACAAGGAAGTAGATGGCTAGAATTGAAGCAGAGTTCTCATTTTTAGAACTTAAGCCCTTCAATTGTGCTCCCTCCCACTCCATGGGTACCTTTGGCAGAGGAAGGCAAGTTCAAGAGCAGTGGGGAGCTCTTCATTTTCCAGGGGCTGCAGCTGTGGCATTTCTATCCCCACTTTTCTAATAAACATACATAAAATGTCTTAATAAGTACATCTCAACTCTGTTTCTTCTGCAAAAACTTCCTTTTATTTGAGAAGAAAATAGGAAGATTACAATTCTGTGTTAAAAACGGACCCTCCACTACACGCTCGCTCCCAGGCCTTTGTGATGGGCAATGAGGACTTGAAATCCAGTGGTTTCCTACATGGTTTTAGTCCAATCATTTACTTTACTGTAATACTGTGATTTGTAATAAGAAATACAAGTTTGGTCTTCGTCCCTAGTTTTGGCGCAGAGCTCCTAGAACCTTTGGAATTTTCTAAATGATAAGAGAATCACAGTGTCTTTTGTTACTCCTAAGAAGCCCTTTCAAACTTGTCAGAATTTATGTTAATGAGGTGACTTTTGGAAAACCCCTAGGGATGGGGGCTGGTTGCCAGGGGAACCAATGTGATCTGTGGTCTGGAACTTTCAACTTCACCCTCCAACCTCTGGGGGATCAGAGAGGGGTTGGAGATTGCCTTGATCACCAATGGCCAATGATTTAATCAATTATGCCTACCTAATAGAGCCTCCTGGAAAACCCAAAAGGACAGGATTCAGAGAGCTTATGGGCTGGTGAACACAAGGTGGGACTGGGAGAGTGACTCTCCCAGAGAGCATGGGAGCTCGGCCCCCCCCATACACTGCCCTGAGCATCTCTTCCACCTAGTATTTCCAGAATTATAGCATTTAAGACAAACTGGTAATCTAGTAAGTGAAACACTTCTCTGAGTTCTATGAGCTGCTTTAGCAAATTGATGGAGCTTAAGGGGGGTGGTTATTGGAACCCCCATGCATAGCCCGTTGGTCAGAAGCCCAGGTAATAACCTGGGCTTGTGAGTGGCATCTAAAGCTAGGGGGAGGGACTGAGCCCTTAACTTGTGTTATCTGATGTTATCACTGGGTCCGTTGTGTCAGAATTTGGTTAATTGCTTGATGATACTGGAAAAAAAACACACATTGGGCCTATTAAGTGTCTGGGCCTTTCTCTGAATAAATGAGAAACCACAGAATTGTATAGTAGTTGCTCCACTATTTCTCAGAGATACTGAGAGTCTGGAACAGGGGAGCAAAATGAATTCAGAAAGCCAGCCTCGGCCAAAGCCTTAAGTCAATCAAATTGATTTAGTGCCTTGCCATCTCTTCTGAACCAGCCTGCCTCCTGACGCCTTTCTGTCCGCCCTGGGTCCTGCGCTTCCTGCCATTCCTCCCGTCCAGCTGACCACAGGCAGCTCTGGCCCACACATGCATTTTCTTTGGAACACACCGTGTTGGCTAGCACAGCATTTTAAATTGGAATTATTTGCCAAAACACAAAGTCCAAGAGTGGGCTGGATTGTCTGCCATCTAGTCTCCAGCACGGCCACCCCCTTGTAAGGCCCTCTGCTCACAGGAAGGGGAGGCCAGGACTGCTCTGCCCAGAAACCTCTACTCTAGAAGGTTCTGTGTTAGAGTCCACCCGGAGAAACCCTACACAGACTCAGAAGGGAGGAGAAGTCGTGATGCTTCTCGAGTCACTCACATAGACATGCAGGCAGACAAGGCAGGGGGCAAACGTGAGGTCTCAGCGGCCTCCCAGGGGCCTGGGAAATGACCCACTTCGGTGCCACAGGCACCAAGACAGATGGCGGCATCTTCTCCCGGCTCCTGCAGTGCTGGGGCTGCCAACCTACAGGGTTGCAGGGCGCTCTGAGATCAGCCAAGGACGCCTGGCGGCGGCAGAGCCTTCCTCGTACCTCAGACAGAGGACTGTGAGCCTGTGAGAACTTCCTCTGCTCACAGCCTTCCCAAGTGGTGTAAACCTATAGCTCCCTTACTTAAAGTGACTTCTGTTTTCCTGACCAAATCTTGAACTGACTCTACGATTGCTTACAAACACCTGGGTTTCCAATTTTTTCTTTCATTGTACTGTCTGCCAGAACTTGGCTCCTGTGTCCCATTAGTTAGCGACAGTCCCCAGCAGCTTGTCCTCTCGGAAAAGTACACATCCTCGGGGAGCCAGCATCCCCCACCTCTGTGATACTGAAGCCACTCTTTGTACCACCTTTACCTGCCTGATACCTATGGGCACCTGACCTTGACAGTCCTCATCCAGTTCTCCTGCCGCCCCTCCTTCCTCTCCTATTTTCAGGCGGCATTGAATCCCTGCTTGAACTTGAAGCTGACACAAGTTCTTGAAGCAGGTACCAGTGTGCCCTCGGCCATGGTAGGCGCATGGCCAATATCCCTGAAGCTTCTGGATGGGTATGTTGTTCTTGGTGAAAAGGAATTTTTTATAAAATATTATTTTTATATCAAAACAACTATGGGTAAATTACAAAGTAGAATAAAACTGTGACTTTTTCTATATAAAACACAATATCGCCAATAAACTTTGATCTTAGGCTCACCGCTCCATGGACACTCATGAGTTCCTGGTTCTCACTGAAGAGTGAGGCTCTTGTCCAGGTTTGAGGAGCCCTGGCTGAATTCTTTACACTCCTGACATTATACTGTATATACTAATAAAGAACTCCTCGTAACTGAGAGGATTAAAACTGACTAAAAGTAACTTAACTTTAAAATAAGATATGGAGGGTGGGGCCCCTGGGTGGCTCAGTGGTTAAAGCCTCTGCCTTCGGCTCAGGTCATGGTCTCAGGGTCCTGGGATCGAGCCCCCAAATCGGGCTCTCTGCTTGGCAGGGAGCCTGCTTCCTCCCTCTCTCTCTGCCTGCCTCTCTGCCTACTTGTGATCTCTGTCTGTCGAATAAATAAATAAAATCTTAAAAAAAAAGAAAAAAAGATATGGAGGGTGATGGTGAATTCCTATGAACACCCGGATATCCTTATTTAGAATTTATCTTGTAGATCTTTATTATCTGAAGGATTAGGCTTTGACTATTCACAAACAGAAGTGAGTTTTTAAACTCTAATTAAACAGGAGGTTTTTTGTTTGGGGATTTAAAAATTCCTTTATTTATTTATTTGTTTGTTTGTTTATTATTTTTGGTATCAGGAAGATCACTTGAGTTCAAGATCAATTAAAACCATTGTTTGAAAGGACTGCTTTGGTCCATTAGAGATTTCCCGACCAGTCTGTCCATCTGAAGGCATAAGCATCTTTATTGAGAGCAACTCTTCAATACTTTAATCATCCCTCATGAGGACCTCAAAAAGGTCTACAACCTCGGAATCTAAGCATCAGGACCAAAATACATACTCCCCCCGCCCCCAACATTTATTTATATGGCGCCACTAAGAGTCCAGGCTCCAAATTACACACCAATTGATGAGTCCAGGGCATGTGGAAAAAGTTACGGCAAATTGGCCCCGCTATAGTTGTTGACATCCCGTAAATGTTTGATATCGGTCAGGATCTTGCTGGGGTTGTGAAAAAGAATTACAGGCTTGGTCATAAATCAGCATTTTCCAAATCAGGTAAAGGAAAAAAAAAACATAAATACATTCTGAAAATTAAGCTAAGAACGCCCACTCTTCTGTCTACTGTAAAAACACATAATGGCCCAGAATTTGCCCAGCTTTGGACCCTGTCTCCTCTTCTGTAACTAGTACATAGATAGGATGAAGGAGACACTCCAGAGAGGTGTCTTGCCCAGTCTCAAACCCAGTCTCTGGGTCCACCACATTGATAACTACCTCCCCAGGGTTTTCTCAGTCAACTCCTACCTGGAAGAAAAAGGTCATGGTTTGTTTCCTCATTTTTGCCACAACCTCACACCCAGCAGTGTAGACACTTAAGAACTATTCACTTGAACTGTCTGATTCGTGAAATGCCAGAAATATAACCCTGGTATACGTAAGGTAACAATACAGAACTTCAAGTGGGTCGTGTGTCCCTGGAAAACAACAGTTGTTAAGAAACTCCCCATCCATGAGGACACTGGGAGCCCAGTCACAATTGGGAATTCAGGGAGTACGAAACAGATTTGAGTGGTGTATGCAAAATCAAACTTTAAAACATTATCCTTTTAAAACAAATATGCCAGAGTGCCTGGGTGGCTCCATCATTGGGCATCTGCCTTCAGCTCGGGTCAAGATCCCGGAGTCCTAGGATCGCATCCCACATCAGACTCCCTGCTTGGCAGAGAGCCGCTTCGCCCTCTCCCACTCCCCCTGCTTGTGTTCCCTCACTTGCTGTCTCTCTCTGTCAAACAAATAAATAAAATCTTTAAAAAAAAATAATATGGCATACCCATACACGATATAATACTTGTATATGTAAAATCCCCCTGTATTTGTTTAACTTGAGCCACTAAATCTAAGCCAATGTACACATGTACAAAGATAAATTTAAATTCTTAGTTATTTTCCCCAGCACAGTGTAAAATCACCTTTCTCTGACAGTGAGATTTGCATATTTGATATTAACAGCTTTGCTCACTTCCTGATGAAGGTGGTTCAGTACCACATGGTAATGGAACCCAGGGGTTCAAAGTTACTTTTAAATGCATATACAAATAACTATCAAAAATAATGTTACTAAAATGCATTTTTTTTTACCAAAAGAAAGAAAGGAAAAAGAATGTCCTCCCCTTTTTTGTTCCAGGAAAAGTTTCCCTGCAAAGAATCTCCCTCCTCTTAATGGATAGATGAAATTTTCAAATGCCCTCCTTTCTACCAAAACAAGGCCAGACACAGATCCTCCATGCTCTCATTCTTTGTCTCATAGATTATTAATAGAACCGTTTGCCCCCATTGACCAAATAGGACAAAGGACCACTTTCTTAAACACTTGACCAAACTTCAGCCGCCCCCTCCCCATAAGGCCTTGGGCTCACCCATGAACAGAACACCCCACTCCTTAAGGGGCCTCCTGAGAACAGACTGACTACAAGTATACACACTCCCCAGCAACTGAGGACTGTCCCATGATGCCACCTCTCATCCCTCTTCCCCACACCTCATTTACCTGTTTACTCCCCCCTCTGGAAGGGAAAGACCTTTCTTGTTGACCTTTGAGATGCTGCCAGATCTCACAGCCAGAAAGTCCTCCCCTCTGCTGTAAGTCTTTTTGAATCTCTCCTTATCCAAATCTGAATCTGGGTCTTCATTTCACAGAAGGAACGGCTTCAGTATCAGCAGATAAGTTATCCCCTTGCCATCATCTGTGACAGTGCACGTCCTCCCAGTCCCCACCTCCCAAACCACTCCGGAGATGTGATCATGAGGAAAGGTCAGAAGTAGACGGAGCCAAAGCAGTGGGTGCCCAGACTGTCGGTGTGTTCCCAACCCCACCGCCCTTCCACACATAATTTTTTAGCGCTGTCCTTTTTTAATATTTATCATATCACTTCCCTGACTAGGATGAAATATTCATGTGGTTTCAATAGCTACAGCACAGCCAAGTCTATGCCAGCTCTGCTGTTGTACAATAGAGTCAACTACACTAATGTGATGGATACACTAAGTCATCAAATATCATTGTAGGCTGATAGTCTACCTCAAAAAGTGTATGCCTCTTTCTGTAAGTCAGGACACTTGTCTAGTTGCATACACAGCCTCGAAAGGAGCACCTTAAAGAGTTTAGGCTAAGGGTGAGTCTATCATGGTTCCCCTCTGCACGAACTCTCAAGTTCTCTAGTTTGGCACTCAAGGTCTTCAGAAATCTCTCAAACCATGTGCAAAGCTTATCTTTGAAATGCTGGCTGTATTAAAACAGGGCTCTTTATCACCACAAGGAGGAGGCATGCGCGACTGTCTTCAGCAATAAGGCATTCTTCTAGAGCTGCCAGAGGACAGGCGATCTTCTGAGGAATCCTCTTCTTAGCCACAGACACTGGATTCCAAGGTCAGCAGTCCTCATGGGATACCCAGGAACATAGTTCAGCATCCTTCAGAATGCCTTCTGCTCTTTTGCAAGCTTCCTCTCTGCGCAGCTCAACTTCCAAAATATAGGGCATGAAATATATCAGAACAATGTTTCAAATTCGGAAAAGTGTATTGTATCTGAATAAGAGACAACACAAACCTCTTGCTTATAAATTAGGCAAATAAATCTAAATCCTAACTCATGACAACTCGATGGCTTAGATCCTTTCCCTACCCAATGGAGATCCAAGTCAGATTTTAGACCTAAAATTTTCTAACTGGACTAAAAAAATTATATCTTGCATAAAGATGTTTTAAAATTATAGTTGTGGAAGGTAAGCTTGCCAAACTTTCATATGATCTCAGGAGACTTACTTTCTAAGTATTTTCCTTTTATTAACTGAATTATAATTAACGTACAGTATTATATTAGCTGCAAGCGTATAATTGTTTTAAAAATTCTATACAGTACTCAGTGCTCATCAAGTTAAGTGTATTCTTAATCCCCTTTATCTGTTTCACCCGCCCAACCCTGCTTGTTTGCTTTGTTTCTTAAATTCCACATATGGGTGAAATCATCATATTTTGCTTTCTCTGACTCACTTATTTCACTTAGCCCATGATATCCTCTAGGTCCACCCATGGTGTGCATATGGCAAGATCTCATTCTTTTTCATGGCTGAATCATCTTGCATTGTGTTTCTATCCATACCACGTCTTTATCTATTCATCTATGGATGCACACTTGGGTTGTTTCCATATCTTGGCTATTGTAAATAATACTGCAGTAAACATAGGGCTGCATATATCTTTTCAAATTAGTGTTTGTTTTCTTTGGGCCAATACCCAGTAGTGGAATTAGTGGATCTTATGGTAATTCTTATGGTAATTCTATTCTTAATCTTTTGGGGAACCTCCCTATGGTCTTCCACAGTGGCTGCACCAGTTCACACTCCTGCCCACAGTGCATGAGAGTTCCAAATTCCTAATAAACAAAGTTTAGGACCAGATGGCTTCACAGGTGAACTCTACCAAACATTTAAAGAAAAACTAATACCTATTCTTCTCAAACTACTACAAAAAGTAAAAGAGGATGGAAAGCTTCCAAATTCATTCTAACAGGACAGCATTACCCTCATTTCAAAATTTGATAAGGACTACCAAAAAAGAGAACTACAGGCCAATATCTCTGGGGAACATAGATGCAAAATTCCTCAACCAAATGCTAGCAAACAGAATCCTATAATATGTTAAAAATTTCATTCACCACCATTAACTAGAATTTATTCCACGGATGCAAGAGTAGTTCAATATTCATCCATCAAAGAATTTTCTAAGTAATTTAAGAAAAACTTAAATGTTTTCACTTTGCAAAAATTTATCCATTTGATGTAGAAAACCATGTTCTACAGTAACAATAAAGATCCATTGTAATAAATAATGTATTACGTACAATGTCTTAAAATTTGATCTAATACAAATTATGGACTTAAGGTAATAATGGTGTGTCAATGTAGGTTCATCAATTGCAACAAATATTCCACTCTGGTGGGGGATGTTGATGGTGGGGAGGGGTGCGTGTGCATGGAGGTGGGAGTATATGGGAAATCTCTACTTTCTGCTCAGTTTGGCTGTGAACCTAAAACAGCTCTAAAATTTTTAAAAGAAACACATTTTTGATGTGCTATTATGGAAAATAAGTATCTGAAGAGACATCAAAATCATCTTCCCTCATCTTTCTGTGCCAATTATAGCCCAAGATTCTATGAGAAAAGAAAAATGCATTTGATTCTAACTCAGCTACATGAATCCCTCCCACAAGTTCCTTGCTCATCTAGCCTTGAAGCTGAGTAACCATTTTTGAATGCACTTACACTGATTAATCGCACAAAGCTAACATATAAAGACTTAAGTGTTTTTCTCAAATATCATACGATGTCACTAAACAACAGAAAAAAGTCCTAGATACAAAGAACAGCTTGGTGGCTGCCATAGGCAGAGGTAGGGGTTCGCGAAATGGGTAGAAGTGGGTCACCTGGGTCAGAAGGTACAAACTTCGGTTATAAACTGTGTTAAGTCCTAGGGATGAAATATATAGTATGATGTCCATAATTAACACCACTGTTGTATTTTTTAAAAGATTTTATTTATTTGACTGAGAAAGAGATCATAAATAGGCAGAGAGGCAGGCAAAGGGGGGGGGCGGGAGCAGACTCCCTGCTGAGCAGAGAGCCTGCTTCCCTCTCTCTCTGCCTGCCTCTCTGCCTACTTGTGATCTCTCTCTGTCAAATAAATACATAAAAAAAAAACTTTATAAAAAAAAAGTTCTCATCACAAGAAAAAAAAATTATAACAATGTGTGGTGATGGATGTTAACTAGACATATCGTGATCGTTTCTTAATATATCCCAATGTTGAATCATTATGTTATACACCTGAAACTCATATATTATACATCAATTATACCACAATTTAAAAACAGCATTTTTGTCATCCTAAAGGTTTCCAGTCGAAATAGGAAAAACATGGGCACGCTTATCTTAGCACAGTGGTTCCAACTCACCTGGGGCACTTGACAAAACACAGACACCTGAACCTCACTCCCAGCTTTGAAGTCAGTGCGTCCAGGGTATGGGCTGGGAATTTCCATTTCTAACAAATGTGAGGCTATGTTGATGATGCTGGTTTGAAAATGAGAATCACGGGGCGCCTGGGTGGCTCAGTGGGTTAAAGCCTCTGCCTTCGGCTCGGGTCATGATCCCAGTAGTCCTGGGATCGAGCCCTGCATGGGGCTCTCTGCTCAGCAGGGAGCTTGCTTCCTCCTCTCTCTCTCTGCCTGCCTCCCTGCCTACTTGTGGTCTCTGTCTGTCAAATAAATAAATAAAATCTTTAAAAAAAAAAAAAAAAAGAGAGAATCACTGTCTTTGTATATATCGGGAAACTCCAGGAGGTGGTTTTTAGTATATAAAGCTGCAAAGTTCACAATGTGTATATATATACACACATATATAAGAACATTTATGTATGTATTATATACATATGACTATTGGGTACCATAGGTAAATAGCCACTCACTTAAGGGTTTGTTTACTTTTTTCCTTCAATGTCAACTAAGGCAGAGTTTTGTTTTGTTTTGTTTTTCACCCCTATTTAAAAAAGGCAGATGATAGTTAAAAACAGCTGGATTATACAGTTCTCTACTGAACACAAAAAGTTTTATAGATTATCACAAATGATCACCAAGAGTAAGATAAGTCTAGTGGGCTTCAAAACCAAAAAGAAGCTCACAAACTATTTCTAAATCTGACTGAGCTAACTAATCAACAACAGAGGAGCAATTAGTTTGACTTTGAACTCAGTAGTTTTGCCATTCACCTAAATATAGTTATAGATAAGAACAAATATAAAAATGCATAACTACTACGGTATTTTCTTTTCCTTTTATTCTTCTGTCTCTCCCCAAAGCTAATGTTTTGTTTAAAATCAATTGTTTTCTATATGATATTCAAGGGTTTCGAAGATATTGGTACCTACAGACCGGGACAAATAGGATGGATGGTTTGGTTATAAACAATTAAATGAGTGCTCATGAAAACATGGAAATCAGCAGTAAATGCTCACACTTTAAGTATGTGAGATTTTTTAAAGTCCTGTTCATTTATTACACACTTGGTAATTGACAATTAACTTGTATAAATGGTTATTAAGCTTTGAAAAGTCTATAAAGCAAATTAACATCACAAAAGAATGAAAATCCTTGTTTGAGTTTATCCCTATCCATGCTCCACTTTCTAAATCTCTTTGAGGTCAAGAAAGAGAGGTTTTTGATTATTGCTCTAAGTGAAAATAATTGAGATATCCTAAATGTTCAAAATCAGGAACTGTTAAATAAGCATGATATTTAACTCATGTTAATGGTATACAGCTGTTATGTAATAACTATTAAGACTATGTAACAAAATAGAAATGCTATTATATTGTAAGACTTAACAAGAAAAACGCAAAATTCACGTACATGTAGTACCACAATTATGCACAAAATACATAAAAGTGGGTAAAACCAAAATACTTCAAGAAGCACACTATACTAAAAAAAAAAGTGCACTATTTATCTGAAATTCACATTTGACGGAGAATCTTTAATTTTATTTGGCAACCCTAATATGAGATGAAAATGCCTGCACTAAATTGTAAACATTTAAAATACTTTAAGTGTAATAATTTAATCAAACTAGTTTGTGTCCTAGGTTGAGGATAAGGATAAAGAAGAGAATCACAGCCTATAAAAAGAAGCTTCATTCTTCAAAATGACAAAATATGAATATATATGCACATTTTGGAGAGAAAATTTAAATATCAATAAATAGGGGTGCTTGGGTGGCTCAGCGGGTTAAAGCCTCTGCCTTCGGCCCAGGTCATGATCCCAGGATCCTGGGATCCAGCCCTGTTTCGGGATCTCTGCTCAGCAGGGAGCCTGCTTCCTCCTCTCTCTCTGCCTGCCTCTCTGCCTACTTGTGATCTCTGTCTGTCAAGTAAATAAATAAAATCTTTAAAATAAATAAATAATGAGAGACTATGGACTCTGAAAAACAATCTGAAGGGTTTGAAGAGGTGGGGGGGTGGGAGGTTGGCGGAACCAGGTGGTGGGTATTAGAGAGGTCACGGATTGCATGGAGCACTGGGTGTGGTACAAAAACAATGAATACTGTTATGCTGAAAATAAATTTAAAAAAATGATTAAAAAATAATAAATAAATATCAATAAATATTTTCACTTTTCATTGGTTTGGAATAAACTTCTCAGACGTACTTTAGAAGGCAACATAAAAACAGATCCTTGAACAATGCAGAGGTTAGGACTGCTGACTCCTGCACAGCTAAAAATTTATGTATAACTTTCGACTTCCCAAAACTTAATTACTAAGAGCCTACTGTTGACTGGAAGCCTTATTGAATGACATGAACAGTTGATTAACACATATTTTGTACATCATATGTATCATATACTGAACTCTTACAAGAAAGTAACATAGAGGAAAAAAATCATTATTAAGAACATCATAAGGAAAACAAAGTACATTTACAGTACTGCATTGTATTTATTGAGAAAAAGAAAAATAGCCCATGTGTAAGTGGACCCACGCAGTTTATACCTGTGTTGTTCAAGGACCCACTGGAGTTGAAAGGAAAAGTATGTTCACAATGTTTAGAGCTGGTAATAATAAGCCTGAGAAAGTATCCTATAAAAATAGAGTAGCTGAAATAATTGCTAATTTCCAAAATGTATCATAAGAAATTTTCTAAGAATAATAAAAGTGAAAAAATGAGGGTTCCATATCTTACTTGGTATTAGATTTTGGAAACTTCTGAGGCTGTGGGACTTCCCTGATGGGCAATGGATTCAAGCCTCAGAGAAACTAATAGATGATGTACTTAGGAACCTTGAGAAGAGAGCTTCCAGAAGGCATGAAAATACTCTTCCGTAAAGCTTGATTTGTTCCCTGGATGTGAATGAGTAAGATTTGCAAACTCCCTTTCTTATCCCATGGTACTGAGTTGAAAATCACTTTCCTTGTGGAAGAGAACTATACCTAAAGTTAAAAGAACTCTGGTTAAATCCCAGGAAGGCCTTCAAACTTCAAAGTCATCAAAATGCAAGCAAAAATAGAGGACGAGAAGCTAAATGACTGAAAGACTCAATATGGCCAGAATTATAGGAGTCATGATTTTATTGAGCACCTAAGGGAAATAAAATTTACATTACCACCTAAGGACACTCTCAACAATTATGCCAGTATACAGATTTCACAATCTGATTTGTAAATAGTCAACTCAAAGAATTTGTCTCACTGGCTGGTGAGCTCACATTTTAATCTTGCGAATCCTCAAAGTGAGGATTCTGAAAAGTGAGACAGGACTAGTGACAAGAAGTGCAACTTTTCTCTGTGAATAGGGAGGCACAGATCCTGTGCTGAATTACAGAAGTTCAATGTAATTAAATGAGTCGTTTAGGACTTTTTCCCTACATTTGACTCATCACCTACACCAGTAAGTCTTAAAATTTCCAAAGCCTAAGAATTAAGTATTTCTAGCTGAGACAGACAGAAAATTGGCCTTTGGATGTTTGTCTATGGGATAAAAATGTGGCATCAACTTGAAAGACCCAGCTAACCTTTGAAAGAAGGTTGGATGGGAAGAGTCTGTGCAATCAATGGGGTTCTTCTTTAGGTGTCAGTCTTCTCCAGGAGCACCATCAGGTCCAACAGAGGGACATGAAGTCAGTGCCCTCTGCTTCCAAAAGACTGAATTCCGCAAGGATATTCGTGCTCAAATACAGCTGTTCCAATGCCAAGGGATACAGAGGCTGCATTCAAAGACATTCCTAAGAGCAACTTGCTGGCTTCTCTTCCATTGATTCAGAATACTAAGCTTTCCGTTTATTTACTAGTTGGATGGCTAAGCGTTTACGTTGTCAGCACACATGTACCAATTTTTATATTCCCTTCAATCCCCATAAACTTCTCAACACATGCCACAGAATTCGCGTTTATTTTTACTGCTGCTAAGTCCACCATCTACTCATTCCACTTGTGTAAATTACTTCTTGGGGTACTGTTATCAGCACAAATGGGCACGTCTGAAGCATGGCTTATGCCAACCACCCACCATCAACAGCCAGATGCGAACCCGAGCACTCGAGTTTCGCTTTGCGTGACCTTTACCACTACACGCTCTGCCTCTCTAATCCTGGGCTTTTAAGGGGCACTGGGTCTCAGGTGTTGCCCAAGCCTCGCCCTCTTCCACACCTATTTCCTTTCTACTTCACTGCACAATTGATTGAGATGCTGGGAGAGAGAACTCCGAGATGTGTTAGCATCATTCACTTCCAACGGGCCTAAGTGGAGGACAAACTATTCCAAACAGCAGTAGAACAGTAGACACAATAGTGACACTCGATCGATCGCACCTAAACTTTGGATCTCATTCAAATGCCAAACAATGCCGGGACGTTTCATAATAGAAATAATGTAAAAAGAAAAAAAAAACACCATCAGGAAGTAGAATAAGAAGTATGAGAAACGCCTCACATGCCCTTATGTCATTGTAAAATAGTTTCCTAAGGATAAATTACTGGCACAAATTGTGAGTGAGTGCCATTGTTTCACAGTGTTTTAACTTAAAGAACTAGTCCGATAAAAAACATCCATCAGATCAGATTAATTACACCAAAAAGAGCCTGAAGCACCAGACTCTGTTGAAAGAATCTGCAATTCAAGTAATATGGGTGGATAGCAGGCAGAGAAAGACCCAGGCCAAGAAACAAAAACACTAATCTATAGACAGGTTTTCAAATCCCCCATCTTGAGGGGTGCCTGGGTGGCTCAGTCGGTTAAGCCTCTCTGACTTTTGATTTCGGCTCAGGTCATGGTCTCTCGGTTTTAAGATAGAGCCCCCATGGGGCTCTGCACTCAGCAGGGAGTCTGCTGAAGATTCTCTCTCTCTTCCTCTCCCTCTTAAAAAAAAAAAAAATTATAAATCCCTGGCTTGAGAACAATTGAAGCCTAAAAAACATCTCTCTCTAGGGAAACCTATATCCTGTCACATGTTATGTAACTGCAGTTTGCTTTGTCCAATCTCTAAAGGGATATAAATTTAGAAGAAGGACAGAGCTAGGAGAGTTGAATGAACATTCTTACTGATTGAAAATAACACTGGGGGCGCCTGGGTGGCCCAGTGCGTTAAGTCTCTGCCTTCGGCTCAGATCATGATCTCAGGCTCCTGGGACCGAGCCCCACATCGGGCTCTCTGCTCACTGGGGAGCCTGCTTCTTCCTCTCTCTCTGCCTGACTCTGCCTACTTGTGATCTCTCTCTCAAATAAATAAATAAAATCTTAAAAAAAAAAAAAAAAAGAAAGAAAAAAAGAAAACAACACTGAAAAGATTAAAAAAAAAAAAAAAGAGCTCCCTGGGTGGATGAAGAGAGAAGTGACAGAACATTGACAAGTGATTACAAATAAAACCAAGTTACTCTGGCTCAAGTAAAAAAAAATCATCAACTGATAACTGTTTTTGCCTAATTAAGTTCTCAAAGAACTGCGTGTGTGACTTTCTCACAATTAATTGCTGAAGTTAACTTGGTCTCTATGGTTTATATGAACAATGAAATATGAAGACAGCAGGCTTGCAGACTAGGGAGAAGGCAATGGAACTTGGTTCTTGAATGTAACTCAGCGTTCGGACCGCCGACGTGTACTTGAATCTGAGCCCTGCCTCTTGTCGTGGCCAGCACGTGGCTGTGCCAGGATAATTAACGTAGGAGGTGACTATTTCAAACAGCTTTCTTTCAGTGGCTTAAAATATACTAAACTACTAGTCTCAGAATTTCTCAAGGTAGTTTCTCAAGTTTCAATTGTATGAACGTGAATGCAGTGGGAAAAAACCACAGCTTGGAACGACTCACTAGTTGATAGTTCATAAAACTTCAGTGGTTTTGGTAATCAGAATATAAGTTTAGGGGTTGGGTTTTTTTCCCCCTATCTTAATTTGGAATGGTTATAAAATAATCAGGATAATTAGACTGCATCCAGCAGAACCAATCACAATTGCCTAGGGCTCAACGTCTCCCCACCTATGTTCTCAGGCTGCCATCATAGTGCCAATCCGCCTTCCAGACCCATCTGTAGTTAAAATGACCGCCAGCCACAGTTTCCACCGACCCAGAATAACACCAAGTCACACTTAGTTAATAAGTCACCCAATCTTCTTTTAAGCTTCGTGTCTGTTACAAAGCACTGGCAAGATCATACCATTGGGACCCAGGTGTGGGTTCAGTGGCATCTATTTTTAATGAAAAATATTTACCACGAATTAGATTCTCCTCAGAAAGACATTTTTTGTTGCTTTACATTGTTAGCTACATTTTCTTGTTTTCTTTGGTGTGTTTTTCACATTGTTAGGGAAGTTAGGCATCGGGGCATTTAAACAAGACAAATGCTTACCCACTTGCTGGTTCCCACCCAGGGAACTGGCAGAAGGAAAGGAGTGCAACACATTTTATCAAGCACATACTGTCTGTTGGGAGAACAGGCAGGGCTACCAAATAGGAAAAGAAACAGCTGATTCTACCCACCATGCGTAAAAGACTGCTAAGCACCCTGTGATCCCGAACCTTAAAAATAAAAAAATTAAAAAAGAAAGTTTTGACGGGGCACCTGGGTGGCTCAGTGGGTTAAAGCCGCTGCCTTCGGCTCGGGTCATGATCCCAGGGTCCTGGGATCGAGCCCCGCATCGGGCTCTCTGCTCAGCAGGGAGCCTGCTTCCTCCTCTCTCTCTGCCTGCCTCTCTGCCTACTTGTAATCTCTGTCTGTCAAATAAATAAATAAATAAAATCTTTAAAAAAAAAAAAAAAGAAAGTTTTGAAGAATTATCAGCAATTCATGGAAGTTCTAGTTATGCAAATCAAATCTAAATCTAACGACATATCTTTGTAATCATGGTATAGGACTTTGAGGATATTCATGTTAATATAAATCAAATACCTAACTCTGCAAGGCCACATTACTATTTCTATTGATCTGTAGTTTTAGGACGTATGGTTACGTGTATTTTTCTAATGACAAAAATATGTAAGTTAAATCACATCTTATTTTGAACAAATCATCTCTATGAAGAAATATAAAATTACATTAAAAATACAAAATTCAGCAAAACATCATGCTGGCTCTATTTTTTCCATTAATCAGTTAAGTTGATGGGAGTATTATTTCAACTTCACGTATCTAAGGAACTAGGTTTGCTCTGTAATGGCTCATGCTCCCCAACATTCTCAAGTATCTCTTGGCACATCTTTCTTTCAAATTCCAAAAGATATTATGACCTGAAAGGTCAAAGTCTTCTCTGACACCAAATGTGGTAAAGCCATGGAGACTACCCGTATTACAGCATTAGATCCAGCAATGACAGAACATACTTATACGTATTCCCATGACCAAAATGTAGGCATATTCAACCTTTCATTTATCTATAGATAAGTTGTCCTTTGTGAACTCTCAATGATTCATTTCAATGATAATGTGAACTAAACATATATACTTTGTGACAAAATCATGCATTACATGAGAAGACTTCTTTCAATCTCATTTAGGACTTTTTCAGTTTTTCCAGTGCCTTTCATAGACATTATCATGATTTGCCTTCTAAAAGTCACAGATTGAAGCAATTAGTCAAGGACTATCTTGTGACCTCTTTCAGCAGATGCAAATGACAATGAATACCATCACTAAGAGTTTTATTTCACAAGTTTTACATAAAATACTAAACGATAATTTTCCTTCCTTAAAATTCCAGCCCAGGAATAAACATTCACCCATAGCTTCCACCTCACATGGTTGGTTGGTCAGTCTTTTTATTTTAAATCTAATGTCACGGTAATTTATAGCAATACTGCATAGAAAACAAAAACCAAACTTCTGAAATAAATTCTTCAAAATAATTATTCACCAGTGGATTTTTTTAGTAATAAAAAGTGAGGTGAAATTTATTAGTAACATTAGTAGGGAGGGAAAGCCTCAGAGTCTTGTCCTTGAAAGTAGCAAGCTTTCTACAAGACACAGTGATAAACTCTTCCTCATCCAAGAGCAGACAGCAGGGTCATTCTAATACACTGATAGTCTAATTTTATAAAATCCTTACATATTGGAGTTTTAAAGCAAACAAGGTAAGTCTTTATAACTTAATTCCTTGAAAATTAAAGGTGGTCAATACATATAAAATCTGTAGGGTTTTTTAAAAAAGTAAGCAAACAGAATATTAGTCTTTCATTGAGACACACACAATTATACTCCCCCTCCCATCCAATATTGTACAAGCTTAAAGCAGGTAAAGTAGCTACTTTAATTACCAACACTTCCCAGTGAAATGAAGACTTGCTAATTCCAAGAGGGAAAAAACTGCCATAAGCTTTTTAATTTCAAAACAAGTAAAATTTCACTAAATTGGGCTACTTGGTAGAGACCATTCTGTGCTAGTACAAAGACTGACCACTGACTACCTACGACAGAATACTTTCATTTTCAAGAAACATAAGTAGATTTAATTGAGTTAACCTCTACACCAGGCAGAGATCCCACAGCCTCCTTTGCCATAAAGATAAACTAAGCAGAACACAGATAAGTATATGTAGCACTCTGCCTGAGAAGACAGGAGATATTTTCAGGAGATATTTGTTGGATAAATGAATAAGCAACAGCCTGCAGAGGACATTTCAGGCAAACTGCACTTGAATATGTGAAATTTACTTAACAGGAGACCAGAGCTTTTGGCAACTTTGTATTATTCCTCCAGGATCGCAATGGCTATTATGTAAGGGCCCAAAAGGAATGAAGACAAGGAATTCATGAATTTAATTCCTAGCTCTTCCCAGCATTTGCTGTTACTCAAGTAATGATTTCTTGTGTCAGCTGTGTAAGAAAATATAGCAGTGCTGTGCCAGAGGAAAAACAATCCAAAAATGCTAGCTGAAAACATCTACAGGACATGTGCTAGTGACAGATGTCCTTGAAGAAATGTGTAGATTGTGGAACACCTTAAACCTTAGCAGTTAAAGCCATGGGTTCCTGGTGAGGACAGTTAGACAAGAGGAAGCACCATGAGCATGACCCTATCCAGCCTGTCCCTCTAGACAGGAGTCGAGACCCTTGTCAGTGCACCAGCAGAAGCCTGACTCCAGGCAGGACTAGACCCTCAGAGATGACAGTATGGTCCTTCCCCATTGGCAGAATTGAGAAAATCTAGCAGGAAACACAGGCCCCTTTATCTGTTCCTCAGCATAAATGACAAACTCTATTCTAAAAGCTACATTTTATGCATTGGATTTTACGTGGTCAGATTTTCAACTTAAAACGGTCTGTCTGGGAGCGCCTGGGTGGCTCTGTTGGTTAAGCGTCTGTCTTTGGCTCAGGTCATGATCCCAGCTGGGGTCCTGGGATCGAGCCCCACCTCGGACTCCCTGCTCAGTGGGAAGCCTGCTTCTCCTTCTCCCTCTGCAGCTGCCCCTGCTCGTGTGCTCTCTCTCTCTTTCAGATAAATAAATAAAATCTTTAAAAAAAAAAAATCAGTCTGGCAGAAATGGAGAAAATAGATGGAAAGATCCAGATTAGGAGCATTCATAAGAGTCAGTACTTGTTAAGAATCTTTCTTTCTTTCTTACTTTCTTTTTTTTTGTGGTTTTTTTTCTTTTCGTTTTTTTTTTTTTTTTTCTTTTTTTTTTTTTTTTTTTTGTAGCCTAGACCAAAACTCCAAAAAGTGTATCAGGAGCCCAGGTCCGGGTCCAGCACCGTCTTGACATTGGACCACAAAAAAAGTTCATTTGGGGGGCTCCTGGGTGTCTCAGTGTTAAGTCTTTGCCTTCAGCTCAGGTCATGATCCCAGGGTCCTGGGATCAAGGCCCTCATTGGGCTCCCTGCTCAGTGGAGAGCCTGCTTCTCCCCCTGCCTTCTGATTCTTCTGCCTGTGCACACACACTCTCTCTCTCTGCCAAATAAATATGTAAAATCTTCCAAAAAAAAAAGGTAATTTTTCTGAGTTTTCATTTTCTCATGTAAAATCTATTTCCTCCTTCCATTACCTTGAATGTAAAGTCAACATAGTGTAAGGGCCTATTTAGCCAGAGCGATGCCATCCCGTTAAACAATGACTTTGTTGTTTATACAGTAAAACTTAAACTGTCCCTGCCCCCCCTGCCCCCAGGGGGACTTACTTAAAACAAGTCCCAGAAACGTCCCAAGTAACAAAGCCCAAATACAAAGGTGGGTCGGGCCAGGTGGAGGTATCCAATCGGTGGGGGCGCATACTGTCTCCCTAGCTACCAAGGAGTATGGGCCCCGCCCTTTGGGTGCCTTTTGGGCGCCAATTCTGACCAAGGTGATAGGCTAGTTCAAATATCTACTATAGGGTAAATTGTAATTCAATTGGTCACTTAGGTGTGACCTAGCAGGACTGTGCAGCTTTCTCTATGTTACAATCTCATTGGCCACCTGTGCGTGGCCAGGCCCAACCACATGGCCTTTGCCCTTAAAAGCTAGTCTGTAAGGCAGAGGGTTGTCGCCTCTTTGCAAGAGATGGCCCTGGCCGGTCAATTTGATTCTTGAGGCTTGGAGCGAAATAAAGCTTTGCTTGACCTTCGCTTTTTATCAGTCTCGCTCCTTTGACCATGGACCCAACAACAGTAATACCTATTTCTCACAGCACTTGCAAGGACTAAATGAAAGAAGAATGCTTAAATAGATCCAGGAACACAAGCAGGCATACATAGGTAAGTACAGAGGTACCCTGGGTCCTCCCTCTGCCAGGCCGCCTGAGCTCTGCGGTGGGGTATGGGATAAAGACTGGAGTGAAAAAGGAAACTACAGTCCCTGTCCCTCTTGAGCTTATAATGCAAAAAGTCTATGAACGTTTTTATAAATTGCAATAAGTTAGATAAAGTCATTGATAATTGGTCATCAGTGTTGTCATAGCCCTTGCCATGATGAATGCAGCATTTCAACAATTTTAAATTCCAACTTTTGCCATTATCTCCAGTTACATGAGGAAGGAAATAAGTCATTCCTATCACATATACAACAAGATCACTCTGTTTACTGACACAACTCTTGCTGAGTGCTAAAGGACCAGCACACTTCATTAAACTGTTGCATTGTTTCCTCCACAAAGCTGTGGAAATGGAGACACACTTCATTCTGAATACAGGATTGTGCTTCAGGGAAGAGCCTGGTTTTGTGAAGCCCTGTCATAACCACAAGGAAAGAAAGAAAGAAACTTCAAAGCCAGATTAAGCAGCTCCTTGCCAAAAAAAGAGACTCTAGCCCAAGACTAGACAACCTTCTAGCCCTGGATGACAATAACCTTGGATCCTCTTTGTGAGCAGTGCCAAGTTTTCCGAAGTGTTTAGAAGTTCCCTTGAACCAAAGCCCAATCCAGAACCAGGCCCTAAGTCTCTTCAATTCTGTGAAGGCGGAGAGAGGTAAGGAAGCTACAAACCTTGCCTCTGCTTTTAACTGAGTTTATGGAATATTCTAACTCCTTTGCTGTCAATTCAACAATCTTCGCCAGAAGATTCCATCTCAAGAAACCACTTTCTTTGCTCATCCATAAGAAGCAGCTCTACATCCATCCAAGGTTTATCATGAGACTGCAGAAATTCAGTCACAACTTCAGACTCTGCTTCTAATTCTTCTCTTGCTGTTTCTACCACATCCGTAGTTACTTCCTTCCCGGAAGTCCTGAACCCCTCAAGATTATCCATGAGGTTTGGAATTGACTTCTTCCAAACTTTTTTTAATGTTGATAGTTTGACTTCTTCCCATGAGTCATGAATGTTCCTAAAGGTGAATTTAGAACGGCAAATCCTTTCCAGAAGGTTTTTCATTTACTTTGCCCAGATGTAGCAGATGATTCACAAGGTATGGTAGCTATTGCCTTACAAAATGTATTTCCTAAATAAGGCGGCTCGAAAGTCAAAATTATTCCCTGATCCATGGGTTGCAGAACGGATACTGTGTTTGCAGGCATGAAAACAAGAGTAATCTTGTACGTCTCCATCAGAGCTCTTGGGCGACAAGGAGCTTTGTTGATGAGCAGTAATACTGTGAAAGGAATCTTTTTTTTTTTTTATGAGCAGTAGGTCTCAATCATAGGTTTAAAATATTCAGTAAACAATGTTGTAAAGAGATGTGCTGTCATCCAGGCTTTGTCATTGCACTTACAGAGCATAGGCAGAGTACATTCAGCATAATTCTTAAGGGTCCTAGGATTTTCAGAATGGTCAGTGAGCTCTGGCTTCAATGTAAAGTCACCAGTCGCATTAGCAATGAACAAGAGAGTCAGCTTGTCCTTTGAAGCTTTGTAGGCAGGCATTGACTTCTCCTCTCTAGCTATGAAAGTCTTAGACGGTATCTTCTTCCAGTATGAGGCTGTTCTGACTACACTGAAAGGTGTTTAGTGTCGCCGCCCTCCTGAACTGTCTCAGCGAGACCTTCTGGATCACTTGCTGCAGCTTCTACATTGTTTTTTCCTTCTCATCTTGCACTTTTATGTCAGCCTCTTTCCTTAAGCCTCACAAACCACCATCTGGCAGCTTCTAACTTTTCTCCTGAAGCTTCCTTACCTCTCTCCGCCTTCACAGAATTGAAGAGATTCAGGGCCTGGCTCTGGATTGGGCTTTGGTTCAAGGGAACGTTGTTGCTGGTTTGATCTTCTATCCAGACCACTCAGACTTTCTCCATGTCAGCAATAAGTCTGTTTAGCTTTCTTATCATTAGTGTGTTTACTGGAGCAGTACTTTGAATTTCTTTAAGAACTTTTCCTTTGGGGGCACCTGGGTGGCTCAGTGAGTTAAACCTCTGCCTTCAGCTCAGGTCATGATCCCAGGGTCCAAGGATCAAGCCCCACATTGGGCTCTCTGCTCAGCAGAGAGCCTGCTTCCCCCTCTTTCTCTCTGTCTGCCTCTCTGCCTACCTGTGATCTCTGTCTGTCAAATAAATGAATAAAATCTTAAAAAAAAAAAAAAGAACTTTTCCTTTGCATTCACAACTTGGCTAAATGTTTGGTCCAAGTGGCCTCACTTTTGACCGGTCTCAATTTTTGAAATGCTTTCCTTACTAAGCTTACTCATTCCTAGCTTTTAATTTAAAGTGAGAGAACCGAAACTCTTCCTTTCACTTGGACACTTAGCGGCCCCTGTAGGGCCGTTAATTGGCCTAATGTGAATATTGTTGTGTCTCAGGGAATAGGGTTGCCCAAGGAGAGGGAGAGAGACAGGGAACGATCTGTCACTGGAGCAGTCAGAACACACACGTTTGTTGATTAAATTCATGATCTTATGTGTGCCTGGGTCATGGCACCCCAAGACAATTACGATGGTAACATCAAAGATCATGATCCCAGATCACCTTAACAAATAGAATACTAAAGGAAAAGTTTTAAATACTGTGAGAATTACCAAAATGTGACACAGAGACACAAAGTGAGCAAATGCTGTTGGAAAAATTGCGCTGAGAGATTTGCCAGATACAGGCTTGCCACGCACTTTACATCCATGAAGTACAATAAGGGGAAGCACAATTAAAGGAGGTCTGCCTGGAATCATAAAGAAACGCACTAACAGGAAAGGAATGGGAGAGTAATAAGCACGGTGGAGACCCTTCCAGCAGGGTGGCAGGGCAGGGCCTGAACGCTGGGGCTTCAGGTGGTGTGGAAAAATGTCCCTAAGAAGTGACAGTCACACTGAGGCCTAGTGGAAGCTTCTCCTTAGAGCAAACAGCAAAGGCAAACACCTTAAAGAAAAAAAAATCTGTATCTGAGTTTTGCAGACAATTCCAGGGTGGTCAGAGTGTGCAGGAACCACGGACTTCATAGGGTCAAGATGGGGAGTCAGTCTTGGTTTTTTAAGTGCAATGAGAAGGGGCACCTGGGTGGCTCAGTTGGTTGAGCATCAGACTCTTGGTTCCTGAGATCATGATCTCTCATGGCTGTGGGTGCCCACACTGGGCATCAGTGCTCAGCTCAGTAGGTTTGATATCCCCTGTGTCCTTCCCTCTCCTCATGCACTTGTGCATGTTCTCTCGCTCTCTCTTTCTCAAATAAGTAAATAAATCTTAAGTGCAATGAGAAAGCCCTGGAGGTCTCAGAGTGGAGGGGTGACGTCTCTCGAACTTCAATGTAAAAGATCACTGTGACCCATGTGTGGAGAAGGGACTGTACAGAGGTGGAAGACACAGGGAGACCCTCAGGGGGCCACCGCAGTGTTCAGTCCAGAACGGACAACAGGGATGTTCAAAGAGGTGGTCCGGCTGATTGTAACCCCCTGCTTTTTCACTCTGGCACTGCCAGGCCTGGCAGTGTTTATAGCCTGCTTATATGTAGGTCTTCTACAACAGCTGGAATATCTAGCTTCTCAGATGGTTTCCCTCCTTTCGACCACTTTGCTTTTAAAACAAACCATGGTACAAACAAAAGTCAGCAATTATATATAAGAAAAGAACAATCCTAGGGCGCCTGGGTGGCTCAGTGGGTGGAAACCTCTGCCTTCGGCTCAGGTCATGATCCCAGGGTCCTGGGATTGAGTCCCACATCGGGCTCTCTGCTCAGCAGGGAGCCTGCATCCTCCTATCTCTCTGCCTGCCTCTCTGCCTACTTGTGATCTCTGTCAAATAAATAAATAAAATCTTAAAAAAAAAAAAAAGAAAGAAAAGAACACCCCATTTATCTGTCCATCAGACAGATAAATGGGACCACCAATCAGGGTTGGCTTCCTGACAATGCTTAAAAGGAAATTGGAGGTCTTCTGAAAGGTGTCCTCACCCCAGTGCTGGTCTACCAGTTAGTCCAAAGTTTCTATAGACCTCTCCACTATGTGCTCCTCAGAGCACTGGGGCCAAGGGAAACAAGTAGGGATTCTGTGGTCAAACAGGTTTGGGAAACTGTGTGTTATACCAAATTCTTAGACATTCATCATTTGCATTAGATACTAAGTTCTGAACAGTGTCACCATAAAGAACATTGACATTTATTTCACCCTATTTTCCCAAAAGTATCTAACTGTGAAACTCTTAGTATCTACTATAAAATACTGGATTAAGATACTGAACGTTTATGTAAAATGAAAATATTTCCTGAGAGGAATTACATCATTAAATTCAAAAAGCCCCATGGGAAAGGAAGAGCAGTAGATGATTTACTGAGTACCATTCTCTCTGAGGCACAAAGTCGCCCCTGAAATGGCTGGGATAGCATTTAACACTCTGTCTCTGTGAACAACTGAGTCTCAAGCCACCAGGGCTGGGACAGACAGCTGATCTCCATATTCTGCTCCCTGAGTTTGAGACCAGACTTGGCCAGGATCATAAAGTGAGCATGTGACAGGACGATATCTATCTAGAATCCAGCTGGTCTACCAAACCTACAGAAACACATTTTCAAGGGCGCCCTTCCCCTGCAGTTAAAATCCTAACCTGTACCTTCAGAAACAGTCGGGGAGCCCAACAGACCTAGAATCTTTGGAATCTTTGTTCTACTTTAATATAAAGTCTGTGACTTTGGGAAAATTACTAGGACTATCTAAAACACAGTGTTTTCACCTATAAAATAAGACAATGCATACTTTGGAGAGTTTTAAGAATGAACAAGGAGCGATATAGGCAAAATACCTGGGACCTAGGATCCAGGTTTCTCCTTTAGCTCATCTGTTTCTTTTGCATTCCTCATAGTGACATGCATAAAAGTCACTTTTTAAATTGTATTAAAAGACTGAATCAATCAATCAACTATTCTAAATCATTTTTCATATTTAAAGTACTTCAAATTTTTCACAGCAAAAGCATATAATAAATTCTAGATATTTTACATATTGAGGTTTATTTTTTAAAAGATTTTATTTATTTATTGGAGAGACAGAAAGAGAGAGAGAGAGCATGAATTGGGGGAGAGGCAGACAGAGAGCAAGAGACAGACTCCCTGTGAAGTAGGGAGCCCAATGTGGGGCTTGATCCCAGAACCCCAGGATCATGACCCGAGCCAAAGACACACACTCAACCGAATGAACCACCCAGGCACCCCACATATTGAGGCTTCAAATATGCCAGGCTCTTCTAAATTTAATCCTCTGAACAACTCTGTGAGATAGGTTCTATAATTATTCCCATTTTATACATGGGAAAACTGAGGTGCAGAGAGTATAGAAGCTTACCCTATGTCACTCAGATCCCATGTTGCAGAGGTGGGATCAGACTAATCGGGGCTGGCTTCATACCAGGTGCTCAGCTACCATTGACCTGGTATTTAACTCCGAGTAGTGACTTTCTATGACAGAGTATGAAATTGACACTAAGGTGGAAAAATTAGACAAAGTAGAATGTGAGAAGCGCTTTAGTTTTTAAGTAGAGTCAAGGCCTGCCTTGATTTGACCCACTCTAGAATGGTTCAGATTAATAGCTCTGACTGTATGAAAATATGCAAGATTTTTGCAAAGGTGTTTGAATTCCCCAATTGTGTCAATTAATTATAATAAGCAAGGCATCAGTTCTGAGTTAACAAATTATTGTTTGCCACCTTGATGAAATATATAAAGTCTGACTTCATTTATCGGCTCCTTCCTTTCTCACATAGAGAAATTGGCTAACATCTGAGAAGTGTCACATATACAAATGTTAATGCACAAAAAAAAAATTAAAAAAAAATAAAAAGCAGATTCTGGAGAAAGACAAAGAGAAAAACAAATACTAATGAACAGATTCAGAACAATTCTGGATTTTGTGAGTCTTTCTGCTGATGTTCAAGTCTTTATTTGAATTCCAGTTAGTTAACACACTGGGTTGTATGAGTTTCCGGTGGACAATATAGTGATTCAACTCTTCCAGACAACACCCAGTGCTCATTACAGCAAGTGTGCTTCTCAGGCCCCCCTCCCCTCTGGTAACCATCTCTATAATTAGGAGTTTGTTTCTTAGTTTGCCTCTTTCTCTCATTTTTTTCCCTTTGCTTGTTTCTTAAATTCCATGTATGAGTGAAATCGTATGGTATTTGTCTTCCTCTGACCGACTTATTTCACTTAGCATCATACTCTCTAGTTCCATCCACATAGTTACAAATGGCAAGATTTCACTCTTTTTAATGAGTAATATTCCATTGCGTGCATGTGTGTGTGCGCACATGCACGAGTGACATCTTCATCCAATCATCGGTTGATGGACACTTGGGTTGCTTCCATATCTTGGCTATTGTAAATAATGCTGCAATAAATATGGAGTGCACGTATCCTTTTGAGTTGGTGTTCTTATACCCTTTGGGTAAGTACCCAGTAGTGTGGTTGTTGGAGCATAATGTAATTCTATTTTTAACTTTTTGAGGAACCTCCATACTGTTTCCCAGAGTGGCTATGTCACTTTGCATTCCCACCAACAGAGCAAGAGGGTTCCTTTTTCTCTACAACCTTGCCAACATCTGTTTTTGTGTTGTTGACTTTACCCTTCTGACAGGTGGCTTTCCACCAATTTTAATATATCACAGGAGATCTGTGAGGAGGCTTACGACCCCTTAACATCCCTTCCTGGAAATTAACAGGACACTACATTTGTAACGTACCTGCAAGCTCTGCCCTGGAATTCCCAGGAAGGTTGTATAAGATACCTACTAGCAATGCAAATGTAGCTTCAAACTTTGGGTCAATTATATTAAAACTTCATAAAACTCAGTTTGACTTTATTGGGGGCTAAGCTGAAATAGCACAGCCCATTGCCCTCAGATACTAGAAATCCATGTGATACATAAAGAAAATGTCTTCTTAGCAGGAGTTTTGACATTATTAAAATTCTTGGCACCCTCATGGTATTTAAAAATATCCCCAGAACAGGGGCACCTGGGTGGCCCAGTCATTTAAGCATCCGACTCTTGATTTCAGCTCAAGTCCTGATCTCAGGGTCCTCATAGAGCCAGGTCGGCTCCAAGCTCAAAGCAGAGTCTGGTTGAGATTCTCTCTCTCCCTCTGCCCTTCCCCCTACACGTGCTCTCTCTTGTTCTCTCTCAAATAATCTTTAAAAAAATATATCCTCCAAACATAAGATTGCATAAGATTAAATAATTTAACACAGAAAAATATTTATTTACTCTCCTTAATGTCTTTCACTCTTTACAAAAGTTATTAATTTTTATATTATAGATAAGCACAGAGAACCACCTTTGTGTTATGTCTTCAAAGTTTTTCTTTAAGGTGTGCAAAACATGATCGTCTTTGCTATTGTTAAAATTTTCAATATTTGGCTCACCTAACAACTATCATAAAATTGTTCATTCTTAAATTATTCTTAAAATATGTTTAAATCAGAAAACTATAATTATTATCTCCATCCAACTAAATAAGCCATCCTTAAAGAAATCCTTTAAAAAATACTCTTGGAAGATTAATTTGTCACCTAACATCCTCGATTTGAAGCAGGCTCTAAAGGCAAAGGAAATTGCCCAACTCCACTCAAATTTATGTAAAATTTACCTGTTATCTCTTAAACCTCAAATTGGGAACATGTTCACTCTATTTGAATATCCTAAGAATTACAATTAGGGAAAATTAAGATTTCCAAAAGTTAAAATATAAGATGTTTTACACCTATTAAGTTCAGTGTCTGAAATAACAACAAAAAAAAAAAATCAAGAAATGAACTCAAATATTAAATATACGGCCTTGATACCCTATAAGACTTGAAAATAAATTTTACTGCCATAAAATAGCCAGCCTGCGACAAGCCACTGTTGGCTAACCTTCATCACTGGCTACCATCACTTAAGATGAATCCACCTCAGTTCCTACCTTTTGCAGATCTAACTAAAGAATTGTAACCGAAGTGCAGGCACCGTGAGCTCCACAGAACTCACTTCACCATCACACTGGAATCAGACCTGATCTTTTCTCATCAGTCACTGAATTCCCATCCTCAGAATTGCCCTCTTTTTGGTAAGAGCTTTTTGCCTATTTGACATCAGGGGCCCCTGGGGGGGGCAAACACACACAGTCAATAACCCCCCTCCCCTCTTTAAAAAAGATTTTATTTATTTACTTGATGGAGAGATACAGCGAGAGAGGGAACACAAGCAGGGCGAGTGGGAGAGGGAGAAGCAGGCTTCCCACCAAGCAGGGAGCCTGACTCAGGACTCAATCCCAGGACCCTGGGATTATGACCTGAGTTATAGGCAGACGCCCAAGGACTGAGCCACCCAGGTGCCCAATAACCCTTTCTCTTGATGCCTGGCCAATCCACAAGGCTCTGAATCAGAGGAGACAAGACCATGACATTCAGGGTCCAGTGTTCAGAAGACAGGTGGATAGGCAGAGACCTGGGCACATGGAAGAGAGAGAAGAGAAACAAGAGAACATTCGGAGAGAACATAGACATAGCCTTTCATTTGTCAGCGCTGTCCTAGGTACTTGGTTTACATCCTTTCATTGACTCCTTCCCAGTATTTTTCAGAACATGGGGTGTCTGTCATTTTTCAGACTGAGAAACAGAGGCTCAGAGAAGCTATACAATTTCAACTTGTCTTCGTCTTATCACTAAGGAGGATTTAAGCCAAGTGTCAATCCTTGTCTAATTAACCCCATAGTCCTGGTTCTTCCCTTGCCTGTCAACCCTGCTAGAAAAATCCTGGAAGGCCATAGAGGAAGGGAGAGGGAAGAGAAGGTGAGGAAGCAGTTCTTACTGAAGGCAGGCAAGTTCAGTGGGGAGGGCACAGCTTGTCTGGGCATGGTCCGTTTTTGTCTAGGAGAGCTCTACGTGGAAAACCTGTGATTCTGAGAGTCTAGAAATTTGTTGAAAACTCTGTTTGAGGGGAGACAGCCATACTTTGTGTTTATGTAGCTGCTGTCAGACCAAGCTCTATGACACTCTAGAGAAAAAATGGTGCAAGGGAAAGAATACATGTTCGTCCTGGACTCATGAAAGGAAGACTATCAAGAAGACAAGAGCTGTGATATTCACTGAAGGGCATGTTCAGGAAGCAACTGTGATTTAATTAGTTTGACTAGAAATACACACCCAAGAATGAGTGCATCCATGACAATGGCCTTTCCTGAACACCTAATAGCTTATTGCCAGCACAGGAAACAGGAACCCTAGGAGCCCACATACCTCCTGCTGCAGGCAGTGGGGGGTAGGGGTACACAGCAATCCAGTGAGAACTGCAGCCTGGGGTCAGCCCTGAGCTCCACACACCACAGATGAACTGTAAACCTCTTAGGTGTATCCCTCCCTGTGTTGTTTATTATTTAAGGAGAAAGAAGAAAGTGGGTGACCCCCCAAAAAAAATCTTTTCTTATGTTTTCATTGAGAATCAAGAAGAAATGCCAATAACTGAGCCAGGAATACATGGGTGGGTAGGTCTATATGGTAATAGTTAGAGAACGTTAAGATTTTCAAAAATTGTCAAACTCCTCTTGGGCAATTGCCAAAAAAGAAACCTAGAAAGCAATGAAGTCAAAAGCGATAGAGAGAGATGAATCAGCACAAAAACCAGCCATGAGTTTTCTTTGACATTGGAGTAAACAAAGGCCAATGCTATTTTAAGACAGGAAAGACTGGGCACATTATGAAACAGCCTTGGGTTACTGTAATATTTGAGTGCCTTCTGGGAAATGTATAAGGGGAGAAGGGCGAGAAAAATTGGTTGAAATCAGAATAAAGAATAATGAAAGAAACAGAGTCACCAAGGACTATTAAAATCACATTTCAAATACATTCTTTTTAATAAAATGCATTTTAAGCATATTCAAATTTATGAGAAATGATTCTAGTGTGGCACGTACTTGCAAAGATATTCTAAACAGAGTTTGAATAGCATACTGTCTCTCACTGGTAGACCAGCACTACATTTTTTTTTTTAACTTTAAAAAACTTTTATCCTAAAATAATTTGGGGTTGAAATAAGAATTGCAAAATTAACTCAGAAAATTCCCATGATTACTTCAACTAGCTTCTCAACGTCCTGCATAACCTCTGCAGAATTCTCAAAATTGAAAAATTAAGTTTGGTACAATACTCTTAACTGTCAATTTTATTTGGATTTCACCAGATTACCATTAACATTCTTCTTTCATTCCAGGGACCCAATCCAGGATGTCACAATGCATTTAGTTTCCTGTTTTCTTTGTCTTTTCCATTCTGTGAAAGTTCCCTAGACTCTCCTGTCTTTCATGATTGTGATGTTTTGGAATAGCCAGAGCTACATTTAAAATGTACTTTCTGGGGCTAGATCTAATATGCAAATCTGAGTATTGGAACAGATAACTGATCAGGGTCATAAGAATAAGATAATCCCTGCTTTGTTCCCTTCTAGGTAGTAACTTTGGGTGGTCACCATTATTCTAAAGATAATTGCTCAAAATATTTTGATATCCAGTTTAACAATGCCTTGGGGGTTTGTGCCTCATCCCTTCTGATTAAGCTCCATGATGGGAAACTGTTGCATGTCAAGGGTGGTTTTAATGTTCGTACATAGCCCAAGGTGTGCTTGGGGTGGGGGTGTTGAGCAATGCTAGTGGGGGGCCTAGTACAGTCCAACTGTGTGGCAATGCAACAGCAAGAATGAGGACATTGAACATTATTGCTAAAGAGGTTTGTGGTCATTGATGATAAATTCCAGGGAGCTGGTGTTTTCTGGAAAATATTGGCTCCCCCCAAACAAACCCCATTTTACAACTCTACATCTTCCTGTAGCCTTATAATCTGACCTTTAACTGTCTCTCCTGCCTACAATGAACCACCAGCCACCAGTGAGGGAGTGCTACAGCAGAGTGTCAAGCCTGGTTCCAGCTAGGAAGGCTTCACGGCTATCATCTATCCTGACTTCAGGACCCAAGGCCAACAAGAGTCAGCATTCCGCTGGCCGGGGTAATTCAAAAGACTTTTAAAACTGGAAGTCTCAAAAGAGTGAGAGAGGAGGAGTAGATAGAGGTTTTGAAGTGTGGGAAGCTCATACCCCCACAGTATCCCCACAGCCAGGAGAGAGCAGTACCCCTACAGGGTACCCTCCACCCCCAGCCTGGGCTGGGACTCTTAACTACACACACCTGAGTTTTTGTGCCCCCACCTCCACCCCGCCAAGGCACCTTGTCCTTGTCTATGTAACAGAATGGCCCAGCTAAAATCTCATGAGGTCTACAATGTCACTGACATGCTACATTTTGATAAATTCAATGTTTTGCTCAAAAATAAATATTTTCCTGGTTCAAATGTTGTTATGTAATTCCAGGTCTCTACCATTTCATTTAGCTTCAATTAATAACTCCACATGTTTAGGATTTTCCTTACAGGCATGTCTGACCATAAACAATGGGTGGCAAAATTCCTTTGGTTCCGCAAAGCTGTACACAGCTGATTCTCAACCAGATTTGACCACACATTTTGTTTTTTTTTTTTTTATTATCATCCCCAATAATGATGCGTGTGTGATTCTGTGTTGGGAGCAGGGCTGGAGAGTCATAGAGATGTGAGGATTACAAAAACCTAAACCCTCCTCCATACCAGCTCTTGTGAAAAACCCTCAAATACCCACCACGACCCAAAATTATTTTCCTCTCCTTTTCTAACAGTTCTTTGAGATCAAGTGTGAAATGATTTACGTGTGACAGTTACGAAGGGCCCAGAACAATTCAGATGTAAAAATTCTGGTGTGTTGGTTAAAAAAGCAATGCTTTACAGTCATGTCTTCTAATATTGAAGAAAAAAAACATGTGCAGAAATTTTATGGTAAGGACCATGAAAATACTTCTCAGGCTTGAGCACCTCATATTCTGAATCATGTAATTGAGGAATAGAGAGTTTCTGTGACTTTGCAAAGTCGCATAGCTCATTATGAATAAGGCCAAGACTCACTCGTGAGACTTTCAGACCAGGGCCCTTTCCAAAACACTTGCAACGCAGACCGTCCAGCAGGGGCACATCCTTCAGTGGTGATGCCAAAGAGGAAGGCTGCTAGAGGCAGGTAGAGTCTGGGGAATGCGAAAGGAGAAAAGAAATGGCAGGAGCAGGAACCACTCAATGTTGTGCAGATCTATAATTCATTTCCATGGAGCTCTGGTTCAAAATTGTCAGCTTGTTAAGGTTCGACACTCTTCCTCCTTCCTGCACCTGTGGCCAAAACTGCTAACAGAGCGTATTTGACCACAGCAGAAAACAGATCAATTTGTGTGGTTCCAGGAGAGCTGAAAAACATTTTAAAAAATCATATGCACTTCAAGGATGATGCTCCGGGCAAGCTTTACCACTATCAAATGCATTTCTCCTTCTCTAGTCGCTGCAGAGCAAGTAAAATTTATTCATCCCCATGTTGATCAAATTCATGTTTTGAAAGTCACAGGGCATGGAAGTTAGACCTGTGAATTTTATCTTCAAACACAGAAAACCCAATGGCTAGGAGATGCTCGACCTAACAGAATTTTCCCATGTCTGAGATACTCAAGAGAAAATGTTCAGCCTGTGAATTTCCTTAACTAATCAATTAGCAAATGTTTCTTCAATATTCACTGGATGCTTTAGTCCTTGCCAGACAGCCAAAGTATAGTGACTGGACACAACTCTGCAGCCAAAAAAACCCCTCCAATTCAAAATATATATATATATTAGGGGCACCAGGGTGGCTCAGTCAGTTAAACTTCTGCCTTCAGCTCCGGTCATGACTCAGGGTCCTGGGATTGATCCCAGCATCAGGTTCCCTGCTCAGCAGGACCCTGCATCTCCCTCTCCTCCCTGCTTGTGCGCTCTCTTGCTAACTCTGTCACTGTATCTGTCTCTCTTTCTCAAATAAATAAATAAAATCTTCAAAAATAAATAAATAAATAAATAAATAAATAAATAAATAAAGTGTGTGTGTGTGTGTGTGTGTGTGTGTGTGTGTGTGTGTTTATTTTAAATACCTATTACGCATTAGGCAGTAAGTGAGTGCTAAGGAGATCAAGAAGGATTACACCAGGTCCCTGAACTTGCAGATACATGGAAGGGAGGAGAACAATCATACAACTAAGTACAAGACTCTGTGACAATATGAACCAAGGGCCAGGTAAACACAGAGGGAACACTTCATTCTGCCTGGGAAGGAGAGTTGAAGAAGGGGAGACGATCTCACAGATGTCACATTGTTCCAAAGGTCACAATAAACAATGACACAGAGCCTTCCAGCATAAATGATAGGGGAAATGGGAGGGAGTATATGGGGACCAGATAAACAGTCCTCAACTTCCAACAGGTCTCATTCCAAAGCTTCTTTGGAAGTTGACTGGAACTCCAAATCATCTGCACATTGAAACTATGTTGCTCCTAATGTGCAGATCCTCAAACCAGACTTTGACTAATAGCAATGCCTGATTTCTGAGGCTGGAACTAATCCTCAGACTTAGGATTTATTGAGTGTTTACCATGTGTCATGCACCGCACCAAGAATTTGGGTGGCAAAAGCACTGTCATCTAAGCCTTGCAAGTGCTTGGGGCTAGGTCATATTACTATCAACTCATTTTTTCAGATGAAACTTTTCCAAAGAACAAAGGGGTTAAACAGCTTGATTAAGGTCACATAGCTAGTATGACAGGCCAAGATCTGTACCTAAATGACTTGACTTTAGAGCTGGGGTACTTAATCAAAACAGGTTCCCCTTGGATGTCAGAAACCAGATAATAGGGGCACCTGGGTGGCTCCGTGGGTTAAGCCTCTGCTTTTGGCTCAGGTCATGGTCTCAGGGTCTTGGGATAGAGCCCTGCTTCAGGCTCTCTGCTCAGTGGGGAGCCTGCGTTCCCCGCCCCCCACCCCACCTGCCTCTCTGCCTACTTCTGAACTCTGTCAAATAAATAAATAAAATCTTAAAAAAAAAAAAAGTTCACCATCTTTAATTAAAAAGAAAGAAAGAAAGAACGAACAAACCAGATAATACAAATAAAAGAAGGAGGGGGGAAGGATTTTTGTGTTCTGTTTTCCTTGTGCTTTAGGTATTGGAATACATCCTGGTAAGCCCCTAAATGCCCAGGGGTATTATGGCTCCTTAAAAAAAAAAAAAAAAAAAAAAAAAAAGATCCCTAGGATCTACACCATACCTACATCCAACAATTAACAACGATGTCTCCCCAATCAGTTAAAATTTCCACTCCATCCCAACTAGGTGAAAAAAGGAAAATACGCTATTTGAACTAACTTATATTACCATGTGAATGACAGACAGTCATCTAATCTTTCCACAAATATTTACACTTTAAATGAAGATACTTATTGGCCAAAATAAAGCGAGGAAAGTAAAATGGAAGTGTGGTTGGCAGGTAGAGGCTCCTACATCCAGGAGACCTTGTCTGCTATTCTGATATTCTGAGTTAAGAGTAGTTAGGGCTTTTCTCAGCATCAATTACATTCCAGCCTTCACTCAGCCAAATCAGGCTGCCATTCCACCCGCAATACTGTGCCTGGCCATCAGCCCAGAAAGTTTGTATTCTCATCATGGTAGCAAGTAGATTCTTTTTTTCTAGTTGATAGATGGCCCTTTTGGCCACTTCTTAACAAGTCCTTCATTCAGGGTTCTGAGTCTATAAAAAGGCTCAGGCCTGGGAGGTAATTGAGGGGCCCTGACTCTGGATTGACTCTGGGATTCCCTGACTCTGGGATTCAAGTCAGACTTTGGTTCATTTGAACTACAACTCCTCTGTGTATACAGATCAAGTCAGAATTTAGTACACTGCCTATCTATTTCTTCTAGGGACACCAGGTCCAACAAGCCAAAGGTCAAGTTCTCCTCAAGTCAGACTATTCTGACTACTGCTTTGACTCCACTGTCTATTATGGTAACCACACCCACCTTGGCTTGGGCAATTAAGTGGGCCATTTGGTGCCTGGGACCCAAATATCCCCATTGTATTTAAGGATCCCCAGTCAATAGTAGTAGTTTCTACTACAATATTTGACCTACAGGGAAGAGCAACCACAGAACTCTTTGAGAATTTTGAGGGTCTTCTCACAAATTTATTTCTCAGTTGTGGAGAACCCATGTGTCCTCTGGACCAGGTGCATGAGCTGGTCTTACATGATAAATTCACTCTATCATTCCAATATCCCTAAACCTTTGGATCTCTTCCACTATAGTGTACCAAGACAAGACTGGCATTACAACTTCATTTAGCGTAGGTCACCTTTTTGTCCCTGTCCCAGCCAACCAATCAACCACATAAACAGAGCCCTTTCTAACCCCTAGAGAAACAACACTGAATCCAGAATTTCTTCTTAGTGGTTCCATATCAATAAATTTGGCCAGATCTAACCTTATGTTTCTTCTTTATATTATCCTATACCCTTAAGCTCCCATTCCTGCATATGTTCCTCAAACTTCTGTCTGTATAAATTGGAAAACTCAGTTCTTTTGGATTTTCATGAATCACACTTTGTACTTCAGAGCATGCTGGAACCTGAGTCAAGTTATAGGTCTGGAAACAAAGTGGAGATGGCAGACATATCAGCAGTGTCTGCAAGAGGAGAAAGAAACTGATATTTGATCTTCATTCTCTCCTTCTCTATCACTGTAACAGAACCATCTTCCCCCATTGTTAACTGAGCTCATTACCAGCCAAACTAAAGACGTTTCCCAGACTTCCTTGCAGTGGAATTGGTAAACAATATTATTAAACTCAAGCTAATGGGATCTGAACAGAAGCGATTCATGCAACTTCAAGTTGTGTCCTTAGAAGATGAGGAAGAACTGTCCCTCTATGTTTATTTCCTCCATCCTTCAACTTGATGTAAACATGGGAACAGACTACCTTCAACCCCAGGGATGACTGCAACACCTGCAAGGTAGCAATGATGATTTCCCCATGTAACATCATAGAGTGTAGTTAAATATCTTCTTTCAATCACCTACATCTTGACTATCATGTGACAGATATAAAGCTTATCTTATCTAAACTTCGTTAGCCTGAGTAACCTGTATTTTAAAAAAGGACTTGCAAAGAATAAAATTGTCTTCGACTGAAACTGGCTGAAAAGGTTCATCTATCCACAGAGAAAATAATCTACTTGCTCCCAGGAGAAGAATACAAATTCCGTGTGCTGATAACCAAGCACTCACTGTATGGAACAGAATAGCAAAAGTGGTTTGCCTGATTTGACTGGGGTGAGACTGGAATGTAGCTGATGCTGACAAAAACCCCACGATCTCCAGAATCAATTCTGGAGAGCTTTGAGCAGGCAAAGTCACACCTGGCTCAGCACTTGGGAAGGATGGAAAGAGACCAAGAGGCCAAGATGGAGGTCTGAGGTTCTCCAACACTATAGGACGTGCAGAATGTGAATCCAAGACAACTCTTCTATTGAATGAGATGAAAGATTACAGACAAACCTAGAGGAACATCTATGAACAAGATATTTTATTTGCAAAGCTCTTGCACCTGAGGGTCAATGACACCAACAGTATCATTGTAACTGTACAGGTCAAGGAGAGGAAGGAAATTCTGCACTGAGCTCATGAGAGCTGGCTGTAGGGGGAGGATAAGAAGCTTGGTGTTAATCAAACCAAGTCTAAAGCAAGGAGGAGGCAGGGAGTGAGCGAGAGAGTTCAGAGTTGGAAAAAATACAGGAGAATCCATCTGAGTCTGGGTAATAGAATAAATAACTCCTTAAGAGAGCAGTTAATGCCTAACAATGAAATTTTCAAAACAAGAAAAAAAATTTCCAATAGCATCAAAAACAATGAAATAATTAGGAAGAAATTTAATGATGAAATACTAAGAAGATGAAAGATATCTATGCTGAAAATGACAAGATATTGATGAAAGAAATTAAAGGTGACACAGATAAACAGAGTGGTATCCCATGTCCATGGACTGGAAGAATTAATATTATTAAAATGTCAATACTGCCAAAAGCCATCTATAGATTCAATGCAATCCTTACTGATATTCCAATAGCATTGTTTACAGAAGTAGGTAAAACACTCCTAAAGTTTATAAGAAAGCAAAAAAGACCCTGAATAGACAAAGATATCTTGAGAAAGAACAAAGCAAGAGGCATCATGCTTCTTGATTTCAAGTTTTACCATAAAGATATAGTCATCAAAACAGTATAGTATTTGCATAAAAACACTCAAACAGATGAATAGAACTGAATTGAGAGCTCAGATATAAACGCAAACACACACAGTCAACTAATATTTGATAAGGGACCTAAGAATGCTCAATGGAGAAAAGACAGTCTCTTTAATAAATGGTGTTGGAAAAACTGGATATTCACATGTGAAAGAATGAAACTGAATCCACATCTTATACCACTCACAGAAATTAAGTCAAAATGATTGAAGACTAAAAGACAAGACCCGAAGCTATGAAATTTCTGAAAGAAAACATAAGAACAAATCTCCATGGCATGACATTTGGTAATGAATTTTTGGATGTGGCACTTAAAGCATAAGGAACAAAACCAAATAAACAAGTGAGATTACATCAAACTAAAAAGTTTTTGCCCCGAAAAACAACAACTACAACAACAACGAAGTGAAATGACAACCTATTAATATCCAAAACATATAAAGAACTTTACAACTCAACAGCAAAAAATCAAATAACCCAATTAACAAATGGGAAAATAACCTGGATAGACATTTTTCCAAAGAAGATACACAAAAGGCCAACAGGTACATGAAAAGCGCTCAACATCACTAATCATTAGGGAAATTCAATTTAAAACTACAGTGAGATAGCATCTCACACCCATTAGAATGGCCATCATTAAAAAGACAAGATAACAAATGCTAGCAGGGATGTGAAGAAAAGAGAGCCCTTTTGCCTGTTGGTGGGATTGTAAAATGGTGTGGCCACCATGAAAAACAGCATGAAGGATCCTCAAAAAAAAAAAAAAATTAAAAATAGAAAAACTATATTATTCAGCAACTCAGCTTCTCGGAATATACCTAATGATAATGAAAACACTAACTCAGGAAGATATTTGCACCCCACTTTTATAGCAGCTTTATTTACAGTAGCAAAGACATGGGAACAACCTAAGTGTCTATTGATGGATGAATGTATAAAGAAACATACATATACACACACACCTATACACACAATGGAGTATTATTCTGCCATTAAAAAATGAGGAAATCCTATCATTTGCAACAATATAGATGGATCTCAAGGGCATTATGCTAAGTGAAATAAGAGAAATACAAAACAAATACTGTAACATTTCACTTATATGTGGAATCTAAAATAAAATAAAATAAAATAAAGGCAGGGGATAGGAAACGGGTGAATTAGAGGAAGCTGGTCAAAGATATAGCCTTCCAGTTGTAAGATGTACAAGTATTAGAGATGTAATGGACAGCATGATGGCTACAGCTAACACTGCTGTGTGACATACAGCAAAGGTGTTGAGAAGAAATTCTGAGTTCCCATTATGAGAATTCTTCTCCTTCATTCTTTACTCATTTTATGGTATCTATATGAGAAGATGGATGTTAGCTGAACCTACTGTGGTGATCACATATATTGTGATATATATAAGTTAAGCCATCATGCTGCGTGCCCTTCATTTATACAGGGATGTTTGTCAGTTATTTCTCAATAAAACTGGAAAATAAAAGTAAAATAAAAATAAAAGAGAGAGCAAAGTCTTAGCAACACCTTCACCCCCAGATGACTAGTGAAATTGTAACAGAAAGCGGGAACTAACCACATAGATAGATAAAAAAAGATCCATTCTTCTTTATAAAATGTATCTAAAATTTGGAATTCACATACCAAAACGTTTAAATATGTCCATCCATAATATCCTCATTGAAGGCAGAATCGTGCCTACAAGTTCATCAAAGAAGATCATTCAAAAGTGACAATTGGAAAACTTCACCATCCCGATAGGATAAAATGAAGCAAACAAAAACATGTATATTCTGCAGGAGACTTTAAATGTATTTTTTAAAAAATATTTTATTTATTTATTTGACAAAGAGAGATTACAAGTAGGCAGAGAGGCAGGCAGAGAGAGAGGGGGAAGCAGGCTCCCCACTGAGCAGAGAGCCTGATGTGGGGCTCGATCCCAGGACCCTGAGATCATGACCTGAGTTGAAGGCAGAGACTTAACCCAGAGTCACCCAGGCCCCCCTTGAAATGCATTTTTAAGGACTATTACATGTAGTTTTCCAAAAATCTACCAATAAACAGAAAAGATACAAAAAAAATTTCTTATCACTCTTAAATTTTAAAAATGATTTAGCTAAACAGGCCATGCCCATTAGATAATCACTGGGGAGGTCACAATTATGAAATTGTCAAAAATGTCTAATGTGCTCTTTGCAAAGATCCTGAGTATGTATCGTTCTTGATCCTACCATGTCCTGATGGATCTGAAAGGCCAAGTGGAGGATCTGGTGAATGGGATAAGCCTTATATAAGCTTATCTCTTACAGCCAAACATTTTGAAAATGTTTTCCAATACAGCTTTGTGTTTAGCCTCAATTCAATGATATACTTGTTTTATTGTGTATACCTGATTCCATGTCCTCAAAGCAAATGTTTAAATCTACAGCTCTTACAAAATTTAAGTTTTTATATTATATATGTTATGTAATCATATACTTCTTAATCGACTGCTCTTAAATATCTAGATGTGCCTGTATTATTTTAAGTTTTCCTGAATATTTATGGGAAAAGTTATAATATTATATATTGTTACTGTGCAACTTCTTATACAATTACAGTAGCATAGGAACTAAAAGGAAAATGCCTGTGTAAAAGCAGATAAATAAGTAAAATCATATTCAATAAATACCATGAAAATGGTGGTATAGAGTCAGAAAGTCAAAAGTAGGCACTGTCAGCACAGGTGGAGGGAGACCCTATTATTTAACCAGAGAATGCAACGTGCATATGTAGAATATCAAGCAAAACTGGTGTGAAAAATCCTGATAACTAAAAATTCTTCCACAACACACACGCCCACCCACCCACTTTCAATGGTGTAATTTGGTCGTAGGAAGGTATAGAGTTGCTCTCATGTGAATCCCACCTACTCGTATCAGTATCCTTATGACTCACGTCACTACTGGTTAGTCTTAATTTCTACCAACACATTCCTCAAGCATCCCTGCTCTTCTGCTCATCTACATAAATGCAATAATAATACCTCCCACTTTGAACACTTGCTGAGTGTCGGGCATTACACAAGGTGTGCACAGCACTATTTCCCACCTGCCCAAGGAAGGAGACATTAAAAAACTCCCTTTTACAGAAAGAAAAGGAAGAAGTACAAACAACTCAATGATCACACAGTAAAGGGCAGAGCGAGGATGTGAACAGAGATGTCTGAAACTGCCAAGTCACAACCCCTTTTCCCCGAAAGTGAGGTACAAAGAAGCCTGCTTATCACTAACTATGAACAAACATATTTTCCCTGCAAAGCAACACAGCCCATGCCAAACCCAGAGGCTGAACACACAGTTCCAGCTCCCACAACCCATGTAACAAAATGACCATGTCCATCTATGTTTATAAAATATTTTTTTAAAGATTTTATTATTTATTTATTTATTTGATAGAGATCACAAGTAGGCAGAGAGGCAGGCAGAGAGAGAGGGGGAAGCAGGCTCCCTGCTGAGGAGGGAGCCCGATGTGGGGCTCAATCCCAGGATCCTGGGACCATGACCTGAACCCACTGAGCCACCCAGGTGCCCCAAGATTCTATTTCTTAAACTGAGTGTTAAGTGCATAGGTGCTTGTTGACCTGCTATTCTGTATATCTCACACACGTTACAGATTAGCTCATATCTAAGATTTAATAATATAATAAAATACCTTTTTTTAAAGACTATTTATTTATTTATTTGACAGACAGAGATCACAAGCAGGCAGAGAAGTAAGCAGAGAGAGAGTGGGGGGGAAGCAGGCTCCCGGCTGAGCAGAGAACCCGACATGGGGCTCAATCCCAGGCCCCTGAGATCATGACCTGAGCCAAAGGCAGAGGCTTAATCCATTGAGCCACCCAGGTGCCCCTATAAAATATTTTATTTCAGAATTAAACTATCTATTTCTAATCTTCCCACTATTACTTTTCTCCTTTCCAAAAATGATAAATAATATCTATCTACATAAAACTAAGAAGGTGTAACAGAAAAGAAATAACTTTGAACACTGTTAATGCATCCTTCAACAGATGAAACCTCCTTCCACCGAGAGCTACAGCAGGGGCAAGACAAAGGGGAGACCTCTGATGAGGCATCATCTATAATTCTTTGAGTGTATGTCAGTGTGATTTCGAAATAACACATGCCACATAGGGAGAAATGTATTATGCTGTAGAGAAAAAAAATTATATTTAGATAGCTACACCCATACATATTTCAAAAGTAACACCGTGGCTTTGCTCTAATTTTTATCCAGTATCTCTAAAGGGAATTTTAGAAATCATTCCAGGATTTGCATAATTAGACAAGTGTGATTTTTTTTTTTTTTCTCAGAACACTAGTTGGTTGGTTAATTCTTTTTGTGTGCTTTATAGTCTCCTGTTCTGCTGGGTTCTCTCCTAAGCTCTGGCCACTTCATTTAAGGGAAGCAAAAGGTAGTGATGCCACTGTGATTTTGCTCTTCCTGGACCAATCTGTCCTGTCTAAGCCAGCTCCCCTCCCCTGCCCTGAAAATGGTTAAGTTGCATCTTTAGGCAAGATGTTAGGAAACGCCAACCAGCACTGGAATGCATGGGTCAAGGGCATGTGAATTAAAATGTACAATTCCAGTTTTGACCCAGAAACAGACTCAAATCATAGACTTAAAGATGGGTGGGACAGTACAGTCATGTTAAAAGAAAAAGAGTGTAAAAATATTTTTAAAGCACTCAACAACGATCAGATAGTATTATAATTATTAGAGATTTCATAATATAGAATATTTTTGTCTGGCTCCCCCCCCCTACTATGTAGTATTTGTAAGAAAAAAGTCAGAATGGCTACTCAATAATCATAAATAATTCTGGAAATCTTTAAAGTGCCCAGTTTCTGCTGATGTGGGAAAATCTGTCACTGGATATTCATTTGGGAGGGTAAACCACCATTTTATATTAGATCGTAGTTTTTATTTTGTGTTTAACGCTCAAGAGCCGCAGAACACCTGCATTAAAGAGAGAAAAACCTTATGCATCTGTTTAAACACAATGACAGTTAATCTGAACATCTATCATTAGGCAAAATGACTAGAGCAGATCTGTGCAGAAAAAAATTTCAACATCAATGTTAGAGAAATGTTTTGTTTTGTTTTTAAATACACAAGTTTCTGCAAAGGCCTGGCTTTGAAGGTTGCCTTGCCCAGATATAAAAATAGATGGCTAAAATGTAAAAATCGATTGTAATGACAAACAGATCATTGCACTCTCCATAACCAGGATATTACAGAAACCTGAATATTTGTTTTAGTAGCACCGTGGGAGTAGGCAGACCTGAAAAACCCTCCAATAACCTTGAAAATAACCAGTTCTTGTTGAAAATTGAATGCCCAAAACAGGCGACACCAACCCAGTCCCTTTTTGTCCCTACAATTACAAGGATCAGAAGGCGTCTGACAGTCGCTGGGGAGTGGGTTGCCTTTCCTAAGTAGCAGCCAACAAGTGAGGGGCTACTCGGGATCAGGCCTCTGGTCTTCCCAGGAGCTCTCACTCTAGCTCTCTTGCACGCAGGGGACGAGGTCCAAGGTCCTTGTGCTTCACATTTCCTTAGGTCGGCTTTCCACAAGGGTGGGGGAAGCAACAGGCTCCAGTCCGAGCTGGGGGCTTCCACCGCACCCCGACCCACCCCACCCCCCATACAGGTTAGCCTTCCTTTTGTTAGCCTGGAGGATGCGTGGGAATCCAGAAGCCTAAGCAAGAAAGGAAAGGCGGCCCAGGACTCTGGAGCAAGACGAGGGGCGAGCCGGGGCTAGCAACTGAGTCTCTGAAACCAGCTCTCCTTCCAGGAAGGTCCGGTCCCGCGAGCTAGCCACGGCGCGGGGTCTCACGGAGCGCCGAGGAACAAGTCAGAGGGTGGGAGCCAGAAGCCCAGGGCCGTGCGGGTACCCGGTCCTCAGGCAGCGTTCCCGGCTCCGCCCTGCACCCCTGGCAACCTTCGCGCTGCTCGGGAGTCTCCCGCGGGCGCCTCGGGCCTCGGCGCACAGGACCTAGGAGTATGGTGCGCCCCTGCCCCTCTGGAGGGCGGAGCTCAGAGCAGTCCCATTGATGGACTTTGCGGTGTAGACCACCAGGGATTAGACGGAATGACACAACCCGGGCCCCCGCAACCCCGGGGGCATCCCGGGCTGCTGAGCTGGGTTCTGCCAGGGCCGAAGCTCAGGGCGAGGTGGGTGGCCAACAGCCGGTAATCCCTGCTGTCACAACACTCAGCTCAGACTGGATCGAACAGGCAGCAGGTAACCACCTGCCCAACCCTTCCAACAGTCTTGGTGAGCTGCTACCCGGAGAGGAGGCGGGGAGGAGAAAGAGGCTAGGGTGGAGGAAGGAGTGGAATGGGGAGGTGGGGAGAGGGGACACCGCGGAGAGAGGAAGAGAGTGCCTTCTGATCCTCTTGCCACTCCCCAGGCCTCCTGCCCCGTCCGCACGGACAACCGCAGATTGGCCCTCAGACTGAATGCCCCTTGTAAACTCCTGCACTGGCTTCCACTGGGCAAACAGTAAACGTGCCAGGCACGGTGCCAGGAGCTTCAGATACTCAAGACGATTCCCCAGACCGTATGTATGGAAGGCACCAGCACAATCCCGGCGCAGTTTTCCCCATGTCGCTCTCCCAAAGCCTTTTCCGTTTTGAAATTTAAGCAAGCTGGTTGAGAGAGACGTCCACGTAAACCTCGTGCACGCTGCGCTCCTCACCTCCGGGAGTGGTTGTTAAGGATGAAGATCCTAGCAAAATGGTCCTGCCTCGAAACTCAAACGGCAAAGAAAGACCAGCACATGCGCCCCGGACCCCTCCGGCTGCCCGAGGACGCTGTGTCTTCTCCAGGGACTATTTTCACCCTGAAAGCCTTCTCTGGCTTTCCGCGGAGGTTTCTGACAACTTAATACTCTACTACAAAATCCTTCCAAGTAGCTGGGATTAGACCCTCAAGAAACACTCTAGAGCCTCCCTGTCGATTACTTGCGCAAATAAAACACCTGGCACAGGTATGATCTTGAGTCCTGAACCTCTAGCAAACTGCAGAAAGGTGGCTTTTTTTTCTGCGAAGGTCATGCTTTTTTGTAAAGGCAGCTGCTGCTTGGTAAAAGGTGTTCTGTTTTCTAGCTCTGGTGGGGTAAGCGATAAGTAAGGCGCTGTCGGTCTTTCCTAGAAGTGGGATTCAGGGTAACAGGCACCTTCTATTACAAGAGCACCTCAGAAACTCTCACTCTAGGCAGGGTGCCAGTCTTTAGATGTAACACCCAGTTGTTTTTAACGACCCGCCGGCCCTGCAGAAATAGTGAGATCGACTAAGAGTCGAAGACCTCCCTTCAGGCCTTCCCTTAACCCTCAGCGGTCCCAGGAGTCCCAGTTCGGCTCTCTAGACCTTTAAAGATCTGTAAGGGCGGGCGCCTAGACGGCGGAGCTGCGTCTTGGTTCTCTATGGCCCCAGCATCCAGCGCTTTTGTAGTACGGGCTTTTGCGGAATAAAAGAAAGTGAGCAACACGAGGGTACTGTTTCCCTGCACCTTCTAACTTCTCTTTTTAGAACAGCCAGAGTCCTTCCCTTCTTCCCTCACAATTGCTGGGATACGGGGTGGGGGCGAAATGGCTTCGGTACCTTCTGGGTACACCAGGTGCTTTGCGTCTGCGGACGCAGGGGGACTCTGGTTCGATGCTGCGCTATACCTGGGAAGGCAGTCTACGACCGCCTTCCAGGCAGATTGGCATCCCTCGTGCGCAAGTCAATACTCTACGAAAGAAATTCCACGTGTAACTAAATTCAACACAGAGTCTTGAGCACATGCCAAACCTGGCAGTCAGAACCCTGGACCGTTCTGCGAGACCCCGGTCGTGCGCCCCGGCGCGGGAACTGAGGGAGCCCAGCTGTGGCACTGGGCGACAGCACGCGTCTGACTCCGCTGGTACAGGAACAGAGGCGCGGTCTTCCCCAACCGCGTTCCAGAACGCTATAGCCCTTAACTTAGGTTTGCTCGGTAGCCTGGGCCCCTCCCCAGGTGCCCCCTCTAGCCTCCCCAAGTAACCACGGCTAGCGGACCGCACTCACCTACTGCCAGGCAGATGGGGAGCAGCAGCCTGAAGATGAGCCCGCACACCACTTCCGAGGCCATCGCGTCAGTCCGGCGAGTCCAAGCACGGGGAAGAATTTCGAGGGTCCCTAAGACTGGGGCGTCAGGTCCATGTCCACCTAGGGCCTCGGGCGGCGGGCGGCTCGTAGCCGACCCAGCATCGCCTCGCAGAGGGCCGCCGCGCTGGCCGCCCCGAGGGCGCGCTCCCCGGGGTGTGGGCCGCCCCTCACCCGGCTCTCGCTCGCCCCTTGCAGGTCTCTCAGCCGCCCTTGGCCGATCTCTCCCCGACGCCTCGCTGGGCGCTCGGCCTCCCCTAACCAGGCTCTAGGTAGCCCCCTCGCCAAGCGCCCGACCCCCCCACGACCCGCCCATGAAGTATGGAATCCCCAGTCCGGCGGCGGCGGCCTCTTCAGCAGGGAGCCGGGGCCAGAACCCTGCACGGGGCACTTCGGAGGGTCCCGGGGGGGCGGCGCAGCGAGGAAAGGGGCCAGGAGGGGCGAGTTGTCCTTTAGCTTGGCTCCTGGAGCGTCGCTCAGGGACGGGAGGGCAGTTTTCTTCGCGGAATCCCCACCGGAGCCAACTTGCCTCTGCGGCCGGCCGCCGGCCCCCTGCCCACGCAGGCTGCCGCGCGCCGCCTTCCGCCGGGACTCTCGGAGCTGCCCGAGGTCCCGAGCCGCCCCGTGGCAGATCGTTGAGCGGCGGTGCAGCTCAGCCTCTGCGCCCCCCAGATTCGTGCTGGAGAGACCCGGGTGGGAGCGGCAAGGCGCGCAGAACCATCCCCGACTGCACGGGGCTCGAGCTATCGGTCCGGGGGTGGCGCTACGAGTCCCTCCTTCACTAGGAGGAATCGTGCGAGCGTGGGCAGAAATCGAGACGAAAGCACATAGCCAGTGGGTCCAGCTCCAATTCCCTCCTCCACGGCCTCAATTTAAAAAAAAAATAAAATGAAAACCAAACGCCGTCCGGATGCCAGCGCGCCCCCCGCCCGCGGCGGTGCAGCCTCGCCCTGACGGCGCAGCCCTGGCTTCCCCGCGGGCGCGCACTGCTCTGCCTTCAATGAAACTTTCGAAGCCTCACTCCGGGGACGGGCGTGCCCACGGACCAATGGGACCGCGGCTCCGGAGACGGCGCGCGGAGAGCCCGCCCCTGCGCTATAGCTCTCGAGTCCGGCGCGGAGCACCGAGGCGGCGAGCGCGCCCCCACCCGCGGCGCCGGCGCGCAGGGAGAAGCGCGGCCTCTCCCGCCGCGTGGACTTTTAAGCGTCGGCTTGCCCCTGCTCGGCGCCTTTCCACCGCTGCTGGCTCCAGCAGACCCTCAGCCCTGCTCCGTCCGGTCATTCTGCGGGAAACAGAAGCCACACGTCCTGGCATCCCGTCCACAGGGAGTGTCCCTGAGCTTACACAAACCCAGAGAATCGTTGGGTGCGCCAGGAAAACTGCACAGGTGTGGCACAAGAGTAGTCGGGGGCTTGAACAACTCTGTGGAACTGTCACTTGTGCCAAGTTCACGCGTACACTTGCATCGATTAAGAAAAATAGAACCCAGAATCAATCCAGACCAATGACCTCTTGTGAAGTCATTGTGAGAAGTTTCAAAGCCGAATGGGCTTTGAGAAATCCCCGGTCTTACCGAGAATGGGTGTGGGCGTTCAGATATGTACCCACTTAGTACATTCTGGAGAACTTTTCTTTTCGCCTCAGATTTGTTTGTTACTTGCTATGACTCCTGGGGCAAAGAGTATACGGTTTCCCTTTTCTCCTTATTACATCCCTTTTTTTCTTGTTTCCTGGGTGAGATCTAGAGAAATCGGTAGCCGCTGGGAGACGCCAGTGTGTCCGGGTCCCTCACTTCCCCCATTATCCAAGAATTGGGGAGATCTGCTGGAGCGCTGTTGAGATCCTCAGAAACATAAGACAGATGATTTTCTGATCTGTAGGGAGGACCATTCAGAGTTGTTTTTTTCCACCAAGAGGACGAGAGGGAAGAATTTAATTTCATTCAGCACCAGCATTCTAGGTTTGAATTGGTTGGAGATGATGGAAAAATCTGCTGATGAAAATTATGCAAACCTTCGTTCTCTGTGTTAACCATGTCTCCCTTCTTTGAGATACAGCAAACTTGTGTTCTAAGTTCAGATGCCTTCCCAAATTTTATGAGAATGACAAACTGAACCATTACTTTTTTAATAAAGACTGGAAGTAGCAAAATCTTGTGAAGATACCCCAAAACTTAGACCATGTGTATGCCCTGGAGCTCTGAAGAAGCCTGGATATCTAAACCCCAAATGTATTCATGAGCCTAAAAGTAGGGGTGGAGACAAAAGGAACTTAAATTATCAGCAAATCACTGACTACTACCAAGAACTGTTTTGTGTTTTGCAGAATCTGCCTAGCATTTGGATGGATGTTCATAGATGGTGTTCTCTTCCGCTCCCCCCCCCCCACCCCACCAACTTGTTTTGGACCTAAGAAGTCTCAGAGCCCTCCTGAATTTTAAATAGTATCATGTAACTACATGAATGTTCAGCTTTCTCTGAATATTTCCTCACATCCTTTCTAAGTTTTCCATACACCAGCCATGTAGATGCCTTCAAAATAACTAACATGGATGCTTAAGTTAGAAGACACAAGAAACCTAGCAGATAGATGATTTTACCAAATGTATTACTTGCTTTCTCTGCCACATTGTGTACTAATATGGCTGTTCAGTTTTTAAAGATACTAAGACCTGGATCCCTCTTAGTCTTACCAGCACATGCACCTACGGAGTTTTGTCTAAACTATACATATAAAGTATTTTCCATCTTGGCTGCATGTGACCGTCACCTGAAAAGCCCCGTATGGAATTTCAGTGCTCAGTCTCCACACCCAGAGATTCTGATTTAATCCTCCACACCCTCCCCTCCATGCCTATATTTTTGTGAAAGCTCTCATGTGATTCTCAGGTGTGCAGTCTGAGTAGAAAATCACCGTCCTCATTTACATATCAGAATTCAGAAGATGTGCTTTAAGTTTTCAATATGGGCATCACCAAACCAAATCCACCTTCCAGGGGTCTACATTTTTGTAATGGGGTGACAAAAAATGCATATCAGTAGTCAGTGGCATTGTCTTTATAAGGGCTATTTTACCCTAAAATTCACCTAAATTGAGAAGTGGTAGGTATCTAATACCTACCTTGTTTTTAAAGACAGCCTTGTTTTTAAAGACTCGCTAGTCCACAAGAATATTGCTCCCATTGGTCAGGACTCTAGCGTGGCTAGAGACCTTAATCCTCAATCTGAGCATGAAACCCAGTATGAGGTAGAAAATATTTGGGGGGAGAAAATTAACTACATAGAAAACTCATTAACACATTATTTTGATAATTGATGAGTTCCTAAAGCACATGACCCCAAGTTTAGCACGGTGATGAATTAAGCACCAGTCACCACATGCCTCTCTGCATCTATGTGGACAATCAATGCAACGGCTCCTTTTGATGATTACAGAGAGTTTAGTGCTTTGGAGTCCTCTTCCAAGTTGAAGAAAGTCATAAAACCTGCATGATATGTAATGGGTATAAGCAGAGAGAGACAATTTATAGAGTGCTAAGCAACATGTCTGGTGCATAGTAATCATTCAGTGACTATTAACTGCCATTATTACCATTATTATAACTGTTGTCATCGCTATTGCTGGAAAACAAGGACTGGTTCTGTATTTCTGAGACTGTCACACTAAGCACAGTAACCTGCTCCCATACTCAGGAAGATGCAGGGGATCTAAGTAATATGTTTAAAAACCGCGGCACAGTTGCATAACAGATCATTTCCTAAGCGTCTGAGTTTTAGCCATAAACTTTGTGCCTTGCGTTTGTTTCGTCTTGAGTTTGTGCCTTGTGTGGGTTTCATCTTACCTGTTTAGATATGATCTTTTCTGAACTTGGTTTAATGCTACATTTGGTTTAATGTTTCTGAATGTTTCATTCAGAAATAGCATCTTCAACCCTGGTGCTAATTTTCTCTAGCATGCTCAGTATTCAAACACTGCCCCATTTCATGTCTTGCCCTATGTCATTTATTATGCCCTCAAATGCTTTGTTAGCTTCTTTTGGAAGATCTCAGGGGTGGGTATCATCTCAAATGGTCACTCCGCAAACCCTATTTCCCAGAGGAACATAAAGTTGTCAACCTGGCATTTTCTTCTCCCAGCGACATCTGCCAAAATTCCTCGGCACCATCTAGCCTTACAGAGGATGGGATGCCTGCCTCCTGCCAGCTAGAGGATGTCTTCTAGCATTGGTAACATGTTTCCCTTAGGTATGTATCCATACAACATTTTTAGATGTATCCATTTCTATGTTTTAATTTATAAGTCACAATATTTATTTAGAAGTCATTTTAGTTAGACATTAGTTAGGAGCCACATAGTTTGGGGCTCCTATACTTGAAAAAATTTGGAAGCAGAACAGAAGCTTTTGCAACTTTTTTGAGCTGTAGATTTAATGTTTACAGTGGAAGTATTTTCAAGGTCCCTGTATTCCAAAAACCTAGATCACTTCTAATAATTTGTAAGAGACATCACCGTGTTATACCTCTAAGGTTATATCCCCCCAACAGTCTTTCCAGAGTCATCTACAGGGAAGGTGCATAAAACGTCTTATGTAGCCAGCAGACTGCTGATTTTGTGTCAAGAACCTTGTAAAATCAGCTGACATGTACAAGTGTTTTATCTTTCCAGTCAGATTTTAGGCTTTCAGCGCACAGACAAAATTTCATCCATAAAGCAAGGCATAAAGCAGGCTACACAGCCAAGCATTGTTTCTAAATGAGTTGCATTCGATTTATTTGCTATTTATTTGCTTCCATGACACTACACACACATGTCCAAACACACAAAATATCTATTACTGGGTAAGAAAGAGCTCATATGAAAACAATGGAGCATGTAAAATTTTACATTTTTTTTTTTTTGCAAGGTTGACACATAAAGAAAGAGATTATAAACTCATGGGGAGGGTGTTCTGCCAAAGTTGATGACTTGCCTTGGGCACACAGGTCCCCAGATGGCTGACACTAACACGTGGAAACCACCATTCATTATTCACAGCCAATATCAGGAGGAGATTTTTATCTCAGGAGTTGTCTGGCTGTTTTCCGTGTATTTGCTTTTGAAGGCTTTGAAGAGGTTGCTGGTCTAAAAAGGCTTACCAAACTCTGGGGAGAATTTTAAAATGGGCACTGAAATTGGGGGGACAATTCAACAGTGAATTACAGTCATTCGAAGCAACTTAATATGCAAAACAAAAATCACGAGATTTTCTCTTTATAGCTTCCCTGTCTGTATCCTAGTAGATATTTATTAGTTAATAAATACACACTTCAGAATGATTTCAATTCCAATTATATGTGTTTAAACTCCATCAAGATCTCTTCAATGGTCTTAGAAATGGTAATATTCTCAGTAAGCCTAAATAATTTTCATTCACTGATCTTTTATAGAAGTTTCAGATATGGGTATGCATTTAGTGTAAACAAGTTTTGGAACTGGCTCTAATTATTAATGTTAGCCCATAAGGAGGACTCACAGAGCCCACTCAATGACTATTAAGTCCTCTAGGTGGAAGCTTCGTTCACTTACTCTCCTGCAGTGCCACCTTTCGGCTAAAAACATATTGGAAAAAAAAAATACAAGTACTTAAGTCAGGAAAGGAAGCAATTAGGCACAATCCACAAAGGTCTCTTGCAGCCAAAGATACGCTGATGGGCTCAGAAATACAGCAGGAGCAGAACCAAGTGGTCGCTGCCTTTATGAAGCGAGCATCCTATCAAGACAGACATTAATCAAATAATTATAAATAATGAAGTAAACAATACACATGTGCAGAGCACTAAATGAGCATTAGGCATTACAGGAGAGTATAAACAGTGAACCCAACTCATTCCTGGGGAGTTCCAGGAGAATAGATTCCCCAAGAGGGTGGGGTTTATTGCAGTTTGGAGGGTGATGGATCCTCGAGAGGGTAAGCTGCATGAGGGCAGGGGCTTTGTCCTGTTTACTGCTGCACCCCCAGCACCTACAACAGGACTTGGACTATAGCAGACACTGCCTAGATACTTGTGGAACAAATAAAGGTGTATCTAGGTGAGTGGAGGAAGAATGACAAAAGGGAGGCAGGAAGAACAGGCAGCCTCCTGGAAGCAGAGGACATGATGTGGTGAAGGAATTGTAAGCAGCTCACAGTCAATTTCCATATTTTACCAACTCTGGGTCCTCCACAGCTTACACAATGAGTTCTAATTCATGTCCTTTCTATGTTCTTTTTTAATTTGCTTGTAACAGTCATAAATGCTTACTAAGCACAAGTAGAATAATGGACACAGCCAGGCATGTTCAAGGAATAAGGACGGTTGCCCCCAAACCTGGGGAGTTTACCAGCATATGTGGACCTGCCTTTGGGTTGCTACTCTGCACAGAGACTCAGCCAGAGACACTGGTAGGAAGTTTCCAGACTTGGGTCATCATTGCCGCTCTGGCTGAAATGACTGCCAGATTTTTTTCAAATTTCCCCCACTTCGGAGTTTCTGTGTGTTTAGTGTACCTTCTTTTAAATCTTCGTACAGAGAGAGCATATGTGTGTGTGTTCTTGGGACCTGTGGCCACACTGTAGCCAACGGGCTTCTTGAGGCCCAGAATGTATTCATGCTGTCTGTTCACTGTTCCGTCGATGGAAGGCCCTGGCGCTTATGAGCAATACTCACCAACCTGCCAAACAAGCAAAGCAGACGTCGCTGGTGCACTTCCTGACTCTGGAAAGTCCAGACCTTTTTCTCCGTGGAGGAGCATGAGACTTTTTCTGCTTGCCCAGCAATGAGATAAACATCACGGGTTTTTCCAAGATTCTTTTAGGTCCTTCATGAGCGTTTTTGCTTGTTTGTTTTGGGATGTAAGGAAATGGTCCCTCTCACTAAAATAAATAAAGGACGCCAGTGTCCTTTCTCCCAAGACCGAAACACAATATCCAGGTCAGAACCTCCCCCACCCCACCCCGTCACCCCAGGAAAGCAGAGTCTTCATGCCCACTGCTGCAGAGCTAGACCCAGGGTTCACTTGCCCTCCCTTTCTAATGGGTCGGAGAAAATGCCTCTTTCTGTATCCTGTTAAAAAAGCTGAGGAAAGTAGACATTTTAAAGAGTGCTACAGAATTAAAGGTGAACATACCACGAATGGTATCAAGTGTCTTTTCCAAAATACAAGTTGCTGATGTTATACATCTCACAACAGTGGCAGCATTCGTAGACATCCTAAAATAATTGGCTTCCCTCTTCCCAACCCCTCCCCCACCCCCAATGAATCCAGGGCAAGCTACACAGTTTGTGAATTTCAGTGCAAAATTATTTCAGTGCAAAATGTGAACTCCTTGTTCATAGAGCAGCAGAAAAGTGCGGCTAAGGGTACTAGAAGAGAAAGTTCTTCGCTTTCTCCCACAGCCTTTCTCTCTAACTGCCGCAGCATTTTTCATTTGCCATTTAATGATGTTCTATGTGAAAAAAATTTAAATTATTTAAGCTATTAGCATGAATTTAACCACAAATCTTTTTACCATGTAATGCCAGTTTTAAATGCAAATATAAGAGCAGGGACCTCATTTGCAGAATCACTGAAGTCACATAATTCATATTTTGCAGCTTGTGCGTGCATTACTATTTTGTTCTTGGCAAAACTATTGACATGAAATGAACCCAACTGCTTTCATTTCCCTTCTTGGTACTCACACGTGTTACCAGCACTCTGGACTTCCAGTTTACTGCTGGGGAGGAAAAGACTAAAAGTAAAGGGAACTGTGGGTTGTCTTCTTTTCTCTGTCCCTGTTATCACTGAGTATTTGTGGTTTGCTAACACAGGGAAGTCACCTACGTAAGAAAGGACAGGACAAACAGTGTTCCTTGGTCATTAGTTGTTTTTACAGTGCCACTGCCATCTTTCTGCCTCTTGCTCAAACAGATGGTGTGGACTCAGGAGGCTGTCAGTGTTCCGGCAGCTTCCTCAGTTCCTCAGCTTCCTTAGGTAACACATCTGCCATGTACTCCCCAGAATCGCAGGTCCACTGAATTCTGCTCACGGGCATCAGACTGGTCAAATGTGAACAGAACACCAAGGTACGGTGGACATGCATATCACATGTATCTCTGCTCACGTCGTGCTCCGTTGTCCCCTGGATATCACTTGCAAAACACAAGTTCAAAGATACAATTATTAAAAATTGCAAGATAGGAAAAACAGAGCATTCAACCAAGCCCGGAGCCCTTTTAGCTGGTGGTGGCAGTCGGGGGTTGTGTGACTTGTCAGGTAGCACACAAGGAAATCCACGCCTGGGCAAGTCCTACGTGTCCTTTTCCTGGCCATTCACTCAACTCCTCCTCTCCAGCTGAGTGTCCACTCGTGTTGCTTCGCCCGGACATCTAGCTCCATTCCTAGAAGAATCCCAGCCGTTCATCTGATCAAAACCTATCACAGTCTACCTGCATGTCCCTCTTCCAATCCAACTATGCAGTTCCAGGTTCTGCTCTACAACAAGCTGCCAAGATAAAAAAGTATGTTTTAAGGTTCCCTCCTAGCATGCCTGTGCCCCAGGAAATTACTTCTCTTTCATATTTTTCATTCCAAGAACTCCTGAGGCTCCTCAATATCCCTCACCATACACACCTTCACGAAGCTAGGCTTGCACAAACCTACCCATAAAGGTTTTCAATATTGTTAGACTTCAACCATTCAATAAAAAAGCATATAATAAGTATTAGCATCATGAAAATATGAAAAGAAAACAACAGACGGAGGGGGATATTCACAACATATGACAATGAGTTGTGATTGCTAGCCACAGTGTTTAAATAATTTATGAAATTTACCTAGGAGAAAAATAATACACAGGAAGACATTTAACCTTGCTAAAACTAAGATTAGAAAAATTAAAAACCAAAGTGGAGCACAATTTTTCACCCATGAAATACATGATTAACTTTAAAATGTTGTAAATGATGTTGGCAAAATTATGATGAAAGGCAAACATGTGTTTCTTGTTTAATCCAATGTAAATTTGAAGACTCCTTTCATAAAGGAATGTGGGGAAATGTATCCCACATGACTCCTATAAACTTATCCTGAGAACTAATACAAAATAAAGAAAACCTTTTCATCATAATACATTCATTAAAACATTGTTTGATGAGAGTGAAAAAGCTGGAGATAATACCTGATTATCTAGCAATAAGGAAAGCGATTATTCTCTATAACCTATAAGAGATTATAGGTTATTCATAGAACTGTATTCAAATATTTTAATTATGAAAAAATCAGTAGCAAGATGTTTCTGATATGTTAAAAAGCCAACAAAATTCTGGCCAAGCTATGATTTCATTATGTGAAATGAAGTATGCTGAATAACAGAACAAATTAATATAGTTTGATTCAGTCAATGGCAGATTGTAGTATTTTCCCCTTTTATCTTGTATTGCCATGATGTTCTATGGTATTTGTGGGGCAATCACAATTTTTTTTATTGTGATAAACTCATATATCATTTAATTTTCTCAGTAATTATACGCTGACACTGATTTATGATTTGGCATAAACAAGCCCAACTAAACATGCGAGCGTGTTGGAAAAACAAGATGAGGAAACACACTTGAACACATTTAATAACCTATAAGCTATGAAATGTAAACCAGTATGTATTATCATTACGATCACTAACATAATTTTTAGTTAATGCTGTATTTGTTAAGCCATCAGCTTTGAGGAGAATGCTCACAGAAATAATGTGGATCAAGCATATTTCTCCCCATGAGTCCTGACTCCATTCATTTTATGCACTGGAAGAGGAAATCATGTTACATTTGGCAACTTGGTAGAAACTCAGATGCAAGGAGAGTGGCCTTTAGGGCATTTCTCTCCCCGTGGAACGAGCAACATGCTTCTTTTTTTTTTTTTTTTTCTTTTTCTTTCTTTTTTTTTTTTTTTTGAAGTTATTTATTTATTAGTTATTTATTTGACAGAGAAAGACACAGTGAGAGAGGAACACAAGTAGGGGGAGTAGGAGAGGTAGAAGTAGGCTTCCTGAGGAGCAGGGATCCCCATGTGGGGCTCGTTCCAGGACCCTGGGATGGTGACCTGAGCCAAAGGCAGATGCTTAATGACGGAGCCACCCAGGCGCCCCGAGCAATATGTTTCTTGAGATAGTTTCTAGAACAGGTCAGCATTAGTGACTTCAGGAAGAAGTTCTGATTCAGAATGGAAAAATAGTACAACTGAGGAACAGAACGTGAGCCAGAAAGCCAGGAAGTCTGGGTGTGTGGTTGCCCTCTTGTCTTCCTTGCCAAGGAACAGAGCACAACCACACAGCCTCTCTGCACTACAGTTTCGGCAGGCAGAAAAGCTAAGGAATTGTATCAATAATCCTTATTTCTCAGAGCTCTAATGTAGATCAAGTATACCCGATACTATAAAGCTTTGTATGACTACTACCATTGAGTTTGGAGACTTTATGGGGAGATGGTCTCCATGTTTTCTGGGTCACACACACGCACACACACACACACACACTGACCAGAAAAGGCGGTTTTGTGCATATGCCCCAACTATGAGTAATGATATATTTATTTCATAAATTAAACATATAGGTATCATATGCATTATCTATATCTGGTAATAGCTAAATGTATATTGTTATATATGATATTTATATTTATAATATGTTAATATGTATGATACTTATATTTGTATGCATGATACATACATATTTTATTTATATTTGTATCATATATATTTATATTTTATATATGCAGTATTAATATTTAGCATATATGTACACATCTCACTATCATTACCTAATAAATCAGGGCACACAACAAATTTAGGACAAGAATCATTTATAAAACATAATTAAAACATCTCTTGACAGTGCAGAATTTTTTGTTGAATTCCTATTAGATCTGACTGCATGAAAATTGCTTTGATGGAAGCTCTGTAGTAGTGGCTTAAGCAAACAAGAATAAATTTTTCTCACATGCCCGGAGTCCTGAGATGGGTAGTCCTGGGCTCATGTAGCTGTGCCGTAACATCTCCAGCATCTCAGGCTGGTTTGACACTTCCATCCTGTCACTGTTCGCCTCTGATTTTCCTCTTTGTGGTGACTCTCACGTGGGCAAGACAGTGGCTCAAGCTCCAGTGCCCAGCCTGCTTTCCAGGCTGGAAGAAGACAGTGACAGGGGAGTGAAACATTTACTGGTTGGTGTCCACGTGTGTTTTGAGGACAAAGCACCTCAGGTTAAGAGGCTGTGGCTTTGTCTTCCTTTCTTGCCCCTAAAATGTACCTTTTAAAATACAATACAATATACTTTTCACCTTCTCCCCAATTCACTCCCCAAGTCACCTGAGTTGCATGGAGGTTTGACTTGTTCAAGGTCTCTTGGCGAGCAAGGGGCAGAGTTAGGACCAGCAGATAGATGGGCAGACTGGACCAGAGTCCTTTCCACAGCTCTGTGGTAGCTCTGGGACAACGGGCACAATGGACACCATGGGCAGGCATTCTGGGGGCGATCTAGGATGGGCCCAAAGCCTCAGCATCCATGTCCTGGCATTGACGATGGAGATCCACCAAAACACGCAGATACTGTGGTTCTTGAACACAGGGCTTTAAGGGGACTCAAGAATTCAGTAAGAATGATAGAACCCGCACCAGGAGGTAAAAGCGCACTGCCCCCCCAGGCCCACCCCCACCCCCAGAGCCCTTACAACCAGATGAATATATCTGCCCCAGCTGGAATTGCTACATAGTGTGATTCAACCTCATTCACTCTCTCCCCGTTTCTCATCATGGAATCAGGGAGGTTAGGGAAGCTATTTCTTATCCTTAGAAAAACAAGAGTAAGTGAGGAAGGGATCTGAGATTAAATGGATCAACATTCAAACCCCAGTGTGTGCACTTAGAAGCTGGATGACCTATAATGGGGGACTTAAAATTCTGGACTTCTGTTTCTGTTAAAACAATGTAGATGAAGTATGGCCAGAGAGAGCCGCAAACTCACAGTCTGTACAGAAATCAAGGGTCTGGCCACTTGGGTACAGGACTGCTGGAAAGGAAGAAACAGCTTAATCATTTTCCCAGAAGCCTGAAAGTCAAGCAGATTGTAGTGACTATAATGATGATACCTTGCGTTTATCTGGTTCCTTTCTCTTAAGAGCTCAGAGTGCTTCTCAGACATTATCTCATTAATTTGCAAATCATTCCTGGGAGTTAGGTAGGAATAAAGCCAGAGAGAAGTTTCTAGCTTACCACTTTACTAAGAGGCAATGATTGAAATATCCTCTCTTGCAAGTAGATGCACCTTCTGTGCACAGATACGCTGTTACATAAGCATGCACAGAGAAGATCAATCGGCATATTCTTGCGATCTCTAAAATAATACACATTTTGCAGAAAAGAAGGTTTTACAATAAAAATCTTTTTTTGTGTGTGGGGGGGGCCTGTGTGGCTCAGTGGGTTAAAGCCTCTGCCTTCAGCTCAGGTCATGATCCCAGAGTCCTGGGATTGAGCCCCAAACCGGGCTCTCTGCTCAGCAGAGAGCCTGCTTCCTCCTCTCTCTCTGCTTACTTGTGATCTCTGTCTGTCAAATAAATAAATCAAATCTTTTTAAAAAAATAAATAAAAATCTTTAAAAAAAATTTCTTCATAAATGAAAGGGCTTAGGGAGTTATACTCCCAGAAGTGAAATACGAAGCCAGTGAGATTCAAAATATGGTATTTAGTGTATGTAAATGTGAGCTTTCTTCCTCAGCACAGGGCAATGACTGGAATATGATTGTCCTTAAAAAAGAATCCAAAAGTATGGAGAGTGGAAATATTTTCTGGTGACCAAATGAACACTGTGCAATAGAAAAGGACACTGATCTGATCAATACACTGCCAATATTTGGTCCCATTAGCAAGGAAGTTCCTAGAGGGAACGTTTCCCCTGACAGTTGTTCTTGGCATAAAAATAAGGAGGTAAACATGAAGTCCCTAAGCTCCCTGAGTCTGGGAAGCAGATAACCAACTGGGGGGAATCAGTCCAGGCGGAGAACAAGGTCCTTGTCAAGAAGGAAGATGAACTCTGGCTGCCTTAGGTCAGGGTCTCTAGAAGCCCAGCCTGAGTGGTGCTTTTGGTACAAGTGACTGCTTGAGGGGAGGCTGTCAGATGAGGGGTGGGAGAGCAGGTGGGCAGGGAGGAGAGCGAAAGCAGGATGGGGACTCTAACACAGACTGGGGTCAGCCTGGTCGCCAGAAGCCCTTAGAAATGCAGACTGCATCACAGAGATGACTCCGCTTTATGAAAGGGACTGCTGTTGTACCTCTTTGTTGGTCAGTCACTGGCCATGAGGTGCCCAGGGCACGCAATGGGGTCATAACCTCCTTAGACAGGTGGCTGCAATCCAAGCAAGGGCCATGCACTGTAAAGGGGCAGCTGTGACCACGAGTAGCCGGGACTCAGTGTGCCTGGGGAGGCAGTGAAAGGCAGGTGCCGAGGAGAGCTCCTGGGTTGGCTTTGGCACTGCTCGATGACCAGGCAACTGGAAACACTCGTGGTCTCTCCCAAAACAGACACTTTGTTTCATTCTTCTCTCCCCAAACATATTCCCTTCTCTTCCAATAAACCCATATACAGGTGACCAAGAAACCAACTCATCAAACAAGACAATAAAGCAGCCAGTCATGTGAAACAAGGTGTTCAGTAAAAGCTGTGAAATGCCCTCTATCCGCAAAGCACAGTGGCCCAACGACTCCTCCCCTTCTCTTCACTGCTCTAAATCCCATCCATGAACTTGGGCAACGCTTTTGGGGGTTTTGGGTTTTGTTTGCTGTTGTTGTACTCTCAGCATTTGCTTTATTTCAGACACTGACCTTGGTGCGGGCACACAGTAGAAAAAAATGGAGTCCCTGTCCCATGTCCAGTCCAGAGTAGGACCTTTTCAGGGGCCATCTCCCCCCTGGTACAGCCTGCAAGGCCCCACATAGAAAGAGAGTTGGGTCACAAAGCCAGTGTTCTCTCTTCATGGGCTTGGTGTGTTACTGAGACTCGTGTCAGGTCTTCTCTTGCCCAAGAGGACAGTTGCCAGTTAGGTCTGCTTCGCGGCTCTGCAAGATTCAGACAGATGCCAGGGGCCGGGCCATCCTGGTTGTAGTTGCAGCCAATCCTGTCCCGCGAGGTGGCCCAAATGTGGTTTGACAACTCCCCCTTACAGAGCAGTCCTGAATCCCGGCCAAGGACAACATGTATTATTTCTAATATACTTTCTGTATTAAAAAGGATTAGAAGTGGGCACTGATATTGGCTAAACGCCTCGGACATGCAGCTAGGCAGCGGTTTCAATTTCACCCCACGTGAAAACAAGTTCTTTTTCTTTTCAAGGCTCACACATCTGGTTTCTCTCCCCCCCCAAAAGAAAGCTCATCTTCTCTGACTTCTTATAAGGGTGTTATTCTCATTCTTCAGTTGTGGCTTCAGACCCCTCCTGAGAGAATCCTTCCCTAACCCCCCAGTCTGTAGCTTCTGTACCCTCTTCCCAAACTGTCATTATTCTCCTTCTCGGTGGGCTGTTCTTTTTCTTCATAGCAGTTTCACTACTTTACCTTTTACATGTAATGTGTCTGTGTGCACATGTGTGTGGGTCTGCATCTGTTGTCACGCTAGACTGAAAGCCCACTAGGGCTGCAAACACGTTTTGTTCATTGCTCAGATCCAACCCCAAGAGAGACTGACCCAGAAAACATACTATTGGAGGAGAAGGTCTGGTGCAGTGGCTGAGAGCATGGACCCAGGATTCGAATCCTGCCCTTCCACTCACGAGCTCTGGGGCCTTCGAAATCTCTAGGCCCCAGTTTCCCTATCAGTAGAGTGAGGATATTGATACCACCTGTGTTTCTGTGTCATTGTCCTATTTAGATGGACTACTTCACGTAAAGCGCTCAGATAAGTCCCTGGCACGTGGTAAGCCCTTAACAGATAGAAACCACTTTTGTCTGTAGCTTGGATAAAGAGAATGTGTAGAGCACTTCAAAGTCCTGTGATTCTAATAGGTCTGTGTGCACCGCGCAACGGATTTGGAAGAATGAAAACTTTCCAACTGTCCATTGAGTACTTCTCTTGTAGCTTTGACATTCTGTTTTGTTTGCTTTTCAGTTATCCCTTTGCCATCCTTGTGCGAGATGAGAGAGCAAATGCTTCCTTTTCCTTGGCGCTGCCCCTGCTGACCTCACTGTAGGGAGTGGAGACACAGAAGAAGCAAGCCCACAGGGCCCTGGCTGGGCAGGTGCAGTGGCAGCCCTCCCAGCACCGCACAGCCTGCTAACCGCTAAAGCAGGTGAAGGACAAGCTCGTACCTGGCTGAGCTCTCCGTGGAAGGAGACAGTCACTACCGCTCACCATAAAATGTACGACCTTATGAGAAGATGCCATAAGCACAGATGAAAAGGAAAACGATGACTGCAAATGGAAAAAAATTCAGGGAGATGAATTTATTCCTACAATCTACAGAGAAGAAATTACATCCGTGGAGACACAGAAAACTATTCCAGCCCACAAGACATTTATAATCTAGGAACACAAACTAGGCTCAAACTAAGTCACAGGAAGAAACAGCAAATGTGAGAATTTGCCCACACTAGAATCATGAATCCTATTTGCTTTCATGAAAGCTTTCCCATATAGAAGTATGAACAGTATTTAGATTCTTTTGATTTGAGAGGCAGTATATGTGGATTTTAAAAATGCTAGTGAAATTTAAACAAAGTTCCCTTGATGAAGGGGCCACTTATTCTCAATTGCTCTGATACACAAGTGCATGAGATCACATGGCGTAAGGTTATTATGAGGCCCTCACCCATACTGTGAAGTGGTACAGTGTTACTAGAAAATTGATTTGCATTAGTATAAAGGCAGATTGCAAACTCTAAGGTTGCCACTAAAAAATGTTTTAAAAAAAAAAGTCTAACTTACTTTCCATCTGTATATATTTCTGGGAGAAAATATTTGCAAAAAACATATCTGATAAAGGACTATATCCAAAAATACAGAGAACTTCTAAAACTCAACAATAAGAAAATAAACAACTTGATTTTAAAAAACGGGCCAAAGTCCAACCTCATCAAAGAAAGCACATGAAGGGATACTCCACATCATGAGTCACCAAAGAAATCCAAATTAAAACCACGAGATGCCACTACACACCCATTCAAATGGGCAAAATGCAGAACACTGACAACACCAAATGCTGACAAGGACATGGAGCATCAGGAACTCTCATTCATTGCTGGTGGGAGTACAAAACGATACAGCCACTTTGGAGACAGTTTGTTAATTTCTTACAAAACTAAACGTATTCTTACCATATGATCTGGCAATCACATTCTTTGGTATTGATCCAAAAGAGTCAGCAAATTATGTCCCCACAAAAACCTGCACATGGATGCTTGTTACAGAGGCTTATTGACACGAGCCAAAACTTGGAAGCAACCAAGGTGTCCTTCAGTAGGTGAATGGGTAAATACACTAGGGCACATCCAGACAACAGAATATTATTTAGGGCTACAAGAAATGAGCTATCATGCCATCAAAATATATAGAGGAACCTTCTATGTATACTACTAGTATATTATATTAGTATTAATATATATATATTATATATATTATTTATATTGTATATATTTGTATATGTAGTATATATGAGTATGTATATTAATATATATATTACTATTGAAAAAAGCCAATCTGAAAAGGCTCCATACTGTGTAATTCCAGCTATATGACATTCAGGGAAAGGCAAACTATGAAGACTATAAAAAAGGCCAGTGGTTACCAGGGGTAGGGCAGAGTCCCGACTGCCCCAGGAAGAAATAAAGAATTTGACTTGCTTTGCATCTAGTAAAAATATATTTTTTTAAATTAAAATCTCCAAACCAAGGAAACCTTAGTTCCAGATATTATTGGTAAATTCTATAAAACATTTAAGGAAGAAATACTTTCTAAAAATAGCAGAGGAAGAAACACTTTCCAGCTAGTTTATGAAGATAATGTTGTTCTGACACCAAAATCAAAGATATTATACGGAAAGAAAATTCCAGATCAGTATTCCAAGGAACACAGACTAAAAATTCTTACCAAAATATTAAATCCAACAATATGTAAAGAGAATACTACTTCATCACAACATAGTGCTTATATCAAGATTGCAGCATGGTTCAAATTTGAAAATCTGTGAGCATATATGAAGTCACCACATTAGAAATAAATAAAGAAATACATGTAATTATCTCAAAAAATGCAAAAGTTAATCTACAGGTGGGGACAAGCGGCTATGGAACCTCAATTGCATTGCTGACTTATCCCTGCTTGAAGCAAAGGGCCTTGAGATGACTCACATCAGGAAAGGTCAAAAGGCAATTTTCTGGAGAAAGGGGCAGTAATGAGGGAGCTACTGGGCAGTGGGTCTACCAGCCAATAAAGGACATCTTTGGGAAGGGGTACTGCAACATCTTCTGTATTATATATACTCTAAAGTATGGTATCTCTTCAATTTGTTTCTTGTACCTTCATCAGTACATCGAGTGGTTAATATAGCAATAATGTATGTGTATATGTATAGTTTGTATTTTATGTTGTCTGAATTCTTGGACTATGTGAATATATGGAGAGAGACAGAGAGAGAGGACAAATATCAAATATGAATCTTAGAAATTTTTGGATCTTGGGGCACCTGGATGGCTGCGTCAGTTAAGTGTCTGCCTTCAGCTCAGGTCATGATCTCAGGGTCCTGGGATTGAGTCCCGCATCAGGCTCTCTGCTCAGTGGGAAAGTCTGCTTCTCCCTCTCCCTCCCCCTACTCATGCTCTCTCTCTCTCACTCACTCTGTCTCACAAAAAAATGAAATCTTAAAAAAAATTTTTTTGGATCTGCGTAATGGATGTATAAGCATTTACTGTATTATCCTTTTAACGTTTTCTGTGGGTATAAAAATTTTGAAGTGGATGAAAACTAAGTATCCCCTTTAAGTATAAAATAATTCTAGAACAATATAAAAAAAGATGCTTTTGCCTCAAACACATGGAAGGTGCTCTGTAAAGCTTTGCTGATCTTAGGAGGCTTCCTTTCAATTTAGTTGTGTGCAAATGACAAACTGCTTATACAGTTAGATTTTCTGAGAAAACTGTCCCAGAAGTATTCAGACCTTAGCCAACTGTGAATGCAAAATGTCTTTTAATTTGCAAAACAGTTTATGTCTTTTCGTACATACATATTGTAAAAACGATTTTAACATTTAGAGTTTCTTGTCTCATATATAATTAAAGGAAAGCTTCTTCTGACTTCCAAAACTTTAAAAAAGTTAAAAAACGTAAAATTATGTGAAGAGGTTTTATGCAGTTTACGAGAACTATGCAGCAGTTTTGTGACTGCATGGTTTGGCATGCTTTGGTAATTACAGAGCTATGGTATTTAACATCATATTTTTACAGTTTTGTCACTGTATTATGCTATTCTGCAGCCAAGAGGAAAAACAGCAAACCATTTTTCATTGGATTCCCCCCCCCAAAAAGAGAAAAACACCATGACAATGAAGCCAGGGTATTAAGTTAACAAAAATCTGCAAATCCAAAAAAGGAGCTCTACCTAGCTTTCAGGCATCCTGACTAGAAAAGATTCACCAAATTCTCCATCACACTTTTTCTCGGCTCATTTTCTCTGTCTCTTCTGGAGCATCTTCAGAAACAGGGACAGGGCAGGCAAAAGTGACTGTGCTAGTGCCGTGAAAAAAAAGTCACAGAAGGCTGTGTATCTGGGAGATTCGAGACACATAAAACTCAGGAGACACAGATCAGTCAGGCACTAGCTCATCTGCTACCACAGCCCTGGCGGCAGAGGCTGCTTCTACTTTTTATCCACAGAGAATCTCATGTTCCTTTCCCTCATCTCCTGCTTCTCTATTTCCTCCTCTCCTTTTCTCCCTCCTTTCCCTTCTCTCCTTCACTGCCCAATGCCACGTTCAGTTCAATATGCAGCCAATATGAGCTGGGGGCAGCCTCGTGTGCCTTCTGTTACATCACTGATTCTAGAAGGTCATGCCCGTCCCTTCTCTGGCCCTTCTTCCACTCCTGAAGCCCCCAGACACACTCAGAAGTCACCGTGAGTGAGCAGCCTAAGTAAGAAAGAGAGGGGTAAAGAAATCTTGGGCATGGAAATGCAATTAATAATCCCCTTGGAGTGTTCTATGTCCTGTGTCACTACACTCAATGTAGTCAAAATATAAAAGTCAGTCTATGACATATAACCTTATCTTCACATAATATTTTGCAAGAAAAGTCATCTGTAAATTGATTGACTAGGTTTATGGAAAGGATTAAAGTTATCTGCAAAGTAAAGGAAACTCCATCGTCACCATGATCACCCCTCTTGCTTTTAAAATCACACAGTTCATCAAATGCAAAGCAGACACTGCACTATATTCATGTTAGCAACAGGGAAGAGGCACAGGGCTTCAGAACAACTCCCAAGTTCCAACTGTGTGCAGCTTCAAACATCTTTAAGTGCAACTGTTGGAAAAGGCTCTCTTTTCATAATATCTTACACCTGTAATAGCGCCTTATGATTTGTAACCTCGGCCCCAGACACATCCTGGCAAGCCCTCCCTGATCCAGGAGAGTTAATATTAAGTGTCTCTTGGAATGTTTGTACTTTTCAGGCTATGCCACCTGGTAAATTCCATGATATTTTGGCAGAGCCTATCCACCTCCTCCCTCCGTGAGTCTCTCTGGATTGCCAAATGAAGCGATTCCATATGACTCAGACCATCCCTGGTCCCACGTCTCCTGCAAAAACCATCAGAAGTCAGTGCAGAGTGGAGTAAAGCTCAAGAGAACCATCAGGTGATAATGCATTTTCCTTGGAACATCAGTCCTGAAATAACCTCTTCAATGGCCAGGTCAGGCAATTCCCCCTGGAAGCATCAAACACGCATTACAGCTTGAAAAAGAAAAACTGGACTTCCCCCAAGAAAGAACTAAAAAGGCACCAATTAGCGATACCACAAAGCCACAAACAAACCTACCTCCTTCATCCTGTCCTGCTCTTTTAATTAAAAACATCAGTAGTATGTAGCGTTCAGATAATGTTTACTGAGCACCTACTGTGGGCTGGGCAGCCTCTACTTCTCCTCTCCTTGCCTGACAGTTAATTATAGCTGTCCCCCTCCAACCCCAGCCACCATGAGCTTCATTATGTAACTTTTCACACACAACTGTGACTCCCTCTTTACTTTGCTCCCCCCCCCCACCACTCCTCAATTCCAAACTCTTTGATGTTATTTTATTCAGAGCTGTATCTTCAAAACATAGTTGGGTGCTCAGCACACAGTAGGCACTCAAAGACTAGCCACTGAGTGAATGAATCACCAATGGAGGGCTTGTCAGGCACTCTGCGGGAATCTGAACATTAAAAATATCTTTTCTGAGATCTGGCTGTGCTATAGGCAGTGTGTTTAAAAGTATGTTACATTGTTTCATTTAGTCTTAACAATAGCTCTGCAAAACAGGTGTCATGGTCATTCAGAGGGAAGAGATCAGACAATGTGTGTCTGGCCAACAGCAGAATCAGGATTTGACCCCAATCTTTCTGATACCATAGATGTCCCTCATCCTCAAGGAGCTGACAATTTCTAGAGAGAACACGTATGACTGCAGGCTAACTGTCCTTATTACTCTTCACTTAGATTTCTGTGAGACTATAGGGGAGCTCACTGCTGACAGAATGTGAAGGGAGAGAGAGAGAAAGGTAAGAAAGGGTTTAAGCTGACGTGTGAAGGACAAATAGAGTGGGGAATCTGGAGAAAGTTCATAACTAGGAAGGACATTAAAGAGCATGCTTGGGAAGCAAAAGTAGTGTGTCACAGTAGACCAGCTGTTCTCCGGGAAACCCTCCTGAGTCACCAGACAGAGCCGGACTCTTCTCTGGCTGGTGGAGGAGCTGATGGGGTCACAGAGAGGCCTGACTGACTCCCCTCTATAGGTCAGAAAAATGTTCCTACCAACAATGTGGAGAGGGGCCGATTCTGGGGACAGGATAAGGGTTAGTTTCTAGTTAAAACTAGCAAGATGAATGAATATGTGGGGTGAAGGGCAGAGAATTCAAAAGGATTTCCATCTCAGAGAGTTGGAGGAAGAAGAGGAGAGGTTGTCTGTAGAGGATCCAAAAAGGCTGAAAAGTAGCAGAAGTGGTCTGATATAGGTTTTGAAGGATTTGCTTGCATGTGGTGTTTTCTGACTCAGCAATTCTTCTCGTGAAGGTATTGGTTCCAGGCCTGAAGGGCATTTCCCAGTCCAGATCACTCATTACTATAGAAAATTCTTGATGAAATTAGAGTGCCTGCAGTTCTGGCTTCCTGGTCGTCTGTGTCATCCCTTGTCATTCCCCCATAGTTTCCTGGGGCGAATTACCCAGGAGAAGTCATCAGAGAACCCGAGTAGCAGACATGACGATTTCTCCCGGCTCAGAGCACACAGTATGCAGATCTCACTTCAGCAAAGCTCCCAGCACTCTGCTAGGGACCTTGTCCCCAATGGCAGATTGGTGGCTGAACATGCCTTGATGGCAAGGTCCAAATGTAAGGGATGATAGGATGCTTATGTGGGATTTTGGAAAGTGGGAAAGAGGCAAGCTCTGGCCATACACACTCAGCAGAGGGAAGAAAAATACAAATTTGGTTCAATGCAGCCTTCTCTGTGCATTTAAAACCTGGTCCCCTTTCATAACCAACTTGCTGTCACTGCCTGTGGGTCTGCTCGGGCCCATGAGGGGTGTGCAGAAAAATCTGCTCCAGTCCTCTGGAAACCCAGGGTGCTTGGTAAACACCATTTGGAGCTCCCTTCTGGAATCAGCGACAGCATAGACCCTACAGTTAGGTACCAACAAAGTCTGGAGATGTGGCTTTGGAGTCAAGCCAACTGATGTGGGGGTGGGAATGTCTTTGGCACTGCCCTTTAGGGCCTTACTCATGGTGAGGCCTAACAGATAGCAGGTACTTTTGTAAATTCAAAAAAGATACTGTCCTTTTGTAGGAATTGGCCATTCTGATTTTTTTTTTTTTCATTTGAAAACTCATTCCTCTCCTTCTAGCTAATAGTTACAAGGAGAGAAGGGCTGCATTACCTGTTGCATAAATTCTTCATATTCTAACACCTGGGGCTTAAAGAAAAAATGGCCTAGAGCGAGGCTGGGGTGGGAGAGACAGAGAGAGAGAAAGAGAATCAAGAGACACACACACACACACACACACACACACAGCCCCTATAGGAACAACAAAGCCACAGGCTTTGTGAACAATAAAAGTCAGGAAGGAATTTAGAAGGAATAAGAAGGGATTTCTGGCTTAGCCTTATAGAATAGGCAACAAAACCCAATGCTTGAACCCAGGCTGGAAACTCAACAGGACGCAAAACTGGGTGGGCACAATGATCTATGGACATGTCAAACTTGCTGTAGGTTTGGGTTTGCTTGGGGCACAGCACCTCAGAGGGCATAAGTCATTGCTACCAAGTGCTGGGGAGAGGGTTGGGGGGTTCTCAGATCCCTCCATGTGTGCACAGACCTTCTTTGCATATTTATTTATTTTTCATATTTTAAAACTGAGGTATAATTGACACATAACATTAGTTTCAAGTGTACGACATGACAATTTGATATTTGTATACTCTGAGAAATGATCACCACAATGAGTCTACTTAACATCTGTCATCATACAAAGTTATAAATTTTGTTTTTTCTTGCAATGAGAACTTTGAGGATTTATCCACTCTCTTGGCAACTCTCAAATATGCAGTACGGTATTATTGACTACAGTCACCATGTTCTACAGTACATCCCTGTGACTCACATATTTCATAACTGGAAGTTTGTTCTTCTTGACCCTCTTCACCAATTTCCCCCACTCCCAAGCCCCCCCTCCAGAAATCTCCATTCTGTTCTCAGTTTCCAGAGTTTTATTGTCTGTTCATTGATTTTTGTTTTTTAGATCCACATATAAAAGAGATCACACAGCATGTAGTCTTTCTCTGTCTGACTTATTTCACATAACTATTTCCCTCTAGGTCTATCCATGGTTTACAAATGGCAAGATTTCATTCTTTTTATGGCTAATATTCCATTGTATTCTTTATCTATTCAACTATCTGTGTCCCTTTATTCATCTATCAGTGGAAACTTGTAAATCAACTAACTATTGTAAATCATGGTGCAATGAACGTAGAGGGCAGGTGCCTTTACAAATTAGTGTTTTTCTTTTCTTTGGATAAACACCTGGAAGTGGAATTGCTGAGTCATATGGCAGTTCTAGTTTTAATTTTTTGAGGAACCATCAAACTGTTTTCCAGAGGTTGTACCAATTTACATTCCCACCAAGAGTGCACAGGGAACCCCTTCTCTCCATGTCCACAGCAGCACTTTTATTTCTCATCCTTTTGATAATTTGGAGCCATTCTAACAGGTGTGAAGTGGTATCTCATTGTGGTTTTGATTCACATTTCCTTGATGATTAGTGATGTTAACCATCTTTTCATATATCTGTTGGCCATCTGTATGGTTTCTTTGGAAAATTGTCTATTTAGGTATTCTGCCCACTTTTAATTGAGGTTTTTTGTTTTGTTTTGTTTTTTGCTACTGAGTTATTTGAGTTATTTATATTTTTTAGGTATTAACTCCTATCAGATATATGATTTGGAAGTATATTCTTGCACTCAGTAGGTTGCCTTTTTATTTTGGTGATGACTTCCTTTGTTGAGTGAAAGTTTTTAGTTTGATGTAGTCCTGTTTACTTATTTCTGCTTTTGGAATCAGATCCAAAAAACCATCACCAAGACCAATGTCAAGGAGCTTATTGCCTATGTTTCCTTCTAAAAGTTACATGGTTTCAGGTATTGCATTTAGTTTTTAATACATTGGGGTTAATTTCTTGTGTGCCATAAGATGTAGTCTAGTCATTTTTTGACATGCAACTGTCCCATTTCCCAGCACCATTTCTGAAGAGACTGTCTTCCCCTATTGTACATTCTTGAGGCCTTTGTTATGATTAACTGACTATGTAAGTGAGGGCTTGTTTCTGGGCTCTCTGATCTATTCCATTGATCTCTGTTTCTGTTTTTATGACAATACCATACTGTTTTGATTACCATAGCTTTGTTTGAAATCAGGGAGCAGGATGGCTCTGCCTTTGTTTTCCTTTCTCACTGTTGTTTTGTCTATTCAAGGTCTTTTCTGGTTCTATACAAATTTTAACATTGTTCTATCTCTGTGAAAAACTGGAATTTTGATAAGGTTTGTACTGAATCTGTACATTGCTTTGGACAGTTTGAACATCTTAACAATATTTTCTAATCCATAAGCAGGGGATATCTTTTCATCTGTGTCTTCAATTTCATCAATGCCTTATAGCTTTTGTGTATAGGTCTTTCACCTCCTTGATTAAAGACCTAGGTATTTTACTTGTTTTGATGCAATTGTAAATTGAACGGTTTTCTTAACTTCTTGTTCTGACTGTTTGTTGTGGTATATAGAAATATAACATTTTTATATTGATTTTATATTGATTTATATTGATAACATTTACTGTTCCTAACAGTTTTGAGGCCAGAGTCTTTAGGGTTTTCTATATATAGTCTCACATCAACCACAAATAGTAACAGTTTTACTTCTTCTTTTTCGATTTGGATGCCTTTTTCTTTATTGACCAATTGCTCTGGCTAGGACTTCTAATACTATGTTGATAAAAGTGGAGAGAGTGGACATCCTTGTCTTGTTCCTGATCTTAGAGGACCATCTTTTAGGTTTTCACCATTGAGTATGATGTTAGCTGTGGGTTGGTCATAAATGGCCTTTATTATGTTAAGTTACATTCCTCGTATACCCTCTTTTTGAGAGCTTTTATCATAAAATGAGGTTGAATTTGGTCAAATGTTTCTCTACATCTATTGAGTTGTTTTTATCCTTTGTTTTATTAATGTGGTACATCACATCGATGTTGAACCATTCTTGCATTCCTGGAATAAACCCACTTGATGTATGATCCTTTGAAAGTATTTTTAAATTTGTTTTTTGTTGAGAAATTTTGCACCTATGTTCATCAGGGATATTGGCCTATAATTTTCTTTCTTTGTGTGTGTGGTGTCTTTGTCTGGTTTTGGTATCAGAGTATTGCTGGCCTCATAAAATGAGTTTAGAAGTAGTCTCTTCTCTTCAGTGTTCTGGAAGAATTTGAGGACAGGTATTTTATCTTTTTTGAACATTTGGTAGAATTTGCCAGTGAAGTAATATGATACTGGGCTTTTTTATTTTATTTTATTTTATTTTTGAGAGGTTTCCTGTTTACTGATTCAATTTCCTTACTGTAATTGGTCTATTCAGATTTACTGTTTCTTCCTGATTCAGTTTTAGAAGAGTGTATGTTTCTAGGAATTTATTAAATTCTTCTAGGTTGTCCAACTTTTGGCATATAATTATTCATAGTAGTCTCATGATCATTTGTACTTTTGTGATATTGGTTACAACTTCTCTTTCATTTTGTATTTTATTTATTTGAGTCCTCTTTTTTCCTTGTTAAATCTAGCTAAAGGTTTGTCAATTTCATTTATCTTTTCAAAGACCCAGCTCTTAGTTTCATTGATCTTTTCTAATGTTGTTTTAGTCTCTATTTATTTCCATTCCAATCTTTTGTCTCCAATCTCTCTACTAACATTAAGTTTCACTTGTTTTGATTCTTCTGGCTCCTTTAGATTTAAAGTTAGATTGTTTATTTGAGATTTTTCTTGTTTCCCGAGGTAGGCCTGTATCTCAGAACTTCCCTCTTAGTACTTCTTTTTCTGGAACCCATAGATTTTGATGTGTTGTATTTTTAATTTCCTCATTGATTTCTTAATTGGTCCATTGGCTGTTCAGTAGTATGTTGTTTAATCTTCACATATTTGTGATTTTTTTCAGTTGTCTTTTTTGTAAGGGATTTCTAGTTTCATATTATTGTGATCAGAGAAGATGTTTGATATGATTTCAGTCATCTTAAATTTATTGAGACCTGCTTTGTGGTCTAACATACAATCTATCCTGGAGACTGCTCCATCTGCAATTAAGAAGAATGCGTATTCCACTGTTTTCAGATGGAATGTACTCTATATGTCTGTTAAGTCTATCTGGTCTAATGTATCATTTAAGGCTGATTTTTCCTTATTAATTTTCTGTCTGGATAATCTACCCACTGATGTAAGTGGGATATTCAAGTCCCTTACTATTTTTGTATTGCTATCAATTTCCCACTTTAGATCTGTTAATATTTGCTTTATATATTTAGGTGTTCCTATGTTGGGTGCATAAACATTTACATATGTTATATTGTCTTGTTGATCTGGCCCCTTTTGCATTATGTAATGCCCTTTGTTGTCTTTTACTATTGTTTTTGATTTAAATTCCATTTTGTCTAAGTATAGTTACTCCAGCTTTTTTTTTTTCCTGGTTTCCATTTGCAAGGAATAGCTCTCTCCATCTCTTCGTTTCCAATCTGTGAGTGTCCTTATATGTAAAGCAAGTCTCTTGTAGGCAGGGTATAGATAGGTGCACAGACCTTCTTTGTTGTAGTTAATAGCCATAGACCCTTATGCTCTCATTTCTTCTACAGTCTTCTAAATTTGATTCAGAAAAGGAGAGCAAATGTTTTAAAGATCATTTTTGGCTTATTTTTCATCCAGACTTACTCAGTATTAGAAAAATTATTTTTTTCAAAGATTTTATTTATTTGACAGACAGAGATCACAAGTAGGCAGAGAAGCGGCAAGCGGTAGGGGGGGAGTAGACTCCCCACCAAGCAGAGAGCCTGATGTGGGGCCCCATCCCAGGACCCTGGGATCACGACCCTAGCCGAAGGCAGAGGCTTTAACCCAATGAGCCACCCAGGAGCCCCTAGAAAAACCCATTTTCAAGGAACACAGGCTTTGTCAATTTCACTGAAGAATCCATATCAAAGCAAAGTAATTTAACAAGGATGTTGTTATACTTATATGCATCCATAATATAAACTTTGCTTTAAAAGAGCCATAATATGGCACTTTTATAAATCTGAAAGTGTCATCAGAACAATATATCCAGTGGCGCCTGGGTGGCTCAGTCAAACATCTGCCTTCGGCTCAGGTCATGACCCCAGGGTCCTGGGATCAAGGTCCACATAAGGCTCTCTGCTCAGTGGGAGCCGCTTCTCCCTCTCCCTGCTGCTCCTCTGCTTGTACTCTCTCTCTCTCTCTCTCTGCCAAATAAATAAATAAAATATTAAAAGAAGAACAATATATCCATTTATTTTACTAACATATAATAAATTCTAACAGTAGTACCATACATACTTCTTGAGAATAATCTATCTCAGGCATCTAAGAGAAGCATGCAAATTAGCAAAATGATGTGTGTTCCAAAGGTTTAATTGTATTTCAGTTAATTTTGCTTTAAATCCAGAACAGGAAGAGGAGGGTTATAATCGTAAGAACAGATAAGCCAATTCGTTCAGGATAATTTAACCCATTATACAACTAAATCACAGTACCTCCACACCCAGCCCCTATTTAAAACCATATTTCTGAAGCAAACAAACACCATATTTCTGTAGCAAATAACTTCAGGTTCCAATGTAGCATACTGGGGGGGGAAACCACCCCTACCTCTCCTCAGTTCATAGCCTAGGAACTGAGAGCCTGGGTGTGAAATCTGGGCGGGGTACTGAGCTCCCTCTGCTGATGACTCCATTCCTGTGTGGGCTCCAGCCAGGAAGAGCCGATACCCTGGCAGCTTCATGGGGTTAGGGGGTTATTACAGAGCTAGGGGCTGGGGAGGTGCTAAGAAGCAGAGACATCTTTCCTCCTGTTTCATTTCATTCCCTTCCTGTCAGGAGCCTGATAAATATTTAGTTGAAAGATTGATTCATAAACGAGAAGTGGATATGCTTTCCCCTCACTGCAGAAAATAATTAATTATTTGTAATTATTTATCTAATGCCTCCTTTTCCCACTAGACTTCCAGCTCCAGGATGTCAAGGCTGTATTCGTTTCAACCTTTGCTGGTCATCAGCACAGACCCTTACCCATACTAGAGTACATTTGCATTAACAAAACAAATGAAAAACAAAACAAAACAAAACGAGTGAATCAATGGGTATAACTAATGACAATGGAAGCTCTGGAGGATTTGTTGATTGTTATGTATTTTCCTCTGGCATTAGAAAAATCACCCACAGGGCCTACTGTCATATTGTATGTCAAGAACAAGAGAATTTACAAAAGCTTGGAGCTTGGAGGGCTCCATAATAAGATTCTCATACGTATATATAGATATCTATATCTATATAATATATATGACATATAGATATACACATGTATATCTATATAACATATATATGATATGTAGATATATATCTATATATGATAGATGTATCTATATATATCTATATCTCTATAGATTATATATATGTCTATAGAGATATAGATATATATATCCCTCTACATATCTATGTATCTCAAGGGACACAGCAAAGCAGCTCTCTGTATAACACTGGGTGATACCAGGAGGACTGGAGATTCAAACATATCTAAGGTCCCAAATATCAGGAAACCTTTACATCCCAGGAATATCCACTCTCTATCAGACTGCAGGGATGTGCAGGTACTCCCTCCCTCCACCCACCTCACCGATAACCTTGAAAGGGATCCTATAAGGAACACTGCAGTTCTTGGAAGTCAGAACCTAGCAGAGGACGTTGTGTTTACTGTTCACCAAATCTCAACTTTCTACTGATGTAGCCGATTTCAATTTTGGACTTCAATCCAACTTGTTACACTAACTCATGATTTTTTTTTTTTTTAACTCATGAATTTCTACATTGAGACAAAGGTGTTTCCAAAAGTAGAGTCTACTTTTGGAGGCCACTTGAATACAATCAAAGGGAGCAGCAAAAGGGCTAATCCTGGCTCTGGAGACTAACCCGAGCTCTGGACCCTGCAGAGGAGAGCCCCATGCACCTGGTGTTCAAGGAGCACTTTTACTTCTTTTGCCCATTTCTCAACAACCACCCTATTCCTAAACAATTCTGCAAGTGACGGCTCTTCAATATTTTTAAGAAAGATTTTATTTATTTATTTGAAAGAGTGAGCAAGTGAGAGAGCATGAGCAGTGAGAAGAGCAGAGGGAGAAGGAGGAGCAGACTCCCTGCTGAGCAGGGCACCCGAGTAGGGGGCTTGATCCTGGGACTCCGGGATCAAGACCTGAGCTGAAGGCAGATGCTTAACCGACTGGGCCACCCAGGCGCCCCTAGGTCTCTTCAATTAATATTCAAGAGATGATAACCATCTTGGGAGTTTGTTTAAACAAAATTCTCTACAAACCTAAAGGTTCAGACATGCGTACTTTGGAAAAGAGCTTGGACCAATTTGAAATGGTTAGGAAGCTCTGTTCTAGAGTCATCAGCTTCAAGCTCTTTCAACCACAACCCATGTGGTAAGAAATGCATTTTCCTTCCAGACCACAGACGCATACACATGACATCAGAAACAAAATTTTGCTGAACAATATACCATGTGGCCTATTTGCCATTGTTTTCTTCCTTTCTTTCTTTTTTTCTTTCTTTCTTTAAGATTTTATTTATTTATTTGACAGACACAGATCACAAGTAGGCAGAGAGGCCGGCAGAGAGAGAGGAAGGGAAGCAGGCTCCATGCTGAGCAGAGAGCCTGGGGGGGTGGGGCTCGATCCCGGGAGGATAGTGACCTGAGCAGAGGCCGAGGCTTTAACCCACTGAGCCACCTAGGCGCCCCTTGCCATTGTTTTCTATCTCATTAAACTGGGGGAGGGGGTTGTGACCGATCTGTGGGCTGAGACTGAGTGAGTGTTTGCTCAGCAAACACTTTAAGAAGATACTAAAACCTGTTTCTCAGGTCACTATGGAAAGTTTACTTTTCTTCTTGATTTCACCGTTATGCATCATCATAAATCCTCACCATTGCTCCATCCTCTGTATCACTTAATCTCATTGAGCATTATTGAAAATTATTCAGTCAATTTTTGGTTCAATCACTGTTTAAGACAATATTGTGGTATGTGACTTCTTGCACCTGGGCAAGCACTTAGCTTTCCATTATTTTTTGATACAGCTTTATAGAAATGGCAATGATTTGTGAGTTTCAGTTCCTAGCACATGCCATATTAGTGGTCAAATGTATAAAATAGAAATGAGTAAGGTTATTTGGAAGAATATCAGTTACAAGTCCTTTAATTACTCATATTTCTAAAATCTCTGAGTCTTAGAATCTTGAAAAAGATAAATAAAACGGGACTGTGATAAAATATATTAAATGGTGAAAATATTCCTCACGGTGCTCAGAAGAAATCACTGAACTTTAAAGCTGAGAGGCAATTCTAGAAATTATCTGCTCTTATGTATTCATACTCATTTTGCTTCAAATTGGTACACTAACAGAGAGCAGCACACTCATGTTCCCCTTCTTTTGGTAACCGTTCATAGAACTTTATGTCTCAAACTCCTAAAGAATGGCTATAGAATTTTTGCAAGAGCAAAGATGTTTAAAAATACATTATGCAGGGGTGCCTGGGTGGCTCAGTCAGTTAAGCCTCTGCTTTCAGCTCAGGTCATGATCCCAGAGTCCTGGGATCAAGCCTGGCATAGGGCTCCCTGCTCAGTGGGGAGTCCGCGTCTCCCTTTCTCTCTGCCTTTCTCTCCTCCCCGCTCCTGCTTCTCTCTCTCTTCTCTCAAATAAATAAAACCTTTAAAAAAATACATTATGCAATGCATGGTAGACCTTTTTAGGCTCGGATCGTGTAAGCCCAAAATAAACTAGACTTAGAAAAACACTTGGGACTAGTGTCCTCATCTTTGACTCAAATATTTAATTTGGCTTATTCCCATATTCCAGTCTCAACTAAAAAATACTGATGAAACAAATGCAAATTTTTACTAATTAACTTATTAAATTCACTTTAACCTTTCTAATTAAAAGCAATAATACTAATAATAGCCTTCTTGATATTTTCCTCATTTAGGGTTAACAATAACGTAGTGAGCTAAAGAGATTTCTTGATTCTAAATAGGGAGGGGTTCTGTACCTAGTATTTAACACCAACCCCAGAACTAAGCATGTGGCAGATATTTGAAAGAATTAGTATTAATTAATTCATTAAGAATGATTTAGTAACTCCTGAAACTTTCACTGCAGAGATTTTGGCTTTAAAATAACAAAAAATAACTATGGACAGTAACAAGACAGTAAACCATCAATCTGGTTTTCACTAAAAACTACCCAAAGCTGAAACATTTCAGCAGTGCAAATTATTCACTCACTATACTGAAAACCTCTCCAAAATATTCTGAATGGATCATAGACAGAACAAGTTTCTATTTCAAAGTTACCAAACTGGAAGTTCTTTTGAAAGCATATAGGCAAAAATGTACTACTGTTTTCCTAAGGTAATACTTCTACAAGTGTCACATAATTGGGCAATTAATTGGTTAGTGATAAGATACAATGTATTGGATTACTTTTGGTTGAAAATGGTGTTGCAAAAAAGACCACTTCATCAACTATGAAAATAATAAACAAGGCAAGTCCCACAATTTGCAAGTAGATGTGTGATAAGCCAGAGTGAACTGATGATACATAAACAACAGAACTAAAAGCAGAAAATCAGTACTTCTCATTTTCAACACAATTCATGATTAAGCAGAGAAGAGATACTGACTCTGCACGCAATGTGAATAATGCTTAATAATCTGTTGAGTGTGTAAAATTTTACAAATCAAAGAGGCAAGAAGAAAAATAAAACACCAAAATACTGAATGACTCATACATGCTTTTCAAGTGAAAAACACCTACTTATGGAAATTATGACTATTTAGAACAACAGAGTTAAAGCTAAACATTCATTCCCTGCCTATGGAAACAAAGTACAATTTGTCTTTTATCTAACTTAATTATCACAATTATAAATTAATAGGGTCTGCCTTCCCAAAAGTCTCTACCCAATTTCTAGAGCATGACTCTCAGCATTTGGAAAAATCATTCATTTCCATCACTCCGCTAAAAGGTTTCAAGAGCCTGAGAAGCTGGGTCATCAGTCTGGAAGTCGTACAGTCAAAGAAAAGTTAACCACAAAATGCAAACTTGCTTTTAAGTTCACAGGGCAGTTTATAAAGGTTACTCCCATACTTACTGCAAATTGAATCATATAAAAGTCAATACATAAAAATATATTGCCTTTGTTCGATAAGGATGTTTTCGCCGTCCATGCCAACCAATGTCTTTACATAGACCTCTGCAAAGTCAGCAAATCAACAAGAATTCAAACCTATGGAGCCTTTAATTCACTTTTGGGGTAAGGGTGAAGGGAATTATAAGAATAATGTGACAGCCTAAATGTTTCAGTAATCTCAGACTTTTTTGTTGATTTAGCAGAAAACACAGCAAGGGAGGTAAATTATAAAAAATCCTTTAGGTAATGGTCCTTTGTGTTCTGCCTGTTTGTTTTCTTTTCTAATGAAAATCATCTCATTTATACCATATTGTAAAAGTACTATTAAAACATTTAGTCTATCTTTTTTTTTTTTTAAAGATTTTATTTATCCATCTGACAGACCAGAGATCACAAGTAGGCAGAAACGCAGGCAGAGAGAGAAAGAGGGAAGCTGGCTCCCCACTGAGCAGAGAGCCTGATGCGGGGCTCAATCCCAGGACCCTGGGACCATGACCCAAGCCAAAGGCAGAAGCTTTAACCCACTAGCCACCCAGGCGCCCCATAATGTTTAGTCTATCTTTATGCCAGAAAAAAATATATCCTAATAGACAGTATTAATATAATCTTTTTTAAAATTTAAATTCAATTGGCCAACATAGACTACATCATCAGTCTCAGATGTAGAATTCATAATTCATCAGTCATGTACCACACTGTGCTCATCATGTCATGTACCCTCCTTAATGCCCATCACACAATCTTATAATTAGTTAAATTGACAGAGTTACAAGAAATCCTGGGTGTGGTGCATAAACCAGGAATTTTGCAACACTGAAAAAAAATTAAATTTAAAAAAAGACAAAAAAAAAAGAAATCCTGAGTTCAATAGCATAAGAATTGTAATAAGCTTTATCAAGGGAGGAACAATTACAGTTATAAATGCAAAATGAGCACATTCAAGTATGCCAAATTGCTCTTTCTTCCAACTCACTTTCTTTTCATGCTTATCTATCATTCTGTGAAGCACCTACAATCGTGACTGTTTGCCTTTGGACCAGATACGCTGGGCTATACCTAAGCAGCACTCTGCTGATTGCTGGTCTGCTAACTGACAAGGCATGGACACAGGGAATGGCCTGAACTTTGAAGCATGTACATACGATGGCATCTTCTAAGATGGTTTCTTTTCCAAATAACCTACAAGAATGCAGCCACATTGCAGGGACAGATACACAAGAAGACCAGAATTAGGCCTGCTTTACTTTCAAATTTCTCTGAAATTGTTTTGCCAATAACCAAAACCGGCAAGAAACATCTTCCTTTATTCTCTCTCTAGTATCAGTTTGATTTGGAACTGTGGTTTCATTATTAGTCCAGGATGTTCTATTGTTACCTGCAGGCTACAATTGTATATAATTGTTTCCAAAATCAACTGATTTCTGATAAGCAAATCCTTAGTTTGAAAATAATACGATAGTTGAAAATTGTTAGATTCAAATCTGAAGACTGGACCCCTGAATCCTTATTAGAGGCCTAAGAAGGCTCCCCAGTGATGTCTGCATACTAATACCCAGAGCCTATGACTATGTTAGGTTACATGACAAAGGGGCAATTAGGATTGCTAATTAGCTGACCTTGAAGTAAGGAGATTATTCAATTAAAAAAAGGGCAGAGGACCTGAATAGACATTTTTCCAAAGAAGGCACACAGATGGCCATCAAGGTACAAGCAAAGGTGCTTACCATTGCTAATCATTAGGGAAATGCAAATCAAAACCACAGTGAGATATCACCTCACACCTGTCAGAATGTCTAGAAATAAAAAGATAAGAAATAACAAATGTTGGCCAGGATGTGGAGAAAAGGGGACCCTTGTGTACTGCTGGTGGGAGTGTAAATTGTTTCACCCATTGTGGAAAACAATATGGAGTTTCCTCAAAAAATTAAAAATAAAACTATCATCTGATCCAGTAATTCTACTACTTATTACCCAAAGAAAATGAAAACATTGATTCAAAAATATGTATGCACCCTAAGTTCACTGCAGCATTATTTAAAAGAGTCAAAATACCAAGATCCAGAAACAATCTAAGTGCTCATCAATAGATGAATGAAGAAGATACAGTATCTATCTACAATGGAATGTTACTCAGCCACACTTTAATCTTTACTGACAGCTTATTATGCATCAGATAACATGCAGTGTCCTTCCTGTATATTTGATCAATTCCCAAAAAACGTCATGAGGTACATATAAAAATTATGCCCATTTTATCTGTATGAAAAACTGAGGCTTACTGATACTCTTTTGTCAGGTCCTACACCTGCATAAGTGGCTGGGCTGTGATTTGAACCCTGACACCTACCTAGTGAGCCTACCTTCTCAACCACCCCATGATTCTGGTTGGCCAACTGTTCATACATTTCCCAAATATTTCATCAACCAACAAATATTTATTGAGTACTCACTATGTGACAGACATTATTTCATGTTAATGAGGTCATAGCAACAATTAAAAAAAAGATAATGCTAAGCTCTCAAAGAGTCTGCAATCAGTAGCGACTGATAGTCAACAAATATTTTTTAAGTGTTCATCAAATGCCAGGTATTATCCAAGGCAGTTCACTGAATGTCAGAACCTACAACATCTAGTACATGCATCATGGATATCGGCCAGGGTGATCATCTGAGAATCAGCCCATCAAAAATCATTGTCTGATGCATCACAGCCTGTCCCATACAGACTGAAGTTTTTACTGCTTACCATATGGAGGGGCTCTGTTTTCACTAAACAACAAACAGTATCTGACAACTGCTGAAACTCATCAAAGCCTTGAAGACTTGAACATTACCTAGAGATGAGAAGGTAAAGTGACAGAAAAAAGAGAGTTTGTACATACTAGGTACATTGAATTTAGTTAGTATGATGTTTTCAAATTATAGTAGAGATACTGTGGGTAGAAGATGTCCACTTTCAGGTTGCCTGGATGGCTTGGTCCTTAACCGTCTGCCTTTGGCTCAGGTCATGATCTCAGGCTACTGGGATCAAGCCCCGCATCAGGCTCCCTGCTCAGCAGGAAGCCTGCTTCTCCCTCTCCCACTCCCCCTGCTTGTATTCCCTCTCTAGCTGTTTCTCTCTCTCTGTCAAATAAATAAATTAAATATTTTTAAAAAGTTAGAACATGTCTGGCTTCTAATTGGAAAGGACATTGTTTAGTGGAAGAAAAGCAATGTATACCATACCAAATGTTAAATTTGCAAAAATCACTACCTTTGCTCTCACACAGTTTTAGCAATGATGTCAGAGAATTTTGGCTTGTCGAGTTCCTGCCTTTCATCCTAGTTTGCTTGTGAAAGGCTTTCAAGCTTAGAATGTCACAATAGAGCAATATTTATTCCTATCAACTTTTATTCCAAAAATGATTTGTGGTAGCTAAATGTCAGAATTTTAAGGATTTAGTAAGTAAATCCACTACATGCATACTTTTAACAGATTCTCCAAAAGGGCTTAATCTTTGTTCCTAAAGCACCACAAATCTTCATGAGATCATCTTTTAAGAATGCATCCAGAGTTCTTTCTCTATAAAAACTATAAATCACACCAGAATACCATATAAATAAATCACACCAGAATACCATCATGGGACTTGGTTTCTACTAAGCTTTTAAAATTTTATGAAAACCATATTTTGATAAAATGGTGTTAAAATGGTGAGGTTTGACTATGGCCAAAGGAAGAGTACACTCCTACTTAATAAATTACTAAAATAAGTGGGCATGCATAGATAAAGTTAGGGATGAGGGAATATCATGGATATGGTTCTTTTTACCCTAAATGATGAAATCCTAATCAAAGTTCAGTAAGAATATAAACTTTTGTATTTAAAATGAGAAAAAGTATCTTGGTTATACAGATATTTTTCCCCTACAAACAAATTTTGAGCTTCCCTCAAAAGAAAACATTAGAGATTATTCTCTGAGCTTACACTACATGTTTCCAGGAATATGTACTCTCCCTGCTAAGATAGCAGAATAACATCTTTCAAAGGATTATTCCTCTTATGAAAAGAAAACAGTTTTTGTTTTTGATTTTTTGTTCTTGCTTTTTGTTTTTCGTAGTTCCATCTCTCCCCTGGAAATTAACCTATAAAGTAGACAATAGGTATAAATGTGTGTTACACACACACACACACACACACACACACAACCTCACAATTGCTCTAGACATACAAGAAATCAAGTAGGAGGTGGAGGATAAAGGTGGCCGATTTGCCTTTGAAAAAAAGAAATGCTATCCATTATAAAGAAAGATCCAAACTTCCAGCAGAATTAAGAGGGAAAAGGGAGGGATGCCTGTGTAGCTCAGTTGGTTGAGCGACAGCCTTTTGCTCAGGTCCTGATCCCCTGGATTGAGCCCTGGGATGGAGTCCTTCACTTGGGCTCCCTGCTCAGGGGGAATCTGCTTCTCCCTCTCTCTTTCTCTGCCCCTACCCCGGCTCGTACTAGCTCTCTCTCACTCTCTCACTTTCAAATAAATAAATAAAATCTTTTTAAAAAGGCGGGGGGGGATTAAGTTGTGTAGAGTATCTCAATGTACAAATTCCCTTAGTGAGTTGCTGGGTGGTATGGAGACTTAACTATTAGGTCTGAGGTTCTCTGGAACCATTGTTGCAAGACTCCAGGCTGCCAAAGCACTCTAGCTCAAGATGACTATATAGTTGGAAGGAAGAGAAGTCCAGGGAGGGGCCATCATCCTTATGACTCAAATGTAGGCTTTACCAAAAGTCCTATGATATTTAGAAAGATAGTCAGAAGATTTGTTTTCTATGAAGCATTTACTACTAAAATGTTTGCTTTGAAAAGATAATTATAGAAAGAATTCACTGCTTACCTCATCTCTTTTGGGAAGAAAGAATATTACATTATAAGATACTTAAAGAAAATAAAGAAACAGACTTTTAGTGCTGGAACTCTGAAGTTCAATTGCAGTAATTCTAGAAGGGCAGAAGGATAAAAATGCCCAAGAGCAGCATTGTCAGCAGTCACAAAAGCTCTGTATAGAGCTAAAGAAAATGTATCGCAGGTGTTCTCAATTGTTTAATGAAGATTTCATAGCCAACTGTAGGCATCTCCAGCCTTGGCAGTACCTGGCTTATCTGAAACGTCTGTCTATAAATTTCAGTAGACTGCTGACCTAAGTGTTATTTAAAACGTCTGTACCCATTAGGTCTGGAATGCCATAGGTAAGTGTGATTGCTGGTTTAATTTTAAGGTAAATATGATTGATTTCAAACCCCCACATTGAATATGTACATGGTAAACATTTCTACATGTAGATTGCTTTTAAACATACTTCTGTAAGTAACTGTATGTGTAATGAAGATTTTTGGTAGGTAAAAGGATATTTGGATTTTTTTAACTATAATTTTGCCTAAGTTCCTTCTACATCCCAATTTAGGTTAATAATAACTCCCTGAACACAAACGCTTCTAATAGAGATTATATTAAAGATAATCTTGTTTTAGAAAGAGTCCATCTTGTTATTAACACAAAATCATGGCAGTTGTCATTTGCAGGAACTTCCTATGTGTGGACGGGAGTTTAAGAGGCAGTTACACTGATAGACCTCAGACCCTTACTCAGTAGTGTCTTTGCTCTTTGGGTGGCCCAAACACCAGGAAGCAGTCATGCCCACAACTGGCCACAGGAACCCTCTGTATACTTTACAACAGCCCTCATCCTTCTGTAGACATCAGGCCAGAAGACGCCTGGGACCTTGAGTCATTTCTGTCTCCAAAGAAACCCATGCTGACATTTGGGACATCTGGTGTCAGCTACTTCCTCCTGGACTTCTCATCCCCACCTTCTCTTCCCACCCCACCCCTCTCCTATACAGAGCCTCATCTGTATCAAAGCTCCCCACCATACTTTCCCAGCTTCCGTATGGTCATGAAGCCAGCCTCCTCCACACCTTTCCAGTGTTCATTCTGGAACTGCCGATTATCAACCAGTTCCCTTACACTACGGTGACTTGAGGAAACACCCTTTCTCTTTTCTTTTTCTTTTCTCTCTTCAATTATTATGTTCAATTAGCCAACATATAGTTTTATCCACTTGCCTCGTCCACATGTGCCCACAATACAGTGAATATAGATTGTCCTTTCACATTTTCCTGCCTCATTACCCTGTTTGTTTTAGTACTTTCTCACTAGCTCTCCTTGAGCCTCTGAAAGGAAAGCAGTTATAACCAAACTTTCTTGCCATTGTCGCTTGCTAGTCTCCCTCCAACCACAATCACAAGCTCTACCCTAACTCCTCCCTACATCTTAGAAGACTTAATATCCCCTCTAACAACCCATCCAATAACTAACTTTACAATGACTACATATTTGCCTGCACTCAACTTCATACACTGACTTCCTGGTTCACTGCCTTGATCTTGTTTTCACTGCAGATTCCTCAACATCTGAAATCTTAAATTGTGGTATACACCCTTCTTTTTGCTGTTTTTAACCGTTTTTATTGAGGGGTAATTGACAGATATTCAGGGTATATAATTTGGAAAGTTTTGACATCTGTATGCTTGCATAAAACCACCATCACAATAAAAGAATGAGGAATTTTATCACCCTCCAAAGTTTTCTCCTTTTTTTTTTAAGAATTCTTCCCTTCCAATCATTCCATTTCCTGTACCTTGTCCAAGGCAAACATTGATCTATTCTTCGTCAGTATACATTAGTTTGTATTTCCAAGAGTTTTGCATAAATGGAAACACAGAATATGTGTTTTTTGTCTAGCTCTCCTCAGTCAGTATGATTATTTTAAAATTCAAGCGTGTGTGTGTCAATAGTTCATTCCATTTTCTCATGTCGGGAGGTATCCCATTGTAAGCATACACCATAATTTGTTTAGCGATTCATTTGATGGATTGTTTCCAATTTTTGGCTATTACAAATAAAGCTGCTGGGAGCATTCATGCACAAGTCCCTGCATGGACATTTGAATTCATTAATCTTAAGACCTAGAAGTGAAATAGCTGGTTCTATAGTAGGTGTACGTGCAATTATTTAAGAAACTTCCACACTTTTTTCCAAAGTGACATACCATTGTTCCTTCCCATCTGCACTGTTTTGAGAGTTCCGATTGTTGCATGTCCTTGTCAACACATATTAAGGTCTTTTAGTTTCAGACATTCTAACAGATAACATAGAACATTTCATTGTGGTTTTGATTTGCATCTATCTAATAACGAATAAAATTGAGCATTTTATCACGTGTGTATTTAACATCCATTTGTCTTCTTTGGTGAAGTATCTCTTCAAATGTTTGCCCATTCTTTATTGAACTGGGTTCTTACAATTGAGTTGTGATAGTTCTTAACGTATTCTGGACAAAGGTCCTCTATCAGATATGTGATTTACAGATGTATATTCCAAACCTGTAAAATTTCTGTGTCTAAGTTCATGAAAAATTTTGTTTATAGTTTTCTTTTTTGTTGTTGTTCTGTTAAGTTTTAGTGTCAGAGTAATATACACCTCATAAAGTTATTTAGCAAAGTATTCCCTCTGCCTATGTTTTCTGAAAGAGATTATATAAAGTTGGTGCTCATTCTTTTTTATATGTTTGGTAGAACTCTTCAGTGAACCTATCTGGCCTTGGTGGTTTTCTCTTTAGAAATATTATAATTTAATTTAAATTACACACCAGTATATGTAGTGTGATTCAAATAAACTATTTCATGTTGGTTGAGTTTTGGTGGTGATTTTTGAGGAATCTGTCCATTTCTTTAAGTTATTGATTGGTGATTTCTTATCATTATTGCTGGAGATTTATCATTTTTGTTGACTCTTTTCTGGGAATCAACTCTCTGTTTTCATTGATTTTTTTCTATTGCTTTCTTATCTTCCGCTTCATTGATTTTTCTGTTGATCATTACAATTTTGTTCCTTCTACTTGCTTTGATTTCACTTTGCTGTTCTGTTTCTAGTTTATTAAGGTAGGAATTTAGATAATTAGTTTGACACCTTTCCTCGTTGTTTTTTTTTTTAGATTTTATTTATTTGATAGGGAGAGATCACAAGCGTGGGGGAAGGGTGAAGGGAAAAGCAGACTCTCTGCTGAGCAGGGAGCCAGATGCAGAACTCTATCCCAGGACCCTGGGATCATGACCTGACCCAAAGGCAGACGCTCACCTGACTGAGCCACCCAGGCATCACTCTTCCTCTTTTTTTTTAATGTAAGCAGTTAGTGCCATAAATTTTCCTCTTGGCATTGATTTAGCTGTGTCCTATATATTTTGATAAAGTATATTTTCATTCATCTATGCATTTTAAAATTTCCTATGAAACTTGTTCTTTGACACATGGATTATTTCGAGATGTAGGTTTGATTTCCAGGTGTTTGGAAAATTTCTTTTCTTTATGTTTCTGATTTTTCAATTGATTTCATTTTGGTCAGAGAACAAACTTTGTAGAATTCCAACTCTTAAATTTGGTGATTTTTTTTTTTTTTAATATCCCAGGATACAAACTATCTTGGTGAATGTTTCATGGGCACTTAAAAAATGTTTCTTCTATTGTTGTTGAGTGGAGTGTTCTTTTATTCATTGCCAATTAAATCCAATTGGTTGATTATTTGGTTCTGCATGCTTGCTGATCTTCTATCTAATGCTTCTAGCTACTGAAGTTTCGAAGTTTTGAGGTTCCCAATTATAACTGTGGATTTGTCTTTTTCTCCTTCCAACTGCATAAATTTTTGCCTTGTGTATTTTTTAGGCTTTGTTATTTGGTGGATATCCATTTAGTACTATTGTTTTCTAGAGGAATCATTCTTTTATCATTTTATAATGTTCCCCTTTTTATCTTACCCTGAAGTCTTCTTTATCTGATATTAATAGAGCTACTACTGTTTTGTTTTTGTTTTCCTTTCTTTCTTTTTTTTTTAAAGGGGGACAGATTATAAGTAGCATGATATATCTTTTCCCTTCAACCTATCTATGTGTGTTTGAAGTGAGTTTATTGCAGACAGCATATAATTGGTTCACGGGTGTTTTTCATGCACTCTGCCAATCTCTGTCTTTCAAATGGTATATTTAGAAAACTTACATTTAGTAATTATGCCTATGTTAAGGCTTAAGTCTGACATTTTACTTTATATTTTCTGTTTCTTTGTTTCTCTTTTCCTGTGGGTCACTTGAAAATTTTTCTCTGGTTCTCTTTTCCTGTGCCTTCCTGTGGGTCATTTGAAAATTTTGAAGAATTCTGAGTTTGAGAATATTGCTTTGTTTTGTATAATTTCTCAGTGGTTTCTCTGGATCTTACAATATACATATAGAACTTAGCAGAGCCAACAGGTGTAGATGTTTTACAACGCTGAGTTAATTACTGAAGTCTTCCTTCTATTTACATCCTTTTGCACTCAACACTATCCAAATACAATTGTCTCAAGTATTTCTTCTACATACATTGAGCCTAACACCAGATAATATTATCATTTCTGCTTCAACCAACAAATACAATTTAAGAAAATCATGAGGGTAATGATATTCTATTATATTTATCCCTGTTTTTCCCCAGCTGTTGTTCTTTCCTTTCTGAGGTTCTAAGCCTTCTTATGTTGTCATATTCTTTCTATATGGAGAATTTCTTCTAGCCATTCCTTAAGGGTTGGTCTACTAGTGAAAAATTCTCTTACTTTCCTTTGTGGATGTGTTTATTTTCCCTTTATCCCTTCATTGTTTTGCTGGAATTAAAATTTGCATTTGACAGGACATCCAGTACTTGAAAATGTTTTGCCATCTCTTTGGGGCCTCTGTGGTTTCAGATGAATTACCAACTCTTACTCAAACTTCTGCCCCATAGGTAAGGCATCATTCCTCTCTGGCTTCTTTTAAGATATTTTCTTGGTCTCGGGGCACCTGGGTGACTCAGTCATTAGCGGCTGCCTTCTGCTCAGGTCATGATCCCAGGGTTCTGGGATCCAGCCCCATATCAGGCTGCCTGCTTGGTGAAGAGCCAGCTTTTCCCTCTCCCTCAACCTGCTCCTCTGCCTACTTGTTCTCTCTGTCAAATAAATAAATAAAATCTTTAAAAAAAAAAAAAAAAAAAGATGTTTTCTTGGTCTCTAGTTCTCAGAGTTGTTTAATTATGATGCATGTTGGCCTATTTTGGGGGGGTGTCACTTATTTTGTTTTATTCAACTTCTAATATATAGGTTTGTATCTTTTGGTAAATTTGAATTTTGGAACTTATTGAATATTTTTTAAATCTCACACTCTTTCTCTTCTCCTTCTGGGCTTCAAACCATATAATCTACAATAGATCTTTTATTATTGTCCACAACTACCTGAAAATTTTTACTTTCTTACAGTCTATTTTTTCTCTGTGGGATCTGAATAAATTATATTGATCTGTCCTCAAGTTCACTAACTCTTTCTTCTCTCATCTTCAGTCTACTTTTGAGCCCATCCAATGAGTGTGTTTTTAACTTTGGTTATTGTATTTTTCACTTCTACAACATCCATTTGTTTCTCTTTTTAATCTATTATTTCATTGCTGATAATTTTGTATTTGCTTTTGAAGACATTTTTATGATAGCTGCTTTCAAATTGTCAGGTAATTTTAACATCTTATTATAGTATTGTGATTTTTTAAATTAATACTTTATTTTTAGAGTCCAACATTTCCTTCATTCTTGTTAAGACAAATGACTTTTTTTTATTGAGTCCTGGACATTTTTACATATTATTTTAAGAAAGTCCAGATTCTATTTAATTCTTCTATTTTAGCATGCATTCTTTCAGTTTCAGTTTAGTGTGTACATTGTGACTTTTTTTGGTGGGCAGTGATTTCAATGACAATTTAGATTAAAGAATCCTTGTCATGTGATTCTAGTCAGCTTCATCTACCTGACCCCACTGGGGTACCTGCTTAATTCCAGATGGCACCATCTTCAGGGACAAAAGGCATTTTTCTTGGCCTGTTATTAGGTAGGACAAATGAAATCCAGAGGGAAATAAATTTCCAGCACTCCAGGCTGCTAGGTTAGGTGCCAGCAGAGCTCATGCCCGCTCCCTGATGGTGCCACCTTCAGGGTCAGAAGAAGCCTCCCTGGAAAATGCAGTGTCTCTAGGTAAAGAGTGTGGTCACTCAGCTTGCCTTCCATGTGACTTGGTTCTAGGGAGCTACCTGCTTGGTTTCTGCCAGTGCAGCTGGGAGGAAAAGAACACCTAACCGGACTGCTTTCTGCTGCTGTGGGAAGTGTGCTGAGCTCCAGACATGAAGTGAATCCTCTGCAGATCTCCAGAACTCCAGCATGTCTTTAAAGGCCACGCTCAAAATTGTTGTTAATGCATTAATCAACAGAATAGTATAAACCAATTCTAGCATGTATAATGTATTTATACTCTTCTCTAGTCATTGCTTTAAAGTTAAACATAAACATATTTATGTCTTTACTTTTTCTTAGTAGTACCTTACAGTTTTTAGTGTATTAGTCCAGCACATCTTTTGTTAGATTTATCCCTATGTATCTCATTTTTATGTTATCCTCCGTCATTATATATATAAATATATATACACACACGCATACACACAGACATATATTTGTGTGTGTATATATGTATGTATGTATTCAATTCTATGTAGTCAGATTTCTGTTAGATATTTTTGCATTTATGCTTATAAAGAATATTTATCTATAGTTTTCATTTGTTTCCATGTCTTTGCTTTTAATACCAAAGTGATTCTGACTTCATAGGATGAGATGGAAAATATCCTCTAACTTACATTTTTTGGAAGAATTTGTCTATAATTGCTACTATTTATTCCTTAAATTCTTGGTAGAAATTGCCAATAATGACATCCAGGCATAGAGTTTTCTTTTCAATGACATTAATAAATACAGTGGAATTCAGTTTTTCAATTTTTCTTGAGCAAACCTTGTTAGGTTCTTCCTTTCAAGAAATTCTCCATTTCATCTACATTATTGATGTTTTTGCCTTAAAACTCTTCATATGTGTCTCATAATTTTTCAATATCTGTACAATCTGTTATGATATCACCCATCTGATTTCTGATGTTGGAATTTTTTTTCCCCACTCTCTCTTTTTGTTATCAGTCTGAACAGATGACTTAATTTCATTAAATTGCATTTTCATTAAGTTCAAGATACAGTTTTATCTTCCCCCTCTTTTATTTCCCTCCTCTTCCATTGACTACTTGGTATGCAACTTGGTTTCCAAACATTTGGGGATTTTCCAGATATTTTTCTGTCATTGACCTTTAAATTATTTTCATTGTGGTGAAAGAACACAGTTTGTATGACTTGGATCTTTTTGAATTTTGGGGATTTGTTTCATGGCACAGAATACACTCCGTTTTGCAAGTGTTCCACATGGACTTCTGAGCACTCTACCCAATGCCCCGTGAATTATGAGGTGTTCCACTCTGGCTGCTGGGAACAGGAAATATTCCCACCTGATGTGCACTCCAGCTTAATTTCCTCTTTTCCTTTTGGGTGGGTCTTTCCCCAGCACTGGGTATTTTCCGTATTTTCATGTAGTGATTCATACGTATTTAGCTGAATGCCCAAGGGCAAAGATCCCCAGAGTTCTTTATGAAGCTCTTTCTTCCTGGTATCTCCTCTCTGTGAAGTCTTATGGTTTTGCCCTCCCAGACTCATAGTTTCCCTTCTTCACTCAGTAAGATCAGCCTACTCTTCCATGTCGCCCATTCCTTGTGCTACATAGAGAGTAGCTGGATTCTCATACCCGTTTCCAGATAAACTGTTGTAATGTGCTGTTTAGGATGAATAAAATTCAGCCTCACAGAGGTATGATGTATTTGGAAATACGTCATAACTACATTATTTTAGTGGTTATTCCAGATTATTATAGGTATTTTTTATTGACAGTACACCAAAGTTTGACAAATGATAGTTTCTAAAGGTTTAATTGCAGTGAGTAGTCAGTAGTCATATCGATGAAATATTTTTGTTCCAGCAAGAGTCTTTGGTCTATCTTTCACTTTGAGTGGATTATTTATCTATACACGATTTTGTTACATCACACAGTCACCATCTAAACAATGCTGACTCAGGGTTATGCTGACTTTAGTAATGTTGACCCATTTTATTACCCAGTATAAAACATTCACAATTGTTATTTTCACTACAAATCTCATAAAAATTCTTTAAAATTCGAAAGATGTCAGCCTCACAGTGGCTACAAGTTTTCAAGAATTCTGATTTTCACTCAAAATTTCTATCATGACAACAAATACTATTTGTTGTTTTCTTTAAAGTGACAGGCTCGCTTTGTTTTTGTGAAAGCTTTGGCTGAAACCCAAGTCTGAGAAATTTTCTCTCAAGTTTGTCAAGTTTGTCAGTTGTTCTTTCAGTCACAATTGCATTGTATGCAACACAAGCAATCTCATGAATGCTTCTGCACAGGCATTCCCCCTCCTGGATTGTGCAGTCCATGTACTTCCCATTTCTCTACACAAAACTTAAAAAGATTTATAGTGCTGTATGGTGAAACATGGTAGCTACACTTGTGGTGAGTTTAGTACCATGCAGAGAGAAGCTGAATTGCTAAGATGTACACCTGAAATTAATGTCACATTGTGTGTCAACTATACTCAATTTTTTTTTCAAAGATTTTATTTATTTATATCAGAGAGAGAGAGCACAATCAGGCAGAGTGACAGGCAGAGCAGAGAGAGGAGGCAGAACACGCAGAGGGAGAAGCAGGCTCCCTGAAGACAAGGAGCCCAAAGCGGGACTCAATCCCAGGACCCTGAGATCATGACCTGAGCTGAAGGCAGATGCTTAACTGACTGAGCCACCCAGGTGTCCCTCAAATTAAAAGAAAAAACAAAACAAAACCTTAGGGCAGGGCCAAAATTCCATACAATTAATAATACTTAGAGTTTTACCAACGACATTCTAAAGTGAAACTGACATTCCCTTTTAACCGTGTGTGGCAGTGTACAACAACAGCACAGTTTTTCATTACTTGTGTTAAGGTGCTAACATTTCTTTTCATTTAAATACAAAAGTCGGGGCACTGGGTGGCTCAGTCGGTTAAGCCTCCACTCCCAGTTTTGGTTCGCGTCATGGTATCATGGGTCATGGGACTGAGGCCTGCTTTGGGGTTGGGGGGGCAGGCTCAGCGGGAAGTCTGCTTAAAGATTCTCTCCCTCTGATCCTCCTCCACTCAAACACACACTCTCTCAAATAAATAAATAAATATATCTTAAAAAAATAAATACAGAAGTCAACATGGTTCAAAAGACAAATAACATCCTAGTTTTATTATGAAAATAGTTTTAACCTCATGAATTCCTTGAAAAATCCACAGAAACTCCCAAGAGTCCAAATGTTGAAATCCCACTTTGAGAGTCACTGGCTCAGGAAAAGTAAATATGATTACACATTATAACAATTAATTGAACCAGTTCTCTTGAGTAGACCTGACTCCCAGCTCTTTCCCTTATCCCATCTCAAATGTCTTCTCAGTCTTATGTCTGATATCTGGTAGAATTATGAAGGGTGGTGAGGTAAAAGAGATAAATTCAATTTTTCTTTGCTTCTACCACCTTTTTCTTATTAACTTCCATGTCATTCTGCATTTCATTAGGTCAGAGTTATAAGAGCTAAAGCACAATTTTTTTCAGAGTTAGAGACTTTATTGCCAAAAACTAGCTAAGTTATGCTCAGGCAGAGTTTTCTTTCTTTTCATCTTGAGGCAAAAGAAACAAAGAAAAGTCTAAACAAAAGACATCCAGACCAGGAGGTTTGATGCTGCTACTGAATTTTAATGTGCAGACATACCGTCTTGCCAGAAATCTGACTTCCAGCCACTAACTCCTGCCAGGCCTCAAGTTCTTTTGTATTATGTCACCCGTAAATTGGGCTGGGTGGACAGGAAGGGATATCTTTTAATTGGGAAAATATGTATTTTCTTTGAAATTACTTTAAGTTACAGTTATTGACTCATACATTCAATTAAAACATATTTGCATGGCTATACTTTATTTCACTATTACAAATGAGACCTAATAGATAAATCATTTGAAGGCTAACATTTTCATTATGATTTTCTTTCCTTTTTTTTTTTTTTCCTTTGGTACCAGCACCCTTTGTATGGACCTGCTGGAAAATCCTGGCCATCCCATCCTAGAACTCACCATGTTATCAACTGAGCCTTGGAGTTCTATCCCTTTCCAAATGGTCTGCATTTGATTGAGAACAAGAATCTGGGGTCAATTAACAAAATAGGTTCAATACATAGCCACCTTCCTATTGAAAGTATTTGAGGGCTCTATAATCTTTCCTGAAATTTTTTTAATGATTATTATTTTAGCTTAAGATACTGATGACCCATTAAACATGCTTTATGTTACTTGAGAGACGTAATGTGTTACTAAAGTATTACTTTTCACATTCAAGATGAGATATCTCCAAATTTTCAGCTAGTCACTGAGGAAGATCATGAAATGTGGGAGATAAGACAAAGCTTAAAGATTACGAAGGAGTAGAGCGCACAGCATGAGAAATCTGTGGCATCTTGTTCTTCAAGTTATTCAGATACTTCCTAGTGCATTGTTAACAGCAATGCTTTATGTGAATCACCAACAACCATATTTTTTCTCATTACCTGGTTTGAGTCAACACGGAGACAATTGTGGAGAAATCATTACATATCATATATCTCTATTTAAAAAAAGAAGCAAGAAGCAACTGTCTAAGCCCATTTTAAAGGGATATGAAATAATTTTTGTTAGGAAAAAAGTTCTGCTTGCCTTAAAAATTGTATGCAAATTTGTTAAGAGCTGAAAGCTTGTAGAAAACAAGAGAATGACTTCCATGAATTATAGCTGACATATCAAAACTCATTTCCTGGAAATTGGTAGATGACACAAGCCCACTGCCGGAAGAATCTCCTAATTAGAAGGAAAACATAGTAATATTTAAAATCCTTGACTTAACCATTCTTTCTTTGTTCTCTCTGACTTCCCAATGAAAGGAACAGAGAGCCAATAACTTGGACTCTTATTAACAGCATCATATATAATTATTTTCCCCAGATCCTCTCAGAACTATGAGTGTAAAGAAAGATCTGCCTAAAGTCTGGAAACAAATTTTCACAAACAGTGAAGGGAAAAAACAAGGGAAAAAAACCCAAAACTTGAGTAGACGAAACAGAAGATAGTTGCAGATACACGAAAAATAGATTCACTTTTATTTCTGTTTAAATTATGTCATCGTATAGTTAATAGTTGGAGAGCTATTCTGGAAGTCCTACTGGAAGCCTGTATGTCTGGACCATGGAGGTGGTGGTGTCACCCGGCTCTCCAAACAGTGCCAGCGGCTCGCACTCCATCTCTACCAAGGAAGAGAGAAGTAGCTTTGCACGTGCTAGCAAACGTCAGGCGGGTAACAGGAAGAGGAGCTCGCACGCTCTCTAGGTCAGTGCCACCAGTGGCAAAGAACCACACTGTTCTTGATGAAATTTATGGCGGCTTTTCCCCCCTCCTGATGGAAATGTTCAGCAGGAAACTACCTCTGCTCCACAGCGTACCAAATGCACCACGGGGATGTTTATGTCATTAGGAAAAACATTAATCATGTTCGGAGGCTTCTTCCTATGTTTTGAACAACGATCTACTATTGAAGGATTTCATCCCCGGGGGAAAGCCAGCAACTCACCTCCTGCCTCCCCTGCCCACCAGGGCCTCCCATGGCCCAGGCTCCCAGGTCAAACTCACCAGTGAGAAACTTCAGTGCAGAAGCCAGCGCCGGAGAAGCCTCTCGAGATGGGTGTCTGATGAAAGCGGGAGCAGAGACAGCCAGAGCTGGGGGTGCTGCGCTGGGGGAGCTTCCGGCCTCGTGGCCCCAGAAGGGCGGGGAGCCCTAGGCGCTGAGCTGCGTGCGCAGCAGTAAGGCGGGGCGGCTCAGAGGGCGCATGTGGCGCGGGGCAGTATGGGTCAGTACCAGGCTGGAAAGCCCTCCTCTCTGGGCACCGCGGCGAGCGTGGGACATGCTGACACCCTTCAACAACTTCGTTTTCAGTTTTCACCCACAGAGTGGGTTCTGGAGCTTGTATCTGGAACCGTACGGGACAGCGGTTGTGTGTCCATTTCCTTCGCACTGACTGCCCTGTAATAATTAACTGCGGGCAGGGTTGAAGGTGTCGGAGTGCCGGGTGCTACTCAAGGAGCCGTAGATGTATCTGTTAAAGGCTCTTCAGGAAGCTGTGAGTCCGGCTCCTGAGGGAGCAAGCCCTCGGAGCCCAGGCTTCAGAGTCAGGAAGACGCGGCCGTGACAAGGTAGGATGGTGGAATTTACACGGAGTGTATGACGGCTTGGTATGGACGTTGCCTACCCTCAGTAGGCTCTGCCTATCTACGTATGGGTTAGCTATCCCTGGTGACTTTGTGTGATTGCTGTTGCTGTTGTTATATACATATACATAGGAAATAGAACCTAAGCACGATAAATAATTTTCACAGTTACGCAGCCAGCGTAGATTCAAATTCAAATTCAAAATTCAAAACCAAAACCGTTTCCCATTTCCAAAGTCCATCCATGTCTTTTCGATGCCACAATGCTAGATAAATAGCTGGAATTTAAGGATGGACCTTTCTATTCTTTCCTTTTTTTTTTTTTTTTTTTTTTTTGATTTCTGCTTGGAACTTTTGACTTCCTCAGTAAACCAGACTGGCACGTTGCCTCCCATATCCATAGCTGTGGCCACTGTCTTCAGCCCTTAACATGCAGTTTGTGAGTGTGTAGACAGTTATGTGGGACAGAGTCATCAGGCATTTTTTCACTGGGACGTAAGAAAAAAGTAGTTTCTGCCCATCTGGTGATTTTTGCTTACTACTGTGCTTCTCCATACTGATTAGCATAAAGCAAAGTGAACTGAAAAACAGAAACATACAGAGAAGGGTAACAGGTTGTCTTTTGTTCCTTTATTACACTTGAATTCTTTCATTGGCTCCGTTTTTCCCACATAGAGTTGGCATAACAAGCTTTCTGTGGTCTATTCTCTTTGTTAATGAACAAAAAACACTAAAGTTCTCTTGAAATTAGAGTTGTTGGTTGAAAGCACGCCTTTATAATCTATACAGGTATTTATTTAAATACTATAGAGTAGGGCTTAATAATTCTTAGTTCTTGTCTGAATTGAGTTTTCTAACATCTATAGGGCAGACATAAAATATGTGTTATTCTTGAATAACTAAATTCCAGCACTCTCATTTGTTTTATTTTATTTTATTTTATTTTATTTATTTTTTAAATTTTATTTTATTTTTTCAGTGTTCCAAGATTCATTGTTTATGCATTTTTTTTAATCCTTGGGATGATGTAGACTTTGGAGGAAGGCAGGAGTGCCCTCCTTTCCATTTCTGTTGGAACGCATACCACAGACTTCGTGGCTAAAAACAATACACACTTAATCTCACAGTGTGGACACTGGAAAACATGTCACAATGTGGCTCAACTTGTTCTCTGCTCTAGGGCTCACAGGTGTCAGCAGGGCTGTGATCCCTCCTGGAAGCTCTGAGGATGAACTGCTTCTGATCCATGCGGGTTGTTGGCCGTTCTGTTCTGAGCTGTGGCACTGAGCTTTCCATTTCCTTGCTCACTGTCCATCAACAGCCATTCTCGGCTTCCAGAGGCTACCATTCCTTGGCTCACGGTCCCCTTCTTTCATTTTCCAAGCCAGCAACAGCAGGCTGAGTTCTCCTCATGCTCTCTGACTTCCCTGTGCCACCTTTTCTGGTGGGCTCATCTGTCCCCCTCTTCTGCTTTTAAGGATCATGAGATTCCACTGAGCTCCCCTGGATAGTCCAGCATGCTTCCCCCACCATAAAGTCAAGTATTTTGTCACCTTAACTGTGAAGTCTCTTCACAGTAGTACTAGGTTAGTGTTGGATGGAATAAACCAGAAAAAGGAATCTTGAAGGACCGTCTCTAGAATTCTGTGGGCCCCACCTGGATTTGACTCCTATTTAAACAAACAGTAATCCTTGACTAATCCATTAAATTCAATGAACCTTGATTTCTCTTTTTCTTTTTGTAAAATGGAATTAACTATGATATATTTCACAGAATTCCTATAGAGATTAAAAGAGACTGCCTATGTGAAGTGCATGCTGCAGTGGCTTGGCAAATAGATTATCAATGCATTATAGATAGTAGTAGTTGGAGGAGGAGGAGTAGTGATCGTAAAAGTGTCTTTAGAACAGAGTAGGTGCTTAATAAATGCTGATTTTCTTTATTCCTACATATGTTGGATTTAAGCACTAAGCTTTCATGTCTCAGATCTTTCAGGGGTTATTATACTTTAATGGTCCTGGAGCCTAAGTTGTCTGCTCTTTGCAGATCCTTCTACTCTTATGTAGCTAACTCCATCACTGACATATGGACAGTTATAACTGTATGGTACTCGTGTGGTAGGATGTTGAAACCTATAAGGAATTAAGGCAAAGAGTTTGTTTTATATCAAATATTGAATTAAACTCAAAAGACCAATTCATCAAGAAGATATAATAATCTAAAGTGTTTATATACTTAATAACAAAGCTTCAAAATACAAGAAGCCATAACTCAGATCTGTAAGGAAAAACAGACAAACCTGCAATTATAGATAATGGTTTCTATCTCTCCCTTTCAATAACTGATGGAAGAAATAGGAAATCTGTAAGGATGTAGATGGTTTTATCAACTATCAAACAATCTGATCTAATCAATATTTATAGGACATTCTATTCAAAACAGCCAAGTACACATTCTTTCCAAGTGCACAAGAACATCATAACACTTACCAAGATAAACAATACTTTGAGTCATAAAACAGGTCTCAATAAGTTAAAATCAACAGATCCAAGTCATACCAAGTATGTTCTGTGATCATAATGGAATTGGATTAACAATCCATAGCAGAAAGATCTCTGGAAAATCTTCAAATATTTGGAAACTAAGTAACACACTTCTAAGTAAGGCTTGGGTCAAAGAAGAAATCAAGAGAGTAAGTAAAAAGTATTTTTAAGTGAATGAAAACAAAAATACAAGATATCAACGAATACAAGACCTGACAAATAATAAAGTGATGGTTGCCAGAGGGGAGGGTTTGGGGAAATGGACAAAATAGGCGAAAGGGGTTAAGAGGTACAAGCTTTCCGGCTATAAGATAAATAAGATACAGGGACATAAAGTCCAGAATAAGGAATACAGACAATGCTGTAATAACTATATATGGTAACAGATAGTAACTAGACTTGTGATGATCATTTTATAATGTATACAAATATTGAGGCACTATGTTATACACCTAGAGCTAATATAATATTTATGTCAACTATACATTAAAAAAAAAAGGTACCAAGATTTGTGGGATGCTGTTAAACCAGTCCATGGGGTGGGGTGGGGGGTGAAAATTTATAGTGCTGTTTTGAAAAGAACAAGGGCCTCAAATGATCTCAGATTTTACCATAGGAAATTAGGAAAAAATACAATTAAAGTCTTACTTCAGTAAGAATTAAAAAGGTGATGATAATGTGGCCAGAAGAATTTAAGATGGCCTCCAAAATTCCTTCCCATTGGTATATCAACCCTGTATAATATTCTTCTTTTGAGTGTGGACAGGAATTCTGAATAAATTAGGATATCGTTTTCAGGATGCCAAAGGAATTTTGCATGTGTTATTAGGTTACTAATCTGCTGACAGTGACTTAATAAAAAAATAAAAAGATCATCTTAGGTGGGCCCGACCTGGTCAGGTGAGCCTTTAAAAGAAGGTGCAGCATTAGAGGGATGCTCCTGCTGTCCTTAAAGAAGAAAGCAAAGACCCATATTGCAAACTGTCTATGGAACTAAATGGTATCTGGCTGCTGAGTGACCCCAGGCCACAAGTAGAAAGAAAATGGAGACTACAACCACAGAGAATGGAATTTTGTCAAAACATGATGATCTTGGGCCAGGACTTGAACATTAGATGAGATCACAGCCCCAGCTTACACCTCAACTATAGCCTAGTGAAATCTTGAACAAAGGATCCAGTAAACCCATGCCCTGACTCCTGATCCATAGAATATCTTCGATGATAAATTTGTGTTGGTTTAAGCTACCAAATTTGTGGTAATTTGTTATGCAGCAATAGAAAACTAATACAGATAAAAACCAAACAAATAAAATAGGAAACAAAAATGATGAGAAAATTAATAAAATCAAAAGTAGATATTGTGTAGGAAGGCTTTAAAAACCCATCCACTAATCAGAAATAAAAGGAGGAGATTCCCAATATCTGGAATTAGAAGGGTGCCACCATTACAGGTTCTAACAGAATCTAGAATATTGAAATGGAATACTACAAATACATTTATGCCCATAAACTTGAAGATTTTCTTAAATGAAAGAATTCCTTACAAGACACAATCTTCTCAATGCCTACTTAAAAGAAATAGATAACTTGAACAGCCCTCTGTATATGAAGAAATTGGACTGAAAAAATTCTCACAAAGAAATCTATAGGTGTAGATAGATTCGCTAGTAAGTTCCACCAACTGTTTAAGAAGTCAGTGGTCCAATTCTTCATAAACACTCCAGAAAATTGAAAAGGAAGGAGTACTACCCAGCTAATTATATGAAACCAGCATTACTCTGAGACCAAAGCCAAAAAGATACATTCCATAAAAGTAAAAGTGTCCCTCAGGAACATACATGTAAACATTCTAGCAAAGTTCCAGTAAGTCAAATCCAATGTATATACATGTATATGTATATGATATGTATATGATATAATACTATGATACACATATATGATATGATACTATGGTAATGTATATGATATAATAAATCATATCCAAGTGGTGTTTATCACAGGAATGCAAAACTGGTCTACCATTTGAAAATTAAGCAATGTAATTGTCCATATTGATGGACTAAAAAAGAAAAGCCATATTATCCATTTAATATATACAGAAAAAGCACTGGACAAAATCTAACATCCATTCTTGGTAAAAACTCTCAGCAAACTAGAAATACAAAGGTACTGCCTTAATCTGATCAAAGGAATTTTTGAAAAATGTAGAACTATTATACCATTATCATACTTAATGTTAAAAGACTGAATTCTTTCCCCCAGAAGATGTCTACTCTCACCACTTTTATTTAACATCGTCATGGAGATTCTAGCCAGTGCAAAAGCAAGGAAAAGAAATAAAAGGCATCCAGGTTGGGATGTAGGAAGAAAAATTCATTTTATTCTCAAACAACATAATGTCTGTGAAGAAAAATCTGATGAAATTTACAAAAATTATACTAGAATTAATATATGTGTTTAACAATGTGGCAGGACACAAGATCAATATATAAAATTTATCTGTGTTTCTGTATATTATAAATGAACAATTGGGAATTGAATTTGATACAACTAATAAATCTGAAAAAGGATGTCCAAGACCTATGCACTTTACATTGCTAAACAGTGCTGACAGAAATTAAAGAAGTCCTAAAGAAGTGCATGAAGGATATATACCATGTTCGTGTGTCAGAAGACTGAATTAGTATTTCTAAGAAATCAGTTCTCCCAAAATTGATGTATAAATTGAATTTAATCCCAGTCAGAATTCTGGCAAGCATTTTTGAACAAAACTGAAAAGTTGATTCCCAAATTCACATAGAATTGCAATGTACCTACGATAGCTAAAACAGTGTTAAGAACAAAATTGGAATGCCAACCCTACCTGATTTCAAGACTTACCATAAAGCTACAGTATTCAAGACAGTAAGGCATTGTTGCTTTGACAGACAATATAATCAACTGAAGTAAATAGAAACTCCAAAAATAGACCCACTTATTTATAGACAACTGATTTTTGACAAAGGTGCAAAGGCAATCAGTGGGAAAAGTCTGGTTTTTTTTTTTTTTTTAAAGATTTTATTTATTTACTTGACAGAGAGAGAGAGAGAGATCACAAGTAGGCAGAGAGGCAGGCAGAGAGAGGGGGGTAAGTAGGCTCCCTGCAGAGCAGAGAGCCAGATGTGGGCCTTGATCACAGGACCCTCAGGTCATGACCTGAGTCTAAGGCAGAGGCCAAACCCATTGAGCCACCCAGATGCCCCAGGATGGTCTTTTTAATAAATGGTGGTAGAACAAATGGATACCAATGGGCAAAAATGTCAAGTGTAGTTCATACTTCACACCATTTACCAAAGTTAATTCAAAATGGGTCGAAGACTTCAATGTAAAACTTACATCTATGAACCTTGTAAAAGAAAAGAAAAAAACTTGTGACCTTGGATTAGGCTAAGATCTCTTAGATATGACACAAAAATATAATCTATTTTAAAAGCTGGTGAATTTAACTTTATCAAAATCAAAAATGAAAAATCTAAGCCACAATTTGGAGAAAATATTTGAAGTCCCATATATGATAAAAGATTTGTATTTAGAATTGTAAATAATTTAAAAAGTCAATAATAAGGAAACAACCTGATGCAAATGAACAAAAAATTTGAACAAACTTGATCAAAGAAGATGGCAAATAAGTATTAAAAAATGGTCCACATTATTAGTCATTATGGAAATTCAAATTGAAACCACAGTAAGATAGCATCCCACACCTATTACAATAATTCTACTTGTGAATACTCAGAATATCAAGTATTAGGATGTGGAAGAGCTGGAATTCTCATAAATTGCTGGTAGAACTTTAAAATGGTACAGAGACTTTTGGGAAAAAACAAAAACCTCTGTCCATTTCTTAAATAGGCAAATCCTATACCTTTCATATAATCCAGCCATTTCAATTCTAGATATTTATTTTAGAGAAATAAGAGCATAGTTCATACAATGACTCACACATGAATATTCACAGTAGTTTTATTTTCAATAGTCAAAAAATGGAAGCAACCTCAATGTCCATTAATGGGTGAATAAATAAACATTGTGGTATCTCCATACAATGGAAAATAGCAATAAAATATTTGGATCACTGATACATACAACGACATGGATAAATCTCGGAAAGCATGTTGAGTGAATACAGTCAGATAAAACACAACCCTATTATATGTTTCTATATAAAATTCTAGAAAATGAAAATGAACCTTGAGTGTCAGAAAACAGACCAGTGTTTGCCCCTTGAAGAGCAGAGGGGCGGGTGGGAGGATTGCAAAGGAGCATGGGGAAACTTTTGCAGGTGATACATATGTCCATCCACCCAACTCAAGATGAGTGGTTTTGGCCAGGGTCTCTTGGTGATGACCTATGGTCATCTATCCCATTTCTACGAAAGCCCAGTAGTTTGCCGAGAACTCCTTTCCCAATGGTGTCTAATTCTCCTTGGCAGAATCATGGTCTTGCTGCAGAACCCATGGGGACTGCAGTCACTTTCCTAGTCAGAGACTCCCTAGGAATCTTTGTGTACCACAGATAATTCTGTGGGATCTGCTAGGTCGTATGATCCAGGGGAGTCGGCTATTTGTATCTCAGCATGAACCTAATGCAGAACCTTCTCTCATATGGATTCCCCTTTAAATTGACAGCCTTTCACATCATTTGGTATGTGAATTAGAGCAAAAATCCCAAACTCTGCTATAGGCTGGATTTCAGATTTATGTCCAACTCACTAGCCATGTATATCTTACCACTGTACTCCAGTATATAGCAATAAACATTATGGCATCAATATAGGGAAACAATGAAATGGTTTATGAAACATCCAGATGACACACTGCAATAAAGAATGGGGAAATTAACATAACCCTGAGACAAGATTAGAAATGTGTATTGCTATAACTCTCTCTGATGGTTCTCCTCCTAAATGGGGACTGAAAAGCACTCATTCATCAGATCAATAACCTCATACTGCATTAATCTGTTCTTACATCATTGTAGCACTGCAACTGGGATTGAGATTGGGGCTACTACTTTACTACTTGATTGTCTGCAGTTGTCCATTGTCTTTGGCCATTTCCCTTCCTTCCTTCCTCCATCCTTGCCTTCCTTCCTTCTTTCCTTGCTTCCTTCTTTCCCTCCTTCGCCTCTGTTTTTTCCTTCTTCCTTTTTTTTTTTTTTGGTGTGTGTTTTTGTATGTGCCTTTGTTTGCAGTTGAAGTCCCTAAAGCAGCCTCTACCTACAGCTGCTATTAATTAACTATATTAGTGAATTAAAATGACACCACAAATTAAAAATGATTAAAACAATACCATATCCCGCATGGAATGGGATAGATTTTCATGGTCCTTAAAGAAGAAAGGATGCAGGGGCTATGTTCATAAATACATATATAGACATTTAATTCACCAGTCTGATACCAAGATAAAAACATTAATTTATCTTATAGGCTGTAATCCCTTAATGCTTTGGATAAAAGATTGTGAAAGAGTTCACACCATTATGAGAAACTCCTAACTACAATCATGCATTTTTGATGCTTTTTGTGGTGAAAATTACAATTCTGAATTCAGGTATTCACCCCCATGAAAAGGACAAATATTGATGTGGACCTTCTACTTAAAAATTAGTTACAATCAAAATTGATACTCAAACATCAAACCTGCTTGTGTGGCATGGAGACTAGTCACATTCCTTAATCTTAGCCTAAGATCAGAATGTTCTCAGTGTTCTATTTGCAGAAGATAAAGTCAACTAAGATGAAAATAATTGGCCCACTTTCCTTTCATGTGGTATAAGTCAAAGGACAATGTCTTTAAATAACAAAGCCTATTAAAACTAGCTTATGGAAAAAGGAGGGAATTTAGCAAAACTGTAGGTTAACAGTGGTGGAACTGGCCTTACAAACCATTCACTAATACCCTAACAACCTCAAAGTGTCTCCTTCGTCTGGGATATCTTCCGTCCCCTCCCTACAGATAACAGACCCTCTCCACACAGCAGGCACTGCACCACAAGCAACTCTAAACTCACATTCTTCTAACTTATCCAGGCCCAGAAAAAGAGAAATCTCCCTCTCCACCAGTTCCAATTAGAAACATCCCAGGAAGCTCGCCATTGTCCTAGCTTAGACCCCACCACCTCTTGACCCAAACTCCGTGGCTACCAGGCTAGGACTACCATTGGCTTGTCTCTATTACATGTGTACATGCATGGTTAGGAAGACTGGATATGTTAAGATTGGAGGGGTTCAGTGATAGGTAAATAATAACAGTCAGCACTACCCATACTTTTTACTGTAAGCTGACAAGAAACTTTTGAACTATACTAAAATGAAGTATTATAGATCTTTGTGTGTATGTGCATATCCCTTTCTCACCTACTCTATGGAAAGCGCTACACAAGTTGCAAAGATCAGCATCACTCTATCTCAAAATTACTAACCTCAAGAGCTTTAATTTTTGATAAAGAAAATAAGAACAATAACAACAAAACTGGCAGTGAAGGGCTACACAGCCAAGTGCTCTAAGAAAGATACGAGAATCTATTGTAATTCATTGAATTTGGTGAAGAACCATATATTTATCCATCCATCCAACCAGACATCAGAATCACTCATAGAGCACTGAAGAATCCAGGCAACTAGGTCAACCTTCAGAGATGCTGATTTAAGGGTTTGGGATAAGGTTTGAACATCATATTTTTTTTTTAAAGATTTTATTTATTTGACAGAGAGAGATCACAAGTATTGAGAGAGAGAGAGAGGAGGAAGCAGGCTCCCCGCCCAGCAGAGAGCCCAATGTGGGACTCAATCCTAGGACCCTGAGATCATGACCCGAGCCGAAGGCAGAGGCTTAACCTACTGAGCCACCCAGGCAGCCCTGAACATCGTATTTTTAACAACTTCTGTGAGACATGGGGCTAAAGCTGCAAATCCAGTTAGTATTGAGAGCCAACATTTGGAAACATTGACTGGAGGACAGTATTCACTATACCTCAGATGATTTTGATTGCCAAGGCTTCCATCTCAAAGAAATATATTGCCAGCTGTATGACACAGCTACCAACCAAACAGCTAGATAAGGAACGAGGCCACCCCCACTCATGAAGTTCCCTTTCTAGAAAGACTTAGGTAACCTCAAGAGCTGACCACTTGAGTGAGTGACCTTGCTTCTTCCTTCCCAGGGCCTGGTTCCCACTGTTACATTTTAAATTTGCTGATCAAAAATGAAATGAACCTGTGAAACCCAGATACCCCACTCTTGACCCCAATGAAGACAGAGCACAGGTAGGCTCTCTCTCTCTCTCTCTCTACCTATGACTCCACGCATCTTTTGTGTCTTCTAGAATTAAGTAATAAACCTTGATGTTTCAGAGTTCCCTGATGGTTGTTGCTGAGGTGTGTCTTGCAGTCTTAACAAGAACTACATAAGGGCCAGTCTAGCCACAACACTGGCTCTGGTTGAGGACTTGTGTGTTGGGGCTTGGCACAAGAAGTACTGGCCCAGGTGAGTGCCTCAGGCATTCCTACCTTATAACATCATTACCAGTAGGCTGAGATTGACAGGAAACATGCACTTAGTATGAAATTTGTATAATTTTGGGGGCACCTGGGTGGCTCAATGGGTTAAAGCCTCTGCCTTTGACTCAGGTCATGATCCCAGGGTCCTAGGATCGAGCCCCATATCGGGCTCTCTGCTCAGCGGGGAGCCTGCCTCCCCTCCTCTCTCTCTGCCTGCCTCTCTGCCTCCTTGTGATCTCTGTCAAATAAATAAATGAAATCTTAAAAAAAAAAAAGAATTTGTATAATTTTCAAGTAACAAATTTTGGGGAAAATGAAACAAAACTTATAAAAACTCTTGATTCCGATTCTACAATACTGCTTCAATTTAAAGTATGAACTGGTGGTAAATAGTATTACTTCAAATACTCAGATTGTATTGGTTATAAAAATATGTATTTGAATTGTTTGGTCCCATCTTCCACTCTGGTGGAAGAATTCACACCATTATGAGAAACTCCTAACTATAATTATGCATTCCGGATGCTTTTTGTGGTGAAAATTACGCTTCTGAATTCAGGTGTTCACCCTCGTGAAAAGGACAAACTAAGATGCACCCATGTTAGCAATGGGAAGTTATCGTCTGTTACAGCTTACAAGTTTCCTGTGCTCGTCTGGAAACAATTCCATCAAAAGAGATAATTAACAAGCAAAATGGGCCAGTCAGCTTGAATAGATCCTTAAGAGTGGGTTGTAGGTATCTCTCTGCAATGGAATCCATAACATACAGAGCCCAGTGACTGCCCCAACCTCAGTTTTAAAAGAATATATCCACTCTTTTTTTCAGACAGAACATTTTCTGTAGGTTACAGAAACCCAGTGTAAACTTTAAATTTAACTAGTAAGTCCAGTGGCAAGTTGAACTTCAGCATTGGTTGATGTACTGGGTCAGTGATGCCATCTAGGACCCAGTTGCATTTGGCTGGGGTCAGTTATGTCAACTATGGCCTCTGCTCTGCCAACTGTGGCCCCCCATCACCAGTCTGTCCTCTTTCATGGTCATAATAACATAGTAAATTGGTTGTTCATGTTTCCTTGTTCATGGACAGCTCCAGATGGGGTTGGAACCAGGAGCCTGGCTTGTGTGAAGAAGGAACTTTCCCCAAAGCCTCCACCGAATCTCTTCTGATATCCCACTGACCAAAACTGGGCAATATGCTTATTCTCAAAGAATCATAGATGAAGAGACTAGGATTACCCACCAGACTCAATTTAGAGCCGAAGTGACTAATTCAAACCACGTTACTGGTACTCTGGGCTGGGGGAGAGAGTGGAATAGATATCGGACAGTAGCTGCAGTGCTCACTAGAACCCTGGAAATTAGTGTTTGCTTTTGCCTCCATTTCTTCTCTTCTGAGGGGCTATAGCAGAAACCTGTAGTTGATGACAATGAGGTAATATGATAAATATTTTTGTTAAGGTTGTAAAGATAGTAAAAGAAACATATGACTAAGACAAAGCCATTAAAAAAAAACTAACGAACCTAAAACCTTTTGTCTCCACATTCTTGTCTACTTGTATAAGTGGTGAAGAAAACAAACACAGTCCCTGCTCTTGTGAAGTTCATAGTCTGGCTCAAGGAGTGATGAATGCGTTCATGTGGGAGATGGCGGGAGACATGTGCTTTCCAGGGTTCATAGGGTGTGAGAAAGAGCAACATGAGTACAGTCCTGGTGATAGCAAGCATAGACTCTGAGAACAGAGTACAACTTAACTATAGGACATATATAAAGGAGCACTGAAAGAGAAGGCCAGAGAGATCTTCTGAAAGATATTGCAGCAAATCTCAGGCATCAAACCAAAGAAATTGTACTTTGTTGTTCAAATGTAGTCTATGTGAAACTGGTGGAAATTTTAGAGCAGGAAAGTAAAATGATTGAAGCTGAGTTTATAAGAAGTAATCTTTCAGTGAATAGGACTGGTGTGAAGGTCATCTAATGAGTGACTTTGAGGATGTAGATAATGAGAGCAACAATGGACAGAGGAGCAGATGTACTAGTTGTTATCATTAACAGTCTTATCAGTGGGACTTGATCACTGATCAGATTACAGGGCAGGGTACACATGAGAGTCAGGAGTGATCCAAGATTTCATGTCTGGATGGCTGGAAGAAAACAAAGCTTTTAATAGGAAAGAAATAGATCTGGGCAGAAAGGTAGGAGTTCGTTTTCATTCACCAGTGGAATAATCATACGGTAATAGAAGGTAACTGGTTAGAAGCCTTCCCTAGAGTTAGAGGTTCTCACTTTGGACAAAGGCAGTTATATGCCTGTATTCCAAACATAAGCCACTGAATTAGAATCTTTAAGAATGGACTGTAGAATCTGTTTTTAAAAGCATCATGGTTGATTCTGAGGCACAGAGAGCACTGATTATCACCAGCTAAGTGCTACTTTTCATTGACAGAGTGTTTCTGCAAGGGAGCTTCCATTTGACCAACTCCACTTACAGGTTGTATTTAGACAAAGTTTTTTCAATTTATGTCAAAAGTCCATTTAGGATATCCCATGGAACCCCTTCTCTCAACACATGAGAGCAATTAAAGGCCTATCATGTTTCTAAGGCTTCAGCACTTTTAAAAACCACATTATTGCAATTTATTTGTTCACTCTAAGTGTTGTCCTAAACAAGTCAAGCTCAACTACATTCTTTAAATCAGTTTGAATGGAGTACATAGTACAATTTCCATTCCTAGATTTTAGAGAAGAAAAGAAATTTAAATGACCCACAGTCTCACAGTCTTTGGTAAATGGTACCAGCAATCCAGAAATTTGAGATGAATAGGTCTGCAGCACAAAGGGCCATTTCTGGAGTTTTTCATAGTTTGTACATAAGTAACAAGGCACTGCTTTTTTATTCACTATTTCTATTAAACCAGAAAAGAGATTTTTAAGAAGAAAAACATTCTTAATGATTGTACCTACTTCACAGATTGCCAAGAGTTAATCTTACTTCAGTCCAACACAAAGAGAAAGTAGTGCACAAAAACAGAGTACTAATGAGAATAATATGGGCAACAGACAAAATGTTTTTATCAGATAATATAAGGGATATCTACATTCAATTTTAAGATAAGGTAAGTAATCTTGGAATACATATGGCTTATGTATATAAAGAAGTCTACTTGGGGAACCCTCTTACCCTGTTGGTAGGAACACAACTGGTGCAGCCACTCTGGAAAATAGTATGGAGCTCCTTAAAAAGTTAAAAATAGAGCTATGCTATGACCCAGCAATTGCACTACTAGGTATTTATACAAAGGATACAAACATAGTTATTTAAAGGGACACATGTGCCCCAATGTTTATAGCAGCAATGTCCACAATAGCCAAAATAGGAGAAATGCCCTGATGTCCATCGACAGATGAATGGATAAAGTAGTAGTGGTATATATATACAATGAAATATTATGCATCCAAAAAGAATGAAATCTCACCATTTGCAACAATATGGATGAACTAGAGGATATCACATTAAGTGGAATAAGGCAGTCAGAAAAAGACAAATACCATATGATTTCACTCATATGTGGAATTTAAGAAACAAAACAGATGAACATAGGGGAAGGGAAGGAAAAATAAAATAAGATGAAAACAGAGAGGGAGGCAAACCATAAGAGACTCTTAATTACAGCAAACAAACTGTTGCTGGAGAAGAAAGGGGTGAGGTAAGTGGGTGATGGGCATTAAGGAGGACATGTGATGTGATGAGCAGTGGGTGTTATGTAAGACTGATGAATCCCTAAATTCTACTGCTGAAACTAATAATACACTCTATGTTAACTAAATTAAGTTTAAAAAAATTTTTTAAGATTTTATTTTATTTTTTCTTATTTGACAGAGAGAAACACAGCAACAGAAGGAACACAAGGAGGGGGAGTGGGAGAGGGAGATGCAGGCTTCCTGTTGAGCAGAGAACATGGGGCTCCATCCCAGGACCCCGGGATCATGACCTGAGCCGAAGGCAGACACTTAACAACTGAGCCACCCAGGCGCCCCAAGTTTAAAAAATTTTTGAAAAGAAGTTTACTTAAGAAACAAATAATAAACAAAATAGAATATGTTCAACTTAGAAGTCAACAGTACTAAGGCAACAATAAGATTCTGTTTGTTTTTTTTATTTACCTATCAGACTGAAATAATTAAAGACTTTGACACTTTGATGCACTTAAGGATGTGGAGAAATTGGTGGTTTTGACACATTGTTGATGAACATGTAATTTGGTACTCTTTGAATGAATTTAGCAGTTTCTGTTTATATATTCATTTTTTATTTTTTTATTGCAGCTAACGTAAATGGCATACTCGTTTCAAGTGTACAACATAGTAATGCAGCAGTTTTATACGTGATGCAGTGCTCACCATGACATGTACAGTCTCCTCCATCACCATACAAAGTAAGTGTCCTATTATTGATTATATTCCCTATGCTGTAGTTTTAAACCCCAGGACTTGTTTATTTTATAACTGGAATTTTGTATCTTTTAATCTTCTTTACCTATTTTGCCCATTCCCCCACTTCCCTCTCCTCTGGCAACCACCAGTTTGTTCTCTCTTTCTGACACTGCTTTTGGTGTGTGTGTGTGTGTGTGTGTGTGTGTGTGTGTTTGATTCCTGTAAGTGAAATCATATGGTATTTGCCTTTCTCTCTCTGACTTATTTCACTTAGCATAATACCCTCTAAATCCATCCATGTTGTTGCAAATCACAAGATTTCATTGTTGCAAATGACAAGATCTCATTCTTTTTGATGGATGAATAACATTCAGTCCTATCTATATACACATATCTATCTCCTGAATCTGAAATTCCCCTGTCTGTATCTAATCTGGAGAAATATATACACATGCAAGAGGACATATATAAAGGATATTATTACAACATTGTTTATAGGGTGAGAAGTAAAAAACAAATCAAAATAACCAAATCAAAACAGCAATAAATTACAGGATTAATTGTGCTATATACCTATGATGGAAACCACCTAGCAGATAAATATAATGAGGTGTGTCTTTATGACCTTGGAGATGGATAATGGATACTTTGTTGTATAGAAAAGGAAAGTAGGATAGAATTTACAATTTGAAAATAATGTTAAAATAATAAATTAATACAAAGTATTTTGGAGGGAGCATATCTGTTTATTAAAGCAGGAGCACACCACTGTTTATAGCTTTGAGTGATAAGGTGTGACAGGACTAAATGGTAGGTTGTGGTCTAAAGGAACTTCAGTCTGACCCACAATGCTGCAATATTGTATTGAAATAATTGGATTCATATATTACTTGGCAAACAAATTATTAATAATTCAAGAAGACAGGACTGGTTGTATGTCTGGTGCCTGTGCATATAGCTGAAAAATCATAGGATGCTCCTTTGTAGAGCCTTTCTCTTCTGCCTTTCAGGTCATTTTCTTATACCTTTTAAGTAGCTAAGCACTCTCAAATGTATCATCTCACTTATTGCTCCTTATCTGTGAAGTAGGGTAAGGAATGAGCCTCTGAGTAATTATGTAACTTTACTAATCACCCATAGCTCATAATTGACAGAGTCTAAATAAGAATTGAGGTCTTCTGAGGTCAGGTCCACTATATCACTTTTGCTTCTCTGTGATTGACAAATGTAACATAATCCCTTTCCATCTTTTGTCCTGAATTGGTCCTCCATGGATGCATGCCAAAGACCAACACACCTGGGCCTCATGAGCGTCATTAATCCCAGAGTTGTATAATATGCAACATCCTCATTAGCATACAAGCAAGCATGAGTTAACTTTTCATCTGTCACTCAGCTTGCCAAGCGAACACAGCCAGATCCAAATACATTCCTGCTCTCTGTGCTGCGGAACTGGAACAAGGGTCACTTACCACGTCCCTTGACAGTCCTACAGCACACCCTTATAGCTCATCCTGCAATCACGAAACTGTGTCCTTCAGTCCAAGGGAAAACTATTCCACATTCACATATAAATTCATAAGAATTTTTTCCCAAATTCATGGAACAAGCATTGGACTTCTCAAGTATCCCATTATGTTCACAATATTATACAAATACATGTTGAGGGGAGAAATCTCACCAAAATCCTTCACTGTTTTACATTTCTTTATAATATATTAACTTCATCTCTCACCCTTTTTTGAATTATAGCTTCACAGCACTGAGCAAAATAGCAAAGTTTTTCCCAGGAAAAAGAGATAAGAGTCAAGGAATAGTGGGCAGCCTGTGTATTACTAAGTACCGAGAAGGATGCCAAAATCCCTTTGGCATCTGAGTGCTGTTTTATAGCCTCTCTGAGGAACAGAGGACAGACATCTTGGAAGGATTGGGCCTCTGGAGGGTCAGTTGGGTGACCTCTTCTCTCAACTAAATCCAATGTTGGCAGAGGCTGAAAGACAGAGAAAGACAGTGAGCCATGAAAATCATGGCTAATAACACAAGTGATTATATCCTCAAAAAATGTATCATGAGAATCTCTAATAAAAGTTGCTCCAAACAGTACATAAAAGAAAACCAGGAACATCCTTGGAAATTTTTTAAATATAAGTCACTATTGTTAAGGTAGGAAGGCAGCATGGGGAGTGTGGAAAGCAACTGTTTCCACTGGACACAAAAAAATGGGTTCAGGAACATTGTTCCCTTGCTACCCAAGTGACCTTGGAAAGCAGTGTTCTCTATTTGTTCATCTATTGTTTCAGAGAGAAAACAACTTTATAAGTTGTTGCCAGAATCAAATGAAATATATGTATACAGATTAGTTCTTATTGTTGCAAAAATCCTTTTATAGAGCCCCTATAGCCCCTATATTGGTGTATCACCAATTACGCATCTGTAAAGAAAACTTTCTAAAATTATCCACACCGGGTTTTCTTTAATTTTCCCACAAAAGTTACTGTTCTTATAACTTTATTGCCTGTCATTTTCTAAGGAGAATATATACAATAGTGTATAGGCTCTCAAAACAGACTTCAGATCACAGCTCTGCTAGGGTGGCAGGTTGTGGTATTTGGGGAAAAATTTAACCTTTCTGCACCTCAGTTTCTTAAAAAGAAAGAATGAGATGAAAATAGAGCCCAATCCATAGTATTTCTATAGGCATTCAATAAACAGTATCTACAGAGTATTTAGCACAGTACTTGGCACATAGTGAGCATTCAGTAAGAGGAACGATGATGATCATCTTCTGATGAGGAGTGAGGGACATATTTAAAACTGGCTTAGGGTATCAGGATTGCAGAAAACCCCAAGATATGCCACAGAACCATATTAGTACCAAAAATGGAACAGCAGATGCACTAGGATACTTCAGCCCCTGTAAAACCCTAGACATGATTCAGTGAGTCATTTTACTGGTGATTGTTGGCTTTTTCTAATGTGGCAAGCACAGAAGATTCAAAGGACAAAAGCGATCATGGTCCTCACCTTTGTGGCCCTGACAGTCTAGAGAAGAGAAAGAATGTAATCACTTGGCCACACCAACTAATGTAAACTTACAACAGTGGGAAGGGCTGAAAGAAAGTCAGGCAGGGCTTTAAGTACATATATGGTTGGGTTGAGGCTAAGCCATTGAGGGTTTCCCTGAGAGATGGTGGGAGAAGGATGAGTGGGGTCAAGGAGACAAAGGGAGGAAGTGGTTAGTTTGCCAAGCACGCAGTCCATGGAAGGCCTGTGGCAAGGGGAACAGGCATGTCTGAGGAACTGAGAAGGGCAATGTGGATGTAATGTGGAGGAGCCAGAAGCATGGGGAGAGTTAAGGCTGAAGAGTAAGGAGGACCTAACCGTGTGGGCACAGGAGGTCAGAATAGAGATTTCAAGGTTTACTCCAAGAGAAATGGAAAATCTCTGATATGTGTGTAGAAGTAGGGGGTGAGGGGGGCATATGAATGCTTGTAATAGGAGAGTGTTGACAATCATATTTGCATTTTAAAGACTCTCTGACTGAAGTCTAGAGAATGGACCATTTCCACACTTGTTTGAGGAACAGAAAGAAAAGCTTATAATGTGGGGTGGTCACAGCCTTAGGAAAGAAGGAGAAAAAGACGGAAAAATGCCGTGTGGACTGGGTAAGGGAATGGATTGAGGAGGAAGGAGGCAGAAGGAATTAGGAATGATTCCTCAATGTTGGGCTCTAGCAACTAGGTGGTAGTGTTATTCACTGAGATTGTGTTCCCTTGAGGTATCTGGTGAAAATGGATTTATGTTTTGAGTGGGGAGGCTTAGGGCATGATCATTTGGTAAAACTACTTTATCAGAGAAGAGAAGATCTAATCAGTGGGCGTGAGAGGGGAAAGCACTAAGAAATTTGAGAAGCTTGAAGAAAACTTTCAACAATTTTTGGAGAATTGGAAACAGTTATCAGGGAGACTTAACGGCCAGTAATTGGCCCTGTTTGAGACTGCAGATCATGAATTCATGGTACTAGCAACATTCTCTGTTGTAATCTTTTAGGAAGAATTCACTGCTGACATTCAGGTAGAAACATATCAAGGGCAGGGGTTTTAGCTAGTGGGAGTGAAGAAAAAAACAGGTGGAAAGTGGAGGGTATCAGCAGAACATGTACTTAAATCGATGGACTGTGGAATATAAAGATCTAGTTGAACTGCACAGCAATCATCCAACTGGATTTAATTGATATTTGTAGAATTTTACCCAAAAACAGAATACACATTCTGTTCAAGCTCACATGGAACAGTCACCAAGAAAGACCACATTCTGGGCCATATGACACACCTTAATGCATTTAAGAGAATAGAAATCATACAAAATAGGTTTTTAGGCTCTAACGGAATTAAACCAGCAATCAGAAACAAGAGATAGCTGGAAAATCCCAAAATATATGGTAACTAATCAGCACACCTTTAAATAATACATGGGTCAAAAAAGAACACTAAAGGGAAAATATGTAATATTTTGAATAAATAATGTAAAATGCCACTAATAAATCTTGTGGGACACATTGACAGCAATGCTTTGGGGGGGACTTATAGTATTAGATGTATATATTAGCAAGGAAGAAATATCTAAAATGAATAATCTAAGCTTTCACCTTAGGGAACTATACAGATGAGAGCAATATAAAGCTAAACCCATTAGAAGAAATAAATAATAGAAAGTAGAGCAGAAATCATGGAAATTGAAAATAAGAAAATAATACAGAAAACCAAAAAACCATAGGTTAATTATTTGAAATTATTAATAAAATTGGTAAACCTCCAGCCAGGCTAATAAGAAAAATAAACAGAGAAAATATAAATTATTGATATCATAAATGAAAGAGAAATTACTGTTGATCCCATAGACATTAAAGGGGTAATTAAGATTTATAATGAATGACTCCAAGCTCACAAATTTCATAATTTAGGTGAAATGGAACAATTCCTTAAGACACACAGCCAACAAAACATACAAAGAGAAATAGATAATCTGAATAAGCCTCTATCTATTAAAGACATTGAATAAATAATTACCTCCTACAAAACAAAGCACCAGGCCCAGAGGGTTTCACTGTTAAATTCTAACAAATATTTTAGGAAGAAATGGTACCAATTCTCTGCAGTCCCTTTGAGAAAATAGAGCCAGAAGGAACACTTCTTAACTCATTCTAGGAGATAAGTAATATCTCAAGATTGAAACCAGATGAAGACATTACAAGAAAGGAAAACTAGACAACAATGTATCTCATGAACATAAGTGCAAAATATCTTCAACAAAATGCTAACAGCCTTATTTATAATCGAAAAACTGGAAGTAACCACAATGTCCTTTAATAGGTGAATGGTAAAACAAACTGATATATCTATACAATGTCAATAAAAAGAAATGAGCTATCAGGTCACAAAAACAAACAAACAAAAAACTGTGGAGCAACCTTAAATGCATGTTACAAAGTGAAAGAAGTTGATCTAAAAAGACTATACATCATTTGATTCCACTTTATGACTTTCTAGAAAAAGTAAAAAAGGGCAAAGAATCTGAAAAGACATTTCTCCAAGGAAGACATGAAACTGGCCAATAAGTCCATGCAAAGGTATTCAACACCATTAGTCATTAGGGAAAAGCAAAGAAACCCCACAATATACCACCTCACAACCATTGGGATGACTGTAATAAAAAAGACAGGCAATCACAACGGAGAAGAGAAATATGAACCTCATACTTTGCTGTTGGGAATATAAAATGGTACAGTCACTTTGGAAAACAGTTTGGCCATTTTTCAAAACAGGAAGTGTACTTTTCCTATGATCCAGCAATTTCAATTCTTTGTATACACCCAACAGAAATGAAAACATACTTTCACATGAAAACATGGACAAAAAGGCCATTGGCAGATCTATTCATAATAAAAAAAATCATCAAGTGTCTATCAACCAATGAACACATAAATAAAATGTTGACTACCCACACAATGCAGTATTATTTGACAATAATAAGGAATGAAATATTGATAGATGCTGCAACATGTGTAAACCTGGAAAACATGATGCTAAGTGAAAGAAGCCAGTCACGAAACCACATATGTATGTTTGTATATTTCCATTTACAATAAATGGTCCAGAATGAGCACATCAACAGAGGCAGAAAGTAGATTGTGGTTGCATTGTGTTGGGAGGGGGAAGGAATGGGAAATGCACTAATGGGTCTAGGGTTTTTATTTTGGAGTGATGAATATAGTCTAATGCTAGCTTGTGGTAATGATTGCACAACTCTCTCTATATGCTAAAAACTATTGAATTGTATATTTAATTGGGTAAGTTGTATGTTATATGAATTATATATCAATAAAACTGTTAAAATGCAGCATAAATATTTTCATAACATTTTGGTTAGAGAAGAATTTTCCTTATATGCCAGGAGACCAAGAGCTAGAAAAATTATGAGCTGTAGATTTGACTTTGTAAACATTTTAAAATTCTTTTAGGCAAACAAAATACACCACAAAGTTAAAAGAAAAAGATGGATAATATTTAACACATATGTGACCAATAAAGGTTTACTATCCTTAACAAATAAAGATTTCTATAAATACAGTAATCAAAGAAAGAAACCATTGAAAATGCACAATGAAAAGCTTTTGACAAAAATAATCAACTGGAAAATAAAGATGTGAAAGAAATCAATCCTATTTTTCTATAATCAGAGTAATATAACAAAAAATAATACATAGGTATATTTCCCTATCACCTTGAGAAAGACTTAAAAAGTTTGATTATATCCAGCAGTGGAAAAAATGGGGAAATGGTGCTGAATACAATGGCATGTTCCATAAAGAAGACAACTTAGCAACAGGTGTCCAAATTTTAAACTACCAGAAATTTTGCTTCTTGCATTTTAAGGAAATAATTGAACAAACAAAATCTCCGAAGGTATCTATAAAATAATTTTTATTATAGCACTACTTGTAAGAGTGAAAACTCTATGCAAGATAGAAGTCCATGAAAAGGAGTTGTTTTTTTGATGCTGTCTGTATATTTGCACAGTGGAATAGTGTAAATCTCTTATTAAAAATGTCTAGGTTATACTGTTAAATTGAAGAGTGGCTTACAAAATATTATATAGAAATATCGTAGAAAAAAACATGTATCAAACTATGAGCAGTAATCATCTGTGAATCTGGGATTATAGTTGATTTTTACTTTCTTCTTTGTGTATTTCTAAGTTATTTTCATTTAAAAAATGAATCAATATCCATTTCTAAAAGGAAATAACAAAAATACTTCCAAATATCCAATCTTTTTTAAATGAGGTTGAAAATAAAGAAATAGGAAGATACGGCCTTGCACAACTAGAGAAAATATTCACTTCCCAGATGTCATCTGCAGACAAGAGAATTAGGAGGTTTCTGATCTTAACACAGGTTGTCATTAACAATGCTTGCCATTAGGGTTCTCTGTTCAGCATGTACCCTCCTCAGTAGGATTTAAAGTGGATAGTAGCATGGGGTTCAGATGGCAAATTTTCAGCTGGGCTGCAGCAGTGCTGGAAAGCCAAATATTTAGAATAAAACATTCCCCATGTCCATGAAGCATGAAAAAAGTAACATCTTCAATCACATTGGAAGAAAATAATAGAATCTGGAATGTGAGCCCCAGTTGCCCTAGTGTTTGTCACACCATTATTCATGAAGTGTCCTTAGGGAAACAAAATTTAGGAAGAGAGTAAGAAATGGTCTGAAATCCTCATCTATAGCACAAACAATAGATTAAACAGTAAAAATGTTTCAAGTTCAATAATGGTAGCTTGTTTTATACAAATCATATGAGGCAGGATTAGATATTCTTTTGATAGGAATTGACTCTTTGAATAATTTTTAATCAAAAAATTAGTGATTAGGTTGTAAGAACATAAAACATCAAGTAATCCCAGGATGTAGTAGGCATCATGAAGTTAAGTAAAATGGAACATGGGGATGCTAAGTCCTTGACTAGAGCCCAACCCAGGAGCTCCTCCTGCTGCCAAAGCTGAAAGTAAGTGAAGCTCAGGGCTTAAGGCCATGGAAAACATAGACGCAAACCCAGCCTAAGAAGGTGTAAGGGAACCAGTCAGAACAGCCCTCCCTATGGATGACATAAGGATAGAACAGACAGGATAGCTAGGCAAACCTCATGAACCTAGGCAGCTGCTGTTGGAAGACTTCGATGGAAGATAGTTGGGCCATAGATGCACCCATGATGGAGGTGGTGATCTTCAGAAGACTGGTCAATAAGAGTATAGATGAACAAAAGACACTTGCAGCCACTGCAAAGGCAAAGGTCTTGTGTCCCAAGACCATGGAAGAACTCATATCCCAACTAACATAACTCTTCATCAAGCTGCTTCAGCACGTCCCACCTAAGGTTGTGACTGGTCTTGAATATCATTGTAGGAGCAGAGAAAGCAGAAGCATTGAGATTGGACAAGGACTCCCAACTCTGTGAGGGAAGAAGGAGACATTGGAGTGTCTTTTAAGCTCATCTACAAGAGAAAAGTAGTTATTTATGATTTACTTATCACAAAAGTAGGGATGCAGAGAATTGACTACAAAAAGCTAAAATTGTAAACATAAAAATAAAAGCCCTCAAGTGAAATGGTCCTTAAAGCAAACCCTTGGTAGCAAGATCTTGGAAGTCCTGTCGGTCCTCTTCCAGAACTGCTGCCAGCGATGGGCCACGCATGTGGCAGGCTAACCAGAGCAATCTGCACTTCTGGTTCTCTGCCAGCAGCACTGGGCTGACATGTATGCTCGATGAAAGGCTGGCCAACATCAATGGTGTGCAGTCTGTCTTTGAGTGCCAATGTTCTCATCTGGAGGCCATTTGCAAAAGTGCATGCATATCTTTTTTTTTTTAACTTTCTAAAAAATGTCTAATTTTAGTGCTTAGAGACATAGGTAAAACTGGGCATTTGCCTTTACAAATGCAAAGCTTTTATTTACTCTGAAATATTTCACATTGTTGCTTACCCTTCTTCTCTGTCTACCACTGAAACTACATAGCAACATATCTTAGAAAGTCTGCTTTTCTGTATGAGAGAGGGAGTGAGTTGCTCCTCTCCCAGATATACTCATTAGAATCTCTGTGGGGCAAGCATCTTTTGAAAAAGCGCATTTGATTTTATGCAGTTTTGTATTTGGAAAAAAAGGTAAAGCATAGTATCATAAAACCAATGGCAGAAAATAAAAATAAAACCTTTTTGACAAGAATATGTTGGTAGGGTCAATTTGACTTTCTTTAAGATGTCATTCCCACCCTACTACCTCCATTCAATTATGCGTTCCTTGAGGACAGAAAAAAATACTTTCCACATTTGCATAGTCCTTTGAAATGCACCACAATGAAATGGGGAGCTGTAGACAGACTGCTTGAGTTCAGATCCTGACCCTCAAGACAAAACTGCATGACCTTGAGTGAGTCCCTTCCTCCATAACATGGTGACAGTACTGTTACATTCTCGTAGGAAAATTGTGCAGATTAAATGAGTCATGTATACAATACATTTAGCACAGTACTAGCTCATAGTGAGTGCAATGTAAGTCCTGGCTTTTATGTCACATGTGATATGTGTGACAAATACATGTATGCCTGGATAATCCTTATAATGATCTTATGATGCCATAAGGGAAGTTAGCTCCATTTTGTTAACGGGATCTCAGGAAACATTGCCTAAACCTTGTAGGTCCTGAGAGGTGAAGCTAAAACTAGGTCCCGATTCTTAGAATCATTGCTCTTCACAGGACCTATGGTATGTTTTATTTTAATTCATGTCAAGGAATTGATTGGGAAATCTTGCCGATAACTTTAGACCTCTTTAGGCTACACAGATCTAGGTGTAAGTTAGGGTCACAGTGACACCAATAGAACATTTCTCTGCCTAACTTTACCAATTGGAAGATTCTAACCCCCCCCCCAAAATTCAATTGAGCTGGTCTGGGAACTGTGGGAGTATATGATATGCCCTTCGACACAGTTCCTCTTTGCTGTTACTGACAAGTGATATTTTTCCTCACTGACTTCATCTACCATGGGGATGGTAGTACGTGTCTCTGCCAGAGCTGTCAACCTATAGCCTATAGGTAGGTCTCTCCCTACTTCTCATTTCCACAACCCAGGCCTAGTCAGCCTCTGTGGGAGCTGTTGAGCTGTTGAGCCAGCCTGGGGCACAGCCTTCCCCCAAGCCCCCGACATGCCTCAAACCGGGCTCAGTTGTGACCCACTCCTTACATAGAAAATTGGGGATTTTATTATTTCTTTACCAATATATTAATTCCTTATTAGTAGTAAATGTGAAAATAGAATTTTCAAACATATAAAAGCATGACTCTCAGGCAAATGTGAAATGAATACAGGTCAAATATTTTATTTAACTCACCCATTAATGAGGGGACCAGTAAGATGCCATGACCATTCAAAAAGCATTTTAGATGCGCAGGCATTTACAGAAGGATAAGATTGCTGGCTTAGACACAAAACTGGCTGATGCCCACCAGGACCATAAGGAAACCAAAACATTATTCTAGAGAATTATGGAATCCTTCCAATCAAGCAGGTTTAAAGAAAGGTAAAAAATATTCTTTTCACCTCTTGTTAAGAGTTCTAAGATAAATCAATCATCTCAGTAGAGAGAAGCCAAGTTCAAGTTTTATTATCACATATTTCACAGTAAAAGTTTCACAAGGATTTTTCCCCCATGAGTAAATCCATCAAAAATAAGCCAAGTTCATCAAAATTTTAATACATTTTATTGCATCTTTCAGACTCACTATTATAAATCAAAGCAAATAAAAATTTCCTTTCAACAAATCCTTTGCAACTTTCTACCCGCCCTCAGGTATATTTCTGAAATAACCAGACACTTACAAACACTACTCCTCTACTCTCTTTTTAGCTTGACAAATCAGAACATACCAAACAAGAATGTATCTCTGACCTTTAGTTGTATTTCTGTTACCATTGCTTATAGTAGAGTCTCACCTACTTGTATTTGTCATAACTTTTAATCAAAGTAACTAACTTCTGTTATAAGAGAAATCTGGGAAGTAGAAAATTAAGAACTATCTGTTATGTGCAAATATTTTGGCAACGAATACATCTAAAACACCATACATCCTTTTCCTTCCTTTTCAACGTGACCAAATGAATAGTTTTATTAATGTGACATTATAGCATATGAAAATAAGAGGTAGAAGTATGTAATTTTAACTTAGTAAGGTCTCAGCATTCAATTTTACTTAGAGATCATCCAGGCATACAATTATTTAGTAATTATATTGATTTAATATTAAATCGAGTTGTTAAGTAATCTAAGGATCTTAGACTATTTAAACTGCCATACTATAAAACATAATTACTGTTGATTGACAGTGTTTGCCAAAATAACGATTTAATTTACTTGAACACAAATTTATCTTTTCCATAGTCTTAAACATGATGTAGCAGCAGTGACTGCTTTTTGATCAGGAAGCCAATATAAAAAGTTTGGATGAATCAACATAAAACAAATATTATGAAGAATGTACCCCTGTATTATATTTAACATCAATCAGAGAAAAGACTTAAAGCTGTTTTTTACTCTCTTAAACCAAAATTATTAAACCAGACTATTTTTTTCCAAAGACTCATCTTAATTATATGAACTTGGATGTGTTGAGATATTTCTGAAGCAACAAAAGTATATCACATTTGAAGTATTAGAACACCTGTTTAATTTATGTGATATTTGGGCATATTATATTTGTGTAAGTACTTCTCTATTAACCAATCAGAACAGAGATCCTTTAGGAGACAAAATAATCTAATGTATCAATACCATCTTGTGGTAAGAAAATATTTCACACTCATGCAAAGTCGAAGGCCTTCCTATATTACAGACACAGGGACATATAGAAATGTTATAGCTTTATTTCTACGCCTTCAGCCACAGGTTAAAAGTAAATACCGAAAACAAAATCTCACCTGTTCAGATCTCAGAGTGGTGCTTTTTTGAGCAAGGACAAGACTCAATTGATATGAGCACACAAATAGATGAAGAGACACTAGCAAACTGTGTTCTTTATCATCTCTCAGCCAATAGGGGCTATATCTGTATCATCTATCCAGTTGATAGCATCATATGGTGAAACTATAAAACCAAATTCTCCAACATTGCTGCTACCAGTAGGAATAACTTACCAGCCATATATTAACCGGAAATAAAAACAAAACAAAATTATTAGAAAGGGAAAAAACAAAAGGAAAGTGAGTCAGTGAAGTGGAAGTTCTCTTGCTATTTGGGATTCATTCAGGAAGACAAGAAAAGATGTCTGGGTTTAAACAAGCCATGACATCCACTTCACAGACCTGGTCTAAGTTTGGGTACAGTTTACTTGGTTCAGTCAGATGAGTCTACCTGGGCTTCTTGGTGGGCCTCCAAAACAGTTCAGGTTTCAAGAGACTAAAATCATGACTTTCACGCAAATATAAAAGGAGTATATGTATCAAAGATTTTATTCCACTTACTAAATAGTGAGGTATTGTGGATGGAATATCTGCATCACCCCAAAACTCATATGCTGAAATCCAAACGCCTGATGCGATGGTATTTGGAGGTGGGGCGTTTGGGAGGTGATTACATCATGAGGGTGGAGCTATCCGTAGGATTAGTGTTCTTACACAGAGACAAGCTTGAGCTCTCTCTATTACACCTTTCTTTCTCTGCCTCTGTCTTTCTCTTTCCTATGTGGGGAAACCAGGAAGCCAATCCTCCCCAGAACCTGACCATGCTAGCAACCTCGTGTCAGACTCCCAGTCTGCAGAGCTATGAGAAATAAAAGTTTTCTGTTGAAATCACCCAGTCTATGGTATTCTTGTTGTAGCAGCCTGAAATGACTAAGATATGAGAGAAACTGTAAGACACTATGACCCATGAAAAGAATATTTGAGAAGCTAGGATGTTTAAAGAAGGATAAGAATGCTTGATTGGTTAGATACAAAACTAATTTCCATGGGGCAATAAAACCTTGGAATTATGCATTCTACTGGATAGAAGTTATTGTATATTTATTAAAAAATGTACAAGTTAAGATGAAATTTGACTAATCCCAGGACATTGAACAGGTGGGGGACAATGAGTTGTATTATGTGCAATACAGGAGAGCATCCTTGCCTGGCCCTCATGCCATATTCAACTTTTGGATAATTTTTCTGATTTATATCACAGAAATTCAAGAACTGTGGTAGAATGACTATTCAATTTAACTTTATAAAGGAAGCGTAAGAACCCAGAATTTTTAAAAGCCACATGCAAATGTTTACCATTCACAACTATAGCTACTGTGAATATTAAAGTTTCTCTCCACTATCTCTCATCTTTCCTTCCTTGTACTCTCTTATTCCTTTCTTGGTGTAATCTCCCTTTCCCCACTCCCATCCACACTAAACACAGTTTTCAGGAAACCACAGTTGAGCGAACACACAGCAACACACACACACATAAATATTCCTCCCTGAACTCTGTACCATGTTCAAGTTACCGCTCCTTTTCTTAAATATCTTTTCCCTAGTTCACTGCTATTAACCAAACCTGTTAATGGCTGAAAGAGCTAATGCATCACTCCCACCAGATTGATGGGAGTGTAGGGATTGTAGGTAGCTGGAGCAGTTGGGTGAATGGAGCTGGCTTCTTAGTTTTCTACAAATGTAACAAAAGATTGAAAAAGATGACATTATTGTCTATGTAGAAAATTCCAAGGAATCAACAAAAATACTCTTGGAACTATTAAGTGATTATAGAAAGTTAGAAGGATGCAAGGCTCAACAACCCATCTGAATAGACTTGTAATTAGAAAGGAGATCAAATCAGTAATAATAATAAAAAAAAAAATCTCCTGACAAAGAAAAGCCAGGATCTAATGGCTTCATTGGTAAATTTTACCAAATACTAAGGGAAGAATTAGCACTAATTCTTTAGCACTAATTCTCCAGCATTGCCTTGATACCAAAGCCAAAGACACTACAAGAAAAGAACATTTACAGACCAGTATACCTTATGAACATTGATGCAGAAATCCTCAACAAAATCCTAGCAAACTGAATTAAGAAACATATTTAAAGGATTATATGCCATGACCAAGTGACATATAAAAATCAGCTGCTTTCCTGTCTAACAGAAATGAACAGCTAGAATTTGAAATTAAAAAGGACAATACTATTGGGGCAACTGGGTGGTACAGTCAGTTAAGTATCTCTTAGTTTCTGCTCAGGTCATGATCTCAGGGTCATGAGACTGAGCCACATGTCAGGTTCTGTGCTCAGTGTGGAGTCTGCTTGAGATCCTCTCTCCCTTTCACTTGGTCTGCCTACCCACTCTGCTTGCTCTCTCTCAAATAAATAAATAAATCTTAAAAAATAAAAATAAAAACACATTAACATTTACATTAGCACCAAAAAAAATGAAATTCTTAAATAAATACTAACATAATATGTATAAGATCTGTAAGAAGAAAACTACAAAACTTTGGTGAAGAAAGCAAGATTTAACTATATGATTTAACTATATGACAGCAACTGTATGACATTTCTTTCTCATTTTAAAAAAGATTTATTCACTTATTTGAGAGAGAGAGTAGGGTCACAAGGAGAAGGAGAAAGAGAATCTCTAGCAGACTTCATGCCGAGTGTGGAGCCCAACGTGTGACTCAATCCCATAACCCTGAGATCATAACCTGAACTGAAACTAAGAGACACTTCAACAACTGAGTCATCCAGGCACCCCAAAAATGAATTTGCTGAATTGGTTCTGGAATTTCTGGAGTTGACTATCTCATATGATTAAATTTAAACACATTAATGACTGTTTCTGGAAGTAAAGAGAGAACTAATGGTCCGTGGTGTGATCTGATAATAAAGACATGCAAATTACCTGCATTGAATACTCTTAATAAACCACTTATAAAAGACAAGGAGAGGGGCGCCTGGGTGGCTCAGTGGTTAAAGCCTCTGCCTTCGGCTCAGGTCGTGATCTCAGGGTCCTGGGATCGAGTCCTGTATCAGGCTCTCTGCTCAGCAGGGAGCCTGCCTCCTCCTCCTGTCTCTCTCTGCCTGCCTCTCTGCCTACTTGTGATCTGTCTGTCAAATAAATAAAAAAAAAAATCTTAAAAAAAAAAAGACAAGGAGATGAGTGACTGTGTATATAATGTTTTTTTTTTTTAATTTAAATTCCAGTTAGTTAACATGCAGTGTCATATTAGTTTCAGGTGTACAATATAGTGATTCAACAATTCCATACAATACTCATCACAACAACTGCACTTCTTTTTTTTTTTTTTTAAAGATTTTATTTATTTATTTGACAGACAGAGATCACAAGTAGGCAGAGAGTCAAGCAGAGAGAGGAGGGAAGCAGGCTCCCCGCTGAGCAGAGAGCCAGATGTGGGGCTTGATCCCAGGACCCCAAGATCATGACCTGAGCCGAAGGCAGAGGCTTAACCCACTGAGCCACCCAGGTGCCCCACAACAAGTACACTTCTTAATCCCCATCACCTCTTTGACCCATCCCCCTACATTTCTCCCCTCTAGTAGCCATCAATTTGTTCTCTACAGTTAAGAGTCTGTTTCTTGGTTTGCCTTTCTTTTTCCCCCTTTATTTTTGTTTGTCTTATTTCTTAAATTCCACATATGAGTGAAATCATATGGTGTCTTTCTCTGACAGACTCATTTCACTGAGCATAAGACTCTCTGGCTCCATCCAAGTCATTACAAATGGCATGATTTCATTTTTTATCGCTAAGTAATATTCCATTATATATATATATATATAATATTCCATTATATATGTATATATATATATAATATTCCATTATATATGTATATATATATGTATATATACACACACACACATATATATGTATATAAAGAAGATGTGAGATATGTATCTTCTTTATCCACTCATTAACTAATGGACGTTTTGGGGTCTTTCCATAATTTGGCTGTTGTTGCTAATGCTACTATGAATGTCAAGGTGCGTGTATACATTTGAATTCATATTTTTGTATTATTTGGGTAAAAACTCAGTAGTGTGATTGCTGAATCTTAAGGTAGTTCTCTTTTTAACTTTTTGAGGAACCTCCATACTGTTTCCAGAGTGGCTGCATCACTTTGCATTCCCACCAACAGTGGAAAAGTGTTCTTCTTTCTCCACATCCTCACCATTCTGACTGGTGTTAGGTGATATCTCCTTGTAGTTTTGATTTGTATTTCCCTGATGTTGAGTGATGGACATCTTTTCATGTGTCTGTTGGCCATCTGTGTGCCTTCTTTGCAAAAATGTCTATTCATGCCTTCTACCCATTTGCTCACTGGATTATTTGGTTTTTGTTTGTGTGTTGACTTTGATAAGTTCTTTATATAGCTTGGATACTAATTCTTTATTAGATATGTCATTTATAAATATCTCCTCCCATTCCATAGGTTGCCTTTTAGTTTTGTTGATTGTTACCTTTGCTGTGTAGAAGCTTTTTATTTTAATTAAGTCCCAATAGTTTATCTTTGCTTCTGTTTCCCTTTCCTCCAGAGACATATCTAGTAAGAAGTTGCTATGGCAAAGAAGTTATTGCCTATGTTATCCTCTAGGATTTTGATGGATTCCTGTCTCACAGTTAGGTCTTTCATCCATTTTGAATTTATTTTTGTGTATGGTGTAAGGAAGTGGTCCAGTTTCATTCTTCTGCATGTGTCTGTCCAATTTTCCCAACACCATTTGTTGATGAGACTTTTTTCTGTTGGATTTTCTTTCCTACTTTGTCAAAGATTAATTAACCAAATATTTGTAGGTTTATTTCTGAGTTTTCTATTCTGTTCTATTGACTTATGTATCTGTTTTTGTGCTAGTACCATACTGTCTTGATCACTACAGCTTTGTAATATAATTTGAAATCTGGAATTGTGATAACTTCAGCTTTGCTTTTCTTTTTCAAGATTTCTTTGGCTATTTGGGGTCTTCTATGGTTCAATATAAATTTTAGGATTGTTTCTTAGAGCTCTGTTAAAAATCTTGGTATTTTGACAAGAATTTCATGAAATGTGTAGGTTGCTTTGGATAGTATAGACACTGTAACAACATTTTTTTCTTCTAATCCATGATTATGAGATGTCTTTTCATTTTTTTCACAGTTTCTTTCATCGGAGCTTTATAGTTTTCAGAGTATAGATATTTCACCTCTTTGGTCAGCTTTATTCCTAGGTATCTTATTGTTTTTGGTGCAATTGTAAATGATGTTGATACCTTAATTTCTCTTTCTGCTGCTTCATTATTGTTGTATAGAAATGGAACAGATTTCTGTACATTGATTTTTTAACCTGTGACTACTGAATTCATGTTTCAGTTCTAACAACTTTTTTGGTGGAATCTTTCAGATTTTCTATATAGAGGATCATGCCATCTGCAAATAATGAAAGCTTGACTTTTTCCTTGCTGATTGGGATGCCTTTTATTTCTTTTTGTTGTCTGATTGCTGTGGCTAGTACTTCCAGTGCGATGTTGAATAACAATGGTGAGAATGGATATCCCTGACATGTTCCTGACTACAGAGGAAACGCTCTCAGTTTTTCCCCATTGAGGATATTAGCTATCGGTTTTTTGTATATGGTTTTTAGTATGTTGAGGTATGTTCCCTCTCAACCTACTATGTTGAGGACTTTTTTTAAAGGTTTTATTTATTTGACAGAGAGAGAGATCATAAGTAGACAGAGCAGCAGGCAGAGAGAGGGGGGAAGCAGGCTCCCTGCTGAGCAGAGAGCCCAATACGGGGCTCAATCCCAGGACCCTGAGATCATAACCTGAGCCAAAGGCAGAGGCTTAACCCACTGAGCCACCCAGGCACCCCGAGGATATTTTTTTTTTAAGATTTTATGTATTTATTTGACAGACAGAGATCACAAGTAGGCAGAGAGGCAGGCAGTAGGGAGGGGAGTAGAGCAGGCTCCCCACCGAGCAGAGAGCCCAATGTGGGCTTGATCCTAGAACCCTGGGATCATGACCTGAGCCGAAGGCAGAGGCTTTAACCCACTGAGCTACCCAGGCACCCCGGATTTTTTTTTTTTAATCATGAATGGGTGTTTACTTTGTTAAATGCTTTTTCTGAATCTATTGAAATGATCATATGGTTCTTATCCTTTCTTTTATTAATGTAGTATATCATTTTGGTTGATTCACAAATATTGTATCATGCTTACAACACAGGAATAAATTCCACTTGATCATGGTGAATGATTCTTTTAATGTACTGTTATATTTGATTTGCTAGTATTTTTTTGAAAATTTTTGCATCCATATTCATCAGAGAGACTGACCTATGGTTCCCTTTTTTAGTAGAGTCTTTATCTGGTTTTGGCATGGGTAATTCTGCTCTCATAGAAAGAGTTTGGAAATTTTCCTTCCTTTTGTATTTTTTGGAGTAGTTTGAGAAGAATAAGTAATAACTCTTCTTTACATATTTGTTAGAATTAGCCTATGAAGCCATCCATCTGGTCCTGGACTTTTGTTTGTTGGGAGATAGTTTTTTTTAAAGATTTTATTTATTTATTTGACAGACAGAGATCACAAGTAGGCAGAGTGGCAGGCAGAGAGAGAGGGGGAAGCAGGCTCCCTGCTGAGCAGAGGAGCCCGACTCGGGGCTCGATCCCAGGACCCTGGGATCATGACCTGAGCCAAAGGCACAGGCTTTAACACACTGAGCCACCCAGACGCCCCTGTTGGGAGATATTTTTATTACTGATCCAGTTTCCTTGCTTATTATCTGTTCAAATTTTCTATTTTTTCCTGTTTCGGTTTTGGTAGGTTTCTGTTTTGGATTTTTGTTTTTGTTTTGTTTTGTTTTTTAAGATTTATTTATTTATTTATTTATTTATTTTATAGAGAGATACAGTGGGGGAAGAATGAGAGAATCTCAAGCAAACTTCCCCCTAATCATGGAGCCTGATGTGAGGGGCTTGATCCCACAGCCATGAGATCATGACCTGAGCCAAAATCAAGAGTTGGCTGCTTAACCGACTGAGCCCCCCAGGCACCCCTCAGTTTTCATAGTTTATGTGTTTCTGGGAATTTATCTGTTTCTTCCAGATTCTTTAATTTGTTGGCATATGGCTTTTAACAGTATTCTTTTAAAATATTTCTGTGGTGTTGATTATCATTTCTCTTCTCTCATTTGTAATTTTATTTATTTGAGTTCTTTCCCATTTTGTTAAGTCTGGTAGAGGTTTATCAATTTTAATAATTTTTTCAAAGAGCCACCTTCTGGCTTCATTAATCTGTTTTGTTTTGGGGTTTATTTTTTTGTTTCTAGATCATGTATTTCTGCTCTAACCTTTATTACTTCTTTCCTTCTGCTGGCTTTTGTCTTCATTTGTTGTTCTTTTTCCAGCTTCTTTAGGTATAAGGTTAGGTTGTTTATTTGAGTTTTTTTTGTTGTTTTTTAGAGGTTTTTTTGTTTGTTTTTGTTTTTAGGTTTTTTTGTTTGATTTGGTTTTGGTTTTGGTTCTTAAGGTAGGCCTGTAAGTGTATATGGTGTTTGTTTTTTAACATTTTTGGAAAACTAACAAATATAATGAGATTGGCTGGTTGCTCTTATTATTGCTGGACAAAGTGGTGAGAGAAAATAATGAGCTCAGGTTTTGAATTCCTACCTCAAGCACTGCATAAATGACCCCAACTTCCACGTATACACTGAAGGAGTCCCTAATCTCTTGTAGCTGCAGCACTGAGATTGCTCAAAATCAAACACAGAATCTCACAATCCCAGGATCCTGTGACTGGGTGAATTACAATGCAAATTGAGCCCCAAGACTCACTGGGTGTGTGCTCTTAAACCAAAGTCATAAATTGGGAAGGAATGGGATCTTATAAGTTAGAATGGAGACTGGTAGAAGACCCTGATGAAGCTGGAGACATTGAGCCCTAAATTCTGATGAGTCTTCTTTGCCTTTTTATCCTAATGCAAGCAGTATCTCCAACCCCGGCACTAGGGGCCTCTCCACTACCATCTGGGGAGATTAACCCTACATTGCCTGTGGAAACTATCATGGCCTCCCCTGAGGCAGTGTCATGAAAGACCATGTTGATTCTCCTTAAGACTCACCTCACCTTTTGTTAAGAATGTTCGCATCTATGTTCATGAGAAATCTTAATTTGTAGTCCTCTTCTCTGGTAATTATCTGGTTTTGAAATTAAAGATAATCCTGGCCTCAAAAAAAAAAAATGGTGCTAATATCATCTTGAAAAGAAAGAAAAGACCTGCTCCACCACCTCCCTTGGCTTCTAGGCTTTGACTAGATTCAGATCCAACAGGCCTCTAAAGATGAGATACAAAGTGTGGCCTATGAGGTGGCTCTACTCCAAAATAACTACTTTTCTAATTTATGCAGACAGAAGTTCAGAGCCCTTGTGTAGGAATGGATGTTAGGGTATGGGATAATGGTGGAAGGAACATAAAGATGGATCAGACTGAATTTATTGATAGGGCTCACTAAGCAGAAATTCTATATTTAAATGTTGCATTGAGGAGTTAGGAAGGGATCTAGCAGTTTATTTAGTTGATTGGTTGAAACGTGGACCAAAAAGTGCCCCACAGTGAGTGAGTTGGAAATGCCAGATCTCTCTTGGTTTAATGTAGAGGAAGGGATCCAAAGGCTTAGAGAGATTGGAATGTTACTGTGGATTTATCATATAAGACCTGCTCACTCACTCTGGGGGTCCCTAAGACACACAGTTCACTACTACTGTAAGAAATAAATTTGTGAGGGGGGCCCCAGAAACCTTGAAGTACTCTATGATCACTCTTCTATGTTGATCATACCTTACAGTGGGGGCTGTGGTCACTGAATTGAAAAAACTAAATGCAATGGGAATAATTAGACCCTGGGGTGGCAGGACCAAGTGGGATAATGACTCAACCACTATGGACAAAGAGAGTGTGGCTACTGTCATGGACAGCAGAGTCAAAGCAGCAATCAGAATATGTCTGACTCATATAGACCTATGGTGTTGACTGGTTCTCTGGCATTCTTATAAGTGAAAGAGATAGAAAGCCTATTAAATTCTTACTTGATCTGTATAAGTAGAAAAGAACTAGATCAAAGAAAAAAAATCTAACATGGATTATAACAACAGTCATATAGCCCTTCTAACAATTCCCAGATTTTAACAAGTTTGTAGGCCCAGAACCTCTTGAATGAAAAGAGGCTGGGTACTCTTGAGAAAGGACCACTGAACACTGCGAAAAATTTATATTGTTAATGTTTTTTTTTCCAGCCTTCCCCAAATAAACCTACAGAGACCAATGTGGGGCTTAAACTCACAACTCTGATATCAAGACCTGAGCTGAGATTGAGTCAGATGCTTAACCAACTGAGCCACCCAGGTGCCCCAAGCCTACAGATTTTTACCGGGGTTATCTGTATTGAGGAAAAGGAAATTGACATTTGGGGGGCTACTCAACATTAATTCTAAATGACATTAATTTTAGGAGATCCCAAACATCACTGTGGTCCACCAGTCAGAGTAGGGCTTATGGAGGTCAGATGAGCAATGGGGTTTTAGCTCAGATTTCTCACAGTAGGCCTAGTAGGTCCCCAAACCTACCTTGTTATTTTCCCAGTAATATAAAATATAATTAGAATATACTTATCAGCTGACAGAATACTCACATTAGTCCCCTAACTTGTGGAGTAAGGGCTATTATGGTGGGGAAAGCCAAGGAGAAGTCTAATAGAAGTTCCTCTAAATAATACACAAAAAGTAATACCACATTTCTGGAGGCATTGAAATGATTAGTGCCATCATCAATGACTCGAAAGATGCAGGGGTAGTGATTCTCACCACATCCCCATCCAACTTTTCTATTTGGTCTATGCAGAAGATAGATTAATCTTGGAGAATGACAGTGGATTACCGTAAGCTTAACCATGTGGTGACTCCAGTCATAACTGCTGTACCATATATGGTTTCATTGTCTGAATAAATCAGTTCATCTTCTGGTACCTAGTATGAAGCCATTGATCTGACAAAGGACTTTTTCTCCACCCCTGTCATTAAGGATTTTCAGAAGCAGTTTTCTTTTAGCTGGCAAGGCCAGCAATACATCTTCATTGCCCTAATTCAGAGATATATCAACTCCCTACCCCTGTGGCATAATGTAGTTAACAAGAGGACTATCCTTCAGAAATAAAGGAGACTTTATTTCTTAGACATTTTTAGGCAAATGAGAGTTGTGAGTGTTCACCACTAGAATTTCCTTACGATGCCATAGAGAACACCTGAAATGAAAGCATGCAAACTAACATCATGAAAATACATGAAAGCATAAATCTCTCACTATAAAGGTAAGAATATAGTCTAATGCAGAATACTCTAATAGTATAATGGTATGCAAATTACTTTTAACTGTAGTATTAAAGTTAAAAGACAAAAGTATTAAAATATAGCTGTAATAGATTGTTAACAGATACAAAATATATAAAAGATGTAAGCTGTGACATCAATAATACAAAATGTGGGAGGAGAAATTAAAGTGTAGTTTTTTATAGGTCAACATTAAGTTGCTATCAGCTTTAAAATATTGTTATACTAAAAGAGGTTTTAGGTAAACCTTATGGTAGCCACAAGGAAAAAAAAAAGTGGTGTGTACACAAAATATAAGGAGAAAGAAATCCAACCACACCAATACAAAAAAATCATCAAGTCACAAAGGAAGACAGAGAGGAAGAAAGAGACAGGGATCTACAAACCACTCAGAAAACAGTTAACTAAATGGCAGTAAGTTCTTACCCATAAATAACGAACTTAAATGTAAATGGATTAAATTCATAAATCAAAAGACATATAGTATTTGAATTGATTTTTAAAAAGTATCTAAAACTATATGTTGCCTATAAGAGACTCACTGTACTTATATAGTGATAAAATAGACATTAAGTCAAAAACAATATAAAAGACAAATGTTGCTATATAATGTAAAGGGGTAATTCCATCAAAAGGATATAATATTTGTAAATATTTATGCACCTAATATCAACGCACCTAAATATATAAAGCAAATGTTAATAGACCCAAGGGAAGAAATAGACAGTGATACAGTATTACTAGGGGACTTAAGTATTCCACTTTCAACAATGGATAGATCATCCAGACATAAACACAATAAGGAAACATCAAACTTGAAAAACATTGTATACCAAACGGACCTAACTAACATATATGTATATAGAACATTCCATCCAACAAGAGCAGAATACGCATTCTTCTCAAGTGCTCATGAAACATTTTCCAGAATGAATGATATATTAGGTCACAAAACAACTTAAGAAGATCAAAATCATATCAAGTGTCTTTTTTTACCACAATGGTAACTAGAAATCAATAACAAGAGGAAAACTGGAAAATTCACAAAATGTGGAAATTCAACAATGTGCTCTTAGAACAGTAAATGGGTCAAAGAAGAAATCAAAAGGGAAATTAAGAAATATTTTGAAACAAATAAAAATGGAAACACAACATATCACAACAGTCAGATGGGACAATCTTTATATTTCCTAGCAACCCCTAGTGCAGCTTTGGGGACTTCAAGGAGCCATGAATACTCAGACAATTATACAGTGATGAATGTAGTGCTTCCTGTGTGCCAGGTGATTATATCACTTCTACATCTCTGTGATGTCATATCACCCCTTTGAGAGAAGGATGGGAAGCAGAGAGTTTGAACACTCTAATTCAGCAAGGTAGTGCTTGGCACAGCTGAACCCTGTACTAAGTGTCTCATGCTGGCTCTCACGTCCACTTTCACCATGACAGCCTTGTCTTTTACTATGTAGCTATTGCCTCACATGGAGCTTTGGGCAGAGAAGGGCCTAGAAGTTCTGAGCTGTAATTTGTCATTTCTGACCACATCACTGTGCTCTCCCACAGGCTTTGCTCCTTGGGACAGTGTGTCTTCATCATGCCTTGTTGGTCAGGAACTGTAGACTCTGCAGATTTATTCAAGTTCAATGCCAAATGCTGGGGAAAAGCCAGGAAACCAGGAAGCCAGTCTAAGGGGTTTTAGTTCTCTGCCAACCAAGAAATTATTTAAACAAGCTAATCCCATTTTCTCATAGAAACCAGGGGGTACCCCGTGCCTTGTTACTATAAAACTTATCCCTTCTGAGTGCAGTTTTCATGTGGCCCTGCATGTTGTGCAGTGTTCTCCTCTCCAAGTATGAGTATATATGACTGTTAACTGCTGTCAATCTCATCTGTTCAGTGGCAGGTGCTGTGTGTTCGGCCATCTCCTATAACTTAGGGTAGGAAATCCCTTCTTCACCAACAGGGTGAGTAGGAGATCATCAGAATACATGGTTTCCCTATACTTTACAAAAACAGAACTCTCTTGTTTCTTCTATTGAAATAAGTGTCTCAGATATCCATACACCTATTTAAAGGTGTTATTGAGCAAAGACTCTATGGCTAAAGAATTACTAGCATTGATTTTTCTGGACACCATTCATCAAATCAACAGTAGAAAAAAGCAAAAAGAACAAAATTTTTCATGATAAACTGTTACGTGTAGTAACCATGGCTCTTGGAATACTAAGAGGTACAATATAGATTGTTATATTCAGGCACCTAAGAATTATATTATTTGCCTTGAAATTTTCATTTGGGCTTAATATACTAAAAGTTTTATTGGGGCTCAGTCATAAAGAGTCAAGGGGACTTGAAAAGGAAGATGAAATATTAACCAGTCTCTGAAAACACTGAGGGGGCTTAGCCAAGGCAGAATGAAGAGCAACCCAAGCATCAGTATGTTTAAGAGCTAAGGCACAGTCATGGAAAAGGGTAGCAAGTCTTCTCAGTTTCAAGCTTATTGTGTTTGGAGAACCAAGAATAAAGGAGGATATTTTTATAAAGAGCAGAGTCTTTTGTTAGAAAGAGTATTAAATAAATGAAAAAATGGCAGATGTAGAACAATTTGGAAGGAATTATATCACCAATATGGAGTTAAACTTTATCCAGAAAGCAATAGAAGGAACAGGGTGTCAGAGTTCAGAAATAAAGTCCAAAAAAGAGTAACAGCTCTAATTCTTCAAGTAATTGAACACCTGACATTAAAAAAAAGATGTAACGTAACTGGTGATATTATGAGTACACTATTCCCACAGTCTCTGTGTTCACAATTTCAGTTGTTATATTAAAATTATATGAACTCTCACATAATGGCAACTTAAAATTTCCAAATAGTTGGAAATTAGCAACACTCTTCTAAAAAATTCCATGGGTCAAAGAGGAAGTCTCAAGAGCAATTAGAAAATATTTAAGCTGAATGAAATAAAAATATAATATATCAAAATTTGTGTGATACAGCTAAAGTAATGCTTACAGGGAAATTTATGCCATTTAATGCTTATATTAGTAAAGAAGAAAGATTTTAAATTACCATTTTAAGCTTCTGTATCAATAAACCAGAGAAAAGCAGAAAAAAATATAAAATCAGAAATAAGTGAAATAAAAAACAGAATAAATAAATGAAACAAGGCTGATTTTTGGGAAAAGACTATTAAAATTAATATAACTGTAGACAGACTGATGAATAGAGATGGTATAAATTACCAATATGAAAAATAAGACATATCAGTACAAACTCATAGGCATTATCTGAAAAAAAAAAAGGAAATATTAACAACTCTATCCAAATGAATTAAACAACTCAGAAAATATAAGCCATTTTCATGAAAGTAGGAAAAATTGAAATGATGAAGTGAAACTCACCCAAGATGAAATAGATAACCTGAATAGTCCTAAATCTACTAAATTTAAAATCTACTAAGTTTAAAATCTTATTAAAAAGAAAACTCTAGGGGCACCTGGGTGGCTCAGTGGGTTAAGCCTCTGCCTTCGGCTCAGGTCATGATCTCAGAGTCCTGGGATCGAGCCCCGCATCGGGCTCTCTGCTCAGCGGGGAGCCTGCTTCCTCCTCTCTCTCTGCCTGCCTCTCTGTCTGCTTGTGATCTCTCTCTGTCAAATAAATAAATTAAAAAAAAAAAACCTCTATGCAAAGATCATTTCAGGAATATGACCAAATATTTAAAGAAATAATAGCACCAACTCTACACCAATCTTTTCCATAAAAAGAAAGGAACATTTTATTCAGTTTAAACTTTTCTAGTTTCCCTTGAGATTTTCCTCTTTTGACCCGTGAATTTTTTAGAAGGGTACTGTAATTTCCAACTACTTGGAGCTTTTCCAGTTGTTATGTTAGAGTTCATATAATTTTAACATAACAACCAAAATGCTAAACAAAGATGCTATGAGAAGGGTGTTAACATGCATCTTTTTTAATATTGGGTGTTCATATATTTAAAAAATCAAAACTGTATTATATACTTTATGAGTCTGAAAAACCTTGATGCCAGAACCATACAAAATGTTCCAAGTAAAGAAAACTACAGATTAATACCCCTCATGAATGTAGAAAATTTCTCAAAAGATATTAGCCAATCTAATACATCAATATATAGCAAGAATAATATACCATGGTCAAGTAGAGTTTTCCTCAGGAATGCAAGCCTGGTTCAATACTCAAAATCAAGCAAGAGTAACTCATTAGATTAATAATCTAAGGAGGAAAAAAAAACATGAAATCGTATCACATTTGGTAGAAGAGGCATTTGAGAAAATTCGACATCCATTCACAATAAAAATTCTCAGCAAATTAGTAGGAAAAGAATTTCCTTAGCTTGATAAAAGGTACTTACAAAAACCCACATCTAACAATGCTTAATGGTGAAATACTGAATCCCCCATCCCCTTAAGATTGGGAAGAAGGAAGGCATTTTTAATCTCACCACTTCTATTATTTAATAATATACTTAAAGTCCTTGTCAGTGCAACAAAGCAAGAAAAAGAAAGTGTACAGATTGGTAAGTAAACAAGAAAGCTGGAATTGTTCAGAGACTATAATGAAAATATCAAGGAACCTACAAAAAAAAATCTTGAATTAATAAATCAGTTTCTCAAGACCACAGATAGGAGGTCATCTTTCAGAAATTAATTGTATTTCTATATGAGAGTAAAGAACAATTGCAGACCCACATTTTAAAGACAGTATCATGTACAAAAATTCTCAAAACAATTTCAGTGTACATCTAGTAATATATGTTCAGGATCTATATGTCAAAACTATACAATGTTGAACAAAATCAACAACCTAAATAAGGTAAGAGTCATACCATGGATTGGAAAACTAAAAATACTTAAGACGTCAATTCTTTTCAAATTGATATGTAGATTAGATGCCATTCCAATCAAAATCCCAACAAGATTTTTTGTTAATATAAGCATATCTAAAATTTATATGTTAAAGAAAAATAATTATAATAACAAATGATTTTGGGAATAAACAATAAATAGAGAACTCACATTACCCATTTTAAGGCAAAACAAAACCACACAAATTAAGAATATGATATTTGAAATGTTATATATCCAGAGGTCAATAAAATAGAATATGGAACTCAGGAACAGACCTACCCAAATACCTGCAATTGGTTTTTTCCAATGGTGCAAAAGCAACTCAATTGAGTAAGAATAGTGTTTTCAACAAACAGCATTTCAACAAATAACATTTGCATATTGGACAACAATATGCAAAAGCATGAACCTGTATCTCAACCACATGCTCTATACAAAAATAAACTCAAGATTATCTTGAGTTACAATTAAATCTTGAATTAAATCTTCAAATACAAAAAATTAGCTCAAGATTATGGATCTAAAAGTAAAACATAGAACTAAACAACTTTTAGAAGAAACTCAGAGAAATTAAAATGAAAAATGTTTGCTCTTCACAAGACACTAAGAATGAAAAGGGATACTGTACACATGAAGAAAATATTTGTAAATCAATAAATCATTTATCTAACATAGGACTTACAACCAGAATAGATAAAGAATCCTGAAAACTAAACGTAAGAGTATAGCACAATTTTAAAAAGGTCAGCTGCCTAAGTTGATATACAGATGGCAAATAAGCACATATAGTGATGTTCAACATCATTAACCATTAGGAAAATGGAAAATTAATAGCACTATAAGATATTACTACAATTAGAATAGCTGAGTTTGGGGTTGTTGTTTTTTTTTTGAAGATTTTATTTATTTGTTAGAGAGCGAGCAAACACAGGCAGACAGAGTGGCAGGCAGAGGCAGAAGGAAAAGCAGGCTCCCTGCTGAGCAAGGAGCCTGATGCGGGACTCGATCCCAGGACACCAGGATCATGACCTGAGCCAAAGGCAGCCACTTAACCAACTGAGCCACTCAGGTGTCCCTGAGTTTTTTTTTTTTTTAAATGAGAGTACAAGTGTTGATGAGAATATGAAGCAACTGGAACTCTTGTACATTGCTGGTGGGAATGCAAAGTGGTACAGCTGCTCTGGAAAAATAGTTTGACAGTGTGTTCTAAAGTTGTACATATACTCACCAGATGATTTAGCAATCCCTCTTTTAGTTATTTCCCCCAGAGAAATGAGCACTTAACTCTCTTAAAAACATCTATACCCAAATGCTTATCGTATCTTTACTCATAATTGTTGAAAAATGGAAAAAAATGTCGTTCAATAGATGATTGGGTAAGTAAACTGTGGGCACAAAGGAATACAACTGAGCAATAAGCAAGAACAAACTGTTAATATACAAAAGAATGTGGATGAATCTCAAAGGTATTATGTCAAGTAAAAAAAAAAACAGTGTCAAAAGTTTATATACTGTGATTCCATTTATATAACATTCTGGGAAAGACAAAATTATAGTGAAAGAGATCAGAGATTGCCATGGGTTCTAGTGGAGGGAAGGTTTGACTATAAAGAGACAGCATGAGAGAGTTTTCAGGAGTGATAAAAATATTTTGTATCCTGAATGTGATATTGGTCACAAGAATAGGCATATATATTAAAACTCAGAGTTATACATCAATAAAGAGTATTCTATGCAAATTTTTTAAATAATGATTTTTTAAATACCAGAAATTATTGAACCCAACCAGTTGACTTGAATATCTAAATAGAGAAGAGGCATATTGGTTACAAAGAAAGGCATTGTTTTTCATGCATAGACTAATAGGAAGATAACTTGAAAGAGCAATGAAGGGAAAAAAACAGCCTTTGTCATAACACACATTATAGCCACTCATTATATGAATTAAGACAGGGCTTGGGGGAACAAAACAAAAACAAACACACACAAAAAAATCCCATAGTCCTGTTTTACCTACTCCAAGAGGGAATGGGCAGCAGGCAGTGTTAGTGGAGAGAAAATTTAGGAGAGAAGGGATTATAATAAATTATCAGTTCCCTGGTTCTATATCATGGTCTTAACTCTCATGAATGTGGTGTTGCTGCATTCAAATGACTTGAAAGTGGGGAAATTATAATGAAAGGAATATAAACTTGTGCATTTGGTTCTAATATAATCAACTCATTTACTTGCTCGGGGGTCCTATTAATCAAGTGAATCAATAAATACTTATGGAGCACCTACGATTTACTAGATGGCAATACAGTCACTAGGAATAGAAAGGTGAGTAAGATAACATCTCTAGTCTCAGGAGCTTACAGGCTAATGTATAATAGGTGGTAAGTGCTGCTCTGAAGAATATGGTAGAGTCAGGGAAAGGGAGAAGGATGGGCAGGTGGTAATGTTGCCATTTGGAGTGATCCTGGAACACCTCTCATAAAGTGATAGACAGAGCAACCTAAATGGAGCCAGTAGGAGAAGCAAAGACATATCTGGTAGGAGATTTTTCAGTCTGAGGAAACAAAGAGCGAAGGTTAGAGGAAAGTTTGTTCTCAACAGGTCCTAAGAGCAACAAGGAGGCCAGGGAAGTGGGAGTGAAGCAAGTGAAAAAGAGGGAGAAGAAATGAAGCCAGAAAGTTAAGTAGGCATCACATCCAGTAGGACATTGAAGGCCATAGTAAGGACTGGATTTTTCTCTCTATGATATTGTTGACCATGAAGGTTTTTATTAGAGGAGTGACATGATCTGAGTTATGTTTTGAAAGACTCATTTTGGGCAATGTGTGGACACCAATCTCCAGCAGAGTAAGAGTAGGAGAAGGGAAGCCAGTGGAGCCTACTTTCAGCAGCCTACTTAGACCACAGTGGTAGCAATGGAAGCAGTGCAAGATTTCAGGTTCTGTCATCCACTTCCAGTTTGTGGGTTTTTCCCCCGCAGTTCTTGGATACCATCTGGGTATTCTATAATTACCTCAACTCTGACACTATCTACAGGGAGATAGCATTGGATCCTATGGGTGAAGGCATCAGTCCTACAAAACTCACTACTTCAGATAGCAATCACAAGCCCAGGTTGTCACGTGTGCTTTTGACTAGTTAGGTACACCTAAGAGGTTCCCATGACTCCCCCCCCCCCAGCTGTGTTCGATTAATTTGCTAGAATGGCTCACAGAACTCGGGAAACCAGTTTACTTATTAGATAACTGGTTTGTAATAAACGCATATGACTCAGAGGCAGCCAGATGGAAGGGATACAGAGGGCAAGGTGTGGGGAAGGACATTGACCTTCTATCCCTCTTCTAAAAGAGACAGTCTCCCTAAATCTCCATGTGTTCACCAACCCAGAAGCTCTCCAAACCCCATTCTTTTGAGTTTTTATGGGACTACATTACATAGGCATGATTGATTAAATCATTGGCCCCTGGTGATTGATTTCAACCATCAGCTCCTCTCTCCTCTCTTCTTTCAGGAGGTCAGGGAGTGGGACTGAAAGTTCCAACTTGCCGATCGCATGGTTGGGTCCACTGGCAACCAACCCCCATCCTGAGGTGCTTTTCAAAAATCACCCCACTAACATATAAAAGACACCTTTGCTGTTCTCATCACTTAAGAAATTCCAACAGTTTTAGATCCTCTGTGCCAGGGATGAAGACCAAATATTTGTATTTCTTATTATAAATCACAAGATCACAGGTTAGTTACATTTGCATGTATTACAAAGTTGAATGCAAGAGAATCTCTGTGAAATTGGATATGCTGTGTATGTGTTAGTGGTGGGGCTCTAGATGGATTTCAAGGTTTGAAATCTAGCTTGAGCTACAAGGGAGCCATTTTTTAAAAAATTGTTGTTGACATACATTATTGTATTAGTTTCAGATAAAAAATGCAGTGATTTGACATTTATAGACATTATAAAGGTAGTAAGTTTAATTGCCATCTGTCACCATACAAAGTTATTATGAGATTATTAACTTTATCCCCTATGCTGTACTTTACATCTCTGTGACTTACTTATTCTATAACTGGAAGTTAGTACTTCTTAATCCCCTTCACCTCTTTTGCCCATCTTCCTCCCTGCCCTCCCTCTGGCAACCAATTTTTTCTCTGTATTTGAGTGTTTCTGTCTTGTTTTGTTTGTTGTTTAGTTTTTCAGATTCCACATATATGTGAGATCATACAGATTTGTCTCTCTGTTTGACTTACTTTACTTAGCATAATACCCTCCAGGTCCAACCATGTTGTCATTTTTAAGCATTTTAAGCATTTTTATGCTAATATTCTGCCATATAGAGAGAGAGATCGATAGATATAACTCCCATCTTCTTTATCCATTCATCTTTTTTTTTTTTTTTTAGATTTTTATTTGTTTATTTGACAGAGAGACACAGAGAGAGGGAACACAAGCAGGGGTAGTGGGAGAAGGAGAAGCAGGCTCCCCACTGATCAGGGTGAGGCTGGGTCACCAGGACCCGGGGATCATGACCTGAGCTAAAGGCAGATGCTTAATGACTAACCCCCTCCAGGTGCCCCTATCCATTTATCTTTTGATGGACACTTAGTTTGCTTTCATATCTTGGCCATTGTAAAAAATGTTGAAATGAACATAGGGTGCATATGTCTTTTTTGCAGATAAATTAGGGTTTTTGTTTTCTTTAGATAAATACCCCAAAAGTTGGCATTACTGTATTGTATGGTAGTTCTATGTTTAATGTCTTGATGAATCTCCATACTATTTTCACAGTGGCTGTACCAATTTACATTCCTATCAATAGTGGGAATTATGTTCAATCTGACAGGAGTGGGAATAGAGAGAAATTTGTGCAAAAAAATATCATGGTTTAATTTTTAGATGATCTGAAGTGATGGGAGAATAATAATTAGAGATGTGGGCCTAACACTAAGTAGAGGGTGTGAGAATATGAAAAATTGAGACTTTTGGGTAATAATAATGATAATATCAAAAGCAAATATTTACTCTGTACCAAGCATTAGTCTTAGACTTTCTACATGTATTATTTAATTTAGGTTTAACAATTCCACAGGTTAAGGACTCTTATTGTCTTTTTTTCAGAGGTGAAGAAGTTGAAGGGCAGAGAGGTTAAATCCCAGCTGCCAAGATTCCAGCTGTGGCGTTTGACTCTGGAGTCCCTATTCTTACACAGGGACTGTGTCCTGGGTTATGTTAGTTGAATATAAAAGCTTATATTCAAAACAACACACAAAATAATGGTAGCACATCCTTTAAGTTCCGTCACTAAATTTGTTTTTTTAAAGCTTTCTTAACTGGGGTGCCTGGGAGGCTCAGTCAGTTAAGCATCTGCCTTTGGCTCAGATCAAGCCCCACATGGAGCTCCCTGCTCCACAGGGACTCTGCTTCTCCCTCTGCTGCTCCCCCAATTCATGCTCTCTGTCTCTCTCTTTCTTTTCCTCTCTCTCAAATAAAATCTTAAAAAAAAAAAGCTTTCTTAATCATGTATAAACTTCTAAACTTATTTTTTAATTTTAAACTTGCTCAGGGTGGGGTCTGAAAACAACACTGTTAAATTTGGAATAAACTTAGAGCTGCTGACAACTGGCCATGCAATGTGTCAGAGCCCTGGGATGGAAGCTCTCTGGTGAGGAACCAGCCCACTAAGAAATCTTCATTTTGCATTAAGTTTATTCTAATGTATTGGAAAACATTATGTCACTCCTATTGGATCTCAATAAAAATCAAACACTATTTCACTCAGCATAAATAAGTCAAGCAGAGAAAGTCAATTATCATATGGTTTCACTTACTTGTGGAACATAAGGAATAATATGGAGGACATTAGGAGGAGGAAAGTAAAGTGAATTGGGGGAAATCAGAGGGGGAGACAAACCATGAGAAACTGTGGACTCTGAGAAACAAACTGAGGGTTTTAGAGGGGAGGGGGTAGAGGGATGAGTGACCCTGGTGGTGAGTATTAAGGAGGGCACGTTTTGCATGGAGCACTGGGTGTGGTACATAAACAATGGATCTTGGAAAACTGAAAAAATAAAATAAAATAAATTAAAAATAGAGCACTATTATTGTGAAAGAAAATCCTTTTAACAGAATTGGGAGCTGAACTGGAAAGAAGAAATAAATTTCAAAAGAAAGGAAAGTACCATTCAGAGGCAAAAAAAAAAAAAAAAAGTCCAGAGCAGGTTAGAAGGAAAGTAGCAATCCTCTCATGCCAGGAAGAACAGGAAGTTAAGTTCCTTTATCGACTGAAAGAAACTCCTGAGAAGTAAGGACTGCCATAAATCCCCTCCCACAACACAGATATACCTTGCTAAGCTGGCTTTTCTTTTCCATTTGTTTCTTTCATATATTTTTCTTCCCACAGTTTGCCACCATTGAAAGCCAAGAACACTTTTCCATCAACATGTCACATGTCCACAATTTTTTAGTCTTTGTTGAAATGGCATATAAGCTCTCATGCCTATCCACTTCTTGGGGTCTTCACTTCTTTCATCAGAAGGCCCCCTCCTCATGTGCAGATTAACATCAAATAAAATTTGTATGCTTTCCTCCTGTTAATCTTTGTCAAATTGTCAGAGTCCCAGGTAACAAACCTAAGAGGTAGGTTTTTTTCCTCCCCTATACCTGCTAATTGTATTCAATTGAATTCATATATTTAGCTAATTCTTCAATGAGGATAAAGACACAAAATTTTAGGGAACGGAGTTTATAACAATGTTGCCATTAATAAAGTTAATTCAGTTTGTCAGAGCAGTGTGATGCGTTTATTCCCCAAAGGGGCAACTTCAGACAGAGACAACCAATCCCACAAGGAAGATGCAGCCAGTGTGAGCTACTAGACATGCATGTGAGCTGGTTTCAATGTTGGTGATAGTAGAACTTCATCTCCACTCTTGGAAAATGAACTCCAACTGATGCCAGTGGGTCAATAGCAGATGTGTGTGGCAGATCAGCAATTCAGACACAAAATACTCTTAAGAAATTGCTCTAAGAAGAGGGATATCCTGGTTTAGAAAGAGTATCTTTGAAGTTGGCCCATGAACCAAAAGGAACACATTTGTTTGGATAAATAAATACCTGAATAAATAAAAACTCTCTCTGAGCAAAAAATAGTCAACACACAAGAAGTGGAACTTTCAGAAGCCAGTTGAAAGATCTGATAAATATTCCAGCGTGATGGCTGGTGATATTCTGTTACTTTAATTTATCTCTTCTGAAGGCAGAGGATGCCAAGTTATCATCTGGTTAATGCCAGTTTCTTTTTTATGAAAGTTAAAGAGATGATGTAAAGGATTATTACAGACTTTTTAAAATCATTATCAGTCAAATGCACCTGAGTAAAGAATACTAAAAATACTTTTTCTTTCCTTCTTAATACATAATGAATTAAATGTCATTTATGCAATTAGGAAGGACTTATGTTTTATTGAAGGGACACACTAGACAAGTGACTACCAAAAAAATTCCAAATATTTATTAAGGACACAGAAAGTCAGTCTTAAACCAACCAATCACATCTGATTCCCTCTTCCCCCAAACCTCCTCACAAAAAAGACATAGAAACTACACACATGTATTTTCCCAACCTTTTCATAGTAATTATATCAAATAATTATATCAAAAATTTAGCAGAACAGAGCTATGCTGCAGCAAGTAATTAATATCTATAATACTTAAGGACTACTTAATGTTCTCCCTAAATGTTTGTATAAACACAGCCTAAAAATCCTAGGCCTCTATTTTATTCCTAGAATAACTGAGGGGGAAAAAATAGTAATTTAGAATAACATGCCTGCCACCAATCTAAACAATTAATGGCAGGAAAGAATTGTCAAAGAGTATTTCTAATCATCCCTCTGAAGAACAAACTTTCATCGGTTTGTCGCTCAACATTGCTGGTGCCATTCGCCTAAACATGTTTCATAAACCTATTTTCTATATGTAGAATATAAAGGAAAATTTACTGCTAGAAAGATGGTATAAATATCTGAATATATACAAATAAAATTCCTCCAACTGACTGAAAATGAAATTTTTTTCTATTTCTTATAAAAATTCAAATCAAAACACTAATATTTAGCTTAATTTGTGAGTCATACCTCTACAGTTTTACTATGGCAATTATAACTGGAGATCCCAGGTCCATTTTGATCATCACTGTCACTTCTTCCCAGGTAGATTCTGGCCTCCATAAGTAAATAGTTCTACTCTGATCCCATCCTTAAAGTTGGTTCAGGCAAGCCCAACCGCCTGTATTCCACAACTAATAAATCTCACAGAGTTCGTGGAAACTCCATCTACAAAGCATCTCATCTCTAAAGCTGGACTGCAGATAAATTTTTTTATTTGCAATTAATTGTCTCCAGCTGTTGGAGAGCAAAGAAAGAACACTCCAACTTAAAGCATCAAATGAATATTTTTCCTGCCCTATCGGTACAAAGTTCATTTTGCTCATGTGAACCCCACAGAATGGGAAACAGCATTAAAAAACATTTACTGTAACACTTTCAGCTCTATGGGAGAAGAGTGAGGCTCAGATAGTGTGAGTTCTATACCCAAGGTCAAATTTTTAATAAGTCGTTGATCCAGAACGTACTCTGAGACTAGAGATTTTGTATAGTATATGTTTTTCAAACATTAACATTTTTCTACTTTCTTAAGGAGGAATCCTAAATACTATGACCTACCCTCAACTGTACATTGCAAAGAAATGTGTGTATGTGTGTTGGGTGGGCACAGGGAAAAGTAGGAGAGGGAGGAGGGAAAGAATAAAACAAGAGCAGCATGAATAAAGCTAAACTGTAAGAAGCATGTTAGCCAATAGGTACGTGTTCTATCAAATTATTTACCAGAGCTACTAAAGGAGAAAACAACATGGCCACTTTGTTCTTCCTGCTCTCACTGAAACCTCCTATGGAAATGATGTCATGCAATGAATCGGACAAAGGATGAGCAGCTGGAGGGAAAAACAAGAGAGAGAAAGAGATTGGAATCCATAAAGTGCAGCCCCTCAATTATTGAGCATTGACTGCAGGATTACATTTGGAGAGTACTGGAATGCCATCAAACTTTTAGTTGATAGAGTCAGGAATTAATAATGTAAGCATTTTGCTCACTATCATAATCATAAGGTACCAGGTAACAACTAACCTTGTCTCAGGAAACCCTTTTAGGGTACTGAGACACACCCTGTCATTAAGAATCACGAATAAGTGGAGACACCCACCAAAACCATGGGATCACTGCAAGTCACTTGGTATACAATAAGAAGCATTGTGCCTTCCATTTATAGCCTCATCTCTTTCTTCCAGCCACTTGGCAGTAGCACAGTTGAGCGATGAGATTACCTGAAGGGATCACAGGCAAATGCCCACACTGCTCTCCAGCACAGAACCACTGTGAAATTATGGTAAATTATGTCAGCACCTCTCTGTGTTTTTCCAAGTTCTCATCTGTAAAATGTTAACTGTAATCTGTGAAATGCAAACCCTGCATTTCCATGTGTTTTAGAACATAGTGACGATGTGTGAGATCATGGCTACCCACATGGCACGGTGATTGTGGTGCCTCTGGTTGGGAATCTGTCATCCTGGCCAGTGGTGATAAGGCCTGTGGCTCTTGAGAGGATCCCCAGTCCTAGCCCTCCACAGCTCTTGCTGGCAGAGACTGCCTGAAGGCCCATAAGTGATCACACACACACACACACACATCCCAGACTGAGCATTGTACACATGCTGAAATAGCCTGTGTGTTACCTCTGAGACTTCACACATGCTGCTGCCTTTACTTCCCATGCTCTCCCCTCATTCAGGCCCTGGATGATTCCTCATCATCTTCTAGAATTCATGTCAGAGCCAAACTCTCCATTAGGCCTGCTCTGTTCCCTCTAGAGCTTAACTAGGGCTTTCTTAAGGCCTTTTGTAGAATCTTTATGCGTAAGTCTCTAAGCACTTAACTTTTGTATTGAAATTAGATGTTTATGTGTCTGTTGTCTTCACTACATTGTCATTATCTCAAGAATCTAGCACTTAATTGGTAGCCAGTGAATGAAATAATAAATGAATGGTAAGTGAGTGAGTGGATTTGGCACAGAAACAATTACTTGAGGAGAGATATTGTATAAATTTGGGCTGGCTGACTTTAATCAGAAAATTCCCAGATCTGATGCTTTGAACAATTTTTTTTAAATAGTATTTATTTGTTTTAGAGAAAGTTGGTGGGGGGTGCACAGGAGAGGGAGAGAAAGTCTTAAGCGGATTCCTCACTGAGCATGGAGCCCAAGGTGGGGCTTGATCCCATGACCCTGAGATCACCACCTGAACCGAAACAAAGAGTCGGATGCTCAACTCACCGCACAACCATCCTTTGAACAATTTATCCACCATCTAGTGAAAACAGCAAGCCTTGGTGAAATTGACACCTACATGCTTATTAGCATGTGGAATCCACACACCCTTATACAACACACATACATCCCGTTTCCTGGGAAGCCCTGTATGGTTATCAGCAGTCTTTGCTTTTATACACATGTCCACAGACCACACAACTACTGTGAAGTATGTAACACATAGATAGACTTATAAGTAGCAAAATGAATTGGAATTACCCTCACCCCACAGCCTGGGGAGCCACTACTTTTGAGCTGAAATCTGTGGCCCTCTTCTTTCACATTGTCCACACTTTTCTTCATTCTGAAGAAATCTCTTACTCTGCTTCCTTGCTTGAGAATTTACTTTTAGTTTCAGAGCTCCTCATATGAAGTCTTAACTGAGGGTTTTTTAATTCTACTTTCTTGGCAAACCTGCTTCTTTTGCAAAATGCTTACTTATCGGGTCCAAGAAACCCTTTAGCCAAGAATCATAAATTTTCAGTATTTCTTGGACTCTTTTTTGTTGAGATATCAGAGAATTCACTTCCCATTCTCATCGTTCTTATACAGGAGGCCCTGCCCTGCTCCAGGCAATTTCAAATTATGGATTTTCTTACATGTGAGAACATTTAGGAGTCCCCCCCCTTTTTTTGGTTAGTGTGATCATTTGGTACAAATGGTGGCCAAATGGAATAAATACAAGCATGACAATAACTGACGTGTTGATTTCCCCCACCTTCCCAGGAGAGTACCCACCCACTTCTGGCTGCCCTGGACTCACTATGGTCTAAAAATAGCTGGGAGATCAAGATCACATTCTTTCACCTATGAAAGTATACCCATTAGTTAAGACTCCCATTTTTCCAATAAGACAAACTCACTTCTGACTCTATGAAGCAAAACAGCATGCTTATGATTAAGATATTAGGGTCAGAGACTGAGGGAAGGACTGTGGTTAAGCTTCAGGCTCAACTGGGACCAGACTCATCTGACGTCAGGATTTTCTCTCCTTCTCATCTCTCTACATTTTGGTGTGTCTGGATTATTCATTCTGTCCACAGTCAGCCCCCTCTGCTTCTTTGGTCAGCTTAACCCTCATCTGGCCCTGACCTTTGTATCATAAATTGAAGGCACCCAAAAGAGGCTGATTTATTCTTTTCTTTTTTTCTTCTAAAATTCTTGAGGTTTTTTTTTTTTTTTTTTTTTTTTCAATTAACCTTGAATCTCATGTCCACCTGTGGTCAAATAAATGATGGCCTCAAAGTGGGGTCACCTTACTAATAGTCATATGAACAGAGATTGAGGAGGGCAATTTTTAAAGGGATGCTGAATTCAGATTCCTGCTGGCCTTCATTATAGTAGTTGTTGATGTATCTTGGACAAAACACCGTCTATCTCTGTGTGTCTCAGATATAACTAAAGTATATTGTTAGTTATATTTTATCTTTCTCCCTTGACCTTGCTTATACCTAGCCTATTCTTCCCCTCACACACACGTACACACACACTTAACGCTCAAAGAATCCATTCCCATATACAGCCTGGAGAGCATGTCTTAGGAAATTATTGATCTGGATCATGAGATAAATGTTATCAAGTGAAATTTTTTTCCTAAAAATGTGAGCAAATGAAGTTTGTTTGGGAATGTTAATCCTTGATCTCTAGGCTAGTTGAATATTTTGTTTAAAACTTCATTACGATCTTATCTTGCCTCCAAAGCTGACTTCATTATTTCTTTTGTCAAATATGCCTAAAAGCTGATAGAATAGTGTTTGTGATTTCTGGAATCTTCTTTTAATATTCTTGTTTCTTCTCTCAATATTTTCTGTCGCTGGAACAACTTCCATTAAGTCTTCTCTGTGCACGGTTTACCCAACCAGAGTTAGATATAGGTGTGGCAGAATATTTGCTACCACAGCAGAACCACCAGTGAATAATGTTTTATGTTAAGGGTGGGCTTAACGTTGGTGACATATTCCATTATTCTCAAGTAGATCATTTGTGAATATAGGAATACAACTTTTATTATAATTCAGGTCCTCTCATAAGACAATAGTTCACATGGGAAAGCATGGAGGATATTCAGGGGTTGAGGGAGTTGTGTTGGAAGCAGGGAGAAAAACAATGGTACTCAGCCAGGCAAGGGAGAGATGTAGATCTAATAATGTGATACTTAGAGTAATTTTTCCTGCTGTTCTAGTTGTGGCTAAGACCCCAAAGTCTGAGATCATTACATTAGATGCCAAGTCTGATCACATGATGAGAGGCCACTAGACCACCTGCAAGTCTTTCACTTAGAGAATGCACAATGAGTTCTTTACTGGGCTAGCCCACCACCCGCCTCCAGACAGTGCGAGATGGTAAATCACTCACCATGGAGCCTGAAGAAAGAGCAATTAAGAATCCTTTGAAGATCAACGTGACTGGACCCTCTGTTTTCCTCCCCTAATAGGCACAGGGATATGCTTCATGTGAAGGTGGAGCTTCCAGAGAGCTACAGCTTATACCTGCTCCCTAGAATCTGAAAGACCTAGGACTTGTGTCTAGCTCAGATCACTGAACTGTGAAGGTGGCTGTCTGGATGGCTGCCTCAAGATGGCAGAGGAGGAGAGGTGGAAACTCTGTGATGGCAGAGTTAAGAGGAAAGGCAGTGCAGGTTCTATGAGCCTGATCAGAACCCTACCATGGAGATCCAGGCTAAGATCTTGAGAGAAACTCTACCCAAGAGGACTACTTGAAAGGTGAGTTGAATTCAAAAAGGGGTGAATTACAAGAAATAAGAGTCAAACAAGGAAATCATAAGCAACCAACTGGAGAAGGAAGGACACACCTAAGATAAGAGAACCCCATTGATGGGTTCAGTCTTCAAAAAGAATCCACAGGGTCCCCTAAGAAAGTAAGAGTCAGCTCTTGGAATCCATGAGACCCAAAAGGCAATTTTACCAGATAAGGAAAACAGTGCTTGTTCCTCACCTTTCTTCTCAACTTCTTAACTAGAATTTTGTATAGTTACCAAAATAACAACCACTGAGGAAGTAGGGCCAAAAACAGAAAACAATCAATGGTGCCCCTTCCTACAGAGGCTTCCCTGACTGAGTCTGGCTCAATGTGTGAATGAAATCAAGATCCGAGGGTTGACATTACACTGACCTGGAATTTGGTACTTGGAAAACAGAAACCATTTTGTTTTTCACCTAGTAGCAATTAGAAAATACTAAGAACTGCCTGAAATTGCATCCAGGAAATGGGTGTGAAGGGATAGTGATGAGAAAGAACAGTTTCTATATTTCTCTTCCCCAGTTCTGTCTGTCCAGTTAATTGGTTACACTGCAGATGACTTATTCATCCCCTGCCTGCATTTTATAGTCTCCTACAGCTCTTCAAGGACGTTCTAGGAGTTGTGCTTGCACTCCTATGGCTTATCCCCTACATGCAGAAAAGGATGGAGGTGTCTCCCTAATAACTGTTTGGAAAGTAGCAAATACTAAATAATATCAGGAAGCAATTTCAGAATACCTCCATTAAGAAATTATCTCAAGTTGTCATCTATGTGACAGTGTCACAATCTGGATTTCCAGTGTCACAATCTAAATAATCTTTGAAAGATCAATTTAAAACACCAAAAAAACTTCATTCCAGATTTTCCAATGCTCTGAACCATCTTGAAGTTAACGGGGGACTACACCCTGACCCATTCATGACTCAGTAGTTTAATTAACATCACCTAAATTTGCATGATCTTTGGGGACAGTCACATCACACTGCTGACATGGAGCTAAGACCTTTAATCCTTTTTCACAAGTGACTTTACTGAACAGAGTAAGCCCCATTTGAGGGCACAAATGCTTATCTTCGTATTTGGTTCTCTTAAATGCTACTTCTTTCTTGGCTCAGTACAGTCACAACTTTTGCCTCTTAATTATGACTTAATTTCTCTTTAGAATACACTAATGCCCCAGAAGAGAAGCATTTAACCCCTGTCTCAGCCTGTCCTTAATTCACCTCTAAGATAAAGGGTGATCGTCGGGTTAGTGAATAGGAAGCACACCCAAGAATGGACCTGACTATCTAGCTCAAAACTTCACTAGCTGTGCAACCATGGGCAAGGTACTGAATCTCTCTGGGTTTTTCTTCCTCATCTGAAAAAGAGGAATAGTGTGTACCTCACAGTGTTCCTGTCAAGATCAAGGAAGGTGCTACATGCGCAACAATAAGCTACCACTTGGCCTTTTACTATGAAACTCTCTCTTCATCCAAAGGACTGGGCACCAATTTCAAGGATTTTATTTATTCATTCATTCATTCATTCATTAGAGAGAAAGAGAGTGCAAGCAGGGTGAGGAACAGAGGGAGAGAATCTCAAGCAGACTCCCCACTGAGCCTGGATCCCCCTGCCCAACACGGGACTCAATCTCCTGACCCTGAGATCATGACCTGGGCCAAAATCAGGAGTCAGATGCTTAACCAACTGCACCACCCAAGCACTCCTAGGCACAATTTTAAATTTTAATTTCATTTGGAGAATCTGCCAATTTAAATTTGGACCTCAGAAATTCTGGTAATGAAGTTCTTGAATTTTGTAATGATTTCCCCATTCCCTGAGGTAGCATCTTGACTTCTCAGAGGTTGGCAGGGAGCTCCAGTGTGCAAATATCTCAGACTCTTCTATCTCTTTTATGACTCCTGATGGCCAGATCACCAAGACCTGAGTCATGTGAAACATGAGGAGAGGGGATCTGGGATTTCCAAATTGCCATTCCCAGGAATGCCAGGAATTCCCAGGAATTCCCTCTTGTCTTTCTGATGCCCATGGTTTTAGGTGTGGAGACTAGATGCTCGGCCCTGTTCCTGTTCTTGAGCTTTGGTGATTCCAAGAGCACTACTTCTTTTATTTTTCTTAAGTAAAGGAGTAAATAAAAGAAAAGAAAGAAGGAAAAAGGGGGAGAATGAGGTTATTGCATTTCTCCACATCTACCAAAGCAAAACCAATGAGTCCCCTTCAAGCATTTCTCAAATGCCCCAAGGCTAATTCACAGGAACTCGCAGGAAGTTTTTGCACTCTCTGCTCTTTCTGACTCAGCACTCTCACCCTCAGGGAGGACTCTTAACCTCTTCCCTGCCTCTCACAACCCCCCAGGCAGTACCTCCATTCTTGTGGTTTTCCACTCCTCTGGCCTGATCCTCCCACTCAGGCCCTGAAGCTAGGATGTGCATACTCTGCCCACTCAGTGAGGCTCTAGGGTCCTTGCATTGCACAAAGAGCCATATGTTCTCTGGTAACCAGAGCAAATGTCCTTTACTCCAGGTTGAGGTAGAAGCAGTTTTACCTTACATTTAACGAAAATGGTTCTTCTGTTTTTATGCACATTATCTTCCTCCCTAAAACTTACAGTGAACTCATGATTATAGACCCAAGGAAAATCATCAGATGCCATGTTTTAATGAGAATCCCTTCATTAAAATTTTGCAATGGGGTCATCATACCCGGATACAATAATAGGACCTATTTGCTGGGTTGTAGGTGATATGGGTTAGCACTCAGGTCTTGGCACAGAGTGAGTGCTCAATAAATATTACTATTGTTATTATTTTTTATTACTGTCATAACCTCCCTCATGTTTTCTCCTAAAAAATTTCTCTTGTCCCCAGCAAGTTAACTTCTGTGGCCTGCCTCCCTTATTTTTCCAGATGTCTCTGAGTGACTCTGGTAAATTGTCCTCTGCTTCCCTGCCCCAGCCCAGAACAAATGAGACATAAGTCCAAGATGGGGGCAAATGGAGATCCAGAATATATTTTTTTTTATTACAGATAAAGGCTATGTTCGACGATGTATCTAAAGGTGAGAAAAGAATGGACTGTTCACTCCAGACTATGGGCACCATGTGCATTGACGATGACAATGACAATGACATTGATGGTGATAATGACAGTGATGGTGACCACAGAGGTTTAAGTGTGGAAGCAGCTATCTCTTGATACTACTTTATGAACCATGTTGGCACGCAGTTTAAATGCTTTTAAATATATGTTCCCTGTAGGAGATTAGAAAACCTATTTATTTATTTTTAAAAATATTTCATTTATTTATTTGACAGAGAGATCACAAGTAGGCAGAGAGCAGGCTCCCCACTGAACAGAGCCCAACGCAGGGCTCGATCCTAGGACCCTGAGACCATGACCCAAGCTGAAGGGAGAGGCCCAACACACTGAGCCACACAGGCGCCCCTAGAAAACCTATTTATAAGATACAGTTCTTAATATCAAGAATCTTAGAGTATAGTAGATAAGACACAGCAAGGAAATAAATCACTACCTAACAGGGTAAAAGGGGTCAAGTTCTAAAGCAGTGTAGCTAAAATGTTAAGAGAACCCAGAGGAAGGAGTAAGTACTTCTTGCCCAGAGTTTTAGGATAGACTTCAGTGAGGAGCAGAACATTAGCCAAATCTTAAAGTGTGGGTAAAATTTGGAAGTTTATAGAGTGGTAAGGTGGTAAGTGGTAGATGGTAAATGGTAAGGTGCATCCCAGAGAAGGGAGGTGTTTCAACCAAATAATGGGAAAAGAAGTCCTGGGCAGAGTCCCAGGTGTGGGGTATCCAGACTTACAGGAGCGGCACAGAGTGAGGAGTGGTGCTCTGATGGTTTCACTGTTGTTCATCTCAGGCTGTGCATGGGCTGTGGGCTCTTTCCACCATACCAGACACTGTCACCACTCTGGACAAACCAAAAGCACACCATGTGAGCCTTTTAATGGGTCCTCACTGAAAGTCTGCATGTCAAGAGTGAAATTTGGTGAGGAAACAATGAACTAGAACAAGGCCCAAGACCTTTACTATCTCCTACTGAACCACAACCAGACAATCCCACTAGAATCTCAAGACTAATAAGAAAAGGGTCCAGTTTACCGTGTGCCCTAGAGGGTGTTCAGGTGATATATCTAATTATAAAAAGTCCCAATTTCATAAATAATATTTTCATTATTCATTTTAGAGTCCATGGTATTATTAACTATACTGTATATAATGCACACTAAATTATATATATATATATATATATATGTATAAAACTAGGTATAAATATTATGGTTAGCCATATTTAATCATCTTGCAGTCATAAATCATCTAAAATCCCTAGGATTTTTAAGAATGCTAAAGTAATTACTGCAAATGTCCATGCATTTATCTGAAGTCATTAAATGTTTACCTTTATCCATTTAATTTCTAAAAAACTAATGCAGATTCAAGATCTATGGTAAGTATTTGGCTATTTTTTATAGTAAAATACTCATGATGATGACTAACTCAGAAGATATGACACATTTCACCAAATCTAAGACACTTCATGGTTTCAGAGATAATAAAAGGAGAAAAAAATGTATCTTAGAATCAATAAAATGAGATCTGATATCTTCTTCATGTATGAGAAAGAAAATCATTTTTTTTCATGAAAAGGATCTGTATCCTGATACAAATACTTTGTATCAAAATACTTTGAAGTCAATTATTTTCTTTAAAAATAATACTGTTGTACTTAAAGTATCCCTTCAAGTGAACAACCAAGTAGTAGGGGTTTAAAAAAGGCAGTAATAGAATAATTGCCAACAAAATATATAATGGGATGCTGGTAAATTGGGCTTTTTACTATTTATCAATACATCCATCTATCTTCCGGAAGTGTAGACAAGAGTCATGTTGAAGAGATTCTCTTCATTTTGAGGAAAGCTCTACCTTAGGTGTACCCCGTGGGAACATTAGAAGTCAGTCTTTATGTTTAGATTTGTGCTGTAACATCATCTCTCTGGTGGAACAGAGGTGTCCTTCGTCTGACATGGAACTTTCTGGAGGACAGTTAGATTGGTATGCACAGGAAGGGATTGAAACTTCCTATTAGTTGTTTACAAACCTTTGAAGTTAAGACTACCAGTCCGCATGGACCATGCAACCGTGGCTGCCCATGTACCAGACCAGAGGCTCCCATGGCAATTTCTTCATTACTGATGGAGAAGTGAGAATATTCTTATTCTACATATTATTAATTCAGTCTTAACTCCCTGAAAATACAATCAGTGCTTCAGAGGGGAATTCAAATTGAAAACAAAAAGGGCATTTGAGTTGTTGAATGGAGTTCAAAAACACTATAGACCGGCAGGAGCAAGCTGGTCTCATGCATGCAGGTAAGTTTGGAAGCCTCTGTCTCCCCCCACCAACCATCCCATGGCCATGGTCATGTGTGGCAGTGATGGTGAAACTCCTGCAATAAAACAAAGAAATAGTCGGAGTCAAGATGGCGGAGAAGTAGGAGGCTGAGATGACATCAGGAAGCAGGAGGTCAGCTAGATAGCTTATCTAACCATTGGGAACACCTACAAATCCAACGGGAAATCGAAGAGAAGAAGAGCAACAATTCTAGAAACAGAAAATCGATCACTTTCTGAAAGGACCCACGGAGAAGTGAATCCAAAGCAACGGGAAGATAGACCGCAGCGGGAGGGGCCGGCTCCCGGCAAGCAGCGGAACAACAGAGCACAAAATCAGGACTTTTAAAAGTCTGCTCCACTGAGGGACATCGATCCAGAGGCTAAACCAGGGGGAAGCCCATGCGGCGTCAGCATAACCCCACGTCCCACGGGGTCACAGAAGGACCAGGGGTGTCTGAGTGTCACAGAGTTTGCAGGTATTAGAGTGGGGAAGCCGGGTACAGCGTCAAAGCTGAGGAGTGAGCTCTCAGCTCGCGGTTGCCTTGAACCGGTTGCAGGCTGGGTGAGCTCGGAGCGTGGCCAGAGGCCATGGAGACGGAAGCAACCGGGCACTTTTCTCCAAGTGCGACCAATTGAGCGCTTTCCTTCCAGCACGACCAGAGGCCAGGAGACGGCGGCAGTTGGGCGCTTTTCTCTGAGGGTGCACTGAGGAGCGGGACCCCAAGCTCTTGGCTCCTCTGGGCCGGAGATTGGGAGGCCGCCATCTTCATTCCCATATTCTGGAGCTCTACGGAAAGCGCTCAGGGAACAAAAGCTCCCGGAAGCAAACCCGAGTGGATTACTTACCCCAGCCCCTGGTAAGGGCGGTGCAATTCCGCCTGGGGCAAAGACACTTGAGAATCACTACAACAGGCCCCTCCCCCAGAAGATCAACAAGAAACCCAGCTAAGACCAACTTCACTCACCAAGGAGAACAGCGGAATTCCAGAGGAGGAGAAAGCAAATCTTATCTGGACAAAATGACAAGGCAGAAAAACTCACCACAGAAAAAAGAACCAGAGCCAGTACCGAAGGCTGGGGACCTAATCAATACAGACATTGCTAATATGACAGATCTAGAGTTCAGAATGACGATTCTCAAGGTTCTAGCCGGGCTCGAAAAAGGCATAGAAGATATTAGAGAAACACTCTCTGGAGAGATAAAAGCCCTTTCTGGAGAAATAAAAGAACTAAAATCTAACCAAGTTGAAATCAAAAAAGCTATTAACGAGGTGCAATAAAAAATGGAAGCTCTTACTGCTAGGATAAATGAGGCAGAAGAAAGAATAAGTGACATAGAAGACCAAATGACAGAGAATAAAGAAGCTGAGCAAAAGAGAGACAAACAAATACTGGACCACAAGGAGAGAATTCGAGAGATAAGTGACACCATAAAACGACACATTAGAATAATTGGGATTCCAGAAGAAGAAGAAAGAGAGAGGGGAGCAGAAGGTATATTGGAGAGAATTATTGTAGAGAATTTCCCTAATATGGCAAAGGAAACAAACATCAAAATCCAGGAGATGCTAAGAGCGCCCCTCAAAATCAATAAAAATAGGTCCACACCTCGTCACCAGATAGTAAAATTTACAAGTCTTAGCGACAAAGAGAAAATCCTGAAAGCAGCCCGGGAAAAGAAGTCTGTAACATACAATGGTAAAAATATTAGATTGGCAGCGGACCTATCCACAGAGACCTGGCAGGCCAGAAAGAACTGGCACGATATATTCAGAGCACTAAACGAGAAAAACATGCAGCCAAGAATACTATATCAAGCTAGGCTATCCTTGAAAATAGAAAGAGAGATAAAAAGCTTCCTGGACAAACAAAAACTGAAATAATTTGCAAACACCAAACCAGCTCTACAGGAAATATTGAAAGGGGTCTTCTAAGCAAAGAGAGACCCTAAAAGTAGTAGATCAGAAAGAAACAGAGACAATATACAGTAACAGTCACCTTACAGGCAATACAATGGCACTAAATTCATATCTCTCAATAGTTACCCTGAATGTTAATGGGCTAAATGCCCCAATCAAAAGACACAGGGTATCAGAATGGATTAAAAAAACAAAACCCATCAATATGCTGCCTACAAGAAACTGATTTTAGACCCAAAGACACCTCCAGATTTAAAGTGAGGGGGTGGAAAACAATGTACCATGCTAATGGACATCAGAAGAAAGCTGGGGTGGCAATCCTTATAGCAGATCAATTAGGTTTTAAGCCAAAGACTATAATAAGAGATGACGAAGGACACTATATCATACTCAAAGGGTCTGTCCAACAAGAAGACCTAACAATTTTAAATATCTATGTCCCTAACATGGGAGCAGCCAACTATATACACCAATTAATAACAAAATCAAAGAAAACATTGACAATAATACAATAATAGTAGGGGACTTTAATACTCCCCTCACTGAAATGGACAGATCATCTAAGCAAAAGATCAGCAAGGAAATGCCTTAAATGACACACTGGACCAGATGGACATCACAGATATATTCAGAACATTCCATCCCAAAGCAACAGAATATACATTCTTCTCTAGTGCACATGGAACATTTTCCAGAATAGATCACCTCCTGGGTCCTAAATCAGGTCTCAACTGGTATCAAAAGATTGGGATCATTCCCTGCATATTTTCAGACCACAATGCTCTGAAGCTAGAACTCAATCACAAGAGAAAATTTGGAAAGAACCCAAATACATGGAGACTAAACAGAATCCTTCTAAAAAATGAATGGGTCAACCAGGAAATTAAAGAAGAATTGAAAAAATTCATGGAAACAAATGATAATGAAAACACAACGGTTCAAAATCTGTGGGACACAACAGAGGCAGTTCTGAGAGGAAAATATATAGTGGTACAAGCCTTTCTCAAGAAACAAGAAAGGTCTCAAATACACGACCTAACCCTACACTTAAAGGAGCTGGAGAAAGAACAACAAAGAAAGCCTAAACCCAGCAGGAGAAGAGAAATCATAAAGATCAGAGCAGAAATCAATGAAATAGAAACTAAAAAAAACAATAGAACAAATCAACGAAACTAGGATCTGGTTCTTTGAAAGAATTAATAAGATTGACAAACCCCTGGCTAGACTTATCAAAAAGAAAAGAGAAAGGACCCAAATAAATAAAATCATGAATGAAAGAGGAGAGATCACAACCAACACCAAAGAAATACAAACAATTATAAGAACATACATACTATGAGCAACTCTATGCCAACAAATTTGACAATCTGGAAGAAATGGATACATTTCTAGAGACAAATAAACTACCACAACTGAACCAGGAAGAAATAGAAAGCCTGAACAGACCCATAACCAGTAAGGAGATTGAAACATTCATCAAAAATCTCCAAACAATCAAAAGTCCAGGGCCAGACGGCTTCCCAGGGGAATTCTACCAAACATTTAAAGAAGAATTAATTCCTATTCTCCTGAAATTGTTCCAAAAAATAGAAATGGAAGGAAAACTTCCAAACTCATTTTATGAGGCCAGCATCACCTTGATCCCAAAACCAGACAAGGATCCCATCAAAAAAGAGAATTATAGACCAATATCCCTGATGAACACAGATGTGAAAATTCTCACCAAAATACTGGCCAGTGGATCCAACAGTACATTAAAAGGATTATTCACCACGACCAAGTGGGATTTATTCCAGGGCTGCAAGGTTGGTTCAACATCCGCAAATCAATCAATGTGATACAATACATTAATAAAAGAAAGAACAAGAACCATATGATACTCTCAATAGATGCTGAAAAAGCATTTGACAAAGTGCAGCATCCATTCCTGATCAAAACTCTTCAAAGTGTAGGGATAGAGGGCACATACCTCAATATTATCAAAGCAATCTATGAAAAACCCACTGCAAATATAATTCTCAATGGAGAAAAACTGAAAGCTTTTCCGCTAAGGTCAGGAACATGGCAAGGATGTCCATTATCACCACTGCTGATCAACATAGTACTAGAAGTCCTAGCCTCAGCAATCAGACAACATAAAGAAATTAAAGGCATCCAAATTGGCAAAGAAGAAGTCAAACTATCATTCTTTGCAGATGATATGATACTATATGTGGAAAACCCAAAAGGCTCTACTCCAAAACTGCTAGAACTTGTACAGGAATTCAGTAAAGTGTCAGGATATAAAGTCAATGCAGAGAAATCAGTTGCATTTCTTTACACTAACAACAAGACAGAAGAAAGAGAAATTAAGGAGTCAGTCCCTTTTACAATTGCACCCAAAACCATAAGATACCTAGGAATAAACCTAACCAAAGAGGCAAAGAATCTATACTCAGAAAACTATAAAGTACTCATGAAAGAAATTGAGGAAGACACAAAGAAATGGACAAATGTTCCATGCTCATGGATTGGAAGAACAAATATTGTGAAAATGTCTATGCTACCTAAAGCAATCTATACATTTAATGCAATCCCTATCAAAATCCCATCCATTTTTTTCAAAGAAATAGAACAAACAATCCTAAAATTTATATGGAACCAGAAAAGACCTCAAATAGCCAAAGGAATATTGAAAAAGAAAGCCAAAGTTGATGGCACCACAATTCCAGACTTCAAGCTCTATTACAAAGCTGTCATCATCAAGACAGCATGGTACTGGCAGAAAAACAGACACATAGATCAATGGAACAGAATAGAGAGCCCAGAAATAGACCCTCAACTCTATGGTCAACAAAGCAGGAAGGAATGTCCAATGGAAAAAAGACAGCCTCTTCAACAAATGGTGCTGGGAAAATTGGACAGCCACATGCAGAAAAATGAAATTGGACTATTTCCTTACACCATACATGAAAATAGACTCAAAATGGATGAAGGACCTCAATGTGAGAAAGGAATCCATCAAAATCCTTGAGGAGAACACAGGCAGCAACCTCTTCGACCTCAACCACAGCAACTTCTTCCTAGAACATCGCCAAAGACAACAGAAGCAAGGGCAAAAAACTATTGGGATTTCATCAAGATCAAAAGCTTTTGCACAGCAAAGGAAACAGTTAACCAAACCAAAAGACAACTGACAGAATGGGAGAAGATATTTGCAAACGACATATCAGTAAAGGGCTAGTATCCAAAATCTATAAAGAGCTTAGCAAACTCAACACCCAAAGAACAAATAATCCAATCAAGAAATGGGCAGAGGACATGAACAGACATTTCTGCAAAGAAGACATCCAGATGGCCAACAGACACATGAAAAAATGCTCCACATCACTTGGCATCAGGAAATACAAATCAAAACCACAAAGAGATACCACCTCACACCAATCAGAATGGCTAAAATTAACAAGAAATGACAGATGCTGACGAGGATATGGAGAGAGGGGAACCCTCCTACACTGTTAGTGGGAATGCAAGCTGGTGCAACCACTCTGGAAAACGGTGTGGAGGTTCCTCAAAAAACTGAAAACAGAGCTACCCTATGATCCAGTGATTGCACTACTGGGTATATATCCTAAAGATACAAACGTGGTGCTCCGAAGGGGCACATGCACCCGAATGTTTATAGCATCAATGTCCACAATAACCAAATTATGGAAAGAACCTAGATGTCCATCAACAGATGAATGGATAAAGAAGATATGGTATATATACACAATGGAATACTATGCAGCCATCAAAAGAAATGAAATCTTGCCATTTGCGACAACGTGGATGGAACTGGAGGATATTATGCTTAGTGAAATAAGTCAATCGGAGAAAGACAACTATCATATGATCTCCCTGATAGGAAGAAGTGGAGATGCAATGTGGGGGGATTGGGGAGTAGGAAAAGAAAAAATGAAAGAAGGTGGGAGTGGGAGGGAGACAAACCATAAAAGACTCAATCTCAAAAAACAGACTGAGAGTTGCTGGGGGGAGGGGGGACGGGAGAGGGTGGTGGGGATATGGACATTGGGGAGGGTATGTGCTATGACGAGTGCTGTGAAATGTGTAAACCTGGCGATTCACAGACCTGTTCCTCTGGGGATAAAAATACATTATATGCTTATTTAAAAAAATTAATTTAATTTAAAAAGAACCAAAAAACAAAGAAATATTTTTTAACGGAGAACAGTAAGTAGAAAATCTGCTTTAGTTTCCATTTGACTTTGAAGAGAAGAGAGAGAGGATAAATTGGCAGAAATAATCTCGGCTGTGGCTTTAAACAAAAGAGAATATTAATACTGTCTCTGTCAGCACTTGTGCAGATTTGCCTGAACAAGAGGAGAAGAGGTCTTGGATTGACTCTTTTCTGGGGGGGTGGGGGGTGGAGAAACAGAAACAAACAAACAAACTATAATTTGAAAATTAAGCCAGTATATACAAGACAAATATTTGATACTATCACATCCTAAAGAGTCTGTCATAAACAATGTTGATGTGTGTAGAGCCTCTTGTCCAATGGCTACCAGAGAGATTCCTTGGTGACCCTAGGCCATCCAGAAATGTCTAAATGTTTCTTAGGAATTCTGTAATTGCAGTATTTTATAAAATAACTGTCACTTAGGGAAATGACTGCACTTTTATAGTTTGTTGTACATTCTTGGGCCACCCAGAACCAGAAAGAATTATGTTGACAAAGGTGGTCAAAGAAATACTTTTTGGGGGGAAAGAAAGGAGTATCTTCAACTCCAAACTGAGGGTCCACTACCCATGAATTTCTAGGATGCATTAAAGTTGTTTGAAAACACTGTTTTCATGTTAATATTAGCATCAGTAGATGCATATCTCCTGCACAGAGTTAAAAAATACATTTTATAAAAGCGAAATTTGGCTATTTTATCAGTAACAGCCCCCCATCAGAATCATGATCCTCCCACATGTCAGTAGATCCCTCGTTGCTATCTTGACATCCTAGCTGATGCCCTCAGAGAACCTGAGACAGGAGAAGAAGGGGACATGAGCAGCCTGGGACAGACATCAAGGACAGGGCAAAGATGATTACCTTGTATTCTGATAACTGCTTCTACATGATTTTCATTCTTTAAAAATAGATATCAACCGTCTTTGTTGCACTCTACATCCCAGAATCACCTAAGAGCACAGGCCATTCAGTAAGATATTGCCTTATGAGGACTTGATATATTGGCCCATGTTGAATTAGATATCCTTTGAAAGCACTTGGATTTTATTTCATCATGGTGTAAGTCAAATTTGTTATAAGGATTTATTCCTGTGATTAAAAATCTGCCCATTGTGTTACCAAAAAGATTGATCAAGAAGACAGTGACAAAGTTTATGATGTCTTAGCCAGAAAGATGATAGTAGCTGATGAAGTTGGAGCATTATGATTTTCTTCCAAGACACCATATCATCACAGTCTGACTGGCAACCTCTTCTACCTCCCACCAATAAAATGTAAAATAGGGCCCCTGGGTGTCTCAGTCAGTTAAGCGTCTGCCTTTGGCTCGAGGTGAGATCCCAGGGCCCTGAGATCAAGCCCCACAGTAGGCTCCCTGCTCAGCAGGAAGCCAGCTTCTCCCTCTCTCTGCCCTTCCCCCGACTCACACACGCACTCCGTCTCTCTCTTTTTTTGTTTTTGTTTTCAAGATTTTATTTATTTATTTGGCAGACAGTGATCACAAGTAGGCAGAGAGGCAGACAGAGAGAGAGAGTGAGAAGCAGGCTCCCCGCTGAGCAGAGAGCCCAACACGGGGCTCGATCCCAGGACCCTGAGATGACTACCTGAGCTGAAGGTGGAGGCCCAACCCACTAAGCCACCCAGGCGCCCCCTTTCTGTCTCTCTTAAATAAATAAAATATTTTAAAAAATAAAGTAAAATGTAAAATAATGTAAAATGTCAAGGACAAATGTTGATTCTGTATCAGAATGATATTTCTGGAACAAAATGGAATGGAATCCACAAAATCAAAGAAAGGAACCAAAAAGTGTTCACTAAATAAATTATTTGTAGTTTTCCTTTACATTAAGCCTTTATTCTTCATTTACATCCTTGACAACTGAGTGCCTCACCCCAGTGATACAATGAAAAGTGGATATTGTCTTCCCTCAGAGGGATTCATTGCACCAAGATCCCTACAAGATTTTTCTGGACATTCCTGGGTTTTGAGATATGAGAAATGGCTCAGTTGAAACCCATCAGGAGAAGAGCAGTGGGCAGGGGTTGCCAGTCTTAGAGTAAAATGTACCTTCATGACTTGATGGCAGCAGAATAAATGTTTCATACAAAATGGTAAGATTTGCACCATTTTTAAATTTGCACCTATTTTTAAAATGTCCAGTGAAAATAAGGTGTATGAATCTGTTGGCAGGCACAGACCACACTCTTGCCCATAGAGTCCCTCGATCTGAACCACTCTGCCAAAGCTGAGTGGTGTCATCCCCTCCTGGCTCAAAAGAAGAATGTGAAAACCTGATGCAATCACACCATGTTCAGAAAGTGGTCACAGCATGTCCAGAAAGTGGCCATAGCATGTCCAGAAAGGATGTCTGGCTGGTAGCCTTTCAGTTGTCACCAACTGTGCCATCCTTAAAGGTTCTGGTTGTGAGGAAATGGGAATTGGATTTAACCAATTCTGATGTTGTTATAAGAATAGGGAATGTCACAAAAGAATGTTGCAAAGCAGCATCACCAAAGGTATGATGAAAACACCATTTCAATTGAGATGTCTATTCAAAGGTAATGCAACGAGTTCTAAGATGAAGCAAATTAATCACCAACATGGCCCAGTTCAAGAGGGATGTGGAAGGAGGCATCCCTGTCCAAGAGTCTCCTGCTATCCTGTAGTGGTCATTGGCCAGGGTGAGTGTGGATCCACAACCACTCCTCTAAAATACCCTTAGTCCAAATGGTAGGAATAAGGAAGCTGGCATTAGATCAGTCCACATGCTAGAGACACTTCTGGGGATAGTAGAATCAGAAGAGAAGGCAGTTGACTACATATTTGTGGTTTAAGAGCCGAGATTATATGGGTATTTTTACTTCTGATGGCCAATAAGGATACATCTTCAATGAATCATAGGTATTTTTTTTAATTATAATCCTTTACATTATAAGAAGATCTTTTGGAATATTGAGCTTTTCAGTAATTCACAATGGTTTTTTTCCTAGTCTTTAAATAAAATATTTAAAGACCTTTTGAAATATTGAGATTAAAGGCATTAGAATTTTTTTTAAAGCCCTTCTTAAAACATATGTGTGGTTTGTCAATACATACCTGTCAGAGCAACTTGAACCAATGTTATGGGTATTATCGGCACACGCTAGGGTTGTCCCTAGGATCTGATCCCGGGCCCCCTTGAAACAGACACTGGGAAATATCTGCCATCTTTACACATTGTTTCTCAAGCATAGAGCCAACAAGAGGAAAAGCTGAGAATTGGAAAGTGTGTCTTTAGCACCCTTCCACCTCTTCCATCAGTGCCCCATTCTCCCCCCTATGTGTGTGTGGCCTTACTCTCCACCTCCTCCCCAGGTGACACACCAAGACTTTTCCTTCTGAGCCACTACACAATGTTCCATGCTGCAATTACTCTATCTCCCTCTCCATGTGGGAGAAGGTGATCTTGTTCATTGGTCTATCCTCCCTGTATATCTGGAGCACGTCCACGGTGCATTTATCCTTGGTACCTGCTGCAGAGAGGCCCAGTAGATGCCCAGCAAGGTTTTATTAAGGCCTGGAGGCCGCCATGACACTGCTTTCTCTTACACCAGCACCAAATATTAAACATGGGCTCCTTGGCCACTTGCAATGCCCTACCTTAAATTGCCCCCTTCAGTTTACACACTTGCTCTACAAGTCATGCCTGCCATGCCTGGTCCTGCTCCTTCTCCATCTCTCTCTCTCGCTCTCTCCCCCTTCCCCCATGTCACTCAGATCAACATATTGACTATTTTCCTCCATCAGCATCCCTAAGCCAATATACAATATATATAACTCTAAATTCACCTTCCCTTTGAGACTTTTGGACATGAAAAAGAGCAAATGTACCACTCTGCTGTGATGCAAAGTCATAAATAGATCCATGCAAAGGACCTTTGGGAAATAAACTGAAGATTCGCTGAATTGATGCGTGAGTAAAGTGAGCTAGAATCCAGCAAGTAAAGAAAGAAACCATAACTATTAGGCATTTCAACTGCAGTTAGATGGGAACTTGATTTCTGCAAAGTAGAAAGAAAACAAGAAACAGAGCAAGATACGGTTGGAGAGAGAAAACCTTACAGAGATGAAATCTTGGACAATGGCTCGTTTCCACCCAGAATTTACTGGCTAGTGCTCTTGAGAAAGCCTAAGCCATATTAGAAGCAGAACAAGCACTGGGAAGAGTTTCCACTGTGCTTTTTCTGTACCTGACATATCAAAAGTCCAGTTTTCAAATGGCTGCTTCTGGTCATAGTTCTCACTGCTATGAGCCCCTTCCAAGCTTCTAACTGCCACATCTCCAGACTCTTCACATTCATTTTAATATTTCATTGCTCTCTTGAAAGAGGGAGGAGCAGTATCTGTGCATGTTCCTTTTAATCAATTTGTTAGGGCAATTATTATTATTATTATTTTTTACTCCAGAGGCTGCTAAAGAGACTGTTACTCCCTCGAAAGGGAGGGTTTCAGAAGCGTGTGTTATGCAACTGTCATTCCCCTTGTGCCATGTGCGGGGTATTCCCGAGGGATTCTCCTGTGTTTGCACAAAGCCTTGAGTTTAATTTCTAAGACCTGTTTTAGGATGAGGCAGTCATCATCCTCTGGTGGACACATTGTCAGGTGTGCCCACTAGTGATTGAATAGTATCTTAGGAAAGAGTATAGGACCACAGGTTTCCCTCAAGAGAAAGTCCTAGGTAAGACCAGTTTCCATGAACATGGCCTTGGGGCTTCCCACCATTCCCGACTAAAACCCCTACAGAGCACTGACTCTCTGTCCCTGTCTTATGAACAGCCAATGAGCTATTCGTCATGTACATCTAATGTTTTCTTGAAGCTTGTGCTTCCAGATTTGGAAACACTTGTTTCAAGTAATGCCAATTAATTTCACACTGTTACATTCTAGCAATTTCATAAATCCAATGCGGTAATAATATGCAAAGTAGAATCCACTGATTAACTGAAAAAATATCAGATGGTGTTATACTAAACCGAACAACCTAGCAAATATTTCTCCCTCTCTCCCTTCCTTCCTTCTTCCCTTCCTTCCTTCCTTTTGCTTTATTTCATTCGTACTCCATTGATAAAAATAATTAATTTATTCATAAATATTAAGCATCTATCATGTGATGGGCACTATCTGGGTACTAGAAATAAAACTGAAAGCGAAACGGATTAGGAAACAAGGAAGTAGACTGTGTCCATATCTGAGGAACAGAATTCCAGGCAGACGGAACAACAAAGGCTCCAAGGAGGTGAGTGTGAGCCTGACAGGGTATAAGGAGGTGAAGAGGCCCATGGCCAGTGGGGTAGAGAGGATGGGGTCTGAGAGGCCACTAAGGGCTTGCCTCTCACTCCAAGTGAAATAGGAAGCTGTTGACAGTCTTGGAACAGCAAAGTAACATGACATGACTTGGGTTAACAGGGTACCATGGTCGCTATGTTAGACAGGACTGTTCCCATGTTTTAACTGTCCTCATTGTCTAAACTTGAATATACCACCTGTGTCGAAACACATAGTCATATCCTGTGGACAATATCTGAAATGATACAAAGTCTAGTCTCACTGAAGAAAGTGGTGACTAAAAACAAAACCATGAATTCTCTATAAAAACAAAATGGCCACTTTCTGGGGTACAAAGTACAGCAAAGTTTTTGATTAGCCTTGAGGAATGCAATGTGCTGATTGTTCTCTGATTAACTGACAGGTTAATCTGATGGGAAAATAAGGGAGAAGGAAAACTATCAAATTTCCCTGCCCTATTAGGCAAAGCATATCAAAAATAGGTCACTTTGGGGACAATATCTTCATACTTCCAGTCATGGTCAGAAATACCTCAAGCTGCAGATGGTGCTGAGCTGGGGCACTGAGATGGTAGGTATGGGGGCAGGAAGGGAATTCCAGGCAGGAAAGACCCTGGAGGGAGCTGAGGGGAGAGTAGGAGACACAGCAAATAGCAAAGATGCTTGATGACCAATGTACCGCAGAGTCAGTGCCTTTAACTGAGCTAACTAAAAGGGATTCCGGACCTCATCAGCATGAGAGGAGATACACTTCCAGTGAAGTATCCAGACTCAAGATCCTCAGCCAGCCTCGTGGGCACAGGAATAGGGTAGACACTACTCCCTGGTGTTCTTATAGGCCCTGCCTTTTACAAATCAGTGGACATCCTGGCCTGTGCCATTTTAGCTGCACTGACCCATATCCCTTATCTGTTATTACCCCTGTCTCCTGAGCTTACTCACAGAATAAACTTGTTCTCGGCAAAAGGTTTTAGACTGTTGGCCAAATCACCCGCAAACATAGGTTGATCTTTCCCAGAACTCCTATTATTTTAATAATTTAAGTCTCATCAGAGAGCACTGTCGGACCCTGAAAGCATTTGAAATGTTTTGTTTTGTTTTGTTTTGTTTTCCCAAGTGATTAAGTTGCTTCTCTGCTCCCCACAGTCCCCCAGCAGGGCAGGCTGCTGAATCCTGGGATTTAGACCCTGGAATAACATTCCTTAGCTTAGCAGCAGCTAGGGCATCCACAGAGGAACATGGCCAATCTGTCCCCTTCACCTTTTAGAAGCAAGAGGTGTGAGCACATGAACTTGGGCTGTTGATTAGATGGACATGACTATGAATATCTCAATGACAAGCTATAAAGGCATTCACACGTGGTTCTGGAATAAGCTAACACTTTTTTCTGTCTGTTTAAGAGATCTGGGCACTGGAGCAGGAGGGACATGCATTAAAATAGGTGTGAATGAGCAGCAAAAGTATCAAATGTGTATTCACGGCCCCCAACTTCCAGTCCTCGTGGGGCTAGGGAGAGAGGCTGCCTCTGATGACACAACAAACAGTCTGCAATCTGTTAGCTTTGGGGCCCCAGTACACACAACCAGGACCAGAATACCAAGATTATCTTTTGTCATTTTTCTTACTTTAAGGTTTTTAGCTAGAAATGGGCCATTCATTCATACCTTCAACAATCACTTCCGAAACATCCATATAGAGAGAAATGCTGAGAAGTCCCAGTCATGAGAGGCACAGGAATCCTGAGGGCCCAGAAAGGGAAGAGGCCGGTGTGGGGAAAGTGCCCTTCCCCTGACCGACATCCTTTACTTTCCAGTAACGGAGCTGGGGGACATGAACACTGGGCTTGGCTGAGAATGAAGACAGCACAATAAAAATGACATGAGGGGATATTTTGACATCTGCCCACATCCCTTCCCTTATCATGTGGATTTTCTGCTCTGAATAATGTTCTGTTTATTTCCAAAAGTTAAAGAGATTGTATTACATTCTGGCTAAATGTATCTTCATGATCTGAAAGATCGACGTGATTAAGTCACAGACCTCAGGGCATAATGTTTGCTATTGTTTCTCAGATCCTTCAACAAGGCAAATGCTATGCAAGTATATCTTCATGTATGTTATTTAAACATAAAAAGGCAGGAGAATGTTGTAGCTAACAGCACAGGCTCTGTGGACAAATGCCAGCTCTGTCACTTCATAGCTGTATGACCTCATCTCACTGTGCCCCACTTTCTCATTTTTAAATTGGGGATTACAATAAAACATCTACCTTGAAGGAAGTCATCAGAGGTTAAATCAAGGAACATACGTAAAGCAGTTAAGAGCAGAAGACAAATGAAAAATTCCAGAAAAGGGTAAGGATTGTGTACGATTGGATTTTATCATTAACAATCATCCTGTCATCAATAATCCTCACAAAAAGTATGGAGTATTATCAGCTTTTACAAATGAAGAAATGGAAGCCAGGGCTGTTACATAACATAGAGCATGAATTCATCTCCAGACAGTCTGACTTCATAGCTCGGGTTTATATAATTACACCAGTGTGCTTACCCCTCAGAGTGTCCTTCAATAATAAGTTGTATTCGTAACTATTAAGATCAACTCAGCAGGCATTTATCTAATATCTGCAGTGTAGACATTTTGTACAGTTGCAAGATTATGGTCCCAAAAACTTACCTTGTTGGTGTTGGGATAGAAGGATAGAGTTGGAGAAAGATCATGAGCCCTGATATGTTAAAAACAAAATGAGAGGTGTATCCCAATGATATCACATTCACAATAGACCCTGAACTGAATTTGTTGAATTTAAAAGGTTGATGAAGAAATGGTTCTAATCAAATCAAATGTGACAAGTAGGATATAGGGACATAGGCAGAGAATAATTTCAGCATTTCACTTGGGTGTGCTTTGGGGAGGGTTGGGAAATGAATCAGGTACCAGCAGAGAAGGTAACATTTATACTGGCCCACAAAGACTGCTACGATCTGGAAGGATGCGTAGACTGAGGTCAAGGGCATAACAAACAGAGAAAACAGTGTGAGCAAACACCATGAGGCTGAAAAGTAACTATACTTTCAGAAAAGTTGTGTTCAGATGCTCAGAAAAGTTCAGGGTGCATGTACAGAGGAGTGAAATATAATAGGAAATGAGGAGTGAAACTAACAAGGGTTAGTTTGGCAGGATATCGAGGCAGTTGATTCTTACGGCTGTTAGGGCCAAGAAGAGAGTGATCGGCTCCTGGTGGACCCGGCAAGGGAGCTCTGCCGCCTCAGTGAGACATGGGAGGGAAGCCGGGAGGTCGGAGACAGGGAGCAAGGAGCCATTGAGAGGAGAAGCAAAGAAGCCAGCTCTAGATAGAGCTACTCCAGAGGGAAATTAATCAGTAAAGAAGATATTATCGGAGTATCAGTACAATTTAGTGATTGGAAAGGGAATGAGGGGCACAGAGGATACAAAATGGCTAAGGTTTAGAGTTAAGTGGGAGAAGACAAACCCATGTCACTGAGAAAAGAGGCATCAAGAGGCAAAAATCTCTCCCTGGTTGGGAGTAGGGGGAGAAGCAGGGCTGGGAAATATCCTGAGTGCATCATGAGCCCACTGGGTTGATGTCCTGCGGGGGCACCTGGGTGCCAATGCCTGACAAGCAGCTGGAAAGGTGGGGGGACATCCAGATTCCAGCAGAGTTTTGGGGAGTTCCGTGTCAGAGGTGACCATCCACACTATGGGAGAAGATAAACTGAGAATAGACTCTTATATATTGAGGAGCCAAAGAAGAAAAACCAGTAGAAGAAACTATCATGGAGACAAGAGTGGAGAAAAGCATCCCAGGGACCAGTGGAAGACTGCTGAGAACAGAGCTGGAAAGTGGCCTGGGGAAGGGTGCGGGAGAGGTGGGTGGACCGATGGATGGCTAGAAAAAGGACTGAAGAGGTGCACGCATAAACAAACATGTCAGGTATGTCAAGAAGGTTGAATTAAAAAAAAAAATTTTTTAATTAAAAAAAAATTTTTTTTAATCCTCCCATTGTATTAACTTAAGACTAAAACTGTCAAAAAGAGCTCCAGAAGCCTGCTTTAATTGCAAACAAATGCTTTTGGGGACATGTAAATAATTTTGAATGTCATCCTGTAACTCAAACGAATAACAATACAACGTGTTTAAAATTATAGATCAGATGAGCCAGTCAGATCACTCTTTTTCTTTTTACGTCTCTTTCCTCATCAACACAGATGAATTTTGCGCTAAGTGTCTATTCACACATTAACTTAATAACAACACGTGTTTTCACCAATCTCCTGGCACCCACCATTAAAACACCAAAAGAATAATCCTTCAATTTGTTTAGCCCACTGAATTTTGAAGAGACCGAAAGAGTAAAAAAAAGTTGGCAGTTTGTCTGAAATAAGAGTGTGCTTTTAGAAAAGAAGAGGTTCCCCAGAGAACATTTTAATACTACCGAGCGTTTAGTAAGAAAAACATTCAGAAATAAGCAACATCCGTGGAATCGTGAAGCCTGCAAATCTGTCAGGAAGTTTCAAAGGAGAGGCAGGCCCACTCCGACGGACAGTGCATTGCTGGAGAGGAAGATTGCCTTCCTAATCAACTTCACCATTTAAAAATGTAGACACATCATTATGAATTGCTTCTGATAGCCGAGCGTTCACAGCAGAGGGTTTGTTCTTAACTATTTTTCTAGTGCCAAGTCGTGCTCAATCGCAGCATTTTAAATTATGTGCTCGTTGATGAAATTGGATGCACTGCTTTTTAGGTTTTCATCCAGCTAAGATCATGTCTGGGGAGAAGCCAACTGTAGATGCAGTTTTCTGCCTCTGAGCTGGAAACTCCAAGTTCACTAAAGTTCAGGAAGTTCAGAAAGACAGACGACAGGGGAAGGAGAGCCCTGCCTGTTTGGTGGCTCAGGACGTTCCCAGGATGCCCTCGCGCCCTCACCAGGTCAAGTTCAGGTCCACACGCAGCATGGTAATGATGCATGATTTTCTCCTTTGCTCAGCTGCCCTCCATTTCCTTTCTCATGGAAGACGCTCAACAGATATGTGCGAATTTGGTTTTGTCTTCTGAAGATAGGCCATGTTTTGTTTCCAGAAATCCTATTTAAAATAGCACTCTGACTTGCAAAAAAAAAAAAAAAAAAAAATTCTCTTCCCCACATTTTTATCTCTCACTGCAATGTAGACATGACTCCAGGGGACTCACTGACTCCAGTTGGCCTCCAGGCGCCCAAAGAAAGAGCATTTTAATACTGCCAGTGGCCTCCAAGCAGCATCAGGGGATGTGGGCTTCAGTCCAGACTTGCTGGCTCCATGAGGGTACACCCTCTCTTCATCCTGCATTCACCGCTGGAATGCAAACCTGCAGAGTCTGAATTCAGACTTGAAAACGGAAAGGAACTTGGAAAGCAAAACATAGTATAGAGAAGCTGAGAAACTGCGACGAAAAATCTCAAATAGGAGCTTTGAATCCAAAAGGCAAAAAGCTAACTTAAAAAATTAAGTGTTCTCTAAGGTGAGAGAATGTTTTCTGGTGCAGAAGACCTGTGCCCAAGTTGGCTGGATGGGAGGAGAGAGAATTACTCTCCCAGCACTGTGCCCTACAGTTCAGTTCCAGGCACTGATGGCCTCTCTCATCTGGTGGGTGGCAGATTGGTTTCTGTAAAGGGAAGGATCTCAGGCCTTGTGGGCCATGTGACAGCAACTCTTCCACCCTGCCCCTGTAAGTGGGAAAACAGCAGCAGAAACCATGTAAACAAATAAACCTGACTGTATTCCAGAAAGTTTTCTTTGCAGAATCACGCCAACCCCATCTTGTATGTCTACCAATAAACCATTTGGTCAAGCCTTTCGTCTGGTAATCATTAATAGCGTCATCATCAAGAACACCTTGAACTGAATTCTGGAAAATCTTTGACTCGTTCAGCTTCATAAGGCCACAACATCGGCCTAAGTCCTTATCAGAAGACCAAAAATGTTTGTGATTTTTAAAATTTCCCACTGAAATTCCAGCCTTGGTCAGAGATCTCTCTAGAGAATATTTTTTTTTCCCACTAAGAAGGAACTGCAATCCTAATTAGCCAGGATCAAAGATTCGAACACAACCGTGAAAGTGTCTCTGTTTTCAGACAATCTTCTAGCTCTGTCATTGCTACATCTAGCTGCTTGTTTTAGAACTCAACCAAATTTCCTCATGCACCGATCTCCAAAATATGTATTCCTGGTTTTCCTAGGATATTACAAAGGTCTGAGTTCATTTACCAGGCGCTTCCTGGTTAGGGCAAACTTTTCTTACAGTAATTTAAAGACAAAGGAACAAATGAGTTCCAAATAGTCCCACTTGGGCTTCCAGTAAGACCGGTGATTCTTGCTATTTTATAATTTAGGATTTATTTTTTTCCTACTATGCAGCTGTTTTGGATTTTTCCAGTTGATATATTTCTGCGCCCTTTAAATCTTACATTAAGAACAACTTCAATATTTCTTGCTAGAAAATGAGAATTCAAAATCAAGAACAATTTTGAAATTAAGAGTCTGACGTTCTTCAACAGCTACCTGATGGTGATCTGTTTGGCTAAATGCAGTTATTCTTAGGAGCTTATATACACAAAACAAAAAGTTTCAGACTATGAAATGAGGTTCCCAGCATTTTAGAAATCACCTGGATTACTGACTCCCACTGCTTGTTTTTATGAGAAATTAAACTTATCAAGAAAAGCACAAACTTGCCTTGCCTTATTTAATCTGTATTTGAGAAGTTCCAGTTTACTTCCGTTTTAATGAATCTACTTGAATTGGCTTCTGGTTTGTATCAGATGTTGCTTTGGAATGTTTTGCAAGGAAGTTATATTTTTTGAAGAAAAACAGTCTTTGTTAAATACTGTAATATCACTAAATCAGGCAGTTTATCTCCAACAAGTAACAGACTCATACAATTTAAAACATCCTAAGTAAAGGCCTTTCTGTAAAACTTTGAAAAACACAGGTGTTTGTAAGAATGTATCAGTGTTAAAATTTTATGGTATACCTTGTAATTTGATCTTTCTTATAGTTTAAACTATAGTCTTTTTAAGGATTTGAGATATGAGAATAAGTTCTCAGAAGGTTGTTATTAAATAATTTGAGGAGATAATCCTAATGTATGTTTAATCCATCTCACATCCCTGCTTACAACACATGTGTCTAGAGTTCCCATGAGGAACCTTCCATGACAGAGGGACCAACAAAATTCCTCTGTTTTGTTGACTGATTCCTTCCTATATGAACTTCTTTCTTCTCAGGGATATTTTTCTTTTGACCATGGTGACAGAACAAAATTATATGCATGACAGAAAGTGGTGGCACAGAAGGATCCCAATAATAGAGCCACTGGGAGGTGGGCAAAGGCACTGCAGTTGGACAGTGTTTTAAGCCCGCTCCGCAGACTATTCTTACTTAGAACCGAATTTAACTACTACCGCCTTTGCACCTGTTTGTTCATCTATGAAATAAAGATAAGAATATCCACCTTGAGTCAGAACCACATTCATTTAAAAAGTAATTACCATTTTCTCCCAGATGCCCTGGCTCTACCGCTTCGCTGTGCCATCTTTAGCAGGTTACTTCACTTCTCTGTGCTTTTTTTCCCCCTCATCTGTAAAATGAGGCTGTTACTATAGCTCTCTCTCATCGAGAGAGAGGATTAAGAGACCTATATGCAGTTTCGGAACAATACATAGGACAGGTAAGTGCACAATAAATATTACATACTGTTCCAATAGTCATTTTTAAAGCAGTATTAATGGTGGCCAGTAAACAATTATGTATTGGGCTTACAGGCCAGCAGGGGAGAGAGCCCCCAAATACCAACAATGTTGTCTGACAGGAGCTATCACAGAGAAGAAAAGGGAAGGCGAGGGAAATATGGAGGGCCCCGTGTAAACCTGAAACGCTTCCCGCACTGAAGCCCTGGGCTGAGCAGGAAGGAGGTGGCTGAGCACGGGTGGGACTCGGGACCACAGGCGGGAAGAAAGACAACAGGGAGCCTTTGAAATGCTAAGTTCAAGGACAAGGAGAGGGGAAAAGTGAAACCAGAAGGTTAGATAGAAGAAAGCCCACAGATCGCCCTGCAAACCTTGCTGGGATTTGCGATGATTTTATCCTGACAAGACTGAAAAGAGATTTAAGTGGGAAACAGAAGAGTTTCCTTTGCAAGGCGTGGGCCTTTGAAAGACTCCATTGAAGAGGCAGGACTGGAGGCTGGCAGCGAGAAACCGGGTCCAGAGGGGCGGGACTTGGCCCGGGTCTTGGTAACGAAGAGGGGCGTGGGGAAGAGGAGGTGTCTTTGTGAACTGTGGAGGGGCTGACTTCACATACCAGCTAAGTGTATTGGTGTTGTGGACATACTCATTTATTCGATCCTCTAAGTTAGGTTGTAATAAAATTGGGCCAGCAGTGGAGGAGTGTCCATAAAGTAGCAAAATATTTACTTGACATATGAAGAGCCTGTGAAAGATGCTGCGTGTCCTTGATGCCTTTGCTGAAATTAACTAACAAGAAGATGCTCACAGGCCCTGAGGGGGATCCTGGGGCAGAGGCTCCATTTGCAGGACCTGAGGGGCAGAAGGTCCAGGACTGCCAGCACTGCCAAGAGAAGGAAGCCTAGGAGTCCCCCAGATCTCGTGGTGTCAAGCTGACTTCCCCACTCAGACTTGCTTCGCCTGTCCCATGTCTTGTCTTTTCCCATATTATGTTTGTCGTGGTTGTTTTATTCCATTTATCAGTGATGCATCATTGACATACAGTGTTAAATTAGGTGTACAGCATAGGGATTCAACAATTCTATCCATTATTCAGTGCTCACCACGGTTAAGTGCAGTTACCATCTGTCACCTTATGAAGTTATTTTTACCGTATCATTGACTATATTCCCTGTGCTGCTTTTTCCATCTCTGTGACTTACTTATTTTGTAACTGGAGGTTTGTACTTTCCTACAGTATTCTGATGACAAGCACATCACTTAGGGTGTTTTAGGTCACACAGACCAGAACACCTACTTCTAATGGCTTTTAAAAAGGAGAAATTGTTATTTCATGTAACAAAAAGTCTGTAGGGCAGTTGTTTTTGTTTAGTGGAGTGTCTCTACAGCCTTCCCAGCAACATGGGTTCATACTTTTTTACCTTCAGCTTTCCTCCTCAAGCTGATCCCCTCGTGTTTGCAAGACAGCTTTGCCAGCTCCAAATATCCTGTGCTTGCATAGCAACATCTGAGGGGAGAGAGATAGAATGACCAGTTTTTTGGGCACTTGTTTAGAGTGGAAAAACCTTCCCCCAACACTGTGCTGCCGTTCCCCTTACTTCTCATGGACCAGAACATCATCTCATGCCGATGTCCCAAATTAGTTTGGCAGGTGAATAAGTCTTCGGAAGCCGGGGCAGAGTTGGGTCCAGGCTCTGCCACAGTGCTTGGCAGCCAACACCTGAAGGGAATCCAAGCGCTGGAATTAAGAAGGGGATAGACCAAGAGCAGGGAGTGCCACAGCAGGCCTGATGATAAGGTGGCTTCTGGCTGAGGTTAGACCACAAGTCCTGTTTGATCCAGACTTGAGAGTTGTAAAGAAGATTTCTTTTGTGGTCTAACAGCACAACTTGAATTGTTGTACTTAAGCTTTCTAGATCAAAAAAAAATGCCTTCTCTTTTCCTTGGTGGTGCTTAATCCTGGGGAGTTAATAACCACAGTTGGATCCATTGAGACCTCTGGGTCCTCTGCCCCCAAGGAAAAAGCACTCATGAATTCAGACATACAGAATTTTACTTATGATTTCAGGGGGTCGTGAACTTCCTGAAGCTCACTCACAGCCCAGCTGGAGGCTTTCTGGTTAGGACCCTTCAGGGCCCACTAAGCCCTTTGCAGTCAGTGAAATGGAAACAAAGCTGCTGGCTGAGACCCAGTCATTCCTGATACCCACATCCCTACAAGAGGCTTATCCATTGAAGCAACTATTCAAGGTAGACCCCTAAATTGCACAAGATAATAACTTTTTCACCTTTTTAGTGGGTACTTAAAGCATTTTCATACTCCCTCTATCAACGTTATGAATGCCTTTCCCAGGAATGTGTTAAATGAAATGACCTCTATCTATCTCCTGACAAAATGCCAATAGAAACAACTTAGATGTAACAAACAGGCAAAAATTCCTCAAGCCCCTTTACTCAAGGTTCTCTAACTTCTACAGATGAATCAACTTGTGTTTACAGAAAGCTATATTGATAGGTCACACTCACCAGGCTCACAGTGTACTTCAACATGTTAGTTTTGGGTTTATACCCTTGGCTTTTAATGAGCCTCATCTGGCTGGTTGACCATCTGATGACTTAAATTCATTATCTGTCACCCTGAGGTGCTGGAAGCTCAGGGAACCAGTACAGGAAAATACAGGTTTCCCTGATAGTCCTACTGCAGTAAAGTCATTTGTCTCTGACCCAGCCATCTTGTGTCTTCTGTCAGTATCCATACACTGACTGGCTGAGTTGTTAGCTTCTGAGCAGGGAAAAATCTCAAAGTTTTCACAGTTTTTGACTAGTACTCTTCATTTGGGGAGCCACATATGGTCAGAGAATTTGTTGCCTGTGAAAAACTATCCTTTCAATCAACTGGTAAATGCTGGTATGAAAAGTCCATTTTCTTCTGGTAAGTGCTAAATGAATTAATAGCCCAAAATGTGGCTAACATGGACTATTATGATGTCTAACCACTATAAATAATTATTTCTATTAAAAGATGTAACCCAAATGCTATAGGCTCTGTCTTTTCAGAACAGGAGTTCAGTGCAGCTAGGGTCTTCAGGGAATCTACAAAATAGGGCTTGGGGGAGTCCTCCTATGGCAGCAGCTTTGGAGCACTCCTCAGGTAGTTGGTTCACTGAGAATTCTCACAAACAAGGCTTAATGTCTTCTCAGGTAGTTGGTTTACTGAGAATTCTCACAAACAAGGCTTACATGACTCCTTGAAAGAAAGACCTAGGTCCTGGTGAAGTGCCAGGCATAGATCCAAGATGTGGGAATGATGAGGGCAGAAACTCAGAAGGCAAAGAATATAAAATATGGACTCCAACAGTGGGGCACCAGCAAACGTTCCAGCTGTTCAGACTTCTATAGAAGCAGAGGCTGAGACAAGGTTGTGAGTGTGTCTGATTTATTAAGAAAATTCTGTTCAGAAAAATTCTGTGAGGGAAGGAGGGAAGCAGGATGAGGTCGAGGGAAAGGTTTGGTCTTGGTTTAAGTTTATCCTTGGTCTGATCTTTGGCAAAGGAATGGGTGGATTGCCTCCAATGAGGCAAGTGTGCTGGCTTTGGTCAGGAGGACATGTAGGACACATACTTGCCCCCATTCAGGTAATATGTCTCCCATTGGCTGAGGGACAGTTCTCTAGAGAACCATAGCAGTGAGCTGTTGGGAACAACCAACATACCCCCAGCAGCTGGGGGGATATCTATCTATCTATCTAATATATATATATATATATATATATATATATATATATAAAATAGATAGATATATATCTATCTATTATATATATATAATAGATAGATAGGCTGAGCTTCTTGGCCACCGGTCTATCTTTAAAATTTTATACATAATGTAGCTGCCACCATGTCTCTGGAGAGACCATGTCCTCCTAGTCACCAAGTTTTTGTTTTTTTTTAACAAGTTCTCAAGTGAAACTTCATTCAATTTATACACACTGGGGGTTTAGGGAGTCTAAGAGAAGTATCATTTTGCATGTCACAGGTCAGAAGTGCCATGTGAAGAGGAGTTAAGAGTCAGCACCAAACCACATGAGCACAAACTTGCTGCTTTCGTTCCAGACATCTTTAGACCAGGAAATTGCAATGAGTCCCATGGGGATTGAGTTCTTTTTGAGAAGTAATCATTCCCACTGCGCCACAAGAAGTTCCTAGTAATGGAATCTACTACTACTAAGTATGTACTAATTGCTCACTTGACATTCTGCAGAACAAGAAACTCATAGAAGATTTCAGCTTTTTCTAGAGTAGAGTAACAATGGTCAGCACTATCCCCCACCTGCCACCCAACCTGGACCATTCGAAATTGGATCCAAATAATGTCCTATCTACAAGGAATCATCTCTACAATAAATGCAGTAGCCCTGAATGGTCATTAGAAAGTATCACTGGGGCTGAAAGACAGCGAGGGAAATCCCAGGTCATGTGTAGAGAAAAGGATAGTTCTGAGTGATTTAAATTTGGGAGATTTCAAGTTGCAGGCTTGTATATCTCCCATGGTATTTCAAACATACCTGTTCTCTCCTTGGCTGTATGAACACTTCTTCTCCCAGAAGAAGAGGGGATTTTACCATTGGGTGAGTAAATGTTAATTTAGTTCCTTGAAAATAAAAGACAAGTTATATCCTTAAGGGGGTCTATCAAAGCAACTGAATATTTTGGAAAGAAATTCCTTCTTTTTTTTTTTTTACCTTATTCCTTATTTTCTTTAAAAAAATTATTATTGAAGTATAATGGACATACAATGTTATATTAGTTTCAGGTGTACAACATATTGATTTGATAATTCTATACATTATTTAGTGCTCACAATGATAGTGTAGTTATATCTGTCACCATATATTATTGACTATATTCCCTAATCTGTACTTTTCATCAATGTGACTTATTTATCTATAACTAGAAGTTTCTTTCTCTTTTTTTTTAAGCTTTATTTTCTTTTTTCTTTATTTTTCTTTTTTTAAGTAATCTCTACTTCCAGCTGAGTCAGCCAAGTGCCTCTGGAAGTTTGTACCTCTTAATCTCCTTGATCAATTTCACCCATTCCCAGACCTGCCTCCTCTCTGGCAACCACCAGTTTACTCTCTGTATTTAAGAGTCGGCTTGGTATTTTGTTTGTTTGTTTAGTTGTTTTGTTTTTTAGATTTCACATATAAGTGAAATCATATGGCATTTCTCTTTCTCTGATTTATTTCACTTAACATAATACCCTCTAGGTATATCTTTGCCACAAATAGCAAGATTTCATTACTTTTTTATGGCTGAGTAATATTCGTGTGTATGTGTGTGTATGTGTGTGTCTATGCCACTTCTTCTTTATCCATTCATCTTTCAACAGACACTTGGGCTGCTTCCATATCTTGGCCATTATAAATAATATTGCTATAAACATAGGGGTACCTATAACTTTCTGAATAAGTGTTTTCATTTTCTTTGGGTAAATACCTAGTAGTGGAATTATTGAATCATATGGTATTTCTATTTTTAACTTTTTGAGGAACTTCCATACTGTTTTCCACAGTGACTGTGTCAGTTTACATTGCCACAAATAATATGTGAAGATTCCCTTTTCTCTACATCCTTGTCAATACTTGTTACTTCTTGTGTTTTGTTAACTAGCCATTCTGACTGGTGTGAGGTGATATCTTACAGTTTTAATTTGCCTTTCTCTGCTGATTGGTGATATTGTGCATCTTCTCATTGTCTGTTGGTCATCTGTATGTCTCTTTTGGAAAAATGTCTATTCAGGTCATCTGTCCATTTTTAAAATCATATTTTTTGGTGTTGAGCTGTATAAATTCTTCATATATTTTCAATATTTACCATTTGTTGGTTGTATTGTTTGCAAGTATCTTCTTCCATTCGCTAGGCTGTCTTTTTGATAGTTTCCTTTGCTAAGGAAACTTTTTATCTTGATGTAGTCCCAAGAGTTTATTTTTGCTTTTTATTTCTCTTTCCTGAGGAGACAGATCCATAAATAGGTTACTAAAGCCCATGTCGAAGAGATTACCACTTATGTTTTCATTTAGAAGTTTTATGGTTTCAGGTCTCACATTTAGGTCTTTAATCCATTTGAATTTATTTTTGTGTATGGTTTGAGAAAGTGGTCCAGTTTCATTCTTTTGCATGTAGCTGTCCAATTTTTACAATTATTTATTGAAAAGATTTTTTCCTGATTGCATATTCTTGCCTCCATCATTATAGATAAATTAGCCACATAGACATGTGTTTATTTCTGGGTTCTCTACCTTGTTCTGTTGATCTGTGTGTCTGTTTTTGTGCTAATACCATACTGTTTTGATTACTATAGCTTTGTGATGTATGTTGAAATCTGGAATTATGATACCTCCAGCTTCGTTCTTCTTTCTCAAGATAGCTTTGGCTATTCGTGGTCTTTGTGATTCCATACAAATTTTAAGATTATTTATTCTAGTTTTGTGAAAAATTCTATTGGCATTTTAATAGGAATTGAATCTATAGGTGGCCTTGGGTATACTACTTCTCATTTTGGCAATATTAATTCTTCCAATCCATGAGCAGGGCCTATATTTCCATTTGGTGTCATCTTCAATTTCTTTCCTTGGTGTCTTATAGTTTTCAGAGTATAGGACTTTCAGATCCTTGGTTAAATTTATTCCTAAGTATTTTATTCTTTTTGGTGCAATTATAAATGGGATTCTTTTCCTAATTTCTCTTTCTGCTACTTTGCTAGAATTGTATAGAAATGCAACAGATTCCTATATATTAATCTTGTCTCTTGCAACTTTACTGAATTCACTTATCAGTTCAGGGAGGGTTTTTTCTTTGGTTGAGTCTTTAGGGTTTTCCATATATAGTATAAGTTGTCTGCAAATAGTCAGTTTTACTTCTTCCTTACCAATTTAGATGTCTTTTGCTTTTTTTTATTGTCTGACTGCTGCAGCTAGGACTTCCAGGACTATGTTGAGTAAAAGTAATAGGAGTGGACATCCTTGTCTTTTCCTGACCTTAGGAGAAAAGCTCTCAGTTTTTCCCCATTAAGGATAATGTTCATTGTGGGTTTTCATATCTGGCCTTTATTATGCTGAGGTAAGTTACCTCTAAGCCTACTTTATTGAGAGGTTTGTTGTTGTTGTTGTTTTTTTAAATCATGAATAGATGCCAAGTGCTTTTTCTTCATCTACTAAGGTGTCCATATAGTTCTTAGCCTTTCTCTTGTTAATAAGATGCATTGCATTGCTGATTTTGTGACTGTTGAATTACCTTTGCATCCATGGAATAAATCGCACTTGGTAATGGAGAACAATCCTTTTAATGTACGGCTGTATTCAGTTTTCTAATAATTTGTTGAGGACTTTTGCATCTCTGTTCATCTGAGATATTAGCCTGTAGTTCTCTTTTTTTGTTATGTTTATCTGGTTTTGGTGTCAGGGTAATGCTGGCCTCACAGAGTAAATTTGAAAGTTTTCCTTCTTCTTCTACTTTTGGGAGTAGTTTGAGAAGAATAGGTACTAACTCTTCTTTAAATGTTTGGTAGAATTTACCTGTGAAGTCATCTGGTCCTTGGACTTTTGTTGGTTGGGAGTTTTTGATTACCAATTCAATTTTGTTACTAATAACCAGTCTGTTCACATTTTGTGTTTCTGACTCATTCAATTTTGGAGATTTTATGTTTCTAGGAATTTATCCATTTCTTCTAGGTTGTTCAATTTGTTGGCATATAATTTTTCAAAATATTTTCTTATAATCCCTTATAGTTCTGTGAAGTTGATTATTGCTTCTCTTTTGTTTCTGATTTTATTTATTTGGGTCCTCCTTTTTCTTGATGAATCTAGCTAAAGGTTTATCAATTTCATTTATTTCCAAAGAAGCAGCTCTTGGTTTCATTGATCTGTTGTACTTTTTAAAGTCTCTGTTTCATCTACTTCTGCTGTTCCTTCTACTAACTTTTGGCTCCTTCCTTTATTTTCTTTAAAGAAACAAACATTAATCAAATAATCAGCAAATAGAAAATGTAAATGGTGATGAGTTCTGTAAAGGAAAATGTAGGGAGCCACAGATGTATTTACCTAGGTTTGGAATCCAGTCTAGGAATGTAAGGAAAGCTTCTGTAAGGAATGGCCTGCAAACTGAAATCAGAAGGATGAATGAAAGTTAAGTGGAGCAGAGCAGGAATTCAGCAAAGTCCCTGAGGCAAAAATGAAAAAATGAAAGCAAGTGCTTGTGTGGGAAGAGGGAGGAGGAGCAAGATTGCAACAAGGGAAGAAATATAAGAAGATCACATAAGTCCCTGTATAATTTTATCATTAACAATGGGACATAGTGAGTTGTAAGCAAGAGGAATATGTAATCATATTTGCTTTCACACAAGGGACAGTTGGGAGACTGGAACATTAGGCAGAAAGAGCAAATACAAAGATGGCTGTTTGCAAAAATGAAGCCAAAAATGGTAGTATTTGGACTCAGGTGGTGGCAATGAAGATGTGAAAAAAAAAAAAAAAAGCAATAGCAACAAAAAACAAAACCAACAGGGGCACCTGGGTGGCTCAGTGGGTTAAAGTCTCTGTCTTCGGCTTAGGTCACGATCCTGGGGTCCTGGGATGGAGCCCCACATCGGGCTCTCTGCTCAGCAGGGAGCCTGCTTCCCCTTCTCTTTCTCTGCCTGCCTCTGCTTACTTGTGATCTCTGTCAAATAAATAAATAAAATCTTAAAACAACAACAACAACAACAACCAGCTAGCAGATTCAAGAGCTGTGCTAAATTGAATCAATCCTCTCTCCAAGAATTATTCTTCCTTATCTGTGTAGCTATTTCTATTTTAGTATCGGTAACTCTCTTTTTCAAATTTTTTTATTTGAGTATAGCTGATGCACAATATTACAATAGTTCCAGGTGAACAACATAGTGATTCAATTTCTCTGTAGGTTATGCTATGTTCACCACAAGTGCAGCTACCATCTGTCACCACATAGTGTTATTGCATTATCATTGACTATATTCCCTATGCCGTGTCTTTTATTCCTGTGACTTGTGTAGGTTCTCGTGAACTCATAAGTTTCCTGCACCTGGGACCCTGTATCTCCCTCTCCTTGCACCCATGTTTTTTCCCAGCTTTCCTTCACCCTTCCCTCTGGCAACCATCAGTCTGTTCTCTGTAGATCTGATTCTGCTTATTTATTCATTTGTTTTGTTTTTTAGATTCCACATATGAGTGAGAGCATATGGTACTTGTCTTTTTCGGTCTCACTTATTTCACTTAGTATAATACCCTCTAGCTCCATCAAATGGCAAGATCTCATCCTTTTTATGGCTGTGCCATATTCCATTGTGTGTGTGTGTGTGTGTGTGTGTGTGTGTGCAGGTGTGTGTGTGTGTGTGTATACATATCACATCTTCTCTATCCATCTATCAGTGGACACTTAGGTTCAACAACTCTTTAAAACAATTATTGCTTATATATTTTTCTCCCTCTACTAGACAGTAAGCCACTCAAGGGTGAGTGTCATGTCCTTGCAGTTTGTATTCTCAGCACTTGACATAGGTAGAGCTCATCACCAATCAGTCCCTCCGTAAAGGTATGTGGAATGATTGAAGACTAGTGAATCCAGATATTGGAAATGAGGGAGGGCGTGCTTCACAAAAAAAGAGTAACAAGCAGAGAACTGACATGGAGCTTATGGTCAGGCAAAGATATGAGCAAAAATGTAGACGGGGAATGATTCCATGAAGAAGAAAGCTTTCAAACTAAGTAGGCAGCAGTCACTCTAATTTTTTTTTTCTGTGTTAGGCTGTACTACACCCAGTGAACCTGATCATTTCAGTAATAGTCTGTAACAGTCCAGTAATAGTCCCTCTCAGTTAGTTACATCTTACAGCTACCCACTCACAATGGTGTATGTTCCCATTTGTGGACCTGGAGTAAAAATTTAGAAAAAAGTTGTCATGCCCTTTATTAACTATAAAATAAAAGATTCCTAATGTGACAGAAGTTCCCTCTCTTGGTCTCTCTGATACACTGGGCCTCCTCAAACAACACCTATGCCCCCTGATACTCTGATACCACAGCTAGACTGCAGAGCTACACAGGCTGAGGGATTCAACACTCATCACCTTGTGTGGTTCTCACCCACCCCAGATGGGGCATGTCAGCAACATCTACGCTTCAAGGGCCACAGACACCAGAGTGCTGGTGTAATGCGTGTAATTCCACTGCCAAAGGCCTCCCTGTACCCAAGGACACAGACAGAACTCAGCAAGAATTCCATTCATGTCATTAGTGCCAATGCAGCCGTCCATGTCCCTTGCCAGGGTTATCATGGACAAGGTTACAACTGTTCCGGGGTTTTCCTGATGGAAATAAGGGTTGGGTGCCACTCAGCAGGGCCTACGCAGACTTCCCCACTCATTTTCTTCCTCCATAGTTGCCTTTCTCACCCCTTCCAAACACTTTCTACCCTGATTTCTGCAACATGAAAAATCTTGAAGCTCAAGCTTTCTTGGTCCCTACTATCCAGCCATTCCTGTAGCCTTCCAGCATTGAGTGTTCTGCACATTTTTCTTCACCTCTTCCCTCCACCCCTCCACTCTCTTTCCCTATCCCTCGTCCTTCCCTTCTGCTCCCTTTACACCAGTACTAACTCAGTGACTCAAGGCATTAGAGAATTTCTATATGGGAGTGACTCTGTAGGTGGGCATCCAGAGGGTAGGAACAGCATTGGACAAGTACACTTGAAGCCATGTCTGCAGAGGAAGGCTAGGGGTCTTACTCAAAGAATTCCCTGAAAAGGGGCAGCTTGGGAAGCTTGATGTTCACTCCAAATGGCACAGCTGTTTGCTGAGCAACCCCTCTTTGCAGACACTTACAGGCATTTGGAGTAGTGTTGTGGTTCATATGTGCTCTATATTCTGGTAGGATTCCTATTTGAGTATCAGGCTGAAACTTCTAATTCCTAATGTGTACAGTGGTAGCCAGCTCACCTGGCTGAAAGTTGGCCTAGATTCCACTTTCCTCTTCTCTTTTGTCCTCTATTGGAGTAGAGCTGGACCCTGACCCCAGGTGCAGCCTACTGAGAGAAGGAGGCTGATAGAATGACTGCTTCATTCATTCACTTCCTTGGCAATCATTTATTGACTTCTTCCTTAAGGGAGTAGCTAGGAATACAATACTTAATAAGGCAAAATCCCTACTTCCTCAAGAAACTGTCAACCTAAATTTGCAGGGGGCAATAGTCAAGCAAAAGCATTTATTTGGGATCAAAGAATTGCAATTTGCAGTGCACCAGATTTGGGCAGCACCCCAAATCAGGGGCTTTTGAAGACAAAAAGGGAATGCTTGCATACATTGTTTACAAAGAATTTGATTGCTATTGACTGCAGAAAGGTAATCTTGGCTGAATATAATTCATTGCTAAGGCTGTCATAAGCAAAAGTCTGTTATTATACAGGAAACACGCAGGTGTTTGCTCTGAATCCTTGGAGAATGTGTGGTTTGGCCCAATTCCAAAGTTCATGGTTCCACTAGTGAAGACGTGCATGAGGCCCACCACCGTTTTGGCCTCTGGGCTCCATTTTAAAACCCCTGGACTCAAGTGACTCCATTTCATTTCATTTTTCACAGAATCAACAGTTTGACGGGAGAGAGACCAGTAAATAGGCAATTGTGACAGCATGAAATACACAGTCTGTGATGGGGGTGGTCATGGGGTGTTGAGGCACCTGATAGGTGAGGCCAGGCTCAGCTTTGGGAATGCAGAGAGGAAGGACGAACTCTCAGAGGTCGAGTCTTCCTCCTAGTACACCTCAGTGCCCTTCTTTATCTCCTAAGCCTCCACTTCTGGCATGAAATGGTATCTTACCTTGGAAAGGGATGCTTGCAAGGTTAGACCACAATCTGCTGTTTTCTTAGGTTCAGAAATTTATAAGGGGGTTCTCCAAGAGGTGCGCATGCACCCAGGGATGCAAAATGGAGAGCTAACATTCATTTTTGTGTTTTCAAAAATATAGAAAAGGCTTAGGCTTTTTCACACTGAACGTGGACAGGCAGGTCCTCACCTAGTGTGAACATCAGCCACTGGCCAGAGGTGGCAGAGCACCTCTTTCTAGCTGGTTCAGTTTAGCTTCATGTGATGACGCACTTCCAACTCTGTGTGCCCACAATTTAGTGATTATGTTATTTAGATTGAACTGACTCTCACAGATTGAAGACGGTTCTTGCGATATGAGCTCAAAGGAACAAAGCTAACAGAGCTAACACTCTGAAAATGAACCATGTTTGCAGGAAAAAATAATTCATGTTTATGTTAGCCTTTATAAAATTCTATTTCACTTAAAATGCACAGGGTACAAAAATAGGCCTATATAGTGTTCTCAAATCTATAAGTAAATACCTAAATTCACACTATGCTCAAAAATGTTTCATTGATAGTGATTTTTCATTAAAAATGCTTATGGACTGGGGAAGTCAATTAAACATCTGACTCTTGATCCCTGCTCAGATTGTGATCTCACGGCTATGAGTTCAAGCCTCACATTGGGCTCCATGTTGAGTATGGAGCCTACTTAAAAAAAAATACTTATGGACCATCGCTTTAGATTGCCAATCTCTGCCTCTAAGTAGGTAGTCCATCCGTCAGGTAGATCATTTTGTCCTCACCTAGCTAGTGTCAACTTTGTTCCACACCAGAAGTTCTGGCACATATATGGGTTCCAATAGTGGAACGTGGAAACAAAAACAATGCCATAAGTAAATTGCAAAGTACAAGCCCAGAGAAACTCTTCCAGTTTCTTGGCCGACATCCCACACAGGTATGAGAACAACAGAGAGCTCCTTCCCGGATGTGGCTGACCCCTGTCTTCTCTGGTGACAGGCGCGCTGCTCACCGTCTGCCTGGAGGTGCCACCAAGTTCCACAATGGCTTTATGAAGTCCTCTCTTTGATTTGGTTCCTGGTGGTTTGCTGTTTGAAGTCTTACCTTGTTCTGGATGGAAACCATGTAAAACTATCACATTCTATGTTGTTTCCATTCTCGACTATGAATTCATTGGTACTCATCCAAATCAAACCTCAGTCCTGATTTCCTCAATCTTTGGCTCATATTTATAAGCCTCAGAGAACCTCCCAGCCAACCTGGCTTGAATCTGAAGCCTCTTTTACCCACATTTTACACAGCCCTGCTTTCAAACCCAGCAAGCCTGCAACCAACCGCTCAGGAATCCCACAGCTTCCTTCCAGTCGTGTTATATGGAACTTTGGTACTGGTTGTTTAAAAAAAGAAGCAGCAAGATCATTTGGTGATGCAAATCAAGTTAGCTTGATAGAACTGTAATGATCTTGGCAATCAGTTTTGAGGCGGCAATAGCTAATCATTGTGGATCTAGCTGTATGTCCAGACAGACACATGGATAATATTAATGGAAATTTTCCCACAAACTTTCTTTCAGAACAGGCCTGCAATTTGTTGAGGGCTCTTCCTCACTTTCTGTAGAAAAGGTCACATCCCCTTTTAAACAAATATTCTAATGCTTTTTACATATCACATTTGTAAAAAATACGTACTGGCAAAAATACATACGTGTGTACAAATATATTTGTAAATGTGCATAGATGTGCGTGAAGTCCTAAAGAGTAGCATTTACATGTGATGACATGTCGCAGTCTGCCTCACTACACTATAGAGTTAACACCACCTGTGAAAAATATTGGCTCTGTAATGAATGCTTATATTGTAAGTACAGTAGAAATACGCCATGTGTATTACCCCCTATAAATATAATACAGGAAATTAACATAAAGGCATTTGCAAAGTCAACGTTTATATAGCTCTCTCCCACGGAGGGTCCCAAGACTTGACTTCATCCCCAAACTGCTGGGCAGGGATGCTTTATAAATTGATTCTTCATCAGTGATGTATACACTCCCAGATATGTGGAGAGAAAAAGGCTTCATTTATTTTCCTTTCCTAATATTTATTATAGCACCTGGGACATATAAGCAGGAGATGCAGACCTCTGGCCAAATTCAAAGACTGGCATAGGAAAGCACATGTGCCGCTGCACCCCCACCCATGCTGAGCCTGATAGAAAAGGATGTCGGGCACTCCTCCCAGGCTTTTTGCATATGCGCAGGCTTCCCGTTACATGCTGGGATTAATGCCTGCAGCTGAGATCAGCCTGTACTTCAGAATTACTGGGACAGGATAAACAGAAAGGAACAATGTGTTGTTTTCGGTAAGAAGCTGTATCTTAAGGCACATACAAGAAAAACAGGGAAGAGGCCACATTAACACATACGTTACAAGCTAAAAAAGAATCCCTCTTCCCTTTGAACTGAGGTTTAGAAACTGGGGTAGGAGAGGGAACATGTCTTAATATACCCAGATTGTTTACATGAACACCGCCTCTCTCTCGGCACAACTGTCCATCTCATTTTGTGGGGTAAGAAACAGAGTTCTGTGTGAAGTTCTTGTGACACCGGTGTCCTTAAGGCCTTTGTCCATGTTGAAACTGAGTTTCTCATTCACAAATCAAGCAGTAGGATGAAATACAGGTTCCTAAATTGAATGAGAGATTACTGCAGGGGCTCATCACCTAGAAGGTAAACTGGAATGTCTCCCCGTTAATTCATGGCCTTATCCGACGAACTTCATTTACTTAACAGCTCCTGTCATTCATCAAATCTAAGACACCACTGATTGCCACGTGTACCCTTACTTTATGTACCTCTAAGGAAAAGAATACTCTTAGTGATAACGTCAGAGCCATCAACTGAAAGATACGCACTGATTTCAGAGGTATTAAGTGTGAAAATACACGTGACTAGGAATTCAGGAAGTAGTGTATTTCTGGTGCACTTATGAGATGTCAGGTACTATAGAGATTTTTTCTGTTATTCATGGAACTTGCTGCCCTTTCAGAGATGGGACAAAACCTCATCTGTAAGACCTTCAGTTCTTCCATAGGGATGACCGCAAAGAAGCCACGCCGCCTCTCTTCACCATTTGACTTCAGCAGGACAAGTTAACCCTTTACGCCTGCTGTGTTTGACAGCAGGTGAGCAAGTAAATATTAGAAAATGGGAAGATAGTACAAATCTTCAAAATAGAAGGCACATGACTTCTGCAGTACTGGAAACCTTATAGAACCTAGTTTCAGTGAATCCCCATTGATTCATGTTTTGTTTGCAAATACATTTCCTGTATTTATTCCTCGGGAATAAATAGTACGGACTAGTTCATTTTTAGAGAAACAAACATGTGCCGTTTCACAGGCAGTGGTACACTGGGGACAAAGAAAAGAGGATACGGTAGGCAGAACCCAGATGGAGAGCACACACTTTGAAGTCAGATTTTAAAATTAGATTGTTAATTGCCTACACTTCCCAGAGAGTTTTAACCTATCTTGCTGTACAGGTACAACCTGGAGGACAGTTTTGTTTTGACTGGATTTGGCTGTTATTTACCCACTGAGACCCACTTCCAAAAGTGATCACGACAAAGATTTAAGACAGGCAGGTAGGCTGTGTGCCTGTGTGGCCTGACTCCAGCCCACCACTCCTTGAGGGCTCCCCACTGCGTCTTTACTTGAACCCCTGTTCTGTCTGCTTGGTGTTTGAACCCCAAGTTATTGAAAACCCATCCAAAGAAAAGGAATCGATTTGTTCTTCACCTCCTCTGTCTGTCAAGAACACTTTCTCATACATGCAGATTGGAGCCTGACTTAATTCTTTGAAATTAATTAATTATCTTCTTCATTTTGCTTCATAAAAGAAAAAAATGTTCCATTGAAACGGATGCATCTGATTGCTGCCCTATCCAGTCTTAAAGAAAACAGCTCTTTTGGAAAGGTCGTCTGTAGTATTTTGAATAGTAACATGTGTAACTGTTACTGAATGTGTAATGTAAAAGAAATGTCATGTCAACGTCCTTACTGTAGTCAAAGCACTGGTTGGGGTAGCTGCTCTGGGCTATTTTAGTTTCATTTCAATTATTTAAGTTGTCGTCATCATTGTTGTTTTTAATATATTCAATGATACTGACATTTGCAGATTTGGACTTTTACTGGCTCTGTCTGTCCATAAAAATAGTTTGTTCCTTAGTTAGCCCAAGTACTTTTATTAACATTTCTGAAGATCAAGGCTGGCTACCTCATTGTATTCTTGTTCTTTCTCCTTACAATATAAATAAATAAAAATAAGTCTTATCCTTGTATAATGCTTTGCAGTTTCCAAGACACTTTATCATACACTATTCTATTTGAAATTCACAAAAATCTTTCTTAAGTGACCAACCAAAGCCTTTTATTTGTTTTTTAAGATTTTATTTATTTACTTGAGAGAGCGTGAGAATACAGAGGCGGAGGGAGAAGCAGGCTTCCCACAGAGCAGAGCCAGATCACTGTCTCAGGGCTGATCCCAGGACCCTGAGATCATGACCTGAGCTGAAGGCATATACTTAACTGACTGAGCCACCCAGGTGCCCCCCAACCAAAACCTTTTAGGCATGAAGCTTTCATTCTTATAATCAGCCTTAGGGAGAGGAAGGGAACCTGGATTCATCAGTCTCCATTCCAGTGTTTTGTCAATTTTAACACTAAAAGATGTAGACAAAATAATCTTGAAACATAGACTTAAATAAAGATCATAGTCATGACATATTACAGAATAAGATCTTTTCTTCTCCTACCTATGTAAATAAATGAGAAAGATTCAATTCCATTCAAGTGTCTAAAAATAAAGTATTTTAACCCAAATTGGTGCTTACAGTTTGAACATGGTAGCATGAAGTTGACACCCACATTTTCTTTACTTGGAAATTACCTAATTTCCATTAGAAGAATGGAAACTCCATTTGTAGTGAAACTCAGAGGTACCTGAAATCACAAACCATAACACAAAGAGATAACTTTACAGAAGGGGCAGATGGAACCAGTGGGGGTGTGGAGGATGCAAGTCTCAGGAAAGTTAGCCTTCAAAGATAAGGAGTCCTTTGGGCAGTTGGGCAAAACTATCAACTCCTTTTCCACAGGAACTAACACCTACAGGGTTCTAAAGGAAAGGAAGTTTGTTCTAAGAAAATTTCTATCCATCCTTATTTAATGAAAGTATGAAGTAACAGACAGAGGTTTTGCTCTTTTGAGAACTCAGAAAATACTGTCCCCATGGATTCCTCAAGAAGAATCCAAGAAGAGTACTAGAGGCACCGAGAGATGCTAAAGGTGGTGGTTGGGAAGGGGGCAGAAATATGGCAGAAAGACCAGCTTTGTGCCTGGACTTTGTTTAATTGGTGGGCTGACTGAAGGGACTTGGGGAATTATGTTTTCAGAACAGAATAGAAATGTTATAAACCAAAAAAAAAAAAACAGACACATTAAAGCCAACAAAGAGAAGAAGGGAGATGAGGAGATAGTGTCAATTCACTGATTTTCTTATCTTTACTAATTGTGAATTAACACTATTGCGAGGCTAAAAACCAAGGAATAGAGGCATAATTCCATTTAGTAGTGTAAACATGAATAGGAGCACTAAGGAGATGTCAAAATGTCTAAGTGGGTGGTGCAGAGAGATGGAAATGGAGATGAAGAGGAAATAAGAGGAAGCACAACTTCTTTACTCATAAAGGTAAAGGGATTAAACTTACCCTTAAGACTGTCAGATTGGATCATGGAATAGATTGAAGGGATGAATACATGCAAAACTGAACTCAATCATTGGAAAACAAAGATTAAAGAAATCGTATTAAAAATAAATAGTAAAAAAATAGTAAATAGTAAAAAAAAAATTTAAAAATTAAAGAGCTTGGTTTTTGAAAAAATAGGTAACTTTTACTTTCAAAAACCCTAGTATGTATAATTGAAAATGATGAAAAGAAAATGACCACTGACATGATTTAGTTAAAATAGTTAAAGTCAGGATAAGAAATTATTTTGCTTTATTCTGTATAAATAAATTTGAAACTTAGACAAAATATACACTTCCATAAGAAATTACAACATGCCAGGGTGCCTGGGTGGCTCAGTTGGTTATTAAGCACTTGGCTCTTGGTTTCGCTCAGGTCATGATCTCGGGGTCCTGAGATTGAGCCCCGCATCGAGCTCAGTGCTCAGAGAGGAGTCTGCTTCCCCCTCTCCCTCTGCTCCTCCCAACCCTCCAACTCATACTCTCTCTCTCTTAAATGAACAAATAAATACAATATTAGAAAAACAAAAAGAAAACACAATATGCCAAGGTGAACTCTAATGAATCTTATCAGACTAATTACAATACATAAAGTTTTCTAAAGTTATCCTTTAAAAAGAATAAAAAACAAAAAAAGAAAAAAACACACTAGCCCCAAATGGCTTCACAGGGCATTTCCACCATATCTATAAAAATCAGGTAGCTATAATGCCATTATAGATCATAGAAAAGAAAAAATTTCCTAAATTATTTTAAAGAAGGAATGTAAGGTTCACCAAAACCCAAAAAAGGCCACATACACACACACAAATTATCCTAAGTAAAATAGTCACAGAATCTAGGAGTACATTAAAAATTATTATGTCATGACTAATTGGGGTTGATTTAAGGAATGATGATATCTTTTAAATCAGGAAAATTATTAATGCATTATACCATCTTAATAGCTGTAAGAAGAAAAATCGTAAGATAACTCATAGATTCAGAAAATGTATGTAGTATGATGAAACAAACTTTCTTGAGGTAACCACTTCTACCAAGATAGAAAAGGGAGATACTTCTTTTATATGCTAAAATATCAATCTCATCCTAAACACTGGTTTCATGCTTAATGGGGAAAATAATCCTATAAAATATATTAATGTTGGGATGCCTGGGTGGCTCAGTCAGTTAAGTGTCTGTCTTCAGCTCAGGTCATGATCCCAGGGTTCCAGGATCAAGTCCCGCATCAGCTCCCTGCTCAGCGGGGAGTATGTTTCTCTCTCTCTGCCTGACACTCTCACTACTTGTGCTCTGTATCTCTCTCTCTGACAGATAAATAAAATCTTTAAAAATTAAAAATAAAATATATTAATATCATAACTTTACACCATCCACAATTATATAACATTATTCTGGAGGGCCTACCTAATGCAACTGAATAGATAAAGAGGTTATTATATTGTTATAATAGTTAGAAGGGAGATGATAAAATGTCATATATATATATTTTAAAGATGATATACTTGGAAGATCCAATATTATAATATGTATTACTACAAATGATAAAAATAATTCGATAAAGTACCTAGGTACAAAATTAACATACAGAAAACAATGGCCTTCTTGTATACAATGATCAGAAGACACAATAGCAATAAAGACCGACTTATGACAACCCCGAAAGTAAAATATGCAGGCACCAATTCATCAAGAAATATCAAGATTCACATAAAGAAAAAAGATAAATGCTTAGAAGACAAACAAAAAGAAACTTGAAAAAATGAAAAGGCAGACCATGCAACGTGCATTACTTAATCCATTAGCCAACTGTTTACTAAGTACCATATGTTGCCCTCCTGAGATCCTTCAGAGATTGGCTTTTTGGTACAACAACCGGAATGCTAAACATGGCAGTGGCTTTGCCAGTCTGGGTCTTTGATCGTGATGGAAGATCCTCCTGCTAACTCATGGAGGATGCGTATCATAAGAAATAAACCTCTGCCAGTGCCTGGGTGGCTCAGTCGGTTAAGTGTCTGCCTTCGCTCGGGTCATGATCCCAAGGTCCTGGGATCAAATCCCACATCCGGCTCTCTGCCCAGCAGGGAGCCTGCTTCTCGCTCTCCCTCTGCTTCTCCCTCTCCCTCTGCTTCTCCCCCTGCTTATGTTCTCTCTCTCTGTCAAATAAATAAATACAATCTTAAAAAGAAAGAAAGAAAGAAAGAAAGAAAGAAAGAAAGAAAGAAAGAAAGAGAAAGAAAGAAAGAAACCTCTGTTATTTAAACTTTTGAGATATTAGGATATTTTGTGTTTCATACTAACCTAGCCTCTCCCGACTAACACAATGTTCCCGTACATATTTTCCAAATGTGGGACTTTCTTATATACAGTATTTCCACCATCTTTGTTCACTGCATTTTTTAAAGTCTTATACACTTCCACCCATCTACTGGGTCCTATCCTTTCCTGTTGATGTGAGGATTTACTCCTGCACTTGACCTCTCTCTTCTTGTATTACATTTTTCTCCCTACTGGATCATTCATTAACATACAAGTATATGAAAATTTTCCAAATTTAAAAATATGTTCCCTTGACCCAATTTCCTCATACCTCTGTGTCTTAGTCTGTTCAGGTTGTATATAACAAAGTACCACAAACTGGGTGGCTTATAAATGATAGAAATGTATTTCTTGAAATTCTGGACCCTCAAAGTCTGAGATCAGGGTGCCAACATGGTCAGGTGAGAGATCTTTTGCTGACTTTTTTTTTTTTCTTACGAACTTCTTTTATCTTCATGTGGCCAAAGGGATGAAGGATCTCTCTGGACTCTCTTTTATAAAAATTAATCCCAGGGATGAGGGTTCCACCTTCATGACTTAAGAGCATCTCCCAGACCCCACTTGCTAATATTATCCCCTTCGGGAATTCGGGTTTCAATATATGAATGGGGGTGGGGCACAGACATTTAATTCACAGCACACTGCCACCCTGTTTCTCTGCTATTAAAAACTTGAGAATCTACTTCTCCCCCAGTTCCCAAGCTGACCTCTTTAAATCCCGCTTTTGTCCCTACCATCCCAACACTGTTCCTACAACCACCAATGGTGTTCATGTTACCAAAGTTAATGGTCAATAATGCACTTCAGAACCCCAGCTACGTTGAACGCATTTGCTCATTCTCTCTTCCTTTCCTTAGTCCCCTTGGCCTGTTTCCTTTATTTCCCTAAACTCTCAGCATTCCTCACAATCTTGGAAGCCATCAATAGATAGATCATGTTTAACAGCATGGGAATGGAGGTCACCTATGGAGTGACCATGACAAGAGGGAAAAAGAAAGAAGTTTGGGTAAGATTTAATAATGGGAAGTATCAGTAGGTTAGCCTAGCAAACTCTGCATAAAGATATGGACCTTTTGGGGTCTCACCTTCTCCCTTGTTCTAACCGAATTTCTTCTTTCTGAGTGTTGGCATCACAGCTCATATTGTTCTTCCTCAGGACATCATTGCTTCCCTCTGTGTCCATTTTCTCTCTCATTTTCTCCCAATCTGATGACCTTATCCCTAGTCTCTGAAATTTTTCTGAGGAATTTGCCTGGTTTAATAGCCATCACCCTAGTTGAGCAGAAATTTTCATGGCAGGTCACCTTAGTGGCAGCAGCCAGCTTAGAGACTCAGTGACCTTAGATCAGCATCATTTAGATGGATTTAGATGGATCAGCATCAGCCACTTCCTCAAAACACAGCCTGGGCCATGCCTTCCGCAGCAAGCTGGGGGAGGGACAGTGGGCCTTGCCAGGCACTTAGTCGAAGACCCTGGTGCTATCTGCATATTTGGCTATGTAGATTGTAGATTAGAAAGCTTGAAAATATACAAGGGGCCACTACACCTCATGACCCGTGTGCAGTTCTTTCTGTCCACCAGTCCTTTCCCTTTGCTTTAATAAAACCACCTTTTTGCACCAAGGGCGGAGGGGGGGGCGGTTAGAAAAAGAAAAAGGAAGAAAGAATTTTAAAATTTAGATGATTGACCTGAAAAACTTTTTTATTAATTCAAAATCCCTGAGAGTCTGTTGCCCATAATTTAAGAAACAGATTCCACCTAATTTTAGGCTGAGTGGTAATATTTGAATTATGTTCCTCATAAAATTCTATAATATCATAACAAAAACCTAACCAGACTTATTATGCTAGTCACAATTCACGTGCTTCTGTCCAGATGTGGGCCATATAATTTATCTCCAAGAAAGTGTGGAAAAGTGACCTCGCTGCTTAAGAAAGGCTCAATCTTGCTCCTATATTTAAATATGAAATTCTTTATTTTCAGCTCTGTTCCACTGACCTTATCACTATAGATACAGTAAATAAATTTTAAAAACAAAAAGCAAAAGGGATAGCTATAAAGTAATATGAAAAATCATGAGGACTTGCTTTGTTTGAAGTCTGTACCTAGAGTAAATCTATTCAGCACGGTTGCTATTGTGTCTTACTGGACTCCAGTGTGCAGCAAAGTAAGTCGGTGCCTATGTGTGTGGGTGATGTTGTAGTGAAGAGCATGGGTCAGGCTCCAGTCCTGGCTCTGTTGCTGGCCAGGTTTGCTACCTTGGGAGAGCTACTTGAACTCTCCCTTTTCCCCACTATGAAATGATAAAAATGTGATTAATAATAAATGCCTCTAAATTATTGTAAGAAGTAACTGAAATAATACATCAGAAAAGCTTCAAAGTAGGTCTTGCACTTAACAAAATCCTGTACTTGTGTAATTTGTATTTATTTTAGAAATCTGTCTCCCAACCTATTCACTAAGGATGGCATTTCCTTTGGGCACATTTTCATTTAGTAAAATGTAATTATGAAAAGACTCAGTAAATATCCCATTCTATTAACAATTATAATAACCTAAACCTCAAGCAATTTGTAGCATATGGAAATGTAAACTATGGAAACACATTACAATGACTCAGTTTCTTTCATAAGTGGGTACTTCTCAAAATGTAATGTGTAGAGAACCACCTGGAGCTTTCACTAAAATGTAAATTCTGACTCAGTAGTCCTAGATGAAATCTGACATTTAAATGTCTAACAATTTCCCATATGACAGTAATGTCCTGGTCTCTGGACCACAGCTTGACTCCAAAAAAACTAGCTAAGAGTAGAAATTTAAACGTTACTGTGGTGTGTATAGCTTTGAACTGAAAATGTAAAGGTGTCAAATCACAACAAAATGAGAACAAAGCCAAATGGTATATGAACCCAGGGGTGTTTGCAAATCTAAATAAATGGCTTTTTGACAAAAACACATTAGATTGTAGACCTTCACTCTTTTTCGCATTCTCAGTTCATACTTTACTAGCATGTGTGACCATACTTCTTGAACTGTGAAGACACGTGATGTGGATGATGATAACAGATGAAAATACTGGAAACGAGGACTATCCTAAAAATTTGACATGCCATGACCCCAGGTATCTGCTTTCAATGGTTGATACCCTTGCACAGTCCCACAGTGGAAACTCCGATTTCTGAATCTATATTAAAAAAAAAAAACTTTAAATATATTTTTGGAAATCATATTTGCCTTCTCTTCCCAGAGTCCTGATAACTATGTAATGAAACACACATTTCTTTTCTTTGACTTACCAACGAGTTATTGTGATCTAAATCTAAAATGAAGACACCTCACACCCACGTGAGAAACTCCCCCTCACTACCACTCCTTCCAACAGGGTTGAAAAGTAGGGGGTGAGGGTGGGAAGATGGCTGGACAGGGTCTGGCAAGATTTCTCCACCAGAGGTCAGCATCAAAACTGCTGTCTTTAGGGTCAAGGGTAAGTGAGAGATCAAGGTTTTCATTCAGTCTTTAAAGAGAAGATAAAACAAATCACCACCCCTGGGAGTGGACAGGCACTGAGTTAAATTTATCCTACATTACAAATGGATTATTACACCTTCCTTTACAAAAGCAAATGAAGGTAGTTCATATAAATACATACACATGGTAACAAAATGTAAAATAGAGGCAATGAGGAAACCACAGAGGAAGAAGCAATAAAGTGTTCAAAGCAGCCATAAAGCCAATATCGAGATCCATGCCTGGAGGCCTTTTATATTAACAAGAAGTATTAAAAAAAAAAAAAGGTAAGGTTCTGAGTTTTTTAGCAACTGATTAAAAGAGTGAAATAATAGTTATGTGACTTGAAAAGGTAACACCAAACAGTTGGTCGAGGACCACATGCTGTGAATGAGAGCAGTCCTTCTTCAGGTAGAGGACGGGAAGAACAGAGACAACCCCCAGCTATCAGCACAGTTAAGACAGCCCCAAGCTGCTAGTCTGTCCACCCACGTGCTCCAAAAATGGGCACAGAGCAGCAGGACAAAGCAGGATTCAGTAACAGCAAGTTCACAGTTGGGTCCAGCATCCAGATTGCTATTAGCCAACATAATCCAGGAATAGATTTTATAGTATCCAGAAAAATGCATTGATTGACAATTCTCCCGACAATTGCCTATAAACATTTCTCCCGAAATATTTCCTTAGGTAAGAAAGAGCGGGTTCAAGTTTCCACTTCAGAGTAGAGTATACCGTGTGGGAACCATGTTGTTCAAATACAAAGCTGTAGCACTAGCTGAGTTAAGGGCTGAGGTAGGACTATGGTCCTCCTGTGAGGAGAGCAGCACCCAGACACAAGACCACTTGGAGATGCAGTCCAGATGGGGACCACGGGGCTGCTTCTGAAGAGCAGGACATCTGTAGAAACAGTTCTGGTCCACTATGACAAGCTGCTGAAGGGCCATCTTGTCCCTAAAGTTCTGGGTCATAAAGCATGCTGTCAAGTGGTTGTAGCAATGAAACTCTCTATTCAAATAAAATCTTAGCTGAATGCCTAGTATCCCTCAAGGCAACAGGGGTGTCTACCCCATTGAGGCAGGGGTAGCCCACCCCTCCAGTCTTGCGTGGACGACCCACAGTGGCTCCCTGAGGCACCTCAATAGCAGGTCAGAAAAGATAATCCCACATTCTACCAACAAGTTCCAGAAAGCCTTTCTGTTGAGGTTAACAAAAACAACCGGAAATCGTTAAAATCAAGAAGAGTCAAACACCTACCTTGTAATTGAAAAAAAAAATCAATAAAGCTCTCATGGAATATTTAATACTAAGCAATAAAACTTCCTGATGCACTCACCAAGATTAAATAGTTGCAAAGTGCATGTCTGAGCAACTAAGCTTATTAACTCAAAGGCAATCAAATGTTGGTGGATGCCTAGCAAAAATTGTGTAATCTGACAATATTGTCAACTGACTCGTACAGCCTGGTTAATGACATGGAACTCACACCTGTTCAGCTTCACCTGAAAGAATGCTGTTGTCCTCTATGAATAAGGAAGTCATTCAAAAGAGCTTTTGAAAAAAATTTCATTTTTGAAATGTTAAATGTTTAAAAGTCTAAATGTTAAGAAAGTGCACATTAAAAAAATAAGCTTAAAGATTAAAAAGTATTTCAGAATAGATTGCCACTTCACTCCACAGAAGTGCTTTTCTTATCCTTCAAAAATGGTGTCTGTCAAACTTGACCTTCAAGGTAATATAAAGGACAGATTCTGAATAAGGGCCAGAAACTAGAGAGTTGGCACTGAGCTTCTTCAGCTAATTCCATTATAGACATATGTCCACTTTAATATATATATTAAATATATATGTACATATATTTATCTCCATAAAATTAAAATTAAGTGGGATGTAACTGTGTCAAGAATTGGACTAGACAAGCTTGAATTTCAGAAGTTCCTTGTTAGCCTGAGAAAAACCTTTTTTTTTTTTTAATTTGAGTATAATTGACACACACTGCTACATTAGTTTCAGATTACAACAGTGATTTGATAAGGTCATACATACACTATGCTATGTTCACAAGCATAGCTACCAATTGTCCCATTACATTCCTACCACATCACTGTGGTATCACTACCATATCACTGATGGTATTCCTTATGCTATGTCTTTTATTCCCATGACTTACTCATTCCATAACTAGAAGCCTGTATCTCCCACTCCTCTTCATCCATTTTCCTACCTCCACCCCCCTCCTCTCTGGTAACCACTAGTTTGTTCTCTGTATTTGTAGGTCTGGTTCTACTTTTTATTTATTCATTTGTCTGTTTGTTTTTGGATCCCATTTATGAATGGAATCATATGGTATTTTTCTTTCTCTTCTAACTTATTTCACTTAGCATAATAGCACTAGGTCCATCCAAGGAAAATATGTTTTTAAGTCTAATTAAGAAAAAAGCTGCCATCATATGACTCATACAATATCACTTTCGGGGGGAAAAAAGGGCGATTTTTTAAAAATTGGGTAAACTATGTATTGGATCCACCAGGTACAAACATGCTCATATAGTCATAAAATTGGTAAAATAAACAGAAATGGCCAAGAACAAATTGTACATTTCCAATTTGGCCTTAAACCGTTTCAGAGGCAAGAAATTTTTTTTCCAGTTTTGCTTTGTTCTGCTTTTAATTTGACTCAACCATACAATAGAAGAAAATGATTCATACAGTAACTTGAGGAGGTATAAATTATTAAGGTCAGATTATTTCTGGGAAGATACTTGGGTCAGTAGACTACATGCCTGACCTTACGGGTGAAAGTGTGAGTGAGCACACAACTGTGTGCTGTCAGATGTGGAAAGCAGAGGCTGGCGAATGTGGACACAAATGTATCAGAGAAATTTTTTTTTTTTTAAAAAGACAAGAAAATGATTACATAAAGGATGCTATTACTCTGGTCACAAGTTTAATCTATTTATTATGAAATGCAATCCCAGCTAAAATTCCAGCATTATTTTTATAAAGTGTAAATATTAATTCTAAAGTGAATGTGTACACATGTATGTTTGTGTATAAAATAGGCAAACATAGTCTAAATGTGTTTGACAAAGAAGTAGACTGAAGGTAATGCTAGCTGTTAGAACACATTAAGTAATTAGAGTAATGATGAGTTCATAATTGTTACAGAAATAAACAGTCAATAAAACAGGCTGACATCCAGAGACATGTGCATTTATATGGGAATGTGATGTATGATAACAGCATTTCACCCAATCATTGTGTAATATTATAAATCAAGTGTTTTTAATATGGCATGTCCACATGGAAAATAATAAATTGTGATCCCTAACTCACACCATATAAAAAAAAGAAAACTCTCAATGCATTGACTAGCTACCTGTAAAAACCCAAACTATAAAAACACTAGCAGAAAATACTTGGAAAGTGTTTGTATAATCATGTGGTGGAGGAGCTTTTCCTAAGCTATACACCCTGAAACCTTAAAGAAGATTTGCATATGTTAAAATTTAAAGGTTTTGTACAGTAAAGATAACATTCAAAAAATTAAAAGACAGGAGCACCTGGGTGGCTCAGTGGGGAAAGCTTATGATTCTTGATCTTAGGGTCGTGAGTGTGAGCTCCATGATGGGTGTAGAGATACTTAAATATAATTAAAAAATTAAAAGACAAACTAGATGCCAGAAACTTGACACTTACAAAGAAAAGGTTAATTCTTATAAGACTTCTTAAAAATAAATTTTAAAAAGGTAAACGTAATAGAAAAGTAGACAGAAAACAAGAAAACATCACTTTGTCACATCACATTAGCACCAATTTACAAAATTTGACCATAAATATTGTTTATGAGATTGTATGGACAGAAATTCTCAAATCCTATATAAAGACATTGGGTTGAAGTAGCATGCTTTAGTGTAGTTTGGTGTATCTTACCTGCCCTAAGTTAAATGTTTTGTGCATCTTTATGGAACAAAATTATCATACCCAGAGCTATAACTTACATAAATAATATCCCTAATGTGTAAAGATATACATAATTTTGGTGAAACATTGTTTATCAATGAAAAGTTGGAAGCGGCTAAATGCCGCAAAGTGGACTAGACCTCCAACTCCATTCCCAGTATTATCAAGCAGGAAGAAGACAGGATTTTCAAGAAAAGCAAGCATTCCTGGTGACCCACCATCCACCTGGTGACCAGCTGTTCTGTCTCCAACTCTGGCTCGTGCTGGCCATGTTTCTGAGCCTCATTACCTGCAGTAAAGATGCCTTCCTAAAATAAATCCAGGAACCAGCTACATCTCTGGCATCCGAGGACCAGCATCGTCTGGAAGGAGTCTATGCCCTCTAGCTCCAAACCCCAAATCTCTAAAAGCAAATTCTAGCAGCCCCTGGAAATCCATACACATATACAAAAGTATGTATAAAAAATTACAGAACCAAAATAAACTAAAATCCTTTTCCTTGGTGGTACCCATTGTGTTAATCAAATCTCATCTAAAATAATGTATTCACAACCCCAGGCACAGGGAAGGAATTTAAATCCAGTAGTGATTTAGAATCAAAGAATAAACACTGGCATGTGTCTCTGGCATAAAGAGAAGCCTGGGGACAGGATGTGGCTGCGAAAGGAATATTTAACCTTTAAGCCACTGGTTTCATGGAGCCTTTGGTATGAAAATATGAGGAGGTGATTTTCATCGGAGGGCCTACATGAAAGTACTTTTAAACTTAAATACTTAGCAAAGGTACTAAAGATTTGGGGATGCTTTGATTTGTTGGTTGTTATTAGGTGGAGTAAGATCAGGCTTATAGATGACCCACAAGGTAGGAAAGTAAGGTAATAATCTAACACTCTGTTATCCTTGCCCTGCATGTGACAACTCTTGGTCATTAGCATAACAAATAATGAAAAAGATACCTGATCCCTCAAGGAATTTTTTTTATTAAGTTTCAGGACAGTAAATAAAAGAGGTTAGAGAATAAAAATAACCGTAAGGAATAAATGCCTAGGCTTATTCCTGAGCATATGTCAATTTACCGGAGTCTAAAGTAGGGAAGATGGGGAAGGAACAGATTAGGGAGCAGGGCAGAGAGGTAAAAAGGAAAAGTCTGTTTTGGATGTGTTTGGTTTCAGCCGCCTGTAGGAAACTCAACAAGTGTCATGTACAAAATTGCTTATACAAATTTAGAATCTGTAACAATTTGGTGCAGAGATATAAACATATGAGTTAACAGTATCTAAATAGTACCAAAGTCATGGGAGAAAATGTGGACAAAGACAAGCACTGGAGCAGTGGAGGCAAAGGTCTGGGATTTCTTGGCAACATACCCACACAGTGCACTGTGAAAGAACAGTAAGCCTGTTTTGCTTATAAAGGGTTTCCTGCCATCTTCAAAACAACAGATCGATCAACTGGCACCTCAGGACCCCTCATGATAGGCAATTAAACAGAATTTAGTGGAAAGGTATTTACCAATATGTCATTAGGCTGAGAAGCAACAAGAGATGGCAAAGCATCCAAGATCATGTACACACTACCAGCCCAGCCCCTCCTGGCGTCAGCCCAGGGCACGGGGCACAGAAGCACACTGCCCCCCTCTGTCCTCCTGCAGCTACTGTGGACCAAGCCCAGTAGAGACCAGCACACAAGGCATTACTGAGACAGTCCGAGAAACCAGGTCCCAGGGACACGGCACGGGGAGTAGCAGGGAATGGTAGATGTAGAAGGGGAAACCAAGAATATCCACCCAGCACATCTCATCAACACAATTACAACTGACTGTGCAGGTTGTTGTCTACCTAAGACGTGTGTATGCCATTTGGACCTTGTCCTTCAAACTGCAAACTTTTCCGGCTGGAGTAGAATAGTCTAGTTCAGTTTTGCCTGTCACCAAATGACCTATAAGGCAGCATTTGCACCATTCCTTTAATATTTTATTGACTATCCCATTCTTTGTTTTGTAAAATGATTGGAGAAAGGAAGTATAAAGACCGATGCTATTCATAGGACACATAAGCCTTAACAGTTGTATACTGTTAAACAAAAAATAAAGTCATAACGTACTAATCTGAAGCCAATCTTAGTTTTCAAACAGAAGGGCAGTGGGAAGGAAAAGCATAAAATTAAAGAAGTTGCATAAGATGCACAAAAATTGTACCAGTAATATGTGTCTAAGTGGACAGATTTATTCAGGGATTTTAGTTATCTTTGGGCTTTCAGCAAATAGATTCCCTTTCATATATTATTTGACCTTTTTAAAGTTTTTTTCGAGAAAACATTCTCTGTGAAATTCAGTAGGAACGTATCCTCTTATTTTGAGGAGGTTTGATAATTACTAACTTTTCAAAGTCCTAACTCTTGCAGGCACTTATACCCACACTGTCCAATAGAACTTTCTGGAAATGTTCTGTATTTGTGCTACCCAATTGTAGCCACAAGCTACCTGTGGCAATGATCACTTGAAATGTGACTGGTGCAAATAAAGTGCCAAATTTTTAATATTATTTCATTTGTATTAATTTACATTTTAAAAGCCACCTGTGGTTGTTGGCTGCCCTACTGGGCCATGGAAGAAGCTAAGCATTTTGGGAATTTATCCTGTGTATGCTTGTGTAACATATTCCACTGGAAATATGAACACACACATCTAGATAGGCAGATGAAACATAACACTAAGGTCCTAATTACTCATACTTGGAAATATCAGCACTAAAAGTCATCATCATTCAACTAATGAATCATTGAATACACATCAAAAACTAATGATGTACTATACATCATTAGTGACTAACTGAACATAATAAAAAATAAATTAAAAAATTATCATTCAACGAATAATTATTGAACTCCAACTACATGCTCAGAAGTGGGATGAATGGGTACCGAGATGAATACAGTTATTGACCCCAACACTGTCTCTCATCTGATAACTGAAGCAGGTGCTTATTTGGGGTTAGATGTGACAGAGCATTAACAAGGCATTCCATGTGTCATGCATGATGAGGAAGATGATGGGAAAACAGAATGCCAAGGAAGCCATGACAGGAGGCCCAGCCTTATCTAGGGAAGACAGGGATCTTTGGATGTGGCCCAGGGTGATCACACATCCCAGATGGCCCAGACACTCCTGACTGGCATCTACTATAGGGCATAATTAGTTCTCTTGCACTTTTCCACTCTCAGATGTATCTCACTTTGGACTACAAATTACATGGTAGACCCAGGTAGCCAATTGGAGATCTTTCTTTCTCTGGATAAAGGCAAGCTTCTTAAGGGCTTAGATAATTTTTCATGTTTCTTTATATTCCCAGGCAACCCCTAGGGCAGCTCTGGGGACTTCAAGGAGCCATAAATACTCGGACAATTATACAGTGATGAATGTAGTGTCTCCTGTGTGCCAGGTGATTCCATTATGTCATTTCCATGTCTATGTCATGTCACATCACCCCTTTGAGAGACAAGGAATGGGAAGCAGAGAGGTTGAGCACTCATTCAAGTTCAGCCAGGTGGTGCCTGGCACAGCTGGACCCTGTCCCAAGTATCTCATGCTGCCTCTCACATTCATGTCCACCACGACAACCCTGTATTTTACTATACAGCTACTGCCTCACATGAAGCTTTGGGCAGAGGAGGGCCTAGAAGTTTCTGAGGGGTCATTGATCTTTTCTGCCCACATCACCTGGCTCTTCCACAGGACCTGCTTCTCTGGACCGTGTTTTTTTATCCTGCCTCATAACGAGGGACAGTAGACTCCTATGGATTTATTCAAGTTCAATGCCAAATGCCTGGGAAAAGCTAGGAAATCATAAGAATCTCCAAGGGTCCAAAGACTAAAAAAAGAACCTCACACAGACCCCTCTGCCACCCCCCAAACCCCATGCTCCCTGAGCACCATGAAGAGTTATTTCCATCCTGCCCTTATCTTTCACAAAGTTGTTATAACTCTCATACTTCCATTTGTTTTTACAAATCCTTCCGTGATATGTGGTATTTTTTTTTTCCCAAAAGATTGTGTGTGCGTGTGTCTGGTTTTTTTTTTTTTTTTAACTTTAAATCTGGTTTAAATTAAGTAGCCAGATGTGCCCATATTGGGCAGTGACGTTTACGACTTTCATACCTGTCCCAAGAAATTCTTTTATGTTTTTATGGAAAGAAGCCAACAATTACGTTGATCTTGCTGGGGTACCCTGCTGAGTGCTGTCACAGGGCTTATCTCGTTTAAAACTCACCCCAGCTTTGTGATTAAAGAAAGGGAAGTTTGTTAAAACCACTCAGCTATTTAGTGACAGAGGTAGGATTTGAACCAGACCCACTTAGTTTTAAAAGCTAAGTCTCTTTGTTCACTCTTCCTGGAGCTGCAGAAAAGGGTGGTAGTTGAGAGCTCCCTACAAGTGTAGCTTTGGGGTCAAGTGGATCTTGGGTCAAGTTCCAGTTCTACCAGTAACTGGCTTGTAGCCCTGGGTTAGTTACTTAACTTCCCCAAAGCACACTTGCTTCATGTCCAAAGTGGAGGCAATAATAGCAGCTGCAGTGCATATTATCCCCGTTACATAATACTACAGATTCTAGGTACGTTTCACGGTATTACATATGTACAACTCACTAACAATATTATTGTTACTTATATGCAAAAACTCCTTTCAAATCTTTTTTTAAAAGATTTTATGTATTTATTTGACACAGATCATAAGTAGGCAGAGAGGCAGGCAAAGAGAGAGAGGTGGGGAGGCAGGCTCCCTGCTGAGCCATCCCAGGACCCTGTGATCATGACCGAGCCGAAGGCAGAGGCTTAACCCACTGAGCCAACCAGGCGTCCCTCAAATCATTTTTTAATGACTTTAGTCACTAACACAGAATCCCAAAGACTTCCAGTCACGCTTTCTTGGACTTCTTTGAGATAATGATTAACTTGAAAGTATAACATGATATCCGTAATTTTTAAAAACTCAGACAAAGTGGGGACTAAAAACCTCTTATTTCATCTAGCAAATTTTTTCCAGTTTTTTTTTTAATATAGATGGTTTAGGGATTGTTTGGTTTTGCCTTCAGTAATAAGGACTGAAGAGAGTAAGATTTAAATAACTATCTGATACAGTGGTTATCATTTACCAGCATGCCAGCCCCTGACCGGTCCTGAGGAGCTGACCTTTGAGCGTCTGAAAGGGAGAGGTCATTGGAGCCATAGAGGTCTCCAGAGTCCACTTGAAACTACGTGGCCTCAGAGTCCTAGTGTTGCTCCCAGTTTCCAGATCTTTCCCCGTGGAGCAATCCTGAAGGGAGGAAAAGAAATCATACTTTAAAAATTAGCCTTTCAATCCCTCTTCCCTGAGAGCCAAAGATGCAGGCACATAATTTTTTTTAAACATTTGGCCCTGTGCTACTGCTCTGTCAAATATCAGATGTTACCAATATTTTATATTGATTCTATTATTTTTTCCAGAGGATTGTATCATAGTTAGCCAGGTACAGATTCATAACAATATAAATTAATCTTGTTGACTATTATATTAAATTCTGGGGAATTGCTGACTGTCCTTCAGAAAGCCAAGGATTTTTCTCAGATGAAGTTTTTCTAAACTCAAGCCAGATTTTTCATGGTTCATATGTCAGGCAGTTATGTTCATGGGGCAAGGATCAAATAGTCTACAATGCCTTCAGGTAGGTTGACATTTATAACTTTGATGCAACTGCGAGGACAATGGGACATTGACAAGAGTGAGTGACAAGGGACAAGGCACTGTGCTGTACAGTCTAAAAACTCAAATTTCTCTTGGGAGTCTTTTTCCTTTTTTTTCTTTTAAATTCAATTAGCCAACATGTAGTACATCATTAGTTTTTGATGTATTGTTCAAATAGTTGTGTATAACATTAGTGCTCATCACATCTCTTGTGCGTTTCAAAGGGTTGGCTGGCTCATGTGAGAAGTCCAGTGGGCTATAACAACCACAGAGATTTCAGAAATATTGTTAATTCAGAGCAAACCATGAAGTATAGAGTCTCTTCATTCCCCACCTATAGCATCCATGTGGAACAGGTGACAGTGGAGGGCAAGTCTTGGGTGTGACCCAGGCACCATGTTTGGTGCTCTTCAATCCAATCCCCGCTTCAGCTACTGGTGATTTTTCTTAGTGGAAACTATTCGTTTCTGCATAGTGACGTCAACTCCTTAATTTAAAACCAATGTTTGTGTAGTTCTGATTCAACTACTATGGTTCCTTGCGAAGCCTGAGACCTGCAGAGTAAATGGTGTGTTGCAATGACAAAATGACTAATGGCAAGGAGAGATCTTATTACTAACACAGCAAGTAGTGACCCAAGTCATGGATGAAGTTTTGCACATTGGCCTTAAATTTAACACATTTCCATCTGATAAGTTTTTAAACTTACTGCTGAGAATGGTTCCAGTCGCTTACGAGAAAAGTCAGAAAGATAGAAATTTTTTTTTTTTAAAGTGGCGTTTAGCAAGATGGATTCTCAAGGCAGAGCACACACTGTTAGTAATAGATCGGAACGCCATGTGGGATATCAGTTTCTCAGCAGTCTTCTCATGGCAAAATGGGTCAAGTACTCTCAAGCTGTAGCCAAATGTAGGATGACTGTGCCAACTATAATTACTGCCAGGATTATACTATTGGAAGGGACAATTCTGAAACTACTGCCATGTTAGCATGGCAGCTATTCCCAGCGACAGTGAAGAAGATATCACTGTGGAAAGAAACTAAAATATCACAGAAGGAATCCAGTAACGTTATTATATTGTGAATTCTTGTGGTGTTTTTTGTTTTGTTTTGTTTTTGCCAACTGGTTTAGGAACACATTCAGTCAATTTGGGATCTAGTACAGCACTGAGAAGATGCAATGGTTTTAGACTTCGGGAGACTTGGGGAGGGGTGAATACATTTTGCATGGGAGATGGACATGGATCCTTGGGTGCCAGTGGTTGGGTCATAGTAGACAAGGTGTCCATATTCTAATCACCAGAACCTATACCTATGTGACCTCGCATGGCAAAAGGGACCCTGCAGATGGGACCAATTTAAGGATTTTGAGGGAGGAAGATGACCCTGCAGGATCTAGGTGGGCCCAATGGAAGCACAAAGATCCTTAGAGAGGTAGAAGGTTTGAGTGAGGGATGAGATGTGGAGACGAGATGTAGAGAGGTCTCTGTCTCTGTCTCAGTTTCTGTGTCTGACTTCGGCTTCTGTGTCTGATTTCTGCTCACGCTAGTGGGATTTCTATTAGCTGCATTACACAGCATGCCAGGAGAATGGCCTGAGGAATCGAAAGGTTCTTATTGCTCGTTTAGAACATTTTTTGTCCAGTATGTAATAGGAAGCCTGCTGATTTGGTGATTCCTCAATATTTCATTCCTTTACAATTTCATGTGAAGAAATTTGTTCATCTGTGATCTTCGTAGTAATTTTGTAACTTTGTTCATTGTGTTCTTCATAGTAATTTATTGATTTGCTACTTGGTTACAAGTATTAATCTTAAAACACTTGTGGATTTCTGACTGGATGGTCATGTCATCAGCACATAAAGACTGGTTTTCTTCTTTCTATCTGGTTTTTATTCATTTTTTTTAAAGATTTTATTTATTTATTTGACAGAGACAAAGAGAGCAGGCACAAGCAGGGGGAGCAGCAGGCAGAGGAAGAGGGAGAAGCAGGCTCCCCACTAAGCAGAGAGCCCGACATGGGGCTCAATCCCAGGACCCTGGGATCATGACCTGAGTCAACAGCAGATGCTTAACTGACTGAGCCACCCAGGTGCCCCAAGGTTTTTATTTATTTTATAACTTTTATTTGCCTTATTGAACTCCCCGTCCAATATGATCACAGAAACTCTGAGAGAGAACATCCTTCACTTTTCTTCTATTTAGTAGAGTAACTAAAAGTTATAGAAGAGATCTATAGCTAATATCATACTCCATGTAATGTCATATATCATTTTTATTTTTTTAAAGATTTATTTATTTATTTGTTTGAGACAAAGATTGAGAGACCACACAAGCAGGGGGAGGGGCAGAAAGAGTGGGAGAGAATCTCAAGCAGGCTCTGATTCTGGAGCCTGATCTGGGGCTCGGTCTCACCACCCTGAGATCATGATCTGAGCCGAAATCAAGAGTTGGCTACTTAACCAACTAAGCCACCTATTATTTTTAAATTGTAGAAAAATACAACATTTTAAATCGTATTTTAGTAGAAATAGGAAAGTATGAAGTATATGCAATATAACGTTAGCTGTAGATTTCCAATACATTTATTTTATCAGGTTTCAGAAGTGACCTTGTATTCCTTATTTTCAGGAAGTTTTTTAATTTGTTTTTTTTTTTCCTATCATGAATAGGTATTGAATCTTACCAAATAACTTTCCTACATGTAGTAAATGTTGATAGGGCTTTCCTCCTTTATGCTTTTTACATGATGAATCACAACGATTAGTTATCAGATATTAAATCAACCTTTAAGGCTTGTGACCATTTTTACGTACTACTGGATCTCATTTGCTGAAATTTTGTTAATAAGCCATACTAGTCTGGAATGATCATTTCTTGTGATACATTTTTTTGGGGTCTGGGTATCAAAATAATATTGTTCTCAAAAAAATTTTTTAATTTGTTCACTCCTCTCTTTTCTTTCAAAGAGTCTTATAGAATATATATTACTTATCCCTTCCCTACTTCCCTGCTTAGTGTCCAAGCATGAGAAATGAGGTGAAAGAATCAGCAGCTGGAAAACCGTAACATGTCCTAAACTGAAGGACAGATCTTACTTTGAGTCCACATGGGTGCAATAATGTGTGAATTAGGCAGACTGCTGTGATCTTGGTATCACTGCTCCAGGGCAGGAGGCTCTGAGGGGTCTGTACATATAAGATTGTCAGGATGGAGGAACAGAGCAAAATTCCTTCTTCCTGTAGAAAGCTTATTCCCAAAAGGAAAAAAAAAAAAAAAAAAAAAGAATAAGAGCTGTATTGGATTAAAATAAACCCCACTTAATTTTCTTCTTCTTTTTTTTTTTTTTAACTTTTATTTATTTGAGAGAGAGAGGGAGAACATGGGCCAGGGGTGGGAGGTGGGGGGTGAGAAGGAGCTGAGGGACAAATGGACTCCATGTTGAGCAGGGAGTATGGCTCCATCTCAGGACCCCCGGGATCATGACCAGAGCTGAAGGCAGACACTTAACCGACTGAGCCACCCAGACACCCCTCCTCCTCCCAATCCCCACTTAATTTTCTTAAATCTACTAATGTTTTAAATCATTCCACCTCCCCCAAACTGGTGTGGGTAAAGGGGTAGAAAGAGGCTAGAAGTATTACACTAATTGAGCTCCCTCGATGTTTGAAACATCAGGAGTGGAGAAAAACCATTCCACCTTGATAATCAGGACTAAGTAGAACTAGCTCAACTGTAGCAGAGGTCCCTGAATTTAAAAGATAGCAAGGAAATCAGATGCCTTACGTTTTTGCCAAGGTACTATAAGCCCCAGCCTCACTTCCCACTCCCAGACGAAACTGTCATAAAGGAGAGAGATGGGAGCCTGAACTGAGCCAAAACTGGGTGTTAAGCATCAGCTTTAAAACCAGATGATGCTGCAAATGGGCAAAGAACTGTTTTGTTATCAAAATAAATAGGAGCTAAAGTTAATTTCAATTATATAGGAAGAAAAAAACACATTATTGTATATTGCATGGTGATTTTAAACTGTAACCAATGACTTTGTAAATATCAACACAAGCTCTCTTCAATTTCAGAGAAAGACACTATGAGACAGGAAAGCCAAACAAAACCTCCCCTTTGGTATCCTGTTACATTCAACGAACCTAGTATTATAGAGGTAACCTCTTCCAATCCAGATAATGAATTACTCAGCACCAAATATCTGACTCCAAAGGAAGACAGACTAGCTTCATTAAGCGCCAGACTCACAGTAGAAATCTGATGAGTTAAGGACTTTAAAGGTGTAGCTGTATGCAACTGACATATTTTATTTGAAGCTCTATTATAACATATCCTGCAGGCAGAGTCCCTCTTTAAGAGTGAGGCATCCATCCACCAGCGGCTGAGAACAACCCCTCCTAATTGCATTCCTTCCTGGGAATTCTCCTGGGCCACAGGAAGTACCCCACGCAAGGTTAACCCCCAACCCAGGGGAAGCCTGCATCAATGACTGGTCAGTGCAAGCTTACAAGGTCCAGACACTCTTTCTAATTTGGGACAACTCTGAAGACCCATTCAACTCTAGAGCTCCCTGGAAGATTGGCTGCAGTCCCGGCTACACCTGCCTTGTGAGTCAGCTTCCCCTCTGTCTTCTCTTTGCCACAGGGACAACCCCTGAGGGCAAGCTTCAGAAGAACTTCGATAAATCTGTCTGTTTCTGAATCTGTGTTTAGAAAACCCAGTGTAAGAGTGTTAGTACCAGTCGTGGACCTAGAAAGCAGCCTCTACGAGGGGATTTGAGGATGGATTATCATGGGCATTGAGGACACCATCTTCAGTGGTTGGTGGAATCTGCATCGCCCCTGGCATGCTACAGTGGTACGATGGTCTGGTTTTTTTCACTGGTGTTGAAATGGGATGGCATACCAATTTTACTGATGCACTGCTTTTGCCCTGGTGAGGTGTGAGGGAAATGGTAATTATAAGGGCTATGGAACTACCTGGATATGGGAGTGCCACTGTTTCATTGAAGAGAGGCAATAACAGGGCAGGGTGATTAATGAACAATGAATGGAAAGTGTCATGTGAAAACCAGAGGGCAACCCCCCACGTTGGTAGTATTTAATGAAACCCTCATTAAGCTAAAGAACAAACAGAGTGAAGCCCCAAGCCCAAGGCTTCAGAATAAGAATAGGAGAAATTCAGACTTGTGAGTTCTCAACCTCGCAGTTTCCCTGCATCGGTGGTCAGAGCTCTCATAGTGAAAGGCAGGGACAGTGAAATGTGGGCTGGGAAGATCTGGTGGGTGCAGTTAGGAATTTTGAATTCCCCGATTGCCTTGGACACAGTAGGCTTGTAGAAATGACATACTTCTCCTTGTTAGAAGATGACCCCCTCCTTTGATGATCATGCAGAGGTCCCAAAGCAGGCAGTTTCCTTAAGCCGATGCTCCTCCCTTTGGGATTGGCCCCTAGTTCTCTCTTGGCAAACAGGCCAATCACAATGACCGAATCCCAGAAGAAACATGGGAATGTAAATGGTATACTAAGAAGATAGTGAGTTGAAGTGCAAGGCAATCTGGAGGACCCTGATGCTTTTCATGATTCTACCCTAAACATTTCCACATATGATACAGGCTGTTCATAGGGAGCTTCCTGCTATTTTCATGTTAAAAATGGAACGTACCTTATATCTTATATCTAACCCACAAAAAGAACAAATAGTAAGAAACTGTAGGAAATTATGACAGATTTGAAGATAGGACAAATTTCTTTGGTATTGCTCATTTAGTAGCCAGTGGATAAAATTCACTGAAAGGAGTTTTTAGAAGGCTTTGAAATGAATTTCCACAAAATAAATGTGGAAAAATGTTTCTTTATTTTATTTATTTTTTTAAAGATTTTTATTTATTTATTTGACAGACAGAGATCATTAGCAGGCAGAGAGGCAGGCGGCAGTGGGGGCTGGGCAGGTAAACAGACTCCCCGCTGAGCAGAGAGCCCAATGCGGGGCTCCATCCCAGGACCGTGGGATCATGACCTGAGCTGAAGGCAGAGGCTTTAACCCACTGAGCCACCCAGGCGTCCCTGTTCCTTTATTTTAAAATACAACCTTGATTTGTTAAAAGTTCATTCTTTACCCCTATGCAATGAATAAAATAATCACCTGGTTTATGCTGAACCAGAAGCTACTATACAGAATTTTAATGTACTTTCTAATATCAAAATATTTCAAACTGTGGGGTGCCTGGGTGGCTCAGTCAGTGAAGTGACTGACTCTTGATTTTAGTTCAGGGCATGATCTTAGGGTTATGAGATCGAGCTCCCTGTAGGGCTCTGACTCAGAGTTGAGTCTGCTTAAGATTCTCTCTCCCTCTCCTCTGCCCCTTCCCCCTCATCTCTGCTCTCTCTCTCTCTCTCTCTCTCTCTAAAAATAAAAAAAAAAAAATTCAAACTGTACAGCCTATTGATAATAAACACCATGAGGGCAGGTCCTACATTGCCTGATCTTGGGTCTATCATCACAAATTATTTAAACTATTTGAGATAGAAGAACTCTGTGTAGCAAACAAAAAGAAATATAAACATATTAATTGCACAATATTATTTCTATTAATCGAAGTGTATTATTTGGCTAAAAGTTAAATTTCCTATATTTTAAATGTTTGGAAATTTGGAGGAAGTCAAGATTCAAAAGTATTCTCCTACTCACTGCAAGATAGAAAATTGAAGCAATTTACCATTGTTCCTGACAGATTATATCTGTTTGAGAAAAAAATAAATTTATTTCTAATAAACTTCTTCTATTTTTTATTTCTAATAATTTTGTTTCCCATTTTGCCAGTTCAACAATACCTTTTTTTAAGAGTCATTCTAAGAATATGCATAAATTTTCCTTAAGTGATTTCTAAACAACACCAAGGAAAATTAATTTATTTCATTAATATTATTATTCATGGGCATTAAAAAAAAAATCTCCAAGGACAGAAATTCTCAGTACTCTAAAATTAAAACCAACTAACTGGCTATAATTAATCGAGGATATTTTTCGTTCCTATAGACTTTTTTCTGTCAACAAAGAACTATGATAACTTTAAGATGTCATTATTTCATCATAAGAGGACCTTGATTTTTCTTTACTAAAATCCTGACTTTTATGTTCAATAAAATATTGGCTTTTTCCCTTTCTCTAAGCTTGTCACATGACACTTCAGATTCCATATATGTGACTGCAGGATATCAGGAGAGGAGGTATTTGTGCAAAAAATTTAGAGCTCTCTCTAAAATTAACCCACACAATTTTCCTTAATATTCTTTCTTCAGAGCATTTCTGCTTCCAGCCAAGGGCCAGATTTCTTCTCCCACATGAAACAGCTAAAAGCCAGGATAAAATATATGAAATAATAGTTTTCTATACCAGACACCAGGCAGCACAGGACTGACCCTTGAAAGATGGGAAACAAATGAAGGGAGCCCACTATTGCATCATGTTTACCACCCAGACTGTCCAGGTGGCAACACCACAACATCACCCAGCAATCTCCTTAACTTGAGGAAAGGGAGCCAGGAACCTGCGGGGAGGTCTCGGCTGAAGTTCACGTGGAGAGAGCAGGAGAGGAGAGAGGTGCACAGAGAGAGAACTCTGGGGAGTCTTCAGCTGAATTCAGATGGATCATCACACACGGGGGGAGGGAAACACACACCAGGATAAAAAGCACCCAGAGGGGCAGAGGGAGCAATCCCTGTGACTCACACGCACAGGTTTTGGAGAATTTCATGTTCCCGCCAGCTATGGTAAAAACTTGATAATTCCTGGGGAGGCAGATAGAATACTCAGAAGGCTATTGTAGCCACAAAGCCTAAAACTGAGACATGACAAGATCAAGTCTTTCGTAGAACAAAGCTCAGATTATAAAAATATCCAGCATCCAACAAGGTAAATTTCATAGTGTCTGGCATCCCAGGCAAATATTAGGCGACATGTAAAGAAGCAGGAAAATACAATCCATAATGAGAACATCAGTCCATTAACATACACAGACCAAGAAATGATATAAATGGTAGATGTAATAGAAAGAAAATTCAATTGTTATTATATCTATATTCCATATGTTAAAGAAAGTGGAGGAAATTGGGGGCATGTTAAGATACAGAAGGTATAGGGGCGCTTGATGGCTTAGAGTTAAGCCATTTGGCTCCCTGCTCAGCAGGAAGTCTGCTTCTCCCTCTTACTCTCTGTGCGCTCTCTCTCTCTTGAATAAATAAAAAAAAAAATCTTTAAAAAAAAAAAAAGATACAAAAGGTATAAAATACTCCCAATTGAAATCCTAGGTTAAAAAAAAAAAGAAAAATACAACGCCTGAGATGAAAATCGCACTGACTGGGAGAAACGGTAGATTAGACACTGCAGAAGAAAAGATTAACAAGTTTAAACACAGCAATAGGAACTATTCAAAATGATGAAACACAGAAAGAAAAATATTGAAAAAGAAATAAACAGAGCATCAGTGAGCTGTGGAACAACATATGTGTAACTTGAATTCCTGTAGAAGTGGCACAGAAAAAAATTTTTGAGAAAATAATGACTTAAAATTTTCCAGATTTCATGAAAACTATAAACCCACAGATCTAAGGTCAATGAAATGCAAGTATAAAAAACTTGCTGAAAATTAGACCAACACACACTATAATCAAATAGCTAAAAACCAGTAAGTAAAACAGTTCTTGAAGTTTTTAAAAATTATATTTATATTACAACCACAGTGCACTGGAGCTAATATCTTAAATATATTAGGTCTAAAGGCCTCGTGCATTTTGTATACATGAAATAAAGTCTGGAAACATCCCTTTATAGAGGAACTAAATCTGGGGGAGGGAGAGGCTAAAATATAAACATGAACAAATCATGGCCAATTTATCACCAACTTATTAATTTTGACCTTTTTTATGAAAGAAACTATTATGGAAATCCTATAACTTCAAAAAATCTTTCTGTTAGTTTAAGGTTAAAGAGCCATTGGCAGCAATCCAAAGTAAATCCGCACCTGAATCCCATTGGCTATTTGGTGGTAATATTTTGTGGGCTGGAATTTTGTTTTTGCTTATTGGTTTGTTGATTTTAAGGGGAAAAAAAACCCAGAGGAGCAATGTAGATATTTATTTTACAAAAGTAGAATCCAAATGAACAAAAACTGAGGGTGACTGGCAATTTAGGGAAGAAAATTCAAGTAGTTAAAAGACAGGAATTCATAAAATGACTTAAAAGCTGAGGTCTGCCCAGATATTGGGGAATGGTTTCAGATGATACCAATTTACTCATAAGTCTGGTTAAATATTTCTGACATTATGTAGTTGAATAGGAAAAGAAATAGAATGCAGCTAATGTGAAAACCATAATAATTAACAGCTATAGTTTAATGCAACATGTGTGGCAAGTCTTTTTATACATTACAGTGTTCAATCCTTAATACAACTCTGTCATATATGAGCTATTACTTATTAATCCTATTATTACAGAAGTAATAGCTAAGTAAAAACTGAGGTTTTGAGATATTACCATTTATAGACAGTCCCTAACTTAACAATGGTTCTACTTAGGATTTTTAGACTTTACAAGGGTATGAAAGCCATATGCATTCAGTAGAAATCATACTTTGAAACTGGCATTTTGATCTTTTGTTCTAAGTTTTTATTTGAATTCCAGTTAGTTAACCTACAGTGTGGTATTAGTTCCAGGTGCACAATAGAGTGATTCAACACTTCCATACATCACCTGGGGTTCATGATGACAAGCGTGCTTCTTGATCCCCACTAGCTATTTAACCCTTCCCCTACCCACCTCCCTTCCAGTAACCATCAGTTTGTTCTCAATAGTTAAGAGTCTGTCTCTTGGTTTGCCCCTCTCTCTCTTTTTTTCCCCTTTCCTCGTTTGCTTTGCTTCTTAAATCCCCAGACTAGCACTATGGGGTGGATACGCTCCTGTGATACATAAGGCCGGCTACCACGCCTTCAGGAAGGTGAACAACAGACACACTTACAGCCATTCTGTATCCATCCTGCCATTCTGTTGCTCACCTTCAGTATAGTATTCAATCATTTCCATGATTTTTATTATAAAATAGACTTTATGTTAGATGATGTTGCCCAACTGTAGGCTAAGGTAAGCGTTTTGAGCACATTGAAGACAGACAAGGCTGAGCTATGATGTTAGTAGGTTAGGCATAGTCCATACATTTTCAACATGGAATATTTTCAACATACAATGGGTTCATCAGGAAAGGACCCCATTGTAAGTCAAGGAAGATCTGGATGCCCTATTTAAGTCACACAGAATATGAAGCAACACCAAATAGGAGGCCGACAACAAAGAAAGCCATGACCATCTTTTCAATGAGAAGACCTAAAAATCATGCCTGGCCCTTTTCCACCCTTCAGGTCTCATTCTTGAAAGTCTCAAATCCTTGGAGAGTCTCCCTGACAAGTCTATATTTGTTGGCTCCTACCCAATATCCACAGGAATTTTTTATCAGATTTTTCCATAATTTGGAACTATTTCTGTATATGTTTGTTTATTATCTTAGTAGGTTTAAGCCTCATGAATAAAAGGGCAATGCTTTCTTCATTTATCACTCACCATTGAATCCAGTACTACTACCACTAATAAAAACAGCAGTATAGTACTAAATTTAGTGCTACATATGTACTTTCATATTTACATAGTTCAGAAGGAAAATGGAGGACGGAGTGAAGGACTTTACTCTTTTGTTATTTTGATAAAAACAATAATAAAATTAAAAAAGTTAAAATATATTTACTGTGATAAAGAGAGCAAGACATTTCATTTTTCTTAAAGATTTATTTATTTTAGAGAGAGAAAACATGCATGTGGTGGGGAAGGGCAGAGGGAGAGGGAGAACCTCAAGCAGACTCTCCACTGAGTGCAGAGCCCATGCAGCAGATCCATCTCATAACCCTGAGATCATGACCTGAGTCAAAATCAAGAGTTGGATACTTAACCGACTGAGCCACCCAGACATCCCGAGAGAGCAAGACATTTTAAACTAAAACTAGTTGAATTATCCATCAAGCCTCTTAGGAGTCTTTCCTTTAGAGTCTATTTCAATAGAAATAACCACTTGCATTAGAAGTAACTATTGTTTTGACTTCAAGAATCTAATTGGCTAAGCAAGCTTACATAAGAGAAAAGTAACTAAATACACCTCCACTTTGTGATTTCTAAGTCTGTGCAACATTTCTAAAGTATTTAAAATTTTTGTGGCTTTTGAATATTTGAAATCATCAAGCCAACAGTCTCCTCACCCTTATTTTCCTAATTCTCCCATTCCAATATTCATTCTGGTCACCAACTGGCTTACGGTTTCATTTAATGAAGTGCAGAGTTCCGTAAGTATTTAACGTAAAACACATGGTAATGTACACACCCAGAAGCCATTGAATAAATGCAAAATTCAGAATGCACTTTATTCCTTACACTCCGGAGCTCCAAAATGCATACCAGTCACATCCAGTCACACATGGATGTGACTGGACAACTGTGGACTGAAGGCTTGGAGCAAGACATTTTTAGAAAAACAATCACAGAAGAGATTTCTTCAAGTAACAGATCTGTATAAAGAAAATGACAAAGGAAAAACAGCTTTTTTCTTTCTAATGCACAATAAATTCACCCCGATTTTCAAATAAAAGATATAATACACTCAATAAATTCCTCTGCAATTCTAATAGAAGTCATTACCGTTACTGTACTCTAAGTGATAGCCTCTTAGCCCAAATGAATTTTATTCCTTAACATCTAACATACTTTAGATGAACTAAAATAGTGGGGGAAATGTGATTTTTTTTTTTTTATCCCCCAGCCCAGGTTTTGAACATTTGCTCTCTTGAAAATTTAGGTAATTTTTATTTATGGGATTTTTATGGTGATTAAATCAAATAAAAGACTTTATCATGATAGTGAAACACCTTACCAAGATCCATTATGGTTATCTCATTATCTGGATCCCTTCATTTAAATTTCTGGTCACTTTGCTCTTTTGTTGGTTGCCCCATCTCAACTCAGGCCATCTGAGATGTTACCCTTCACTGTTCTCCAGGATCCCTTTGTTTTAAACATGCCCCTAAGTATTGGGTTTGCCTTGCTCTCCACCAAATCAAGTTAACCCCTCTGGCAAAGAATCTATCGTTCTTGCTGCCTGCCCTGCCCAGTCCTCAAAGACTTCCCCTGAATAATAGATCTGGAGGGAGGTGGGAAGGGATTGGCAGCAACCCCTGGCCAAAATACTACAAACTCCCATTGTATTTACCAAAGGTTCAGTAATTTATCCTTGGATAAATCTTCTCACCACTTGTATGCTTATCTCCATTTTCTAGAAACCTGCAATGATGGTCTTTGACAATTTTGCTCATTTTTGTCATTACTTTTGGGGGAGAAAATTTGCCAAGATCTTCACGCCATCATACTGGAAGTTCATTGTTAACCTTTGTAGTTTTAAGAGATTTGAGGATTATTTGTTACCTACGCTGTCCTGAATGATCTCTCTCTCTCTCTCTTTTTGCCAAGTCAGTCACAAATATTAAAAACATTCAAAATTTGATTCCCACCTCTGGTTTCATTTCCAACATGTAAGCAGCTTGGAGCTACTACTCCCTTTCTCACAAGAAAAAAGCTAAGCACACTAAAACAATGACTTTTATTAGACCTATCATAAAAGTGAGGTCACAGGGCAAACCACCACCCCAACATCTGGAGATACAAGAGAACACAAAGAATCACAGCAAAGGTCAGCTTACCTAAAGCAGAAGCTTCTGTACCAATAACTGCACAGAAAAATTAAAAGGTAATTTTGATAAATTGCTGGAGGCTAAGTATGGACTAGCTTGAGAATTAAAATTCTTAAGCTTTCAAATTTCCCCAAATTGATATATAAATTTGAAACAATCCTAAACAACATCTTGGCAAGATATATATATATATATATATATATATATATATATATATATACATACACACACACACACACAAGTTTATTATAAAATTTACATTAAGGAAAAAAAAAAAAAAAAGAACCAGGGGCGCCTGCATGGCTCAGTCGGTTAAACATTTGCCTTTGGCTCAGGTCATGATCATGGGGTCCTGGAATTGAGCCTCACACTGGGCTCCCTGCTCAGCTTGTCTCAGGGAGTCTGCTTGTCCATTTCCATCTGCTCTTCCCCCTTCTGCTCTCTTGCTCTCTCACTCACTCTCTCAAATAAATAAATGAAATCTTTAAAAAATAAATAAATAAAACAAAAGAACCAGGATAGCAAAAATGTTTTGAAAAAAAGATCAAAGCTGAAGTACACATATTACCTCATTTCTGGTCTTAGTGTGAAGATATTAGTAAACAAGGCAGCAGAATAGAGATTTCAGAAATACAAATACACATTATAGATAATTGGGTTTTGGCAAAGGTGCAAAGGAGAGCAATGGAGAAAGAATATTTTCATATAGTGTTAAATAGTGTTAAAATAATTAGACGTCAGGCAGTAATTTCTCTGACATCAGCTATAGCAACATTTTTCTAGATATGTCTCTTAAGGCAAGGAAAATAAAGGCAAAAATAAACCACTGGGACTATATCAAAATAAAAATGTTTTGCATAACAAAGGAAACCAGTAACAAAACAAAAAGGCAACCTACCAAATGGGAGAAGATATTTACAAATATCCAACAAGGGATTAATATCCAAAATACATAAAGAACTTACACAACTTGACACCAAAACAAAAACCAAAACCCCACAAAACCCCAAACAATCCAATTAAAAAATTGGCAGAGGACCTAAATAGACATTTTTCCAAAGAAGACATACTGATGTACAATAGACACATAAAAAGATATTCAGCATCACTAATCATTAGGGAAATGCAAATCAAAGCCACAATGAGATATCCCCTCATACCTCTAAGAATGGCTAAAATAAAAAAGACAAGAACTAATAAGCGTTGACAAGGATGGGGGAAAAAAGGACTCTCACACACTGTTGGTGGGATGTAAATTTATACAGCCACTGTGAAAAAGAGTGTGCAAAGTTCTTCAAAAAATTAAAAAGGAAACTACCATATAATCCAATAATTCTAATACTGGATTTTTTAATTTAATTTTTTTCAGTGTTCCAAAATTCATTGTTTATGCACCACACCCAGTGCTCCATGCAATATGTGCCTTCCTTAATACCCACCAACAGGCTCACTTAACCCCCCCATCCCCTCCCAAACCCTCAGTTTGTTTCTCAGAGTCCACAGTCTCTCATGGTTTGTCTCCCCCTCCGATTTCCTCCAACTCAATTCTCCTCTCCGTCTCCCAATGTCCTCCATGTTATTCCTCATGCTCCACAAGTAAGAGAAACCATATGACAATTGACTCTTTCTGCTTGACTTATTTCACTCAGCATAATCTCCTCCAGTCCAGTCTATGTTGATACAAAAGCTGAGTATTCATCCTTTCTGATGGAGGCATAATACTCCATTGTATATATGGACCGTATCTTCTTTATCCATTCGTCCGTTGAAGGGCATCTTGGTTCTTTCCACAGTTTGGCAACTGTTGCCATTGCTGCTATGAACATTGGGGAACAGATGGCCCTTCTTTTCACTACATCAGTATCTTTGGGGTAAATACCCAGTAGTGCAATTGCAGGGTCACAGGGAAGTGCTATTTTTAATTTCTTAAGGAATTTCCACACTGTTTTCTAAAGTTGCTGCACCAATTTGCATTCCCACCAACAGTGTAAGAGGGTTCCTCTTTCACCGCATCCTCTCCAACACTTGTTGTTTACTGTCTGGTTGATTTTCGGCCATTCTGACTGGTGTAAGGTGGTATCTCAATGTGGTTTTGATTTGAATTTCCCTGATGACTAATGATGATGAACAATTTTTCCATATGTCTATTAACCATTTGTATGTTTTCCTTGAAGAAGTATCTGTTCATGTTTTCTGCTCATTTTTTTTTATGTGATTATCTGTTTTGTGTGTGTTGAGTTTGAGGAGTTCTTTATAGATCTTGGATATCAGCCCTTTGTCTGTAGTATCATTTGCAAATATTTTCCAAAGAGAACGAAAACACTAATCAAAATGATATATGTATCCTTCCAATTATTGCAACATTGTTTACAATAGCCAAGATATAAGAGTAACCCAATTGTCCGTTGATAGGTGAATGAATAAAGATGTGGCATATGCATACAATTGACATAACAAAGGATGGGTTCTTGCCATTTGAAATAACATAGGTGAAACCTAAAGGATATTAAACTAAGTGAAATAAGTTGGAATGAAAAAGACAAATGCCATATGATTTCACCTATATGTGAAATCTAAAAAACAAACCAAAAGCAGAATCAGACCTATAAATATAGAGAACCAAATGATGACCATCAGAGGGAAGGAGAGTTGGGATGGATGAAATAAGTGAAAGGCAGTGGGAGATACAGAGTTCCAGCTACGGGATGAATAAGTCATGGAAATTAATGGTACAGCATAAGAAAAATAGTCAATGGTATTGAAATAGAGTTACATGATGACCAATGGTGACTACACTTGGCATGAGCACAACCTAATGGATAGAGAAAAGGAATGACTGTGTTATAGGCCCAAAACTAATGTAACAGTGTGTCAACTAAAACAAAAACAAACAAAAAAAAAACCTGGACATCCATATGCAAAAAAAAAAAAAAAAAAAGACCTCTTTCTATATCTCACTTCTTATACAAAAATTAGCTCAAAATGGATTTATTGATCTAGATATAAAGTATCAAACTTAAAATTTAGAGGAAAATAAGAGAAACTCTTTGTGGTCTTAATTTAGGCAAAATTTCTTAGATTTTATAACTAAAAACCAACCAGAAAAAAATAAAATGATCATTATATTTTATCAAAATTGATAATAAAACACTGTTAAAAGAGACTGAAAAAATAAAGCATAGACTAGGGAAAAAAATGTTCGTAAATCTTAAATCTGACAGAAGCACTGGATCCAGAATATATAAATCTATAAATAGGCCTCAAACCTTGATAGGAAAATCACTTACCCAGTTTAAAATTTGGCAAAAACTTCCATAGACACTTCAGATTTTATTGTAGTATATAAAAATGCAAAATCCAGTAACATATTTTCTACAATATTCCACTTTAAAATACATAACTAGCTTAAAAGTAAAATTAAAATTTTCTGCTCATTAAATGATATGAAAATTAACAAAGAAGGTATGTCTGGGAGAAAATATTCAATACATATACATTGCAAATTTGCCTGACGAAGGTCTATCCAGAGTGTATTTAAAATGCCTATGGGGCTCCTGGGTGGCTCAGTCGTTAAGCCACCAACTCTTGGTTTCCACTTAGGTCATGATATCTGGGTCCTAAGATCAAACTGCACATTGGGTTCCACACTCAGCGAATCTGCTTGTCCTCTCCTTGTGCTCCTCCCCCCATTTGCACACTCTCTCAAATAAATAAACAAAATCTTAAAGCAATAAAATAAAATTCTAACTGTATAATATCACGTCTTTTCCCCCCTATGATTAATAATTATACACCTGTCTTCTACTTTTGCTCAGGCTTGTCAAAAGTTTGCACATTTTTTTCATTAATTTCCATTTTTATTATTATCTCTGTTCTCTTACTATTTTAGGGATTAGTCTTTTACTCTATTTCTAAATTCTTTTTTTTCCACAGATTTTATTTATTTATTTGACAGAGAGAGAGAGATCACAAGTAGGCAGAGGCAGGCAGAGAGAGAGAGAGGAGGAAGCAGGCTCCCCACTGAGCAGAGAGCCCTATGCGGGGCTTGATCCCAGGACCCTGAGATAATGACCTGAGCCATCTGAGCCGCCCAGGCACCCCTCTATTTTTAAATTCTTGAGCTTGATTCTTAACTCAAAAATTTTAATTAATCATTGTACACAATTATACATAATATAAAAAGTATAATATTATACATATTTTGTGTATTATGTAAGGATCCTGGGTATTTACCCGCTGGAATGGTAGTGTCTCCAGGGAAAACATACGCATCCAATACAGAGTTTTATCTCTTTAAAATGTAAACATCTAGAAAAATAATTCTTCGAATCTCTCAGATGTTCTCAGGGTTATTCAGTCTCTCTTTCTAGTGTTGCAGGTCTAGTGTTCCTAAGTCAGCCTTTTGTCTCTCTGAGAAGTAAAAGAAAGGTTTATTATTCTTTGGTTGCAAGTAAATTAGCTTTACCTTTGAAGAGACCAATAGCTGCAGATGTAATACACAAAGCATGTGAAAAATAGAATATTTGAGGAGTAAAGTAAAACCTTCTCTAGGTTCCTAGCATGTCAATTTAAGTGATTGAGGAGACAAGAGCTTTTCAGGAATAAGAGAAATCCAGGGAAGACTGATTTCGCCATGCAAACATTTTAAGGCTATAAATTTCCCTCTATTAGTTTATTTAACTGCATTTCACAAATGTTTCCTTGGAATTTACACTCTCTTGTAAATAGTTTCTAATTTCTGTTGAGACTTCCTTCCTTCCTGGGCCCCTGGGTGGCTCAGTGGGTTAAAGCCTCTGCCTTCGGCTCAGGTCATGATCCCATGGGACCCTGGGATTGAGCCCCATATCGGGCTCTCTGCTCAGCAGGGAGCCTGCCTCCCGCACCACCTCCCCACCACCCCTCCCCCGCCACCCTCACCCCCGGCCTGCCTGCCTCTCTGCCTACTTATGATCTCTGTCTGTCAAATAAATAAATAAAATCTTTAAAAAACAAAAAAGAAAGACTTCCTTCCTTCCTCCCCTCCTTCCTTCCTTTTTTTTTTTTCGTTATTTCCTTCTTTCTTTTTTCTTTCCCTCCCATTTCTTTTCTTTTTTTGTACCTTGTGCTATTATTGTGCACATTGTTTCCAAACATTTCGAGGCGAGGTATGGATTTCTTTGGCTCTCCATTTTTTTGTCGACTTCCAGTTGCATTGCAAACGGTCAAAGAACCTAATCAGAAGCCAGTATCTGGGGACACCTGGGTGGCTCCGTCATTAAGCACCTGCCTTTGGCTCAGGTCATGATCCCAGGGTCTTGGGATCGAGCCCCTCATTGGGTTCCTTGCTCAGCCAGAAGCCTGCTTCTCCCTCTCCCGCTCCCGTTGCTTGTGTTCCCCCTCTTGCTCAATCTGTCTCTGTAAAATAAATAAAAATAAAAATCTTTGGAAAAAAAAAGAAGCTGGTATCTGTTCTTTGGTTGGAGTTCTTTGAATACTCTAGTGTAACTTGTGCTTTTCTGTTCCATGTGTATTTTTCATATGCGTATGTGGTAGAATATAAATAGCATAAAATTTGCCATTTTAAACATTCTTAAGTGTATAATTCAGTGGTATTAGTAAGGTTTCATATTATCTAATTGTTAGGTGCAAGCTTCTTACATGTCTACTAAATCAATAGTGTGTATTCTTTAAATCTTCTATATCCCTATTATCGTTTTGTTGCTTTTTTACCAAATATTGAAAGCGGTACAAGTTTTCTCATTGGAACTTCATAGTTTTTTACTTGTATTCTTGTACTTTATGCACCATAGACCTTTCCATTATGTGGCAAGTTCTGCAATTATGTTATCGTTCCAGCAAATGATTCATGTTGTCACTATATAGTTATCCTGGTAAACACATCAATTTTTGCCTTAAAATTAATTTCATTTTATATGCTCTTATTACCAGGATCAAGTATAGTGACCTAAGAAAATGGAACTTCCAGTAGATGGGACATGGCAAGATTTATTTTCCTTTCAGTGGATGGACCATGTGAAAATAGCTGTTAACCTTGGGTGAAGAAGGAATTCTGTGGAATGAAAAACAAAGGCAAATTTTGATATGATTCAACCCTCTGTGGGATCGCTGTGCTTTCCTTTCTCTGTGGTCAGTTGACTTTCCTCTGAAGATATGCGACATGCTGCTACTCCACGAGGCTCTGAGTCATCCTCTTTGAGTGACCTGGGATTTGGAAATTCACGGTACCTGACATTTCTTCTTCTCTCCTTCTTATGTGTTATTTTCAGCCTCAGAAAAGTTTTATACAAAAATGCTTTCTCAGTCATTACTCCCCTAAGATAGCCCTCCTCTTTGTTTTGTTCCTTGGCCATGGAAGTTGGGAGTGGAAGCCATGATCCTTTCGATGGCACGTTCTATTTTTATAGCGGTCAGTATTCTCTGAGATTCGCCCACGCAGTGTTCCCGGGAGGCATGGAAAGCCCTGCTAGTCATATTTATTTTGGTTGAATTAGAATGAAAATAAAACTAGATGGTGAGGAAATAGGCCTTGATCATGGCGGCAAGGAGAATGAATAAAAATTGCTGTGAAACCCTATACACCCACATCTTGATTTTCACTTTTTAAATTTTTTTTTTATTTTTTTATAAACATATAATGTATTTTTAGCCCAGGGGTACAGGTCTGTGAATCGCCAGGTTTACACACTTCACAGCACTCCCCAATGTCCATAACCCCATGCCCTCTCCCGATGCCCCTTCCCCCAGCAACCCTCTTGATTTTCACTTTTAAAGACTAAACTAAAAGGCTGATCTCATACCAACATTGCCCTCTTCCTGTTTTGTTAAGCACTCTTTGTCTGTTTGACACGTCAGAGGAAAACAGCAGTTTATTTCAAATAGAATGTTGGGTGGCATTCCCACTGCTCTTCATGTGAAACATAGCCTCTACCATTTTGCCCAAGAAAAAGATGCCCGCGTTCTCTCTGTTGTGGTTTGCAGAAGACTTCTATTCCCTTCACCCATTTCACTCCTCTTGTCCCTTTCATGGGACATTTTAATGTATCACTTTAAAAAAAAAAAAAATATATATATATATATATATATATATATATATATATATATATATATAATTTATGCTACTGAAAGCTTTCCAATTCTATAAAACATCCCAGCTTAACATCACCAGCTATTGGCGCCCTTTGGCATCTTTGGATATAATCAGATGGACATCAACCTCTGTCTTCCCATCTGTTTCAGGGATGTTTATTCTTTTGTAAGAGGTTTCCCACTGAATGTGGTATTCCTGTGTTTCCCGCATCTACCCTACAATCTCTTAGAGTCACTTCACAAACTGAGAGATCTCTCTGCTAAATTCAATAAATTTGCGGGGGAACTTTCTTTTGGATCAATTGACTGTTTTTGTTTGTTTTAATTATGGTAAAATACACATAACATAAAATGTACCATCTTAGCCATTAGCAAGTGTGAAGGTCAGTGGTACTAAGTACATTTATATTATGTTTCCATTACCACCTTCCATCCCCAGAGCTCTTCGCCTTACAAAACTTAAACTCTGTCCTCATTAAACAATGACTCCCCATTTTTTCCTCCCCCTGACTTCTAGTAACCACTGTTTTACTTTCTCTCATGATGGGTTTGACTACTCTAGGTACTTCACGTAAGTGAGATCATTCAGTAGTTGTCTTTTTGTGACTCGCTTATTTCACTTAGCAAAATGGACTCAAGTTTCATCCATGTTGTAACCTATGTTGGAATTTTCTTTCTTTTTAGGGATGAATAGTATTCCATTATATGTATAAACCACAATTTCTTTATCCATTTATCCGCCAATGAACACGTGGGTTGCTCCTGCCTTATAGCTACTAGGTCAAATGATTGCTATTAAAAACACAAACAAAACTTAAAGCAATATAGAAAAGTAAAACCAGGAAGGTAAAACCCCTCATTTCTCAATAGCACAAAGGCAACCATTCTTATCATTTTCATCTGTGACCTTTCAGTCATTTCTCTATCTTTTTACATATACATCTGTAGATACAGATATAGGTAAACAGTTTTACATATAGTTGTACTGCATACGCTGTCATTTTTAACTGAACAAGACTTCATGATCCTATTGCCATGTCAAAAATTGCCATCTACGCTATCTTTTTCATGCTTGGATTGTAACCCATTAAATGATCATGCAGTGATTTACTCAACCCATTCCCTGTAAGCAGAAATATAGTATGATCTTTTTTCACATAGTGTAAATGAGACGGTGATGACAATATTAGGGCACATTTCTTAAAGCAGGATTTGAGCTCAAAGGAAAAACATTTGGTAAAAAGATTAAAATGTTCAGTATTTTTCTTTTATCTTGAAAGTGAATTGCAGAGGAGAATAATAGTATCTATTTTAATGTGTGTCGATGAGGTTAATAATGTTTTGATATGCTTATTGGCCATTTGTAATTTTTTCACGAATTGTCTAGGTACGTCCTTTGCATATAATTTTTATTTTTTATTATTTTTATTTATCTCTTTTAAAGATGTTATTTATTTATTTGAGAGAGAGTAGGTGAGAGAGCACGAGCAGGGGGAGAAGGAGAGGGAGAGGGAGAAGCAGACTCCCCACTGAGCGGGGAGCCTGACATGGGGCTCAATCCCAGGATCCTGGGATCATGACCTGAGCCGAAGTCAGATGCTTAACCAACTGAGCCACCCAGATGCCCCTATTTTATTTTTTAAAAGAAACTCTTTGTCCTTACAACACTACCTATAGGTCAGCAATCTTGTTCAAACTCTTTTCCTCTTTTTTGCTTTTTCTTTCTGTTTCTTAAAGGTTTCTTTTGACATAAAGGAATTTTATTCTTGTGAAAGTAAACTAACTTAATCATCTTTTTTTTGTGGCATCTCATTTTTCTGACATTCTGAAGTTCTCATCCCTACAATCACCCTTTTGTAATTGACACACACATACATATATACATGATCATAAAACTTAATTAGCTACATTTTCTCATATTTTATTTTTCAATTTTTAAATATAAAAGTATATATAGTTGGAATTCATTTTTACATCAGAGTGAGCTAAAGATATACTTTATTGTTTTCACAAATGTAAACAGTCAGATTTCCCTGTGCCATAGATCAAATAATTTATTTCCCCTTATTGACTTAAAATGTCATGTTTTTTATAGACACCTCAGTTTTATTTCTGGATTCTCTGTCCCATCAAATGGAATGACTAATATCTTACTGGTAATGCAGAGTTTTAATTATTGCACTTTTACAATACATGTAATGCATATATGGCTTGTGACTTCTTGCTTTTTTGTTTGTTTTTGTAATTTTTAGATTTTCTTTCAGTTTTTTCAAGACTAACGTAACAATTACCAGAAATTTTCAAAAGAGTTTTGGTATTGCCCTGGAATATATTAACTTCAGATAAAGTACTTTTTAATAAAATTATCTCTTTATCCAAGAAGCAGTCACATTACACAATTTACTCAATCTTTCCTTTATTTCTTTCAGTCAAACTTTAGCATTTTATTCTACTGGTACAAAAAAATACTTGTTAATTTTATTAGAAGTACTTCATAATTTTGAAGAGATTTCTGTTGTCAATGGTTTCTTTCTTTCTAATATATCTTTTAATTCATTATTTCTGCTCAAGTAAAAAAGTACCTGCTGGTTTTAATATATTAATTATAACTAATAATCTTACTGAATAGCATATCTGAAATTATTTAGTTCACTCTTCTGAGTTTTTACAATTACACTTAAATTATTTCTATATGATGCCTATAACTTCTATTTGGTGCTATAATTGTATGAACTAATACTTCCAGGATAGTATTTAAAAACAGTGCTGAGAATAAAATAGTGTTATTTTCCTCACTCTAACAGGAAGGCTTCTACCATTCTGTTATGAAGCTTAAAGTTTGTTTACAGTCAGGTATATGTGTGGATGTGGATAAATATAGATATTTATCCTACTAAGCTATCCACCTACTTTACCAAAGGTGTTTAACATTTACATTAGAAATAGTTGTCAGGGTGCCTGGTGGCTCAGTCGGTTAAATATTTGACTTTTTTCTCAGGTCATGATCTAGGAGTCATGGGATCAAGCCCTGTGACCAACCGGCTCCCTGCTTGGCAGGGAGTCTGCGTCTCCCTCTGAGCCTCCCCCTGCTCATGCTCACACTCTCTCTCTCTCTCAAATAAATAAATACAATCTTTAAAAATAAAAAAAAAGAAATAGTTGTCAAATTTTTGTTATGTTACCTTGGAAGCTATAGAGATAAAAACATAATGTCTCCTCTTTGGAACTATTAATACTATTAATACTGAGAATTACTTCAGTCATTCTTAATATTGAACCATTTTATACTTTCCAAAATTATTTAAAATTTTTACAAATTATTTGTAAAAAGAAAACAAACGATTTTATTAAAGTTGTAAGCATAGTACAATAAAGTTTTCTCTATTCTTTACCTAGATTGATCAACTGTTAATTTCTTGCTATTCTTTACCTAGATTGATCAACTATTAATTTCTTGCTGTATTTCCCTCACTCCCATACACTTATATTTACTGAACTATTTGAAAGGAAATTACAGATCTGTTCCTCTGTATACTTCAGAATGTCTGCAGTATAAACTAGAACATTCCATTAAACAACCACAGGTAGAGTGATAAAATTTAGTAAATCGTTAACATTGATATAATGCTATTATCTAACCCATACTAAAGTTCTTCCAGTTGTTCCAAATGTTTTTTACAGCTCTTATTTTTCTGATCTAGGATCCAATCCAAGCTTGCACATTAAATTCAGTTGTGTCTTTAGTATGTTTTAACATGGAGAAGTTCCTCAGGATTTATTTTTCTTCTATACATTAAAATTTTGAACAACATAGGCCAACAGCTTTATAGAATACCCCTCAAATTGAGATTTTCTTGTGTCCTAGTGATTAAGTTCAGCCTTTCTGAGAGGAATGCCACGGAGCTGTTGTGTCCTGTTCCGTGCATCACAAGAGACATCGGTCCATCCATGTTTGGTCATGCAGACTTTGAAAGCACTATGTCTGCCAGGTTACATCACCATTTTCTTGTATGTAATTAATAAGTAAACTGTGGAGGTAGACACGTATCAAAGACTGCACAGCATCTTTTTTCTTTTCTACCTTTCACCCATGGGTTTTGGAATCTCTTCATGATTTTTGCCTGAATCAAATAGTATTGTGCCAGTAACAACATGGTATTTCAAATTCTGCCATTTGTTTTTATATTTATTGGTTAACATTTTATATAGGGAAGAGCTTTCCTTCTTCCTAGTTCCCTCCATCCCTCTTTCCTTTCTTCATTCCTTCTTTCCTTCCTTTGAACACAGGCATTCTGGTATCCCCAATGGGTTATGATCCATTACTATCTTTATTACGTATTCTTTCATTGTGCTGCCAGATTCCATTTCTTAATATTTTATTTATTTGTCATCAATATTTATAAGTGACACTAATCTAGTTTTTATTTTGTGTGCTACCTTTATCTGGATTTGGTACAGCTTTTATGTGGGCATTGTAAGAGTAATCAGAAAGCTTCAGAACAATTGAAACAATGTAAAAATTAATCCATTTTTTTTAAGTTTGGAAGAATTTCCTTATAAAGTTTTTGAGATTGAGTAGATCTTTTGGTGTCTCTCTCTCTCTTTCTGTGTCCAGTTTGGGGTTATAGTTTTATTTTATCTTATATTTGATTTTATTCAGGATAGACTTGTGTAAATACACTTTTTTAAAAAGATTTTTTTTTTATTTATTTGACAGTGAGAGAGGGAACACAAGCAGGGGGAGTGGGGGAGGGACAGGCTTCCCGGCAAGCAGGGAGCCGGATGTGGGGCTCAGTCCCAGGACTCTGGGATCATGACCCAAGCGGAAAGCAGACACTTAATGACTGAGCCACCCAGGCACCCTATAAATACACTTTTATAACTATTTTAAGTTTTTTTTATAACTGGCTATTCTCCTGTTCTCATTTCCATTTTGGCATCTTACACTCTCTTCCGTACCCACTCCTTGATGTACTTATCTACTGAGGTTTATCTAAATTATTGTTTATTTTTCCCTTGAAGGTATAACCCTTGATATATGAACCAATTCTCTAATTTCTACCACTCCTTACTTGGAGTATCCTCTTAGGTAATTTTTCCCTTCTGCTCTTCTTAGGTTTGTTTTTTGGTACTTTTTAACAAACTAAGTTTTATTCTAAATTCTATTTTTCTCTGAGTATAAGTTTGGCAGTAAGTCATGGATTTTTATTTGGAGTTTCCCCATTATTGTTATTTCCTAAATAATCTGCAATTTCAGGCTTGACTTTCTCTTTGATCCTAAAGTCATTTTCCAGATGTTTTTATAAATTCAAAATGGTTGAGGTTTTATTATTTTAGTTTCATGGTTGGCACTTACTTATAATATTATCTCATAGCCAGAAATACACAATTTTGATTCTGAGTCTTATTTGCAATGTTCTGTTTCTTTGTAATCTAATATATTGCTAGTTTTTATAAATGTTCCACGAACATTTGAATTGGAGTCCAGTGTCTGCTTATAAGGCATACATTTCAATGTATGTTAGATCTATTTGATAAACCTGATCTCACTCAAATATTCTCTACATGTATATACTATATATTTGATCATCAAGGACTGAGAAAAAAAGGTGTTAAACTCTCCTACTTCTGTGTTTTGTTGATTTCTTTCTGGTTCAAATTCAACTTTATATTATATCCCCTGCTTTATATGTTTTTTAAAATTTGCCCATTGGTTCTCTATACAGTTTACTCTAAGATCAAATTTGACAAATGAAATGAAACCAGGTCCCAACAGAACCTGAGAGGTAAAGCCTGTGCTTTGTGTCCTCCCACCCCCACCCCACTTCCTCCTACCAGCAGCCTTTTTCTTCTGTCCACTCCAGAGCTTCCCTCCCTGCTCTGGATCGGTGTTAGTAGGCTTCAGGAAGTCTTAGCCTTCTAAGAAAAATGAATTTTATGCCTACAATAATGGATCTCATTGAAAAATTGCAATCTTCATGACAAAGTGAGAAGTACATTTGGACACAGAGTATCCCATGGAGGTCCTGGCATCAGGCTGCCTCTAACACAGCCCTTCCGTGTCAAACCTACTTCACAGTGGTTCCTACACCAAGTTCCCCAAAGTCTCATCCATTTATTTAGGCTCTAAGAGAAAATGCCTTTTCTGCACACACTGTGAGAGGATATGGTAACATTTACAATATGCCCCTCACTACTGAGGCTGTCACAAACCTTATCCTCAAGCAATAGCAGCTAACCTTTTCTTGATTCCAGTGATGTAGTATTTGCTTTCAAGGTCTCTCACCTCGAACCCCAACATTGATGTCAAGAAGATTTCCAAAAATCACACAAATACTAAGCAACAGAGTAAGTATAGGAAGTTGGGTCTGCCTACCTTCCAGATCAGGACTGTTTCTCAACCTTTGGGGGCATAGGACTCACCTAGAGTGCTCATTTAGAATGTCCATTTGAACGCTCCCCAGTCCCAAAATCTAATTCTTTAGGCCTGTGCAGGGGCCCAGAAATCTCGGTTTTTACAAAGCTGCTCATTTAAGTCTGAGGAAGCAGTTACAAGTCCACACTTTGCAAACCGCTCACCATGCTGGTTGACGTTGGATGCTTTCACCTGCTGATAAGAACCTCAACAGAAAAGTAGATTTCAATCTCTGGTATGAAAGATTAGTAAAAATGTCTGATTTTTCTGTGTTTTCTCACGTCATTTGGTCAAACGTTGAAGAAAAATAAAAGGTTTGTTCTGAGTTATTCCTGGCTTAGGTCATTACAGTATCTCAGAAGGGATTCGTTCCATCAACATAAGTTGTAATTTATGACTCATGTTTACAGAGTTTTTAAAAATCCTTCACCCCCAAATCAAAGTTATTCAACATAGTTTTCCCCTTTGTACATGTAACATCACATATAATATAAAGCATTAGAGAGGAAAAAGGAAAGACAGAACAATGAAAAAAAAAAAAAAAGATTGTGTTCTTCTGCCAGAAGGTAAATACTATTGCATCCAGACCACCCTCCCCCAATCCACCTTTTTCTTGAAGATATTTTTGTTGAACACAGAGAGTTCTTTATTCTCTTCTAAATTGTAACAGGAAGAATAACTTGGGTGACTGTTTGATCCTTACCAGTTGGGTAACTTTATTCAAGAGAAAAATATGAACCATATATTTAAACGTGAATAGCAGCAAGTGACTGGTCAATAACCCCCTTCAAAGGGAAGACCACAAAATTGAGCCTGGTGGTTAATCCAGGCACAGCTCATTCATCATTCTGGAAAGTTCACTCAATTTCCCTCCAAAGTCCCACTTTTCATGATCACTGTAGAAGACTGTCCCAGAGCCCAGAGTTGAGAGTGGAAGGGTTCCTCACTGTCTCTTAACTGGATGTTTGACTTCAAGTAAGTTGCCAAATACTCTTGGCCTCAATTCACGCATGTGGAAAAGAAACCACGCTGTTCACACAGGGGATTGCTGTGAAGATTAAAATGAGATGATACATATATGTTCACTCCTCCAATCTTTCTGATGACATTCTGGTCTGTGATGCAGCAACAGCATAGCACAGGAGGTCCTGGGCTGTTACCATTCCATAACGTTCTGTAGTTTTACTTGGATATAGCTACTTCTTATTATCCCCCAACATCGTTCCACGGTTCCTCATCCTCATAAAGGACATGCTGTGTATTACTTATTATCAAATATGGTTTGTCTGCTAAACTGATTATATATATGTGACAGGTAGCTTCAACAGAAAAGGAGGGACATCTAACAACATGGGATACAAGAGTCTTAAGAGGCCACAGCCCCTGGCCCAGGGACCCTTAGACTTTCAGGTGATGTGGTAGGAGCCAAGGTGGGAAGGAGGTGACAGGAGTGTAATGCACTCTTGGTTCACAAGTCTGTTAAACACAAACCCAAAAATATAGGTCGTGGGTACCTGGCATCCATAAATGTTTTTTTAAAGAAGTTTTTCACTAAAAAATTTGAAAACCCACTGAAACTGTATGGCCTTTTCATGCAGGCCAGAAAAGTAAAAGAATTGTCCCGTTCACATGTCTTCTGGTATCAAGATGCCAGATGAGGCCCTGGGTTTTCTAAGCCCCAATCAGTGTTCTTCCAGCTCTAGCATTTGGAGGGCTATCCCATGTACAGAGACAGAGACTGGTTGTGGGATAATTCAGTAAGGGATTAAGCTCCATGTGTCACATAACAAAGACAGTTTTGACTTCTGTCCTCTTCCTACGCTCATAATGTGGGAACCATCAAGTGGTATATTTTTGAGAAATTTAAAAAAACATAATTGCTATTTTAAATTGATCCTGTGACCCAAGCTATGTTTATCTGAAATATTTTCTTTTTGATATGAAGCTGAGCATCTACTTAAGAAGTTATAAAGCATGACTTTTCAGTAACTAAGTAGGCGGAGATTTCATTTCTCTAACTGCATACATACCTGAATTTTTTGAACCCTCTTGAATGAGTCTAAGAAATGCCTTCCAAAAATCACAACTTCTATGTTAGCTTAAAATCCTGTTTGATATGAGAGACTGCCTGGGAAATTTGGGGGAGGCTTGCGGTGGGGGTCATGGTGGGAAGAGGAGCAGGAACTTAAGAGCCATCAGGCAACACTCTCAAAACACACACGTTGAAATGAGCGTTCTGCACTCTAATGGATTTGGTTCCTGATGAAGCTTTGGTTTCAGCCATTAATCACCACGCAGTGGGGGATAAAAACCAAGTTGTGTTGTTTTAGCTGATACTCATTACCACGTCCATCAGTCTATTGTTCCATAGCACTGCAAAGCTCCAGACTGCTGAGCAGGGAGCTGAAAGGCTCAGAGTTAATGTTTCTGACTATGAAAACCATTATCAATCCTTCTCCTTCAAATCATCACATCTGCTCTAACAGCTGAAGTAGAGGAAAAAACTACTGTCTTCGGCGAAGAAACAGTCTGTCTAGAAACATGAGGCAGTCAGGATGGGATCAACCTATTTCTTTGGGAATTTCCTCACCTTCTTACCAAAGAATTTGAAACTAGGTTGCAAAAGGAGCAGAATAGCTAGAATTAGGAGGGAAGGATCACAGAAGGAGATGTTAGCAGGTACCTGAGATACAGGGTTTGCTTTTGCCCCAAAGACAGCCTTAAGCACATTGGATTAGCATGGTTCTATTTTTCCAACAACAACAACAACAAAGTTCCAATAAATGAATTTGTAAAATACATTTTTTGACACCTATACATTAGCTAAACACGGTATTCATCACTTGGTGCCCTATATAGAGAATATGGCAAATTTGGTGTCTTGGAAAGAGGATGTTGATGAACGTGATGCCGGAAGACATTTAACTAAGGCTCTCCAGAGGATTGCTGAGACTCCCTTCAAATGCATAATTCTGGTATCTCCTCCATAAGAGCTGAGGACATCATTTAAGTGAACTATGACATGGCGAAGGCATTTATGTGTTGAGTACCAGCAGAAAATAAAAGTCATAAACAGAGCAGATTGGAAGGGGGTGAGTGAGGGGTTATTTATGAAGGTGTGGGAAGAGACTACAGAAACGCCAGGTGCCCTAGAAGACTCCAGGACTAAGATAGAGGCTGAATCGGGAAGGGAGGTGGCAGTGGCCAGGACTTGGGAACAGACAGGGCTGTGATGGAAGCTGGAACCTCCAGTGGGGAGGCACAGCCTGTGGAAAGGGATACCGGAAACACAGGCTGACAGGATTCTCCTCTGACCCTCTCATCCATCCAGGAGGTTCCTGGAGCAGGAGAAAGTGGAGGACGGTGGAGAGCAGAGGAGCAGGACAGCGGAGGACCCCAGCACAGTCCAGAGGATGGAGACCACAAGGTCTGGTCCCTGCACTATGGGAGCTGCAGACCCAGACATCTGGGTGTGAACCCCGACTCCCCCCACCTGGTGGGGATGGCTTGGGCAATTGATTAACTTCAAGGAGCCTGACCTCCTCATTTGTGGACTAGCCAGAGGATTGTAAGGACGAAACGAGCTACAATTTCTCACTCACCCCACGGAGTCTCAACACTTCAGAAGCATTAATCACGTTTTTGCTGACTTCAGATACTCCAATGGGCTGACTGGCCGTCCTCTGATCAATGAGATGCAGCCAGGGTGTCTATCACATGCAGAGCTGCAGGGAGAGCCACAGGTATGGCACAGACACAGAGCCTAGCAGGTTATTGTTTCCTGCCACTGTTGGCGAGGCCAAGGATGACAGGGCTTCCCCAAGACCCCGCTAGAATACATGTGTTTGTGCACACAGATGCACCATTGCCAGGCCACTGTCGGGATGGGGCAATGCCTCCTGTCCACATGCATGTGGAAGAAACGGCCATTGCATGTCCTTGCAGGTCACTCAGTGACTAAAACCATACCACATAACACGCAAAACTATCGCTTTACCCAAAGACGATGACAGACTGCCAGTTAATTTAAGGAGAAGCCCTCTAAAATCCTTTCGGTGGCCAGGCAGCATTTAGATACATAAACCACTAACCAACACACAGAAGCCTCTTTGTCTGTTTTCCAATTTGGGATGAATGAAGCAGCATTGCAGACTCCAGAGCTACCCCCACCCCAAATCACGAAATAACTTAGAAATGCGGTAAATTCTACATCAGTCAGAAAATTTCACTGTATTTTGTTTCAAGGCTCCTAGTAACCCTGGAAGACTCCTTCTCAATGTAGTTAAACCTTGAGTTAATTTATGGAATGTCCAAGCATCAGATGAGCTTGCGGAGCAGCCCTCCCCCGCTTCTCTCCCCCGCCCCCACTCCCTCCCAATCCCCACCCCCAGGCTAGTTCAAACAGTCCAGCTCTTGAATGAAAGAAAATTATTTTTTTTTCTTATTCAGAAAACTCCTTCAGCTTCGGTGAATAGATTATTTATGGACTCAGGAGCTATTTTAAGATATATCCTGTCTTGGGAGGATAAGCAAGGAAGCCCTAGCTCTCCAACAATGTATGCCATGAGACATGAGGCTCCACACCCTAAGTCTATAGCGCTAACTCAAGGAGATCTTCACAGAGCTGCCTGCTTTGTGCTGCTCTGGGTCTGGGAGAGTGAGCAGACCCTCGGAGAGACAGGAGCATACCCTCTGAGAGACACGAGCAGACCCTCTGAGAGACACAAGCAGCTGCTATGCTGAGCATGGAATCCAGCAGGGGGAATGGAGACAAGAGAGAGACAAAGTCTCAGGTTAAGGGAGCCACCAGCTTATTACAGAGGTTATTGGTTCCAGGATGGACGTTCTGAATCCATAACCACATGTTCCAATTATTCAAACAAACCAAACAGGCATTCTTTTAAAATATCATTGTTCTGAGACCATTTGAATTACAGTAACATTTTAAAACAGATTTTTTCAGAAGAGTATAGATTCTTTGTGGAAAGTCTGTTCCTCTTGATTAGTTTTCTAGCATTTATCACCACTCTGGGGCAGCTTCATTTCTAAGCCATTAACTTCTTTCTTTTTGTCCAGTCAATTGAAATAAAGAAATGCCGTGGTGAGGCAATAAGAGGAAATTCTTCTCATAACAAGGAAATTAAGATTTCATTTTATAGTTATTATTACTATCATTATGGTTGATTACAGCTTTTTAGTGAATTGCAGGACCAATGAGAAACTAGGATACTTCATTCATTCTCATCTGTGAGGGCAGGCATGCTAAAATTCTAAGACAGAGAAAGGAGGGAAGTGAGATAGCGAGGGAGAGAGGGGCTGGGATGGGTTTCATCTTCCCGACAGAACCACAGAAGCCAGCTCTGGGCCCCAGTTTGCTGTGGGTAGATAAAGCTGGTAGATGACAGAGAAAAAGAAAGGACTGTATCTGTACTGCCTTATAAATGAGATGAGGAATAATGACTGGCAGACCAAGACCAGTAAGATAGTTGCCAGTAGGAGGAAAGGAAGGCCAGCCTTGGGGGATGCCCTGAGGGACCCCAGCTGCTCTTAGTGTCCTGGCATACTGGCTTTCCAAGGTTGGATCAATTTTACCTTGAGGGTTCTTCACAGGTATCCTCAGTGTACCATCCAAGACCATGGCAAAAAGTAGGGGCACACTCCCATTTGGCGATGGAGCAGGTTGTATTTCCAAAGGGCCAGGAGGCCAAGAGGCATAGTGCCAATGCCAGGGGCTAATAACACTGAGCACTCTCACTACTAAGGAGAGCAAGGAGAGGGAGCAGTCCTGGAAGAGAGGAGAGAGAGAGAAAGAGAGGTGGCCAGAGCAAGACAACTGTAGGAAATGAGTTGAACAATAGGCCAGGGAAGGGATCTGGGCAATGAAGACTCTTGGATCTTGATGTCCTTGGCCTTCAGTGCAGTCTACACAGGTCATCCTTCCAGAGCACAGAGCAGAGGCTGAAGGGTAGAGTTAAGGAGATGCGCATGAAAGGGAGATTCTGTATACTCATCCAATTGATGTTGATTGTCCCTGCTCATCTGGTTCTGTTTATTGAATTAGAAAGATGTAGGTGGGATGGGACTGCAGTCTGGATGTACAACCATCCAGACAGAGGGGCTGGAGAAGTTGACTACCCAGTTGGTAGGATAACAAACATTAGGCAGTTCCCTAGGTAGATCCAATCCCGGGAACACAATTCCCCCAAAACAGATCTGTGACCACCAGTGGGGAATCTAGGAGATCCAGGGGCAGGTGACACACTGATGCCCAAGTAGGTGTTATATTTCAGGTGACCTGGCTACCAGAATCAAAAGCACCAGGATCATGTTCAGAAAGAACACTTATGAGTCTGAGTTGGTGGGCCAGGTTGTGGGCTGGTTTTTAGGGCATCCACATCCCAGAACAGATAAGAAACTTGATTAAAGCTAAGGCTTGAATTAATTTTGAATCTATCAATAGAGTGGCATGGCAATATATTTAAATTCTTTATTTCACTGGGTTTCAAAATAGCTGTTATCATGATGGGAAGAGATAGATGAACCTCCTTAAAAGTAGATCTTATTCCTTATTAAACAGACTATTTATTGAACATCTCTGCACTGGGTGCCATACCAGGTGAAGAGGATGTCCAGAGGACATGTCATGGATGTCATGGAGTTTGCTTGGTGAAGGGTCTAAAAGTAACTGAAATTTTTATACACAACTGAATGTTAATACTTCAAGAACAGATTTTATATGTTTTGTTCTGAGCAGGATCCCAGAACCAGGGCTATTTCTTGACTGACTGATTCATGATGGGCATATTCAGTAAGAACTTGACTAGCCAAGAAAGACATCATCTCCCAGTGCCCACTGGACTGTACAAACATGCACTAGCCAACCAAAAATGAGGCTGCCTGTGAAACTCAGTAAGATCCCATGATCAAGGATGAATTATGACCAACAGTGGCAAGAGGTGGGACATTTACCACAATTGATCAGACCCACCAAAGAAAAGTGCCACGAAAGGACATTTTTATCTTATGCCCCTTCCATTTAGGGGGAAAGGGGGAAAATATGGCATCACTATTTTGTTGACCTGTGTCTTCAAAATCTACATGTATCAAATCTTTCTTTAAAGTGAGCATGTGATTGGAGGAAAATATTTCTAAAGGCTTTCATACTCTACAGGCTGTTTATTTTCTATCCCTGATGCCAACATTTATTCTCAATTAATTTTTTTCAAAATCATCACATTTAAAACTTAGCCCTAACAATTGCAAAATTCTTAGCACATTCGTTCTTTCAACCAATTATTTTATTAACAGTGTTAAAGCTTCCCTAGTTGACCATGTTGTTTCAAACAGTGACAAAATTTATAACAGAGAGAGTTATTGACTTCATACGACAGAGCAATTTTTTTTTTTCTAGGACTGGGCACATTAATAGAAAATGAGGAATGGCTCCTGATGGTTGTTTTGAAAAATCTGCACAGCATAAAAATTGATAACAGTTGAGTCACTCAGTGCAGGAAAAGGAAAATTAGTAAAATATTTCTCATAAAGAGCAAACTTTTGAACTTTTTGTTCAAACTTTGGTTTTGAATTTTTGCTTTTTCTCTCACAATCTTCAGCAGTTTTGTCCACTTTTGGTACAAAATAATCAGAAAGGCCCCACTTAAAAAAAAAAAAAAACACAACTACTTTTTAAGAACCATGATTTTGTGTGTCCCCAGGGAAGTTGGAGGTGAAAGCCAAAAACGAAGGCAATCTTCAAATTCAGGGAAAACTCTGGCGGTCAGCCCTACTCACAATGAGAACCCTTCATAGCTCTGTGTGCTAAGAAATAAAATAGAAATTTAGGCGTCACCATGGCCACTTTCCTGAAGAGAGATTGGAGTTTCTTCAGCTCACTATTATCCCTGGTGTGAAAGCAGAAAAAAAGCAGTATGAATCACACAGCTGCTGGAAAAGATTATCTATAATGTTACCAAACCTACCATTATTAAACAGGAGTGGGAGAATTGTAAACTTGCTGAAAATTCATGTCAAATGCAAGTGCGTATTAAAAATTCTGTGGGTTTGCTTTATTTTGTTTTGGGAGAAGGGACAATGATAATACCACTATGAAAATTGAACTAAATAGCTCAGTTTCTTTTTACGTTTTAAAAAATGGTAAGGGGAAGAGGTAAGGTGCGAGCATTCTATCTTTTAATTGGATAAAATAAATATTTGAGTTTAAGGAAATGCCTTGAAAATGAAAAATAATACAATATATTATCCTTGATTATAAGTAGATCTTTCCTATATCCATGTAGAGATTACTCTTTGGGCAAACAATGAGCTTCTTTGTTCTACATTGGCATTGCTTTTCTCTTGGGATCTTTGCGAGTCAACCAGGAAGATAGAAAAGGTGAAATAAGCAACAGTTTAGTAGAGACAATATGTAAATCGCCATCCAAATCCTTTCATTTCATTGTTTGCCATAGAGCCACCTGGAGCGGTGGGAGGGTTGAAATGTTTCTGATTAAAATGAAGATTTTTCAATGGCTTTCTTGATTGAATGAATGTCTACTACTTGCTTAAAAAATCTGATGTAAATCTTAAATCTTGCTCTATTGTAAATGAATGCTTCAATAAAACTAGGAAATTTTCTTTCAAATATTTGTTGATGGCTTTATCTGAAAAGAGTGTCAGAATAAACTTTTGAACTGGTTTAATTTTGATGGTGTAGAAAAGGATGAGAAATGTAATATTTAGGAAACTCCACCACTTAATTTCCTATTTCACTTGGATCTTAGATAATATATCTACACTAGGACACGTTATCTCATGTTAAGCAAAATAACAAGTTCTGATCCCATGGTTTCCAATGGCATATACCTCAGGGTTAAAGCAAAGGTAAAAATCTTTTTCTCTATAGGAAAATCGTGATATATTGCCAAAGGAATAAGCAATCTATAAAACAGTATATTTGGTATTCTTTCATTTTGGTAAAGTATAACAAAATATAGCAAATATGTTAAATTGCACAGAACTTGGTAAAATTAATATGTAGGTGATGTTTACAGAAGAATGATATATACAGGCAAATATCATATGCATACATATGGATGATATATGTATGTGTCGTTTATCAGTGCATGCCAGATGTATGCAGATAGAAAGGAAGGAGGTGAAAGACTAAAGTGACATATACCAAAATGGTAATCTCTGGAAATTTTACTCTTTTGTCTTTTGGCCATTTGCAGCTTTCTAAAATTTCTGCAAGGAGCTTATTTGAGTCTTTTTTTTTTTAATGAGTGTGATAGGTGCCCTCTTTGCCTTCCAAGGTCGTGACTGCCTTTCAAGAGTCACTCTTTTATCCCCTGCCGTATTTCACGGAGGGCTGAAATGTATAAACTGCATCCTTGGACTCAAATGATTGGTTTGGCCAATTGGATCTCAGTTTGGTTTGGCAACAAGCATTTGCAAGGAATTTTGGGAGAAGTCAGTGTGAGGTTGGACGTCTATTTCCCTGGCTCTTTGTTAGTGATGTCATTGAGAATGATTCTATCCCTTGACCAACAATGACTATTTACAAACATCCTCCCTCTTTCCATGCATTTCACTAATAATCCCCTAGCCCCAAGTGTTCTTACTAGTTTTGGGGTGCTGTGCTATTCCTATATCAGGCCCACCCCTTTTAAATAATCTCTTCAATATCTCCTTATAAATAACACAATTGCATATGTGATCTTGTTGCTACTGGCAACATAACTGAAACATGGGGATAATTCCTATGACTACATTTTCTGGAACATCACTATTAATGCTATTCTTGGGACTTCACTGAGCATGGGAATTCATTGTAGATAGAGTTCAAGATACACTTATATACCACCATATATTGCAATGGAATTACTGTGAGAGATGTCAGTGTTTGAATTAGGGTAGCTGGGATAGAGCCAACCAGTGTTCTGAATCTTTCATTTGTCATTGTGACATAAAGCCATTCTGAAAGTTTTTAGGGGCCTAGATGGTCTTCATAACCATCCTGAAACAAACTCATTTTCTCTCCTACTTCCCAATTTTAATTCATTTACCCCATGGTCTTTCCTGGTATCACCAATGCTGTTCCCATCCAGGTTTGCCATATGTGCTGGGGGCAGGGAACAGTTTCTCTCCCGTGATAAGAATCAGCTGGCATAGATAGTATTTAAAAAGGATTCCAATTTTTTTTTTAAAGAAACAAAACAAACTTCCACTCTGACAATGATGAAGTAACTGGAACCAAAATTAAACTCTTGCCTCAAAAGACATGTATATGAGGAAATTATCCAAGCCCTGGGAAAGAAACATTGCAAAAGGCAAATGAAATAATTCCTGCAGCTCACACACGGCCAATCATACTGTTAGCCCCCACCAGTCAGACTGTGATAAACCTTGCAAGTCATAGGGCAAAAACATAAGTACTCAGAACAATGTTACCTCAGTAACGAGACAAAGAGGTCCTATGCTGATGGCTGCACTGATACTGCTTAACAAAATCAAAGGCAAGCTTTAAAAGAATTAAGCTGTTCCCAAAGAACTTAACTGTGTTCCAGAAAGTAACTTATACATATTTCAGGGAACACCAAAAATTCTAGTAATTGACAACAGACGATCACAATGTTGGGCATTCCTTCAGAAATTATCAGGTGTGCAGAAGTAGGAGAAAACAAGCCATACTGAAGACAATAATCAGTCAGTAGAAATAGACTCAGGAATGAAAAAAGTCATAAAATCAGTAGATTATGACATCCAGTTGTACACTTTAAAGAAGTTCAGCTTGAAAAATAAAAAAAGATAAAGAAGTACAGCTTATTGTGTGTCAAATTTACTATAATCCAACTGTAAGGTTTTTTGTTTTTTTTTTTCCAAATAATCAGTTGACATAAGTCACTTGATATTTTTCCTTCCACAAAACCTGTCTCCCACTCTCCATGTGGCCACAACCAAAGAAAGAAGGAACCTGCAAATGATAATTATAAGAATGTCCCTTCTGTCATTCTTCCTTTAAGTTGTCTTTCCTATTTTGTTAAGTTGCTCATAGTGATCCCAAAAGATGAAACACCCAAAGTGATTTGTCTGAAAATCCGGAAGTCGAGGAGCTGGAAGTGAAGGGAAAATAAAAGCCAGAAGGAAGAATGAAGTAAGGATGCCACAGCCACAGCAGAGAGCTGATATGCCTCTGCAGACTGCCATGCCCACAGAGATTTCCACACGTCCAAATGAGGTCACTGACTGTTGCTCCCAAACACTGGAAAACAAAATATGTCCAACTTTATAGTGAGAAGCCAAGTAAATGAACACAAGCAAAACAAATCCTCCATGGTATGGTACAGTTTTTGTCCAAGTGCAGTACTGGAAGTCCTAAATCTTGCTCCCTCTAAAGTTGAGTCCTCTTTTCCTCACTCTTCCTGTTCTCATAGGCATGTCTGTGCTGAGGACCACACAGTCAGGGGAGATGATAACAAGTGTGAAGAGCAGAAATGAGACAGGAAAAATTAATGTCTTCCTCTTTCAGATGCATTCAAATGACAAGTGCATTAACTCATTTGATTCCCACAAATTGCTTGTAAAGCAAGCAGCACCAGTATAACCATCCCAGTGTGACCAATGAGGAGAGAGTGGCACTCAGAGGCATTGATTGGAATGAGGCGCTCTTGTCATGGCCAACTCAGGTGTGACTATCCCACAGGGCTCAAAGCCAACCCACTCTGATCTGTTACCTGTGTATCTGGACCCTGAGCTGGTGGGGGTCCAGTCTTTATCTCTGAGGTCTGGTAGGGTCCTGTGGAGGACAGCTTTTCATTGTCAGGGACTGTTTGGGAATGTGGTGCTAAATACTTATTTATTAAATAAGAAAATATACATCTAGGGAAACTATCAATGCAAAGATAAGGACAAAGAATCTGGAAGGGAAGACACGAGCCAGTCTGTCGCTGTTTGTTTACTATGCATTAGAAGAAACCATCAGTATAGTCAGCATACTTTCAACTGAAGAGACACAACATTAAATGACTTCCGTGAAGCACTTTGATGAGCATGAATAATATTTTCAGTTACCAACACGAGAGCTGAGTCTTCCATTATCATGAGTTTTCTCCTTTAGCATGAGTCCAAGCTGGAGAGAACCAGAGGCTTCCATTGGTACAATAAAAACATAAATAATTAAAAACATTTAGGTTGCCCCTTCCTTTAACATTTCCTATCCAAAAGGGCCATAAATCACTTCAATAAAAATGACTCATTTTGTAACCCCTGTGTCTATGTTTTGGTTTATAAGCTTCCATTTGATTTGTGCATCTGACATAGCAAGAATTAAATGACTTGTTCTAAATGTCCTGGATAAGTGACCACTGCTCAGTACTGCCAGCAAGGGGAGGCCATAAAAGTAGATTGCCCAGGACACCACCCACAACTTTCTCCTTCTTCCAGCGATTTCACCCTCGATGATCTAAACCAGAACATTAGCCACAATTAATTAACTCTAATTAAGGAGCCCTTTTAAGAGTAGACAGTCTGGGGAGCACCAATAGCAACAGCTATAGCTAGCAAGTGCCTGGTGCCTAATATCCTTCCTTTTATCAAAACACTCAAACGAAGTATGCATGGTTAATTCTGTTTTCTCCATTTTGCAGACTTAAAATGATAATAAACTTGACTAAAATCTCCATAAATAACCAGGAGAAACTGACTTTCATTCATGTTCTCTCTGACTTAAAGATCTGTTCAATAAACCTTTCAAAAAAATATGACTCTGGTCAATTAGTAGAAAAGGATATGAGATGTCAATTGCTTTAATAGTTGTATCAAAACAAGATTATGACCTCGTAAAGGCAGATGGGAAAGAATTCTATTATTTAACTTCTTTAGAGAAAGCAATTTCCCAAATTGCTTCCATGCCCACCCTTGGGGCATTGTACACCTATAAATTCAGTTCTGAAGTGTTGCTCTCCCTCTGAGTAGGCTCTTCTAGTTCTAATCAATCCCATCTAGATAGTACATCACAAGTGCAGGAGCATGACATAGGTAATCCACCTTTCAGGCAATTTCTCAACCTCTGTGTATTGCAACAAGATGGATTTTTGATATCATAATTGGATTACAAGCAACCTGGCAATGCAGAAAATTAATAAATTTGGGAGTTGGGCATAATTGGATTCAAATCCCAGCTTCATCACTTAACAACTGAATAATCTTAAGAACATCACTTAACTTCTCAGAGTAATCTTCCTCACGTAGAAAATGGGTTAATACCACTTTCCTTGTACATACTGATAGGAGTTTTAAATGAGATAATGTAAGCAAGATACTTCATGATAAATTAGTAATTGTAATTTATTATTATCACAGAAAATATATACATATATAAAATCTCAATTGTCCTAAAATTAATTTTATCTCCCTCTACATATACCTGCAGACTTACTAATAAAATGCCTCTCAACATACTCTTCCACACAAGTTTCATTTGTGAGAGAACACTGCAGTGTTGCTTGAGGTAAGCTGAGGAAATATTTAACAGTCAGACTATACCCAGATTTGGAAGGACAAGAAGAAAGCTAGGAACAAAATGGACAAACACTTTCCTGGTGATGGAGCAACAAGGAGGTGTCCCTCAGTTTGCTTTTTCCCTTCTAACGTGGCTCTCTGTTACCCTCATGCATGTTTTTGACATGTGCATAACATCCTCCTAATCTGGAAGGGGATTCTAGAAGCAAGAGATAAAATTTTGGAGGAGCACTTCTAAAAATCTTGGAATCATTTTTGGCAGTTGACTTTCAACTTGAGCAAATTAAGACAGAAAAATAAGCATGTAAACATCTCAAACTAAATGTCCTTATTCGAAGTCTGTCTATGTAAAGTAACTTCACAGCAAAGTAGTTAATTCACCATCAGAGTGGAGAGAAAAATCAAACTTAAGAGGGATATTCCAATTCTTTGTGGTATACTCCCATAGGGGAAGGAAAATATTTCGTCCTCTATGCTTCTGAGTTCTTGGCTGAGATCCCCGTAATAAAAGAAAGATTAGCAAGAGAAAAACAAACAGTTTGTTATATGTATTCCCCATGTACACATGGGAGAGACCCAGAGAAAAATGAGTGCCTCAAAGGGTTGGCTTAGAACTCAGGTCTATATAGCATCTTTAACAAAGAACGATAAATTTGTGGAGAAATGACAGGACAAAGGAAAACAATTTTAAGCTTCTGAGGTTGGCAAACTAAAGGACCGTCAACTGACGGTAAAGACTAGTTGGTAAAGTTTGTTATAAAGATTTCTCTTGTACCATTCCCAGGCTCATAGAGTCTGACATTATCTCTGGTGAGTAACTTTTGTCCTTTCTGGTAGACAAGGAAGGAGGGACACCTTTGAAATGTATGTCCTGCTTTTAGGCAAATGGGGAAAGGAGCATGGAGTTTCTCTTCTATCTGCTTCTTCTCAATTGCCTTCAGCTCAAAACACTCCTTATGCCGAAGTGGCATATTCTGACACCCTTCATTCCCAACACAGAAACCTTGACTTTTGGGCAATGGATATTTACAAATACCAAGAGAAAACACTGAGAGACAAAGCTCCATGACCTCCAGTGCCCACAGTCATAGCTCTTTCTCTATTTCCTTGAAGAGCTTAAAAAAGAACATGTCATTTATTATTCCATTGTCTTTATATTCCAGAAAACTCAACTCACACTGCATTAAATATTAATCAGAATTTATTGGCTCATGTACTTGAATGTCCAATTATGGAGTGGAATACAGGAATTTTTTTTTTTTTTTTTTTTTTTTTTTAGTATATGTGCTGCCGAAGCAAGCACACCTCAAAGAAATTTTTATTTTGGAAAGAAAAATGGGGGGGAAAATTACAGCCTTTGTGGTGGACTGAGATTTCCCTATCTTTTTTTTTTTATTTTTTATAAACATATATTTTTATCCCCAGGGGTACAGGTCTGTGAATTGCCAGGTTTACGTACTTCACAGCACTCACCATAGCACATACCCTCCCCAGTGTCCATAACCCCACCCCCCCCTCAACCCCCCTCCCCCCAGCAACCCTCAGTTTGTTTTGTGAGATTAAGAGTCACTTATGGTTTGTCTCCCTCCCAATCCCATCTTGTTTCATTAAATCTTCTCCTACCCCCTTAACCCCCATGTTGTATCTCCACTCCCTCATATTAGGGAGATCATATGGTAGTTGTCTTTCTCCGATTGACTTATTTCGCTCAGCATGATACCCTCTAGTTCCATCCATGTCGTCGCAAATGGCAAGATTTCATTTCTTTTGATGGCTGCATAGTATTCCATTGTGTATATATACCACATCTTCTTGATCCATTCATCTGTTGATGGACATCTAGGTTCTTTCCATAGTTTGGCTATTGTAGACATTGCTGCTATAAACATTCGGGTGCACGTGCCCCTTCGGATCACTACGTTTGTATCTTTAGGGTAAATACCTAGTAGTGCAATTGCTGGGTCATAGGGTAGCTCTATTTTCAACATTTTGAGGAACCTCCATGCTGTTTTCCAGAGTGGTTGCACCAGCTTGCATTCCCACCAACAGTGTAGGAGGGTTCCCCTTTCTCCGCATCCTCGCCAGCATCAGAATACAGGAATTCTTAATCCAGCTATATAGGTTTCCATCTGTTCACTAAGGTTTTCACAGTATTACAAGGCATAGAGTGGCCACAGGAACAATCTGCCCAATGGTGAGTAGTTATCTTTGATGAGGGCAATAGAATATGTTAGTAGACATAGCCAAAAGTGACACCCTGGAGATAAGGATGAGTTTTCTCCTACACGTATGAGCTGACTGGGGAGGAATTCATACACGAATGAACATCTGGTACTATTTGAAAGAGGTGGAGGAGAATGAGCACTGGGTAGGTATACAAAAAGTACACTGAAAACAGTATAAGCCATCACTATCTAGGACCTCTATGATTTTAATGGGGAAATTCAAACTAGCCCCATGAATCAAGATAGGATTCAAAACACAGCAGAAAAAAAAAGTGATCCACAATACTTTGGAAACAGACTAATTCTTTAAAATGAGCAGACAGAAATAATGTATATCATAGAATTTGTGTCCATTAAGGATGGATTTGGTTACATGCAATGGAACAACTCAAAATACCAGTAAATCAAGCAAGACAAAAGGTTTTTTTCTTATGTAAAAGAATATAGAAAGATCAATATGGTGACTCCTTGAATTAAAAAAGGAAGCAAAAAATGAAGGGACCTCTAGCATCTATTTTCTGCTCTTCAGTGCTGGCTTATGTCTTTCCTCAGCTCAAAGTTTAAAGTTATCTGTTAAAGCTCTAGTCATTATTTCTGCCCTGCAAGCAAGAGGAGCAAGAATGACAGGAAAACCAGAAAAGAACTTGCCTCTCCCCCACCACCCACTTTTGAAAGAGACTTCTTCACAGTCCTATACAACATTCACACTTGCATCAAATTGACCAGACTCTTGTCACATGACCATATTTATGTGAGCCAAAGGCTGCCAAGAAATGTAACTTTAGTAGGATACATTGCCTACCCTTTGGAGCCAAAGGATAAAAGCAAGAATAAATATTGGAAACTATTAATGGTATCATTTTCAGAACCATGAAAATGATCTAGAACAACCAAAATAAATTGGGAAAAAAAAAAGAACAAATTTGGAAGGCTTATATTATTTGTTTTCAAGAATTGTAAGAACAGTAAAATAATCAAAAGAGTGTGGCACTGGCATGAGAATAAACAACCATGGAACAGAACAGAGTATACAAAAACAGATATAAACAAATATAGTCAATTTTTGGCAAGTTTCCAAGGGAATTCAATGGGAAAGAAAAGTCATTTGAAAGAATGTTTGTTCTAACAACTGGGCACCAGTTTAGGAAAAAACTTAACCTCAACCACTGTTTTACAACGTACATAAAAATGATACAAAATGAAACACAGGATTTAAGTGTAGGAGCTAAAATTCTCAAAGTTTCTAGAAGGAAATACAAAAGAAAATCAATGTTTCATGGGCTTAGGCAAGAATTTCTCAAAGAGACACACAACCCAAAAACAATATATGAAAAAATATGATAAAACTGACCTCATTAAGATTAGAAACTTGTGTTCTTCAAATGATAGAGTTGAGAAATTGAAAAGGTAATCTGCAGAGTGAGAGCAAATGTTTACATAACACATAGACTAAGGACATGGGTCCAGAGTTGAATTTTGGAACACTGGAAAGAAATAAAATAAAATAAAATAAAATAAAATAAAATGGAAAAAAAAAAAAGAAAGTCTTACAACTTGATAATAAGAAACTCACTGGCTGAAAAATAAGAAACATTTACCAATAGACACAGACAAAAGACAATATATGAACAGCCATTAAAAACATACAATGTCAGGGCACCTGGGTGGCTCACTTGGTTAAGTAACTGCCTTGGGCTCGGGTCATGATCGTGCAGTCCTGGGATTAAGTCCCGCATGGGGCTCCAGTCCCGCATCAGGCTCCCTGCTCCGCAGGAAGTCTGCTTCTCCCTCTGACCCTCTCCCTTCTCATGCTCTCTCTCTCTCTCTCAAATGAATAAATAAAATATTTAAAAACAAAACAAAACATACAATGTTGTCCAATACCATTAGTAATCAGGGCAATGTAAATTTAAAACCATAACAAGTGATTACTATTCAGTTTCCTTAATGACTAAAATTTAAAAACTGTCAATATTAGCATCATATAAAGTTAAATATACACTTACCATATGAACCAGCTATCCCGCGGTTAGGATTTACTCAAGAAAAATTAAAACATCTGTTCACACAGAAATGCACGTGAATATTTATAGCTGCTTTATTCACAATGGCTCAAAACTGGAAACAATTCAAATACTGATCAACGGGTGGGTGGATTAGCAAATTACAGTGTATCTATAGCATAGAATACTGCTTAGCAATAAAAACAAACTATTGACACACACAAAAATGTAAGTAAAAGGATTACACATAAAATAATACATACTGTGTGATTCAGGTTATATGAAATTACAAAAGAGGGGAAACTATGGAGATGGATTATAGATCAGTGGTCGCCTATGGTGGGGACAGGGGGAAATTTCCTAGTTGCCCAGGAGCACAAGGAAACTGAATTTGATGGTGGTCAGAAGACCATATACAACTACTAAAATCTATCAAACTCCAAATGGGCAAATTGAACTGGATATAAATTCTACCTCAGTCCAGTGGGGTGAAAATGAAGAATTTGTAAACAAGTAAGTAAAGGTATGAATATCTGGAAGCCGATGCGAAGTTGGAGGCTATTAAGTCTAAAGAACCATTACTAACTTCAGTTGACAAACAGAATGTAGATATTATAATCCCCCCCAAAATACATGTAATGTAAATAATGTAAATTGATTATCATTTTAATAGACAGGGACAATAATTTCCATTTCATACCCTCTAAAACACACAAAAGATAATAATAAAGAAAACGGAAAATTATTTTTCAGTATAAAATTCAAGGATGAAAGCATTGAACAAAGAAGATGATTTTCCTATTAAAGAAAGGTATGGTACATAATGAAGATATGCTTGCCATGGAACTTTAGGTTACAAAAAGCTATGGCCTTAAAATAGAAAATTTATACACACACACACACATATCTTTTATCAGAAATTACTGAAATTATAAAGAAAACTTGAGAAAAGCAAAACAGATTATAACATCTCAATTGGACATTGACATTATAAGTAGAAATAAACATGATAATTGACTGTTTAAACAAAAATAATAATGTACCGTGGGGTTTTAATGTATGTATAGTAAAATATGTGACAACAATAGTACCAAAGTTGGTAGGGATGAAATGGAAGTACACTATCATAAGGATGTTACACCATATGTAAAACAGTATAATATTACTTAAAAAGGGACTGCATTAGTGTGTGTTATAGGACACCTGGGTGGCTCAGTTGGTTAAGCATCTATCTGCCTTTAGCTCAGGTCATGATCCCATCTCATGATCCCATTGAGCCCCACATCAGACTCCTTGCTCACTAGAGAGCCTGCTTCTCCCTCTCCTGCTCTGCCGGCTTGTGCTCTCTCTCTCTGTCAAATAAATAAAATCTTTTAAAAAGTGTGTGCTGTAAAAGCCTATAAACCCCAATTAAAAGGCAGAGATTTTCAAATTTGTTGAAAAAGCAAGACTCTACTTGATATTTCCTACTACAATATACATTAAATACAAGGGATTTTTTAAAGTTTTTTTTTTTTACTTAAAAAATTTTTTTTAATTTGTAGAAAAAATTACAAATTTTTAAAAGTAAAGCAATAGAAAAGGATATATCATGCTAACATGAAACAAAAAAAAAAGAAATCTAGAGGGACTATATTAATATCAAAGTAGATTTCAGAGAAAGATCATTACCAGAGATAAAGTAGTATGTTTCATAGTGATTAAAGTATCAATTCAGGAGAGGACATAAAAATCCTAAAGGTTTATGTACATATGCATGACCCCAAAACTGCTGGAAATGTAAGAAGGAAAAGCATGATCCACAAATATAGTAGGAGATTTCAATGCTCATTTAATAATAATTGATGGAAAAAGCAAAAAGAAAATCAATAAGGATATAGAGAAATTAAATACTATTGACTAATTTGTTATTTTTTTAAATACTCAACACATGATCAGAATTCACATTCTTTTCAAATATACAAAGAACATTTAGCAAGATAGACTATATTCTGAAACAAATCTAGATATAAAGAATTCTTACAAATTATGTTCTCTGTCACAATAGAATTAAAATAAATAGAAATATATTGAGAAAATCAACAAATATTAAGAAATGCATAACATACCTCTAAGTGATCTATGGCTCAAAAAAGAAATAAGAAAGGAAATTTAAAAATATTAAAATAAATGAAAATGATAATAGCATCTAAAAATGTGTGGGTGTCACTAAAACAGTATTTAGGGGGAAATTTATAGCACTAAATGTCTATATTAAATTTTTTTTTTCATATCAGTGACCTAAGCTGCTACTACCTTAACGAACTAGAAAAAGAAATGCAAATTAAATTTAAAAAAGGATAAAAAATAATACAGATTAAAACCAAAATCAGTGAGTTAAGAAATAGGAAAAAATAGATGACTCAAGAAACCAATGGCTGGTTCTTTGAGAAGATCAATAAAATTGATTAACCTGTAATCAGATAGATAAGGAGAAAAAGAGAGAAGACACAAGTTACCGTTATTAGAAATAAGAGAACTAATATGATTACAATTAGAACACATGCTAGAAGGATAATAAGGGAATAAAATGAACAGTTTTAGGCTTATATATTTTACTACTTAGGTCAATTATACAAATTCCTTGAAAGATAAAAACCACTAAAGCCTACGCAAAAACTAGAATAACCCTTTTTCTAACAAAGAAATTGAAACTGTATTTTAAAATATTCCCACAAAGTAACAACAGACCAAGAAGATTTCACTTGTGAAGAATACCAAACATGTAAGAAAAAATAATACTATTTATACACAATCACTTCCAGAAAATTGAAAGAAGCAAATAGTTCCAAACTCATTCTACAAAGCCAGCACTGCCTAAAACCAAACCCAGATAAAAACATTATTTTAAAAAAGTAATAAAACTACAGACCAATATGTTCATGAAAATACACGTAAAAACTCCAAACAATATTTCAGCAAATAAAATCCAAGGACATGAAAAGGATTACACATCATGTCCAAGTGACACCAGAGATGTAAGGTAGGTTTAACACTAGAAAATTAATCATTGTAATTATTCATATTAACACATTCAGAAAGAAAAGTCATGAAATCTCATCTGAAGGCTCAGTTAGGGAAAGATCCATTTACAAACCCTTTCACATGGTTTTTGACAGGATCCAGATTCTGAAGGGCTGTTGGATTGAAGGACTCAGTTCCTCATCAGTGACTGGCCAGAAGTCACCGCTTGTTCCTTGCTACGTGGGCCTCTCCAGCTTGCATCATCAGAGTAACATGCATGTAAAGCCAGAGAGAAAATACCGGTCAGAGAGAGTACTAGTAAAATACCAGTCATGGTCGTTTGTAACCTCGTTGAAGAAGTTATGCCCCATTACTTTTGCCTACTCTGCTTATTAGAGGCCATTTGCTCAGTCAACCCACACTCAAAATGAGATCACACCAGGACATGTGCCTGAGGAGGCAGAATTATTGGGGACCGTCTTAGTCGTCTGATATAGACATCTTCCTGGAATTTAAAAAAAAAAAAACCCGCAAAGCAGAACAATTAAAAAATAAAAACAATGAAAAATGGACAATTTGAACAGATATGTTATGAATGAAGATATACCAATGGCACATCAGCACACAAAAAATGTTCAACACCATAGGTTATTAGTGAAATGCAAATTAAAACCTTAATGAGGGTATCCTTGCAAACCCACCAGAACATATAAAATGGCAAGACTGAATACAAGTGTCGGAAGGGACTAGAACAGTTGGTACTCCCATACACTGCTGGTGGATATTAAAGATGGTACAATCCCTTTGGAAAATCATTTGACAGTTTCTAAAATGTTAAAGTTGTAATTACTATAGAATTCAGCCATTCCACACAGAGATATTTCCTTAAGAGTAAAGAACACATATATTCATACAAATATGAATCTGTACTAATGTTCATTGCCACTTTATTTGTAGCCATCAAAATTTGGCAACAATCCAAATTTTCATTAGCAGATGAAAAGATAAATCAATTGTGGCATATGTTATAATGGAATACAAACTTTGCAGCATTAATTAATGAACTCAGAAAGTGAAAATCTTTATTATTTGCAAATTTTGTGATTGTTTACCTGAAATGTCCTAGAGTTCAGGAAATAATGGGAAAATAGTAGACTCAATAAAAGAAATTGCTAAATAGGTAAGTATAAAATAAGATCCAAAAATTAAAATTTTCAATGATATTAATAAATAGCTAAAAATATTATGACTAAGACTTTCCTTTTCAATGCCAATAGATTATAACATATATAAACACACACCTACCATATATTGTCTAAGGTTTATAAGAAAAAAAATAGAAATATGTACTGAAAAACCATGGAATTAAGTAAATAAATAGGTATGATTCATTTTTATAGGGGAAGACTCAAAACTGAAAGGATTCTAAATTTCCCCAAACTTAATTTATAAAGGTAATCAATCCCAGTGTAAATTTCAATGTTGTTGGTGGGGGAGGGGGAAGTAGTCTTGTAAAGTGTCAATCTGATTTTAAAATGTGTCTAAGGGGCGCCTACGTGGCTCAGTCGGTGAAGCACCTGACTTTTACTCAGGTCATGATCCCAGGGTCCTGGGTTGGAGCCCTGCCTTGGGCTCTCTGCTCCTCAGAGAGCCTGCTACTCTTCTCCCTCTGCCTGTTGCTCCCCCTGCTTGTGCACTCTCTCTTCCTCTTTCTCTCTGTCAAATAAATAAATAAAATCTTTAAAGTAAATAAGAATAAATAAAAATTAAAAATAAAATGTGTCTGAAAGAGGGTCCTGAGATCAAGCCCAGCCTCAAGATTTTCTCTTTCTCCCTCACTCTCAGCCCCTCCCTCCTCCCTCCCTCCCTCTCTTTAAAAAAAAAAAAAAAAAAAAAAAAAATATGTCTGAAAGATAAACCATAGGAGAAGATTCTGAAAAAGTAAAACAATGTGTTGGAACTTATGCAATCAGATATTAAAATATATTTAATAATTTAAATTAAATTTAAATTAACTATTTAAACAGTGTATTTACTTCACAGGACAGAAAATAAATGGAACACAAGAGGACTCAAAGAAGTATATCAAAGTAGAGACATTCCATTTTAAATCTACAGTGGAAAATGAATTATTCAATAAATAATGAGGAGGCTAATGATTGTCATTGGAAATAATAAAGAATGGATACTTACCCTTGTGATATAACCTAGATGGGTTAAATTGGACATGAAAAAAATGACTATATAAAAAAGTGAAAAAAAGAAATTATAACTCAGTGTATTTATGCCCTGCAAATGTGAAGTCTTTTCTAAGCATGGCACTAAATACAGAAACTGTAAAAGAATTAATGATATATTTAATTATATAAAAATTTTAATTTTCTGTTCTTCAAACATTTTTTATAAAAGATGAATAAAAAACTAGAGGAAATATTCCCATTTTATATGCCAAAGACCTATAGCATTTGTAATAACAAAGAGTTATTACCAAACAATAAGAAAAACAACAGAAAACTGGATAAGACATAAAAGGCAATTGACAAATAGCCAATAAATATAAGAAAAGATAATGTATTATGTAGTAAGGAAGAAATACAAATAAACATAAGGGTTTTGCATATATAGTAAGCAACTTTAAAAATATTAACAATAGGCATAGTTGGCTATATATATTGTAAGCACATTTATGGGCCATTTTGGGCATTCTCTCTCCAAACCATTAAAAATAATAACTTTGTTCATCAGTATGCTACTATATCCTTAAGTAGTTGACGGGGAAAAGCAGCTTATCAAAAACCATTAGAATGAGCTCAGTTTTTTAAAAAAAAATGCACATGGACACGTGTTTGTGCCTGCATGTGAATGCACAGAGAAAAGTTTACAAGGGTCAGCTTTTGTTCTCATTGTGTAGTGAAAAGAAATGATTGCAGGTTGGGTAGTGATGGGGCATGGCCCTCTACTTTGGTTATGGGCCTTACTTATCAACATATCGTTGGTTGTCATTTTTGCAGCTGAACTCTCCTGAATGCAGGGACTCTGCCATCCAGTTCTCCTAACATCCAACCTGTCTCAAAAAGCCTGAGAATGTTGGCATAATTATGGCTTAAAGTTTATATTTTAAATCTTCCATGTCTAAATGCCAGAGGTCAAAATGGGATCACAAATGGGACTAAAATGAGACCAGGAATTTCTCATTATTACATCAGTCCCACACACGACCTGAGCCAATGGTTGTCTTCCCTTTGCAAGGAAAGGGAAGAAGTCACGGTCTGTGGGTGCTCTTATTACAGTGTTGGAGAAGAATTGCAATCACTTAAAAAAGCTAAAGAAAATGCGTATTTACTAGAGCCAAGGAATTCTTCCAAACAACATCTTCTCAAACAATTTATTTTACCAAATGAAGTTGCAATGCAACCTGCAGAGCCAAGCAGTGAGTGTGAACATTCTACTTCCACTACTTCACTTTAGCTATCAAGCCACCAGACCCTTCCCTTTCCAAAATTTAAACAATGGAATAACACTGGAATAATGCTATTGCAGAATAATTTTTGAAATCATTCAAGAAACCAAAACCTAGAGGGAAAGGAAATTGTAGAAAGACTGCATTATTTATAAAGTTAAATGACTTCCTGGAATGCATCCACAATGGATGTCATTGAGCAGGGAGACCTTGACTTCTGTGATCAAGACACTCAAAATCCTCCCCAGGTACATGATCTAGCAGGTAGGTGGTTCTAACCATGCTGATGATGTGAATTGCAAAAACGTGTAATCGTGTATATGTTAAAGTTCATACTACTTGAACCACTGTCCTTAAAACAGACATGAACTGTTACTTACAAAAACTCAATGAAATGTTTCTAATGGCATTGTTGCTTAATTATGTTATGCAATTGTTCAGTTTCATCTTCGTGTTTTATTATCGCTCAGTAGTTACATAGGAGTGCGATGTGCATATCTTTACCTGGTTTTCTTTCATCCTTGCAATTCTTAGATAAACCGCTAATTTATTTACACTCCCATCTTTTTACATAACTCTTGCTAAAAAATAATAATAATCGTACATTCTGTTGTCTCAAAGCTGAGTAATCCAAATGCTCTCTCTAATCTGCATTGTCACCTCTCCCTTCAGGAAACACAAATATCTTCTTCTTAGTACCCACCCAAACTCAACATTCAAGAAAATTAATTTGTTGCCTTTGGTCTCTATCTAATACAACCCACACATATAGCTGTCTCAGGTGGGCCTCATGGGCATGGGACTGTACAGTTCATAGACACAAACTGTCTCCTTATGCATCTTCTTCCCTACTTAGCTGCTGCCTAAACCTGCTTCCCATTCAGCCAACAAAGCTAAACAAACCTTGACTCCTTCTAGATCTGCTTCTTGTTCTCCTTGTCAGATAATTCTCCTCAATGCCCAATTTAATCTACCCTTTGTCCTGAATGAAAAACAACTCTTTAAAATGGCAGTGAATAAGAGAAGTGTTCCATATGCAATCAGGACTGGAAAAATAAGTCCTGATCCTTGAAATTAATATGTTGTATAAGGAATTATTGATAATTATCCCATCAGCCGATGAAACCAACATCAGTGAGTCTTTTGTTGTTGTTCTCCTACAGCAGAAACTGAGTCTACAAGGAATGAGTCTGCAAACATGAATTAGTATCAATCCTGAATGAATAAAACAGTTAAAGGGAAAAAACCTACCCGTTAAAAACTTGTTTTGGCAGAAGGTGAATGCACCATGTTGAAATAAAAAACAATCAACAAGCACTTACTAACTACTGAGTCAAATAAGGCATTTTAAAAATATGTTAGACTAATTAGAAATTAATGATAGTTATATTTATAAAATGTGACTTGCATAATTTCTAATTTGGGAAAATACTGCTTTTTTGTGGTCTAATATATCATTGATTCTTTAAATATATTCAATGAACAATGACAGAGTCATTCTTGGTGTGTAGGATAAAAAGTTCATATGCATGTACTAAAATAGCTTACACAACTTAGTAAATTTTTAGTCACTTAGTAAAACTCTAGTGATTTACTAAGCTTTTTATCCTTTATTTTCTTTACTACCATTAGCCTTAGATGCTGAGCAATATTTTAAAGTCTCCCAATGCTATTTCATTTCTGTCAATTTGCTTTATGTATTTTTTTAAAGAATTTATTTATTTATTTGTCAGAGAGCTAGAGAGAGTACAGGCAGGCAGAGAGGCAGGCAGAGGGAGAAGCAGGCTCCCTGCGGAGCAAGAAGCCCGATGCGGGACTTGATCCCAGGATGCCGGGATCATGACCTGAGCCGAAGGCAGCCGCTTAACCGACTGAGCCACCCAGGCGCCCCTGCTCTATGTATTTTAATGCAATTAGTTTTAGCACATTGAATTTCATAAAACTCATATTGACAAAATGAGGATTTATCATTTAATTTTTATTTATGCACTTTGTACAATACTTAAGAAAATAAAGTTATAAAAATAACACAACAAATATATGAAAACCAAAAGATTGATAGAACAGTTAATTCATAGACAGGGCCACCTATCTTCCTTCCTCCTCAACTGAAACCTTTATATTACTTCTTAAGTTTAAATTTCTCATAAATTTTTATATACTCATATTTTTTTTAGCTCTGAATCCAAAAATAATATACTATTACAGTATTTCATGCAACAGAATTTTACACAGCATTGAAAACAAATGACCTTTGGTAAGATCTTTCAAGTTGTACGATTATCAAAAAATATTTAGGAAAAACAAGCAAATACACAAAAATTTATGCAGTATAAACCATTTATATCATGTTTTGAAGTAATAATTGCATATTATTGATATAAAATCATTCATTTTCTCCCATTTTAGTCTTTCCGCCTTGAATTGTTGCTTATCTTTAAATATTTAACACTGATGTTTGGTTTATTTTGTTTCCCTGTTCAGGATTTACAAGCGACCACACTTGTATGTTTTTTACACTGCACATATTTCTCATATCCAATGTGAAAGAAGCAAATAATTTCACAGAGTTGGAGATTTTAACCCAGAAGTCAGCAGGTTTTTTCTCTAAAGTTATAGAGAGTAAATATTTTAGACTTTCAGCATATTCTTTGGGGGGGGTGTTTATAAAGTTTTAGGGAAGTAAAAAATTCTTAACAGTCTTTGGACCAGCAATTGATAGAACAGTCAGACAAAAGAATCATCAAAGACAGAATGGTTGAACAACACTATCAAAAACCTAGAGCAAATTGATATTTATAGAACACTAAACTCAACAAAAGCAAAATACATATTCTTTATAACTATATAAACTACATTTACCAGCATGCAGCATATATTCAGTCATACAAAAAAATCTAAAATTTAAGAGATTGGAATCATGTGCACATGTTCTCTGGCCATGATAGGATTAAAACTCAGTAATAATAACATATATAGGAAAATTCTAAATGTTTAGAAATTAATCACTTTCAAATAATCAATGGACCAAATAAGAAATCCCAAGGGATGTCATTCAGTCATTAAATCAAAAAATCAAAAATTACAAAAGTGTCAAAATTTGTCAGATGCAAACAAAATAGTACTTCAAAGTTAAATACTGATGCTAGAAAAGAAGAACTACAATCAATGTTCTGAGTTGTCACCTTAAGAAATTAGAAAAAGAACAAATTAAACCTAATGTAGTAAAGGAAATAGAAATAGAGAAAGAAGAAGAAAGCAATGAATAAAATATGAAAAAAGAAGAGAGAAAATAAATAAAATCAGTATCTTGCTCTTTAAAAAGATAAGTAAAACTGATAAGCTTCTCACAAGACTGATTTTGGGGGGAAAAGGAGAAGATAGAAGTAGACCTTGTCAGAAGTGGACGAGAGACATCACTACAGATTGTACAAACATTACAAAGATAATTATTATGAATAACAACTTTATGTTAGTAAGTTCAAAAAATGTTTTAAATAAGTTCAAAATTTGATAAATTAGATAAAATAATTAAAAGGTACAATTTTCCAAGTGGATATAAAAACAAATGGAAAAGCAATTAAAGTTATTAAATTCTCACAAAGAAATCTCCAGGCCCAAATACTTTCACTGGTGAATTCAATTAAACGTTTAAGGAAGAAATAAAAAAATTCTTTATAAACTCAGAAAATAGAGAATTAGAGAATACTTTCTAATTCATTTTACAAAAGGAGCATAACAAGAACACTACAAACTAATATTTTTCATGAACACAAATGCAAAAGCATCCTTATATTTTTAAAAATGAGGCAAGGATGTCTATTCCTGCCACTCCATTCAAAAATAGTACTGGCAGTCCTTGCCAGAACAATTAGGCAGGAAAAAAGAAATTAAAAATATTCACATCAGAAAGGGAAGAGTAAAATTATCTCTATTTTCAGATAACATGATCTTATATGTAGAAAAGTTTAGAGACTGAAAAAAAACTTTTGGAGCTAATAAATGAATTTAGCATAACTGCGGGATACAAAATTAATATACAAAAAATCAGCTATGTTTTATATCTTAACAACAAATTATCCAAAAAAGAAATTAGCAAAATAATCCCACTTAAAATAGCATTAAAATGAATGAAATACTGAAAAATAAATTTAACCATGCTGGGTTCATGGATTGGGAGAACCAATGTTGTCAAAATGCCTAAAGTACTCTACCAATTCAATGCAATCTCCTTCCAAAAATCCCAATGGCATTTTTTATAGAAACAGAAAATATCTTAAAATTTATATGGAACTGTAAAAGACCTCAAATAGCCACGCAACATTAAGCAAGAATAAAGCAGGAGGCATTACACTTTCTGATATCAAATATATTACAAAGCTACAGTAAACAAAACTGCATGATGCTCGCATAAAAACAGACAAATTAATCAATGCGATACAGTAGAAACCCAGAAATAAACCCACATGTACATGGCCAAGTGATCCTTAAAAAGGCTGTGAGAGGCGCGCCTGGGTGGCTCAGTGGGTTAAAGCCTCTGCTTTTGGCTCAGGTCATGATCCCAGGGTCCTGGGATCAAGCCCCACATCGGGCTCTCTGCTTGGCGGGGAGCCTGCTTCCTCCTCTCTCTCTCTCTGCCTGCCTCTCTGCCTCCTTGTGATCTCTGTCAAATAAAAAAAACAAACATTTATAAAAAAAAAAAAAAAGGCTGTGAGACTACACAGTGGGGAAAGGATAGTCTCTTCAATAACTGGTGTTGGGAAAACTGGATAGTCACATAAGGAAGGAAGGAAGGAAGGAAGGAGAAAGGAATGGAGAAAGGGAGGGAGGAAGGGAGGGAGGAAGAAAGAAAGAGAAATTGGACCCTATTTCACACGATGCAAAAATCAACTCAAAATGAATTAAAGATTTAAATGTAAAAACTGAATTTGTAGTAAATATAAGACCTTAACTTCTAGAAGAAAACATAGGGAAAAACTTCTGGATATTAGCACAAGTGCCAAAAGCAAAAATAAACAAGTGGAATTACATCAAACTAAAAAGTTTCTGCATAGCAACAGAAACCATCAACAAAATCAAAAGGTGACCTACATAATTGAAGAAAATATTTTCAGACCATATATCTGATAGTTAATATTCAAATATATAAAGAACTCCTACAACTCAATAGCAAAAAACCACCCAATTTAAAAATGGGCAAAAGAACTAAATAGACGTTACTCCAAAAAAGACATACAAATAGCTAATGGGTGTATGAAAAAGTGCTCAACATCAAAGATGGTCAGGGAAATGCAAAGCAAAACCACAATGAAATATCACCTCACACCTGTTAGAATACGGCTATTTTCAAAAACAAAATGAAAGAAAAGATAAAAAATGTTGGCAAGGATGTGGAGTAAAAGAAATTGTGCACTGCTTCTGGGAATGTAAATTGGTACAGCTCCAAAAATTAAAAATGGAACTATCATATGATCTAGCAATCCTACTTCTGGGTATTAGCCAAAGGAATGGAAATCAGGATCTCCAAGGCACATCTGCACTCCCACATTTATTGCAACATTATTCACAACAGCCAAGACATGGACACAAACTAAACTTCATTGAGGGATGAATGCATAAAGAAAATGTGATGTATACATGTATACATGTAATGGAGTATTACTCAGCCTTCAGAAAGAAAGAAACCCTGTTATTTGCAAGAATATAAATGAACCCAGCAGATATTATGGGAAGTGATATAAGCCAGACACAGGAAGGCAAATACCATATGATATCACTTACATTATGAATAAAATAGTCAAAATCATAGAAGCAGAGAGAAGATTGGTAATTGCCAGTTGGCAATTCCAGTTGCCAATTGGAAATAGAAAAGTATTAGCCAAAGAGTACAAAGTTGCAGTTACATGAGATGAAAAAGTCTTAGAGATCTACTGTACAGCATAGTGCCTATATGTAGCAATATCGTAGTATATATTTATAAATTGTCTGAGCTGGTAAATCTTATGTAAATGTTCTTAGTACAAAAAATAATAATAAATAACATGGTGGGAAGAAATTTTTGGAGGTAACAGATAGATCTGTGGCATAGATTGTAGTGATAGTTTCATAGATATGTACTTGCCTTTAAAGTCATCAAGTTGTATACATTAACTATGCACAGCTTTTTGCATGTAAACAAATTTTCTCTTAAAAAATTTATATTTATCCTTTTCTTTCCTTCTTGACTAACTTAGTACAATACTTTACCTTCTTTTAGCCAGAGCATTACAATCTGCTGTCTGGATTCCTGCTGGACAGACCTTGAAAGACCTTTCTAATACGCTTGGAATAAGGCCCAGTATCCTCAGCACAGCATAGAAGCTTCTTATGAATGGCTTTCCATTCTCCAGTTTGCTTTCTTACCAGTTTTCAGATCACATTTTGCTCCTAGAATTCCAAACTATAACGCTTACACAAACTTTGACAGTTCTGTGCCTTTGCGTGTAATGTTCTCTATTTGTGATTTGTCCTTCTGAACTGTGTTTACAAATCTCCTCCAGGTACTTGAAGACCCAGAGCAAACATCACCATTCCTGACCAATTTAGGCTGAGTTTAGTGCCCTTAATCTTGGTTCACACTGCCCCCATCTGTAACTATGTTTGATTAATTACCACATTTTACTGAGATGTCTCTTCCATTTTGTCCAATTCCCCAGATAAATGTTCTATGCTATACTCCCCTACACCTAATGTAAATCTCATGTAAACACTAGATAAAGGTGAAGTTTGTCAAGTTCCTCCTAATTTTTAGATAAGGAGAAAGGAATTTTTATATCTTAAACTCCCACCATTTTCTCTGGCAAATGAAAGACATTCTTCAGTTTTTAACAACTCAGGAATCTTCAGTTTAAAGAATTGAGAGCACTGTAGTATGACCATCACTGGTGTGGTTAACCTGAATAAATGCATGACCACCGTCTCTGGTATGGTTACCTATTACAATCTGGACTAGATATGCATAACATTAGCCCATAACGCAGTCTTTCGTTCAACAATTTGGAGTCATTTGCGCCTTAAGTGAGCAATTCACCTGGATAAGCAAAGTGTGATGTTCAAGCCTTAATATGATTTTCTTGACTTTTCCAGGAGTGAATCAAGCCATGATGTTACTTTAAGTGATTGATATATTGCCAGCATGGAGTTTCAAACATCTCAGGTGAAATGTTCTAGATGTGAAAAATTCAAAGACCTGCTATATGTTTCTGTGTTTAAAACATATTGTCAACTTCCAAACTGCTCGAACCTTTGATGAGACTTACCTTGTATAATACCCAGAAGGCAACAAGTGTCCATGAATGTTTGTGACTGGGTCAGCAAGACTATTCTCAGAAGTAATTTTTATATTTCTCTGGTTGCTACAAACAGTAAAAATTTAGTGTATGATCACATTAAGGTAGGCATATCTATGGAGGAAAATGTGCATTGGGGACATTTCTGAGCTGAGAAACATTTTTCCAAATGGATGGATCTTTTCAGTACACTGGATGACTCACTCTGGAATTACTGAGTCCAAATATAGATGACTACTAAGATATCTAGAATCTCCCCAGTGGGGCTTGCTCAATTAAGCCCGAGCAGTTTCCCCAGGACAAGTTCATAATGCATCTGCACATCTCAGATCTGGCCAAAACCAGACCTGCCTCAATGGGATCAATGGTCAAGAACTCTTGGCCCTTCTGATCCATGGATAATGGACGTCTAGTTATGGGGGAAGCTTTCTTTCTGTTAGAATCTTCCCTTCTTTCATCACACTTCCAATGCTCCTATTAAGTTCAGCACATAACCAAGGGTCTGAATGTTTCAGATGCTGAATGAATGAAAAATCTCAGTGACTCCTTAACCAGGTTGTGGGTGACCTCCAGAAAGGTCAAAGAGAGGGAGAAAGGAAGTAATTCAATAAATAATTGACTCTCTAATACACAGCTGAATCCCTTGTGTGAAGAATGTTATTTTTTTATGCAATCTCTTGGCCTTACTGGCATAAGTTCTCAGGCATTTACTCTGTAAAATATTTGTTTGTTCAAAGTTTTTCATCATAAACAGGAAGGCAGAGATGTTCAGAGCTCTTCTCTATGCTTTATTTTCTTTGTGAGTAATTACTTAAAGCTTTTGAGATTACTAGAAAGATTTTTAAAAGATGACACAGATGGTATTTGTTAGTATTTATGCTTTAAGTTTTGATTATTTAAAGCAGAGGAACAGGGAACTGGGCAGTTGGCCCAGCCATCCATACCATTCCTAAGAACAAGTTGACTAACAAGAGAACCAGGCAAACACTACTTTTTCCTGGCAAATGCAAACAAGCAAAGAAACTCACCAAACATTAGATGCAGAACTAAAAAGGAGAAAGAAATCTGGAGGAGAAGGTGGAGGTAGCAAGAGAGTTTCTGCATGTGTTATCCATTACTGGGCTGAGCCACAGCCAAATCCCCAACAGGGATGAAAAATTAAACTTTTAACCAATTAATCATGGGCTGGTTTTTGAGAAAGTCGGTCTTTTTGAGTAAAAGTGTTCTCAGAGAAACCCCTTCTCCTGGTCCCTTGAGAACAGCAGGCCTTTCCAGCCACCAAATGGCTTTCCCCTTAACCAAGCTTTAGAGCAAGTAGTAGAGAAAGACTCATGGAGGGAGCCTTTCCCTCTTTCCCTGCTAGCTGGTAGCTATATAGAAGTGTTCATCTTCCAGAAGCGTTCTCCAGGCATTCTTTGTCATAAAAACAAAGCAGGGTAGAGATGTTAGAAAGAAAATTCATCTGTCCCTTTCAAAGAATGAAGGTATGATTTGACAGCAGTGCCGCCCACTCCCAGCACAGTCGCCAGTCTACTGTTGAGAGATACCAAGGCCTAACTGCTCTTTTTGAGTTTGCCCCCCAGACCAGGGAGGAGGTTTTTCTTGTCAGCAAAGACCCAGAAGCTAGAGGACCTTCCCTGAGTCTCCCCATTCTGTAGGCCAGTCAGCCAGGCTTAAGGCCTCAGTTCACACTCTATCAACTTCTGCTTTATAGCTATTGCTTTGCCATGGGAGTGACCCCAGGCACCAAGCTTGCATATCCAGTTAGCAAACAATGCATGGAGGAAGATTGAGAAGTTGAAGAGTATTCATTTCCTAAGGTAGGTAACAAATCACCACAGTCTCCATGCTTAAAACAACAGAAATTTCCTCTCTCATAGTTCTGAAGGCCAGAACGTTCAAAATCAAGGTGTGGCCAGAGCAGTGGCCTTCCAGAGGCTCAAGGGGAGATTGTATCACTTTCCCCATCCAGCTTCCTGGAGCTGCCAGCCTTCCTAGCCTTGTGGTTACATCAACCCTACCTCTGCGTCCACCATTACCTTACCTCCTCCTTTTCCGCATGCCTGGAGTCTCTCTTTATCTCTTACTTACAAGGACACATGTGATTGGCTTTGGGCCCTCGGATGATTCTGGATAATCTCCTAATGTCAAGACCTTTAATTTGAAACTTTTTCCTGTTAGGTAATGTAAGGGCCTACTTAGCCAGAGCAATTTCATCTTGGTTAAACAGTGATTTTGTTGTTTATGCAGTAAAACTTAAACTGACACTGCACCCCGCCACCCCCCCCCCCCCCAGAGGAACTTACTTAGAAGCAAGTCCGGGAAACCAGTAAAATATGGTCAATCGGTCCCTGATAACAGAGCCCAAATACAAGGGCGGTCAGGTCAGGTGGAGATAACAGAGCCCAAATGCAAGGATGAGTCTGGCCAGGTGGGGACTAACTCCTTAACAAATGTGGGCCCTGCCTTTTGGGCTCATTTTCGGCACCAATTATGACTAAGGTGATAGGCTAGTTCAAATAGCTACTATAGGGTGAATTGTAATTCAATTGGCCACCTGTGTGTGACCTAGCATGACTATGTAACTTTCTCTGTGTGTTACAATCTCATTGGCCACCTGTGTGTGGCCAGGCTCAACCACATGGCCTTTGCTCTATAAAAGTTAGTATGTAAGGCTGGGAGGGATCACTCTCTCTGTAAGAGGCAGCCCTGAACGGTCGGTTTGATTCTCGATGCTTGGCTCGAAATAAAGTTTTGCTTCTCCTTCGCTTTGTATCAGTCTCGCTCCTTTGATCACAGACCCTAACGGGTAACACTTCCTGGTTGCAGAATTAAGACATGATGTTTCTGTGTGGCTATGACTCAGAAGGTAAGAAGAGCCTCCTCTATTTAATTCAATCTTCTTTTATTATATCTGATGTCTTAGTCTGCTAAGGTTGCCATAACAAAATACCACAGGCTGGGTGGTTTATACAACAAAAATTTACTTTCTCACAGTTCTGGAGGCTGGTAGTTTAAGATTGAAGGTGCCAGCCACACTGGATCCTGGTGAAGTCTATCTTCCTGACTAACAGATGGCCATCTTCCCACTGTGTCCATGCATGGCCTCTTAATTTAGTGTGTTTGAGGAGAGAGAACAAGGTCTCTGGTGTCTCTTTTTATAAGGGTACTAACCCCATTGTGAGAACCACCTCCTCATGACCTCATTTAATCCTGAGTAGCTTCCAAAGACTCCATATTCAAATGCCATCACAGTGGGGGCTAGAGCATCAACTTGAGATTTGGAAGGACACAAACCTTCAGTCTATAGCATCTAACTATGTGTTCAGTCTCGGGCTAAAAATGCGTACCTACAAATTCCAAGAAGGAAAAGAATCCAGGACCCCAGAATCAACCTAGAGTCTCTGAATACTGGCTCCATCAAAAATGGAACTAGCTGAGTGAAAAGCAGAACACTTTTTCCTTCCTGAAGGGTGAAGGTGGCATTCAGGCTCTCTGGCAATTGGGTGGAGATAGAATAAACACTTCACAGGGCAAAAGCTTATGTCATCAGATTTTTTTCACCCTCAGACCTGCTAGTATCTCATTCTTTTTCAGCTAATGGCACAAACATAATGAAAAAGTATAAATATATTTTAAATTACCTTGTTTTAATAACATCTAGGTCATACTAACCCTTGAGACCCAGAGGTTTCATAACCTTCACAGGATTCCAGACCATATGTTACACATTTCTCTTTGCAAATTTACATTCTGGATCTACATCTGGGCCTAATCCAAAAACATCATGTAATCATTCTGCAGTGCAATAAATTTTATGACAAGCTAAAGAATGCAAAACCATAATCTAACATTAAAGCATATATTTTTGACTGCTAAATAGTTCAGCCGCTTATCCTCAGAGATCAGTAATGCAGCCACTGAATCCAACTTCCCTTCATGTGTTCTGAACAAGGAGATTCAGAAATATCGATCCTTCTTCTTATACTTTTCTATGGTCTGTGAAAAAAAGAAATCACAAATATTTACCTCAGGCAGTGCTTAGAAAGATAGGCTGCTGATCACGTATGAGAACATCTTAAATGAGAGAGAGTATGAGAGGAGGTGAGAGAGTGAGGCAGAACGACAGGTGAATACACTGGAAAGACTTGGAACAAATGAGAAAGACCACTCTGGAGCCAGCTGGCCCTGTAGATGAACCTTTAAACTGTAAAAAGTATTTTATCCTATTTATAGAGAAATTTCCCCATGGATATTGCCCAATTCTTCTTGTAATCATTGAGACCATCTTCTGTCTTGAAGGAAATAGAAGCAATGTATAATTTAAAGATAAGCAATAAAGAACAGAGGCTAAAAATCTCTAAAGCTCTTTGTTTCCTCTGAACGTAAAACTATACATTAAATATATCGCATTTTGCTTGAGGTAAACCCATGGTCAACCAACCTCTTTCCCTTTCATATACATGGGGTCTTTTCCTTGTTCCTAAATTGCTTGTTTATTGCTGAGTGCTATGAAAACAAACTCTTCTTTTTGGATGTGTTTTTTTCCTTCCTTCCTCCCTTCGTCCTTTCTTTCCTTCCTTCCATTCTTTCAAGAGCACAGAGGACTATCGTGAGTATGAAAGATAACATAATTTATAAACCTAACATTCATAATGCTGCAAATCATAGACAAAAAGCTGGTCCTATTAGAATACACAGAAAGAGTAGGCTGTTGTTTTGCTTTTATTTTTGTTTTTGTTTGAAGAACCATGTGGAATCTGCTGCTGGGATTTCTGTAGCATGACCTTAAATGTTCTCTTAGGGTTTGTGGAGGAAATATTCTGAAATGCATATTTGTAACAAAGCCTACATGTATGTGGCTTGGTTGGCAGGAATGTATTGCACTAAGGGTAGCTTCCAACCTAAGAATGGGTTGCACTCCCATTGATCTGTCCTAATTTGATTGTTTGCCATTAAGACTCTTCCTCCAGGTAACCACATAGTGGGGAGACTACTTGGCCAGAAACCCGTTTTACCCAAACTGCCATTGAAATGGCTCCCCTGGCTGTGGCTTCAGCAGTGATGGGCAGCCAGAAAAGTCTATCTGTGCTACCTAGTGGTTCATAAATCAAGGATTTGTGAACTGAGGATATCCAAGCTCCCTCTTTGTTGACAAGCATATTCTTTAGTTGAAGAAAGCCCTGAAGTTTTCATAAATGCCAAGTTCTTTCAGAACAACAAGCTGGGTAAGAAAACATGATTTCTAGAAGGACCGTACCTTTCAAAAATATATTTTTTAAATGGTTTCAATTCCTTGCATTTTTAATTATATTACTTAAAAATGGAAAAAGAGTTGTATTCTCAAAACAGCAACTATTAAATAAGTTCATGAGCCAAATTGTATCTGAAGAATACGCTGGATTTTCTAATGGTGGAAATTCAGAGATCTTTTTGTGAACAAAGTTTTTAGACATTACAGAGGGTTTGTGAATACCCATCTACCTTGGATAGAAACATTTTAAAGGCAAACGTTTACCATCGAATTAGCTGCAAATTGGCAGCAGGCCTCTGTTGTCAGCCTGCCCCTCTGTTGTCAGCCTGCCTGTGCTGTGGTTTTATGATTACTATTGCCTGTATCATCAATGTGTATTTACTATATTCCACTCTTAAGTGAAAACACAGTTTACTGCATAAACCACAAAAGCCTCTTGGTATCCTTCTCAGTCAGGCATTAATAATGCATCCTGATGCCCTGTTCGTAAAAGCGAGTGCATTTACAAACTTCACATTAACCATTGAGGTCTCCACAGGGCCTGGTGCCCTCTTACAGCCATCGGAGGTAGGAGAGTTGGAGCATCCCTGGCCTTGGCCCAACACCTGCCTCCCTGTGGGTAACAGCCCCCAGACTTCCCAGTTTCCCCATCTACTCCACTGGGACCCAAACTTTGGGTCTAGTCAATTAACCTCTTTCAAAGAAGGGGTAATTCTTTTAAAATTTGATTGACTGCATTACAGCCATGGAAAGTCGAGACTGACAAGTGAAACACCCTAGACATTCACCAAAAGTTAATATATTCAGAGCAAATGAAATAAAGCTTTTTCCATGAAGCATCTTTTTTATTCTTTCAAGACAATCCTAACTATTTTCTCCACAATAACTGATTTTTAGTAAAGTTCTTTTGTTTAGGCTCAGCTGAGGTAATTTTTAGGAAAAGAGAACCAGTGTCCTGTACATAACTGTAACTCTTGCTCTTGTCAAAGATGAAGACCCTACCTTGACACAGAATACACCAGAACACTTCCCTGCTTTATTCCCACCCTCATCTCTGTTCTTCCAGTTCTTGTGGCCCTTTATTCGTCATCACTTTCACCCTATACATTACCCTTTTCCTTCCTTCTTCCCTCCCTCCCTCCTCCTCCTCCTCCTCCTCCGTCGTCTTCTTCCTTTTCCTCCTCCTCATTTTTTTCTTCCCTGACCCTTCCTCCTCCTCTTCCTTTTCCTTCTCATCCTCCTCCTCCTCCTCCTCCCTCTTCTTCTCTCTCTTTGTCTCTCTCTCCCCCTTACTCCTAATCAAGGATTTGGACTCTGACCTGCCTTGGGATGTGACCCCAAAAAATGTATCCTGCCTTTCAGCAACCTCAGCAGAGACCTGGAAATAATACTTCCCTTGCAAAATTTCTGTGAGAAGTGAAATTACGTATGTAAAAGTAGTTAGCACAGCCTGAAATATAAAAAAATAGTCCTTATTTTTCAATTTTTGCTTGTCTTTCTTTCCTCTTCTGTGTCTGCTGTTTCCCTTACATTTGATTGTGCATTATGACTTGATCTGAGACATTTAATACCATTTATGATTAATATTTAACAACACAACCTCTAATAATCTTCTGATTCACATGAGAATTGCTCTTTCCTACAGTAATCTAGGTATCAGTGTATGATAAGAACGTCATAGAAAAAAGTGATAGTGAAAAGAATTCACACTTCATGTTCTTACCATTCACTGCAGAAACAGCCCTGCCCTCTTCAATGTCCAGACTAGCTGTATTTAATTTAATCCCACAAATCCCTTTAAAATGTTAGATGAATAAGAAATCTGTGTTATCTTGCACATTCATTTGAAAGGACTCATAAATTGAGATATAATATGCAATCCAGTTAGCTATGAGTTTCTACCATATTTCTTGGGACTCAAATAGTTACATTCCACACAGGCAATGATATTAGATTTTCATTGGAATTACCTAAATGTACTTATCATATGGGACTGATTTTTATGACCACTGAGATAACAAGCAAAGTGGGACAAGGCCCTTAACAGCAAAAGAAGAAACTTCTCTTTCAGTGGTCTTGTTCAGTTATCAGTAAGCATGTGTTACCCCTAGTAATTTATAGACTCTTAACATGGGGGAGAAACCTGGAAGTCTTCTACCAGTTCAAAGCAGAAATTTTCCTTGACCCCTTTCCAATGTACTAGAAAGAAAACCTCTATGAAAATAGATATTTAATTGTCTTGTTTTGTTTCTTCAGATAATGAAATGTCTACATGATAAAAAGTAAATCCAAGATTATATCAATAAACTGTGAATGCATATGAAAGTGGCAAATAAGCTTCATCATGAGCAAGTTTAAGTTCTAAGAGTAAAATTCTCTGAAGGGATTATATAAGTAGTTGGTGTCTGTTTTATATAGAACATGTTTTAGACGGTGTGGAAGTTTATAAACTAGTAGAGGTTATATTAAAAAAAAATTGCCAAAAAATTTTTTTTGCAAGCTAAAGTAGAAGTGACATCAGAAAGGTACAGATAGAGTGTCTTGGGTGTGTAGAGCAGAGAAAATACACTTCCTTCTGAAAGGATAAGTTTAAATTGTTAAGAAAATTTAAAAAGCGTTGAAGTCATGTCTTCCCTAGATACATTAATTTAATGAGTTGCAACATATCAAAATTCCAAGAAATGTAATGAATCACTGGAGTCTTACAGACGACATACATTATAAGTACAAAGTAAATCTTTGTTCCGTGAATCCATGAGAGAAACCTTTAAAATAAAATGGAAGGCATTCTGCTAAATGTACATCTTCACCTGAAATACAGTGGGATCCTGAGATCCTGAAAAAAATCAACCCAAACAATTATGGAGATGATCGGATTTTCACATGAGGATAAATTAAAAATACCAAACCCTTGGGGTATGTGGGTAGTTCAGTCAGTTAAGCATATGACTCTTGGTTTCAGTTCAGGTCATGATCTCAGGGTCATGAGATAGACACTACATCAGGCTCTCTGCTCATTGCAGAGTCTGCGTCTTTCTCTCTCCCTTTGAACCTTCCTCTCTCTCTCTCTCTTCTTCCCTAAAATAAATAAATAAATCCCCCCCCCCCAAAAAAAGTTTTAGAGCAGATCCCAGCACAACTTTAACTCATATAGAAGAGTAAATATCTCAAGTTCATGTCACTGAAGCTTCTTAAATTTTGAAAAAAAATATATGAAGTGAGCATAGATTAAATCATCAAATTGGATTGAGGAAGATTGCTTTCACTTTGTTAGCTGTACTTACAACTAAAACATTGACAATATCAATCAAAAGTCAATGGGCCTAACTGGATCTTTCCTGAGTGTCCACTCTCTAGATCCTCAGCCCAGATACAGATATGCACTAGAATTTATTTGATTTGCATAAAGTCTTAGTTTGGGTTCTCTTGGGAGTGGACCTTGAGACAAGTGTTTGAGTACTCCTAGTTTACTGGGGAGATGAAGAAAACATCACTGTGGGAGTAAGAGTTGAGACAAGGCAATGAAGGTAGACAACAAATGGTTCTTTATCAAACCATCAAACCATTATCAAACTGAGGGCCCCAGAGGATTCTGGGAAACAGTGAATCTGGGAGCCATGTATCTCATCCAAGGGTTGGAATCACTGGGGTAACTATCTGCCAACTCTTGTCATTGGTTGAAGACCACTCCTCAGACAGTGTTAATTTCCCAAATAATTTCTTTGCTGCCTCTGTGTGGGACAGCCAAGGCTTTGATGGCCAAAGAAAGCCTTTAGGGAAAGAAAGGCAGAGGTGGGCAATAAGTTGGACAGTGGAATGAGGTGGTGCGAGCAAGGTGGCATGTGTGGGTATGGCTGCATCTGCCACTCAGAGAATGCATGTCTTGACCTTGATAACCATCTTAAAAGCCATCTTAATTGAGGTCTCAGAGACAATGGAGAAGCCAGCTCCAGAGTATCACCCTTGGTCATGCCATCTTATGTTACAGTATTGGGAGTAAGCTGGTTCTTCCACCCTACCTGTCGGCTTCCACTTCTTCCCACACAAGGAAAGGAAACACACAAACAGATCCTACAGCCAAAACTAAAACCAATTCTGTCTCAGAGAAGCCATCACAGAAGTGAGCTCTGCCACGCAATGTTTTTCTGGTAGCGATCTCCCTAACAAACTACAGAGAGAAAGAAAATGGAATAGTGCTCCTGCCACACTCTGCCAAGTTTAAGCGGGCAACCAACTCAGTCCTTACTTCACTTATAAAGTTTATTTTAAAGTTTATGCCAATGAGGCTGAAAACACTGCTGGTAGTTCTAAGGAGTTCTAAAATAAATTAATATATCTGAAGCCTCTAATGGCTTTCTGTTGACTGTCTAGAGATTTAAAGGGAAAAGTTCTCCACTAACATTAAGGAGCTGTCAGCAGCCTGTGTCTGACCATAATGCACACAGCCTGCTTTCCAAAGCATGAAGCCCATGACAAACACCACTGTCAGACCAGCAGCCACATTACTAAAATGTCAGTAGGAAAATGACCCTTCTATTCACATTTCTTATAATGATGGCAACAGTATCATCACTTAAAATTTACTCTTCTGCACTCTTGCAAAAACAATGAAGCTTGACTTACCTAATCTAAAGGAGTAATAGTTTCCATATAGTCTTGGGATTTCTGAAAAACATGTTATTTACAAAGCTATAACTTATTGAAATTCTCAAAGAAAATAAATTCTCCGCATTCTGCCTATGACTACATCAGGGACCTCTGCAAGTCTGGGGTTCCAGAAACCCTGCTTGGTCCATGGAGACACACACAATTGGAAACTCTTTAAAAAGATATGATAAACCAAATTGGCTTACTCTTATGTAAGTTTAGGCAGGTGTTGTAATGTCTAGATTTTTCTAGTTCATCCCTTAATTCATTCAACAAATATTGACCCACCTACTGTTGAATGCCAGACCCTGTACTAAATGTTAGGTAACTAGTGGTGAGCAAAGCTGACAGTGTCTCCTTTTTTATTACTTATGACACATATAGCAGCAGAATTATGCTTAGAGAAAAAAAATAAAGAAAACTGCTAGAAAGCTGTCAGCCCTATTTGTTGGATTTTGTGACCCCATAACCTTCAGGGGTTCCTCATTGTTCTTATGATAAAAACAAAGTCCTTTAACATAGTGTGGAACATGTGTAAGAATTTACTTTAGGTAATTTTTAAGAAGATATTCCACTGAAGAAATGATGCATACAGTGGAAATCTTTTTTTTCCCCATTTTTTTATTCCACACCTTTGCAAACATAGCAAACAGAGTACCCTACCTGGTTTTATAGAAGAATAGAGATTCTATTCAGATATGCAAGTCAGTTCAAGTTAGAAATGCCCAGTCCTGTATTAGTTCCTAGAAAAACACAGAAATATAATGTACAGGTGAATTAAATATGATGAAAAACTTTCCAATGTTTAAATATGATAAATACAAATGTACATTTGGGGTTTAGTTTTGAATATTTAAAAGCTGGAAGAATCTTAAACTGTTTCAGAAAAAAGTCATGTCTTCAGTATTCCTACAACCCTGTCACTGTCATCTGACAAATAATGGTTAGAATAGATTTTTATACTTATAGGCAGAAATATTATGAGATTTTTTTTCAATCATGTGTTTCTCTAAGTCTTTTAGAAAGATTTTCCTTTTCCTTGAAGATACCTAGGCTTATTTACTTATAAGCCTAAACCAGACACCAGTGGATTAAAAAAAAAAATTCTCAGTTCACTTCAGCCAATTAAGGATAATTTATTCATGGAGAACCCAGAGAAAAAGAATTCATTCATCCATTCAACAAAGTATTTATTAAGTGTTTATCATGTGCCAAGTGCTGTTTCAAGCATTTCAAATTGAATGTGATCAGAAAAGTCCCAGAGCTCATGAAGCTCTTATGTAGAGTCAGAAGGGCTAACTGTAGCCCACAGTTTATGTGCAAACTGGCTAAGTGAACCAGGGTAAGACACATTGCACTTGGGGACTTCAGGTTCCTCGTGTAAAAAAGTGAAGAAGCTCTCAGCTCTAGACTTCTATTGTTTACACTAGGGACAATACCAAATAGAAAATGGCTCATGGGGGCGCCTGGGTGGCTCAGTGGGTTAAAGCCTCTGCCTTCAGCTCCGGTCATGATTCCAGGGTCCTGGGATGGAGCCCTACATGGGGCTCTCTGCTCAGCAGGGAGCCTGCTTCCTCCTCTCTCTCTGCCTGCTTCTCTGCCTACTTGTGATCTCTGTCTGTCAAATAAATAAATAAAATCTTTTAAAAAATGGCTCATGTAGATGAAGATGATACTGGTAATAAGAAACATTTTCCCATTTAAGGGGATGAATCTTTGCAAAGCCACTCACATTCTTTTGCTAATTCCTTAATATGAAAATAAATGATCTATTGTCCCAAGGATCTAATGTGGATGGATTCTAGGCTGGATTTAAAGGCATTAATCTTGGGGCACCTTGGTGGCTCAGTTGGTTAAGCGCCGACTCTTGATTTCAGCTCAGGTCATGATCTCAGGGTCCAGGGATCAAACCCCCCTCAGCAGGCTCTGCATTCAGCAGGGAGTCTGTTTGAGGATCTCTCTCCCTCTCCCTCTACCCTTCTCCCCACTCATGCTCTCATTCTCTCTCTAAGATAAATAAATCAGTTAAAAAATAAATAAACACATTAATCTTAAATTCTAAGCAACTGATTTATAGGTTGAATCTGCTTTAGAAATATTTTCATGGACCAGATATGGTAAACTAAATGAAGTATAATATTTACTACATAAAATAATTCAAATCCTCAAAATATTGGAAATGTTGAAATCACATCATCAGTATCAAAGCAAGATACTATGTACTCACTAGAGTATAAGTTACAAGAGGGCTGAGATTTATATCTGTTCCAATCAGTCCCTTAGCCCCAACAACTTAAACTCTACCTACATATAGTAGACACTTCATATGTGCTTGGGGGTTTTTGTTGATTGTTGTTGTTTTTTCTCAGGGAGATCAGCCAAGCTCAACCTAGATCAATAGAACTGGTCAGCTGACCCAAAGATCCATGAGCAATAATAAATGGTTATAGTTTTAAGCCACTGTGTCAGGGACATTTATTACACAGCGTTATTGTGGCCATAGATGATTGATACAAATGCTTTATGGAATCACACGGAGGGCTGAAGAAGTGGACTCTGGGCCCATGTCACAAACAGATTCCTTGATGTCAAAAAGTTGTACAATCAGGGGCGCCTGGGTGGCTCAGTGGGTTAAAGCCTCTGCCTTCAGCTCAGGTCATGATCCCAGTGTCCTGGGATCGAGCCCCACATCGGGCTCTCTGCTCCGCGGGGAGCCTGCTTCCTCCCCTCTCTCTGCCTGCCTCTCTCTGCCTACTTGTGATCTCTGTCTGTCAAATGAATAAATAAAAATCTTAAAAAAAAAAAGTTGTACAATCAGAAGACCCCTTGCTAAGTTGACAAGATACAGTTGCAAACCTTGCTTCCAGAACCCTCTCACTTCTGCTGTGATCAGGAAGCTCACGATAAGAGTTGCCAACTCAGAACCGTGTTACTGCTGCTACTGTTATGATGAATATCATCAGAACAGAAAGATGTTTCATTTTATTCCATGTTTCCCTTTTATTCCATCTAATTCAGTTATGCTGCTTCTTCTTACCAGCAGAATATAAATTACATGTAAACTTCAGCTGCAAAGGAATCTAAGATCAGAGGGATTTTTTAAATAAAAATTAACTTTATTTTTTATTATTTATTTTTAGCCAAAATTTATTGACATGTTAGTTTTGGGTGAACAACATGATGATTCAATATTTATGTATATTATAAAGTGATCACCATGATAAGTCTAGTTAATATCCATTACCACGCATAGTTACAGATGTTTTTCTTGTAATGAGAACTTTTAAGATCTGCTCTCTTGGCAACTTTCAAATATACAATGCAGTATTACTAATTATAGTTTTGTACTATACTAGAGTTTACTAACTATAGTATAAAAACTAATTGATTGAATATTTTAGAACATATTTAAAGTATTTTAAGGTATTTTTACATTTACATGTATTTGAATTAACTGCTAATTAACATGTTAATTGATAAATCCAAATTATAGAAGATAGATGGTAATTCAAAGATATGTAAAGAACTGGATGTATAGGGGCGCCTGGGTGGTTCAGTCGTTAATGTGTCTGTCTTCGGCTCAGGTCATGATCACAGGGTCCTCGGATCGAGTCCCACATCAGGCTTCCTGCTCCACAGGGAGCCTGCTTCTTCCTCTCCCACTCCCTCTGCTGTGTTCCCTCTCTCGCTGTATCTTTCTCTGTCAAATAAATAAATAAAATCTTAAAAAAAAAACTGGATGTTTAAAGGGGCAATTAGAGTATGCTTTTCTTCCAATCTAAGTAGAAAGACATCACTTAAAGGAGGCAATATTATAGAAGTTGTTTATAAAAGGAAAGTGGAAGTTCGGGAAAATATCTCAATAGTTACAAATCATAGATTTCGCCAAGTATAAGGGAAAGAGACCTGGGAAAAATCACCTAGATTATTAGGTTATCTTTTGATGCTCCTTGACAAAAGGGTTTGGATGGGTTTGTATCTTCGTACTTACCATAATGCTTAGCAAGTTGTATGGGACTAAATGCACATATGATTAAAGGTTGGCTGCAGAACTGACTGAAGGCATAAGAAATACACATTCGATCAAACCATTACAAGGAGCAAGTCAGTATCCTCAGAATCTGAATCCTGGAGCCATCTGCAGTTACTTGATTATGCTAGTATATAAGACAAGTTGCTTTATAAATACAGATAGAGGAAGGAGAGATTTACTGCTCGGGAAAATGCAGGAGGAAATTGGAGATCTAAATCGGGTGCTCAGTGGAAGAGGGTGAGAAGAACAACAATTGCTGGAAGGCTAAGGATTTTGGAAGGAAAGGAATGCAATGAACTCCAGACCCATCAGAATAGTAGTTAAACCTTATTTAATATTTATTATACATTTAATTATATTATGATATAATATTATTTTGTAATATAATATTATATTATTTTTTATATGCTGGAGTTATTCTTAATGGAAGCTAAGAGAAAGATTAATAGTAAGGTGTAGAATGAATACCCCAAAGATGAAGCAAAGTCCCCAGAGCACATCCCGAGAACACAGACCCAGTGCATACACAAAAGCCTGAACAGTGACTTCAAGAATCCTGTGACACAGAGTGGAGGTTCAAGTCGATCTACTTAAGATCTCAAATGCCCGGGAGACACAAATTCATATGCATGTGCATGGGTTTGCTTCATATTTTTATTGATAGGAAAAGTTTCTTTTTCATACTGTTGTATTGAGGTGTAGACATTCTGTTCTTCCTGACTTTCTTTGACTCACCGCCCTTGAGATATTGTCTTGTGTCCATTCAGCACCCAATTTCTTACTGGCTTTCATTTTGCATAGTTAGACACATACACTTCTTCAGATCACTTCTGGTACTTCTGACTTCTTGCAAGTTCTTTGCTAAGCTCTATCCTCCACTGGATTTATATCAGAGCCCAACAAACAGCAAGTAAATGCAGAAACCTCAATCATCCCCCCAAAATGTGGTATGACATTATGCACAAAGACCAAAGATAAAATTTTAGAAGAAGCAAGGAACATAATATGAATAGTCATATTATAGTATTTGAAATGTGGCATTGGATTAAATAATATATCTTTGAATCTCTGAAAAAAACCCATTGAATCATAGGCCCAATATTCACCCTCCTTATTAATAGCTTATACACATGCTTCAGCAAATATTTTATTGCACATTAGATGGGAAATGCCAAATTAGAGATTGGAAAAGGTGGAAGTTGAAGAAAAATGGAGTTACTTGTACTATGAGTCAAATCTATGGACACATATACTAACTTTTGGTCCAAATAATGGCTATGCATGCAAAACCTAGCCAATGGATTTTATTATAAGAATCCCTCAAGTGTTTAAAATATTTACTAAGAGATCCAATCATGAGAGTCCAGGGGGCTAGCAAACCATAGGAAACTGTCTTTAAATACAACCACAAAAAAATAAAAACAAATAAATAAGTAGGTAGATGAAAATATAAATAAATAAATAAATAATAAATAAAACCACAAAATTGTAAATGATTGACAGAAATTTCTGCAGACAACTGGAGTGTTATAAGAATAAAGATGTGGTTCTCACTTGGGTGCTGAGTCGATGACTTCTAGAATAGATGTGGAAATCTGGAGCTTCTTAGGATTAGTTGGAAATTTCTGAAGGGATATATGTTCTCCACAGAGACTTCATGACAGAAAACTGTATGAGGGAAGAAAGAAACAAAACAAACAAAAAAAGATTTAATTATAAAATTTTACATAAAGAAAAAAATCCAGGTAGTTTCTTTCATAACTTCATGATCCAAACTACATTGTGTGTTCTTTACCTCATCTCTTTTAGCAAATATCTCTTCATTTTCTTTATTCTCTCTCTTTTTGACAGTCCCCTGGTCCTTGATGAACTTGGTTGCCCCATGTGCTCTGTTGGCCTAGCTATGAAGAGGGATGTGTTTAGTAACACCCTTGATGATAACAAAATAATAAAGCATACAGTTCCTACCATCTCATTTGTATGATAAAGACTCACTAGAAGTTCTTCTGCCTGCTTTTCATTCTTCCCAAGCTCCCGGATAGATGACATTTCTCAACCTTCATGTCAATATGTGACATTAGTGCCCAATGTATGTGAAGCAGAAATGATATTCTCCACTTCCCATCCCGGCACATTAAATCCTCTGAGCAATTAATCACTCTACATCTTCCCCTGAATAGAAGGTATATCATCTAACAGAAGATTCTGAGGCTTAGGAATTAGCTAAGCCAAAGATAGAAGGAAGGTTGGGTCTCTGCATTACAATGTGTAGAGTTCCCTATTGAATACTGGCATCAGACACTTATAAGCGCAGAAAATGGATTTCTACAGTGCTATGCCACAGTACCTGTGGGGGCTTGTTACTAAGGCATTTATCCCTCCTGAATATTATGGTTTGCTATGTCAAAAAATGTTATCAGTTTGGTAATGCAGTGTTCTTCAAACTAACTGTGGTGAAGGACTCCCTAGTCTTTTTGTTTTTGATTATTTTGTATTTTAAATTTCTAATCTAGTGTGGGTTGACAACTTGTAAAATACAATAAAAATAAGTGACTAGAAAATAAAATTTAAAAATAATAAGGATATCCAAAATAGAAATTTAGTATTAGTAGAGTCAATGGGCATTGTCAAATTGCTATAAAGTTCTTAAACTTTCTTTGCTCTAATACATCCTTTCATAATCTCTTTTTAAAATTACAGTTTTTAGGGGTGCCTGGGTGGCTCAGTTGGGTAAGTGTTCAACTCTTGCTTTCAGCTCAAGTCATGTTCCTGTGGGTCCTGAGATCAAGCCCCACAGGGGGATCCACATTCAGCAGGGAGTCTGCTTGAGAGACTCTCCCTCTGCCCCTCCCCCCACATGTACATGCATGCTCTTTCTCTCTTTTTTTCTAAAAATAAATAAACAAATCCTTAAAAAAATAAATGAATAAAATCTCATTTTTAAAACCTAGCAATAGGAAAGCAAATAATTCAATTAAGAAATGGGCAAAGATCTGAACAGACACCTCACCAAAGAAGATATACAGGTGGCAAGTGAGTAGATGAAAAGATGTTCAATATCATTTGCAATTAGGAAAATGTGAGGTGAACAACAACTACTAATGTGGCCAAAATCCAAAACAGTGACAATATTAAAGGCTGGGCGGAGAGATAGAGCCACAGGAATTCTCTTCCATTGTTGGTAGAGAATAGTATAGTATAGCCATTCTGAAAAACAGTTTGACAAATTCCTACAAAACTAAATATTGTCTTACATAGCAATCTTGTCTACCCAAAAGCAGACACATGAATATTAATACTTTTATTTATCATCACCAAAAAGTGAATGCAATCAAGACATCCTTGGGGTGCCTGTGTGGCCCAGTTGGGAGCTGTCTGCCTTCAGCTCAGGTCATGATCCTAGGACCCTAGGATAAGCCCCACATCGGGCTCCCTACTCAGTGAGGAGTCTGCTTCTCCCTCTCCTTCTGCCCCTCCCCTGCTCATATGCACACGCAATCTCTCTCTCTGTGTCAAATAAATAAATAAAATATTTTAAGAAAAAAGACATCCTTCAATTAGGAGAATGGATAAACAAATTGGTGTATCTGTAAGATAAAATGTTATTTTAAAATTTGCTAAAATTTAAAAATAATATTTAAAAATTTTATTTAAAAATAATAATATTTTAAATTGCTAAAATTTCAGTAATTTTAATAAATAAACAATTAAACCATGTGAAGATATGGTTGAATCTTAAATGCATATTGCAAAGCAAAAGAAGCCAGTCTGAAAAGGCTACATACTATAGGTTCCACTTATATGACGCTCTGTAAAAGGAAAATCTATAGACATGGTAAACAGATTAGTGGTTGTGGGAATTTCAGGGAGGGGAGTGAGGTAGGCTAGAATGATGAAGCACGAGGGCTATTTTAAGGTGATGAAACCATCTGTAGTGATGGATATATGGCACTATGCATTTGTCAAAACCCATAAATCTTTACAGCAGAAAGAATGAACTCCACTGCACACAACTTTTTTAAAAATATCAGTTAGCGGAGGGATCCCAGGGTGAAACACAAACTGCGACAAAAGTATCTGACTGTGCGACAAACAGATGAAACAAACTAACTGAAGCGGGTAGAGGACAAAGGTACTGACCCAACTTCGGAATTTAGTCAAGTCTGTAAGATGGAAGACAAAATAAACTGTGCATAAGCACCGTACTCTGGTTGATAAAATCATTTCCCATAGAAGTACAAGTTAAAAATTCAGAAATCACTAAGCCAGTACACTAGAACTGAACCAGTAAGTAAATGTGCGGCAGAGGATGGGAGCCGTATTTCTCAGTATTGAGTGGAAGGTTGTAAGCCAGAAAGGGAGGAGACTATAATGATCCACTTGACAATGGATACAGTTGGAGATATCAGTATGAGAACATGGATACACATGGCTACATCTAGAAATATTTATAGATATGTATATGTGCCTGAGTTAGTACCACACATATATTCCCTTGCTGCCTGCTGAGAGGCTTGGAAGCCCTGAAGCTCCAGTGGCAATGAGCACACCTAGTAACCAGTCGTGGTTTCCAGTACAAGCCTCCAATGAAAGAACCCAAGGCAAAGAGCTAATTCCAAGACTGAGGCAGGAAATATGCAAAGGGACCCAGGAGCATCTTGTAATCAAAAAGTAACGAAGTATTCCCCCAAAAATGCCTACTCTGATGCGGCTATTTCAGAGCAACACACTGGAACCACTGTCCAAAGCTGGAACAATCTGAGCAGAAAAATAAAGTATAAAAAAAGAAAAATAAAATAGCTCTGGCTTATAACCCAAGTATAAAGTAAATATCCAGGAGTCAATGCTGCTCTAAATAAATGACTTGATAAATAAATAAGAGGAATAAATAAATCTCTCATACAGTAGAATTCCAAATAATTTATGTGAACACTTTGCCCTCAAGGAGTGTAACTCCCAATGTGGGCTTCCTTCCAAAAAATGCATAGTGACTTCCTTCCAAAAGTACAATATGGACCTTTAATGTCACAAAGCACCAAACCAACCCATCATTGTTTGTGATGCAGTATTTGAATGAATAGGCTTTCTTAAGAGAATCTCCATGGAACTCAGTGGTTCAAAATGTAAAGAATAAAGTATCAGGATGATACAAGGCTGGCCCCAAGAGAGTTAATCTGAGGATATCATTGATGTTTTTGCCAATCAAAAGCAATTTTACAATCCTAATATGTAAAATTTTCTCAGTTCCCTTTTGCATATTAAAGAAAAGGGGACTCTGGAATTCAACCAGAAATCTAAATTTCTGTGTGAAGCTTAAATAGGAATTTTTCTTTGTATCCCCATAAACTTTGGGGAAAAGCTATATTTAGATGGTATATTCACTTGCTAAGGTTACCATCGCAAAATATCACAGACTGGGTGCCTTAAACAACACAAATTTAATTTATTTGTTTTTCAGAGTTGTGAAGGCCAGAAACCCGAGCAGGTAGGTTTTTGGTAGTCTCTCTTCTGGCGTACAAATATTACTTGCTGGGTCCTCACACGGCCTTTCCTTGGTGTACACAGAGAAGACAAGAGCTCTCAGGCCCCTCTTCCTCTTCTACACCTTATCAGATTAAAGCCCCACCCTCATGACCTCATTTAACCTTGATTAACCCTTTGAAGGCTTCATTTCTAAATACAGTCACATTGGGGCTAGGGTTTCAATGTATGAATTACAGGAAGACAGAATTCAGTCCATAACAGATGGTCAATCAAATTCCACTTTTTGGGTGAACTTTTGCTTTCCACACACCCATTATGTTTTCAGGGTATTAAAATTGTCTAGTAAAATTAAATATAAGATCTGGAGTTATCCAGTACTACATCCTGTTATTTCTTTTAGATGTTTATGGACTTCATACTTACACCTTTCTTGACTGTCATGAATAACATCATTTATATTCATATTGGGAAAAAAATAGACCATTACTACTTCCTTTTATTTTACCAGAAGAAAATATATTACATAACTTATTCTGTATGACCACAGACATATTGCAAAGTAAGATTAAGACTCAGTATACCAAGCCTTCCTATCTGCATAATGCTGGTTTTCTAGTTGCTTCTCATGATACTCAGCAGTTAGATATAACCCAATGAGTTATATTTCTGTATTCTAGAGTTAGAACACAAAAGCTTCTTTAAGTTTTTCACCTACTGTTTAGATAGAGTCATTGGGGAGTTTTCATCCTTACCTTTTTTTTTTTTTTTTTAATTTAACAAAGGAGACCTGGAGGCTCAGAGGACAAACTGGACTTGCCTAGTGAGTGAGGCCGCAGCAGGGAGAAATGCCACAAATCCTCAACTTCACACCATTTCAAGGGAAATTATTGAAGACCACAAAAATGTAGGTGTTTGTAAAACACACAGGTTTCATAGACTCTTTCAGTCTGTTGAGATTACATAGTCCCTCTGAGCCAACATGATCACTATGCATGGCTACAATCATCATTTGACCCAAGTAAAATTATGATTATTATGTTATCAATTGATAGGAAAACGTGGTAACATCTCCAGAACATTATTACTTTGTAATCAAAACATGTCAAGAGAAGTGAGGCAATGTGGAGAAGGGTGAGCTATCCTAGAAAAAAAGAAAAGCACCTTTAAATCTCTCATCAATTTCCACTGGGTGTTTTGCTGAAAGTGGTTGTAAATTTATGACAGGTACAAATTTCAGCAGCCTGCCCAGCAGGCGTGGGCTGAACCTTTAATCAGTGGGTTAAGAGCTGAGTGTAACAATGTAGCATTTTTCTCATGTCAAAAATTTTTTATTGAATATATTTAACATTGTGTAAATTGAAGGTATACATGTTATGTTGATACATTTATATGTTGTAATATGATTGCAGTTGTAGTGATACTTATCATATATCATAATTATAGTACAATATTGTCCACGTTCATTATACTGTGCCTTAGATCTCCAGCTTCTTTGCTGCTCATTACAAGTTTGTATCCTTAAACACCATCAATCTTATCCTCCCACACTCATCCCTTGGGAACCACCATTTTACTCTGCTTTTCATGAGTTTGACATTTATAGATTATACTTGTAAGTGCTATCACACATATACAATGGAATATTATTCAGCCATGAATGTAGTTTATTTTATATAAAATTGAGCTTCCCAAAGGGCAGCAGGTATGAGGGCCCCAAATCCTCTTGACTGGCTGTGCATAGAAGTCCTTCTTAATCCACAGTTTTACTATCTGTGGTTTTAGGCACCCGCAGTCAAACGCCATCTGGAAACACATGGCCCTTTTTCTGGTGGATAGTGCAAAGGTCAACAGCAGCCTAACGCTGCGACCCATGCCCACATCACTGCCCTCATTTCACCCCATCACGCAGGCATTTTCTCATCTCACAGCAGCACGAGAAGGGTGAGTACAGCACAATTTTAGAGAGACAGAGGCCACATTCACATAACTTCTATTACAATATATTATTACTATTGTTCTGTGTTATTATTAGTTATTGTTGTTCATCTCTTACTGTGCCTAATTTATAAATTAAACTTTATCACAGGTATGTATATAGGAAACAACGGGATACATAAAGTTCGGTACTATCCATGGTTTCAGGCATTCATTGCGGGTCTTGAAACTTATCCCCCATGGGAAGGGGGGACAACTGCATCTGTTTCACCTCTGACTTTCCACCGTCCCAGTTCATTTGGCGTCTTCTGGGCAGACTGACAGGATCGTAGCGCATCTGCTCCCACTCCGGCCCCTCAGCATTTGCTCAGGGAGCCACCTGCATGCCTGTTTCTTTGACACTCTGTGTGGTTTGTTGTGACAACAGGGTATTTCAGATACTCCTTTTAGTTACCAGTGTGTTTCCTTTTTCTATGCCACTCTCTTGAGATAGACCGCGCTGGTGGAAGTGGTGTTTGTTCTCCGAGGTGTTTGTGTGTGCATGTGCGTGCTGGCTTATTTCTCGTAAAGCTCCATGGGAGCGTAAGCTACTTCTTTGCCAATGGAGAATAGAACTTTAAAAGTAGGAGGAATCTAAGATGACCTAACCCAAAAGCATCACAGTGAGAAAACTGAGGTCCAGAGAAGTGAAGCTACTTATCCCAAGTCGATGAAAGCTACTCAGAGGGCCAGAGCTTCACTCCATTCCTTTGGCGGATCACAGTTACTGCCTCCCCCCACTTTCTTCCAGATTCCCTCCTTGCCTTCTCCTCTGTTGCCATTGTGGCTTCCATAGCAGCCCTGCCTCGTTAACATCCATGTTTTCACACAGGTCCAACCTTCCACTTCCTCTCATACTGGCATGCCCCACCAGAGATCTTCTTCATATGAATCAGTGCGATGGCCTCATGTGCATGAAATGAATCTCCAGTGTTCCCACTGAAGCTCTTCTTCCCTTCCCCAGACCTCCACTGCCATTGGCATATGAAGGACCGGGTGGTAGACCAGGGGGACCTATGGCTATGGCTGGACCACCTCATTCCTCAGTGTGCCCAAAGTACCCCCACATGGATTCCTCCTCCCATGTGTCCTTCCTCAGGAAATCACTCCACTATTCCAGCCATCCTCCCAAAGCAAAAACCTAGAATTAATTCTTGAATCCTCCTCTATACACATGCACACACCATTTATCTGGTGACTGGTTCTCCCCCTAAGTCCTTTGGGAATCAACCTTCTTGTCTTCATCTCCACCATCACTTCCTCCATTCAGGTTCTCCTCTCTAAAACATCTTGAGGAGAGAATATTTCTCTCTTTCCAGGGGGCTTCAGTGTTACTCTCCCTCCCCACTTCTGGTAACCAGAACAATAAGCCAGTTCATGAGACCGAATTAGTTCCTCATAATTCACCAAAAGAAGTACAGCAGCATGAGAATAGTACTTGTCTAAGCACCTCCAGACACTACAGGTTTCAGGGGGAGAGATGCCCCAAGGCCGCCATGCCACCACACTAAATATTCAGAGCTATAGCAAGAGCTGATTCCCACTTCTTCTGTGAGGATGTAGCCCATCATTTTACCTTATGTGATTTTAAATCGTGATAATGAGCACATAACTGGCAATCATTCTTTTTTCCACAGTATAACATTTTGAATCTATACAAAATTCTGGAAATGTCACAAGTTGAAACTCAGTTTTTTAAAATAATATGCAGTATTTTCATCATTGTAGGTCTTTCTAGCTTCTCTTATTTAAACAGCTTTACTGAAGCTTAACAATTTAAGTGGATAGTTTGATGAGTTTTGGCAAATGAATTCGGTCATGTAACCACAATCACACTCGAGATACAGATCACTTCCAACACTTCTCACTGCCTCTTGCTTTTGTCCCGCCTTGGCTCTCTCCCCAGCCCCACTGCCACCCCAGTCTTAGGCAAACAACAATCTACTTTGGTCCACTATCTTTTTTTATGAACTTAATTTTTAAAGATTTTATTTGTTTATTTGAGAGAAAGTGAAAGCAAGAGAAATCACAAAGGAAGAGGGAGAGGCAGACTCCCCGCAGAGCTGAGAGCCCTATGTGGGGCTCGATCCTAGGACCTTGAGCTCAAGATCTGAGCCAAAGGCAGGCACTTAGCCCAATGAGCCACATAGGTGCTCCATTGTTCACTATTATTTTGCCTTTTTGAGAATTTCATATAGTTTTTATATAGAATTTCATTAGTTTTTGTTGCTGAGTATTATTCTAGTTTATGAATATACCACATTTTTTTTTTCTTATTTCACCAGTTAACAGACATGTGGCTGGTTTCCAGTTTGACTCTAAGAAATAATACTGGGTGGATATTCACATGCAAATCTTAGTGTAGAGGTGGGTGAAAACCTAGAATTGTAATTGCCGAATCACATGATAAGTATATGCTTAACTTTAAAACAAACTGCAAAACTGCTTTTCAAAGTGGCTCTACCGTTTTCCCACAAGCAATGTATGAGACTGACAGCTGTTTCGCATCCTCGCCAACACTTGGTACTATAAAGCGGCGCTTTATTTTTTAATTTTAGCTGTTCTGGAGAGTGTCTAATGTTTTTAATATTCATTTTCTTGACTACTAGTAATGTTGACAAACTATTCATGTGTTATTGGTCCTTTGTATAGCTTTTGGGAGATGCCTGTTTTAAATCCTTTGCTAACTTTTCGAAAAGCTTGTGGCTTCTTATTTTTGAGTTGAAAGTTTTTAAACACATATATTCTGGACAAAATTCCTTCTTCTGCTATATGTTGGTTAAGTATTTACTCTAGCCTGAGAAGTGCCTTTTCATTTTCTTATTTTAAAGGAAAAAGTTTTTAAATTTCTATAAAGTCCAAAGGATCTTTTTATGTCTTTCGTGGTTCATTTTTTTTTTTTTAGGACTGTACTTAAGTAATTATCACCTACCCCAAAGTCATAAAGGTTTCTTCTGAAAGATTTACAGCTCTATATGTAGGTCAATGGGCCATTCAAGTTGTGAGAGATGGTATAGGTATGCTGTTGCCTTTTGGTTTGGGTTGGGTTAGGTTTGGACTTTGCCTTCACGTGACATTGAGTTGCCTTGGGACCCTTGCAAAAAATCAGTCCGCATGTATATGTGGGCATATTTCCAAACTCTATTCTGGTACATTGATCTCTATTTATTCTTTACCCAATACCACATGGGTCTTGGCTCCTGTAGGTTTATAAGAAGTATTCAAATCAGGTAGTATAAACTCTCCAACTTTGTTCTTCTTCTTAAAATATTTTTGGCTATCCCAGGTCTTTTGTTTCCATATAAATTTTAATATCATGCCTTGGCATTTTCTACAAAAGCTTGCTGTGGTTTTGACTGCAATGGCACTGGATCTATAAATCAAGTGGGAAAAAACTGCCTTCTTAACTCATGTCTTCTAGCATATAAGCTGGTATCCTCTTCCTTTTATTTAAGGCTTTGATTTCTCTTAGTTTTCAATGAGCAAGATGTGTGGTTTTCACCCATTGTTTGTTACATTTAGTCAAAGAAATTTTACTTTGCTTTTGTAATAAAGTTGTTTGTTAAACCAAGTTATTTTTTTCCCTGATGTATGTGATTGACTTCTTAACCTCAACTTTGTACTTTGTGACTTACACCAAAATTACTTTTTTTTTACTTTTCTTTAGATTTGCTGCCCACACAATGATGTTGCAAAGTTAATATTATTCATCCCCAATCTGAATTCCTATTACTTTTTTTTTCTTTTCTTATAAGACTTCCAGTGAAATGTCCAAAGAACACCACGTCTTATTCCTGATCTTACGTGCAAAGTATTCAGTCCTTCACTATTAAATATGATCTTACTTATTTTTATTGCTACTTTGCGGAGAGTTTTTATTGTTTGTGTTGAATTCTACCGCATGCTTTTTTGACCCCTCTTGAGAAAAAAATCACATTTTTCTCTCTTATTCTAATGTAAAAGAGACTGTAATATAAAAGAGAATATGGTGAAATATATTAGTTGATTTTTAGAATTAAAACAACTTAACATTACTGAGATAAAATAATATTTTTCATAATTTATTATTTTTTATATATTTTACCATTTGATTTGAACATAATTTGTTAAGGATTTTTACATAAATGCTCATGACGGATATTTATCGCTATCTTCTAGTCTCGTGATTCTTTTGGTCTGAGGGAACACTCATAAAGTGGGCTGGAAAAGGTTAAATTGCCTCAATGTTATGCAAGAGCATTTGTAGCTTTAATATTCTTTCCTCCTAAAATGTGTGATAGAATTCACCAGTTTAACCATATGAGTCTGGAGATTTCAATTTGGGAAGATTTTTAATTATGAATTCAATTTTTTTCACTTATAGAGGGTAATTCAGGTATCCATTTCTTCTTCAGTTGGTTATGGTGTGATTTTTGAGAAATATGACCATTTCATTGAGTTTGTTATAATATCTCCCTACTTTCTTTTTCATGTCTTAGAAATGGAATTGATGTCCCTGCCCTCTTTTACTCTTGATATTAGAAATTTCTTGTGGTTTAATGTGATCTCTTTTTCTACCTTCTTAGGAAGTAGTGTGCAGACATATTCTGCAGCCCTGCCCTCGATTTGGAAATAAGGGTTCACTGCAGGCCTCCAGGAAAATAGAAGTTGTCTCAGAAAAGATTTAGTTCACGCTTGGACCCAGCAGCATCCCCATTATTTAAGGGGGACACATATTGAAGCCTTTCCTTGGAAATCTCCAAAAAAAAGGAAATTTATAAGCTCTGTTTGGGGACTAAGTACAATCTCAACATTCTTAAAATCAGGTTATCATAGGACTGTAGGGCTGCCACTTCACCAGGAATGCAAAGGTCCACCTCGTCCAGGGGTCACCAAACATCTTTTATAAAGAGGCTGAGTCAATACTTGCAGTGTTACAAACTATAGTCTGTCACAGCTATTCAACTCTACCCTGCTAGTTTACATACTTCATGGTTAGACTCTGCCTTGAAAACCCAAAAGGAATAGGAAATGCATTCACATTTAATTGTGAAATACCAGTCACCCAGTTTTCTGCAGCTTAATGGCCAGCTGGTCAAGACCTCTTCCTCGGGTCCTCACCTGTCTTTACCTTTACCTGTTGTAAGGGCCTATTTAGCCAGAGCGATTCCAACTGGTTAAACAATGACCTTGTTTATACAGTAAAACTTAAACTGTCCCTTCCCCCTCTTTCCCCCAGGGGAAGTTACTTAAAAACAAGTCCCAGAAACCAGTCCCAGGTAACAAAGCCCAAATACAAGGGTGGGTTGGGCCAGGTGGAGGTATTCAATCAGTGGGGGCGCATACTGTCTCCCTAGCTACCAAGGAGTATGGGCCCCGCCCTTTGGGTGCTTTTTGGGCGCCAATTCTGACCAAGGTGATAGGCTAGTTCAAATAGATACTATAGGGTAAACTGTAATTCAATTTGTCACTTATGTGTGACCTAGCAGGACTGTGTAGGTTTCTCTGTATTATAATCTGATTGGCCACGTCTGCATGGCCAGGCCCAACCACATGGCCTTTGCCCTTAAAAGCTAGTCTGTAAGGCAAGAGATGGCCCTGGCCGGTCAGTTTGATTCTCGATGCTTGGCACAAAATAAAGCTTTGCTTGACCTTTGCTTTGTATCAGTCTCGCTCCTTTGACCATGGACCCAACACTGTGTTATCCCCCAGGTGTTAGCCATCAACTGAATGTGCACCCCAAGACAGGAGGACATGATCAATTTTTTAAAAAACCCAGGGCTTTCCTCTTGCCTGACTTCTCATTGTCAAACATCATCAACCCAGTCATGGATCCCACTAGTGTTGTTTCACATGCTAAGCTATCATTTAGTGAAGATGCATTTTCTCATTCTGCTTTTACTTTATCCCACCTTATAAGGGCCTGGTCTGGCACAGTGAACAAGGCTCCATTTGGACCCAGTTGCAGGCAGGGAATGAGCATCCACGGAAAACAGAGCACAATCAAATCCTTTTAAGTGAGCACGTAAACTATCCAACATGGTATCTGAAAAGATGGACTTTGCTTAGAAGGGTCCATTATGCAAACTTCTGCACCTTCAGAAGAAAGAAAAATAATACGGAAATCGTGTTTGGCTCCTAATGCCTTCCTGAGAGAAAAAGATAAGTTTATTTCATAGATAAAGATCCTAAAACAGATGCCAATCAAATCAACAGCTCCAGATACCTGGGTTTAATACATAATCTTGAGATAGCCCACCAATAAACTGCCATAGAAGGGAGAACTAAAAGTTTGGGATTTTGACAGAGAATGTTCACTTGGCCTAGAGATGGAGCCAAACAAAAAGGGAAGAACCAGGTGATACACAAAGTATCTCCCACCCCTGCATGCATGGATTCAGAATGAAGATGAGTTTTCTGGTTTACTCTTCTAGAAGGGAAACTTAAGACTGAGCTCAGGGAACACAGGGCTTTTTCTTTTATCTATTACCTGATAGGAACTGGGTTATCAACAAATGAATGCATTTAGGGGATGGGTTGCTTAGGTTTTTTTAAATTTTTTAATTAGAGGATCATTGACACACAATGTCACATTAGTTCAGCCATAAAAAAGGATGACCTCTTGCCATTTGCAACAACATAGATGGACCTAGAGGGTATTATGAATGCATTTTTTAATTACTTTCTATTTCATGGCAATTTGAACGTTATTGCTGACTTGCTCAAATAAATCTTAATGAAATGCAAAGTTAATCACTTTATGGTTTATCAGATGAAGAAAGCAATAAACATTCGAATCACAAACCACATAAGGATGGTTACAAATTCTTAGATGTAATTCTTTTTTGTGCCCAGAACTCAGACTGAAATTAAAAAAAAAAAATTATTTGTCATTTCACTATGCCAGAGTATAATTTTTTTTAAGATTTTATTTATTTATTTGACAGACAAAGATCACAAATAGGCAGAGAGGCAGGCAGAGAGAGAGAGGGGAAGAAATAGGCTCCCTGCTGAGCAGAGAGCACTATGTGGGACTTGATTCCAGGACCCTGGGATCAGGACCTGAGCCGAAGGCAGCAGCTTAACCAACTGAGCCACCCAGGTGCCCAGAGTATAATTTCTTATTCATGATTTCATTGATGGTATTATGTTCCAAAAGTCCAAGATCCTGCAATTAACTTTATTTCATACGACATAACCAAACTCTTGCTGCTGTGTGGTCATTAAAACCCAATCTTTTTGGTTCCTAAAACCAATAACTCCTGCAAAGACACCCCTAAGGCCAGCTTATCATGTTTATTTTCAAGTTTGTTCTTGGTTTACTTTCGGGTCACACTATTTACTTAATATGCCATTTTGATATCTAATAGAAACTTCAAACATTATATACCTAAAATAGGGTTCCTGATTTTTTTTCCATTAACTCTCTTTCCCCCAGACTCCTACAACCTAGTAAATGCATCATTATTCATCAAGTGTCTCAAGTCCTTCCAATTCTACATCCAAAATAAATCTCAAATGTGTACACCTGCCTCTCTCTACCATCTCCCTGACATCAGCCTCTTATCTCTCACCTGGGTAATCGCAATGCCTACAACAAGGATTCTTATTCCACCCTTCTCCAACATGCTTCCATAAGTGGCCCAACTAAGCTTTTTTTTTTTTTTTAATTTTATTTATTTATTTATTTGACAGAGATGACAAGCAGGCACAGAGGCAGGCAGGGGGTGGGGTGGGGAGGGAAGCAGGCTCCCTGCCGAGCAGAGAGCCCAATGTGGGGCTCGATCCCAGGACCCCAGGATCATGACCTGAGCCGAAGGCAGAGGCTTTAACCCACTGAGCCACCCAGGCGCCCCCAACTAAGCTTTTTAAATAGAGATCATGGGGCGCCTGGGTGGCTTGGTGGGTTAGAGCCTCTGCCTTTGGCTCAATTCATGGTCTCATGGTCCTGGGATCGAGTCCAGCATCAGGCTCTCTGCTCAGCAGGGAGCCTGCATCCTCCTATCTCTCTGCCTGCCTCTCTGCCTACTTGTGATCTCTCTTTCTGTGTCAAATAAATAAATAAATTTTTAAAAAATAAATAGAGATCATACTATGTCACTTCTCTGCTCAAAACAGTATAATTTTTTTTAAAATCTCTATGCCCAATGTGGGGCTTGAATTCATGTTCCCATAATCAAGAGTTGTGTGCTTTACCAACTGAGCAAGTATAACAGTTTTATGATTTAATGATTTTATATATATATATATATATATATATATATATATATATGATTAAATGATTTTAGTGCAACACTCAAACTCTCATCCTGGGCCACAAGTCCCAGCATGATCAGAATCACACACATCTGTCCAATCTCCTAGTACACATCAGCCACACTGGTCTTCACACACCTTTTCATTTATTCTTTGATCCATCTGGAATATTCCTTTTTATATATTGTCTATGTCTTAGTGCAAATGTCAACATCAACATCCTGAAGAGATCTTCTCTGAAAAGTTTCTTTAACTCTTGTTCCATCCTCATGGTTAACCTCTATCACAACATCCCACCTATTCCCCTCTATCAGCCACTATTATCTGAAAGGGTCATTTTAAGAATTTATATACTTGCTGTTTGTTCATCTACTAGAATATAAAAATCAATGAGGACCAAGATCTTCTAGTTTTACCACTAAATTTTCAGATCTTAATACAGTGTCTGATTTTATAACAACCTAGAATTTGTTCAACCAGTGTGGCTTGATACAAGTCAGGAAAGAAAGAAGAAAAGTATGAAAGCTCAGAGAAAATCTTCTAGTCAAAGCAAAGTGATCCTGCTGAATAAAGAAAATCAGATACAACTGGAAGGGTGTCGAAGGAGGTACAATCTTGTGTTGATTTAAGCAACAGTCTGTTGCTATGCAAATTGAGTGTAGGTCTCTACAGGAGAAAGACATAGCTTCTGTGTGCCTATGAGAAATATCTTCACTCCACCAGCATCAGAAAAATGTGCCCTATAAATCCCCCTTAGGGGAAAAAGACAGGATATTTTAGGAGAGGAATCTTTAGCTAGAAGGGCACCAACAGTAACAACTAAAGCAGTTAAAATAACTAATTATCTCATTCTTAGTAGAGAAAAGGGGTATTTAACATAAGGCACAAAAAAGAAAACCAATGAACAATAAACTCTGGATGAGGCCAATGCTTACATTAAACTAAATTACTGGAAAAGTGTTCAACAAAATTGGGAGAGAGCGGGAAGAAAACGAAAAATGTAAGTACATTCTGAATGGGGATCTATTGATTTTTAAAAAACCATTTGAAAATATAAAAATCATTCTTATTTTGAAGGAGCGGGGGGTGGGAGGTTGGGGGAGCCTGGTGGTGGGTATTATGGAGGGCACGTATTGCATGGAGCACTGGGTGTGGTGCATAAACAATGAATTCTGTTACATTGAAAAGAAATTAAATTAAATTAAAAAAAAAAGACAGACTTTTGCCAACATAAAAAAAAAAAGTCATTCTTAGCTCACAGGCCATGTGATGGAGCAGATTTCAACCTTGAGCTGTAGTCCAAGAGCTCCTGAGCTAGAGCTGGGTGCAGATTATGAGCTGTAGTGCAGACTGCTCTAGTTAAGTTTTCTGCATGTCTTGAGGGCTATGGGTAGTCTGGAGCTGGCTTGCTTTTCTCCTGAAGCTCTGGAATTCTAATGTGTTCCAGGAAAGTGTTAATGTTCTCAATCTGTGGTCTGAGTGCATCCCAGACCATGTCTGAATGAGGCCTTGGTCTTTGATTCAGTTGCCACCCAGGCAACCATAAGAAAATTTGCCCCAGCTGTTCACTTACATCCCACCGCAAAGACTATGAGTCAGCTAGAGGATGAGAGTGCTGCCAGCTGCTGACATGATTGTAACTGGGAAGGGGTGAAGAGGTAAAGAGGATTCCCTGGGCAGTGTTTCCCATAAGGCCATGATTGGGTGGTGGCAGGTGGAGGCAGTAGTGGGGTGGCAAGACCCTCTTCCAGCCTGCCTTCTGGGACCAGGAGGAGCTGGAGCCTAGGAAATGCCAGACAACGCATGTTAGAATACAGGGATCATGGACCTGGCCAATGTGCAGACCCAGGTTTGAATCTACTCTCATGTGAACTCAGAGTAAGTCATGTCAACCTTGAACCTCCATTTCTCCATGTCACAGGTGAAAGTGATGATTCTCTCCTATGCTCCAAAAGCGTCAGATATGGTGGGAGCCCAGCTAATGACAGTCACTCAATCCTGCCACACATACATCTATTAGGTGCCTCACCCTGAACCAAACACTAGTCTTGAGAACAAGACAGCATCTCTATGCTCATTGGGTTTATATGTAGCAGAGAACACAGAGAATTAAGCAAGTATTAACAATACAACAAGAACAGTGCTGTGAAGAAAGAAAACCAGACAACCCTGAGAACATATACCAGGAGGTCCAACTGCTATCCAAAGTCAGAGAAGTTTCCAGAAGTCCTCACTATTTACTCTAAAGGCTTGAAAACTGAGAATGACAGGCAACAAAGAGGTAATGTAGCCACGGTCTCAGCAAATGTTGTCAGCCCAGCACACTCGGGAGCCCAGACCCAGTTTATGCACCTTATGCAGGAAGAGTGTGCTGGTTAAAATACTAAAGTGAGGGCCAACTGGGAATGGACTCCTGGGAGATGACCCCACCTTTTCACCAAGGCAGAACAAAAAAATTGCAAGGAAATACCTCTTCACTCTCCTATGGCAGAGAGGGGGTTAACGTTTAAGTTTGACAGACTTGATGCTTGACAAGGATCCATTTCCTTTAGGCTTCTAAAAAGTTTGCAATTCAGGAATATCGATCTCTGTAAAGTAGAATGTTGGCCTTTAGTAAGCAATAAAAGAAAAGCATAAACAATCTCTTCTCTGCCAAAGAATTTTGTTTTATTATCTAAGCACCCAGAGCCTTTGAGAAGGCTGAAGCCTGTCAGTCATCAGTGTCTCCAGTAAGGTTAGTGAAATAGTTGAGAAATAAGAAGCAAATGAAACTGCTTTGCTAATGAGTCATTGGATAATTTTGATTTTCATTAAATGATTTCTAATATTAATGATACTCAAGTTCTTGACTACGGTACCCAAATCACAGACCTCTAGAATACAATGTCTTTAAAAATAGTTAATACCACCCGATAAACAATTCACACTGTTTACTCTTTGCCACAGTGCCAACCTCCCCTCTCAAGGAGTGCACATTCACGGGTGTGCGCTAGTCATTCAATCACAGTTTCCTTTATTAAACAAACTGATAATCAAAGTGCATCCCAGTAGCTTTCTAACACTTCTGATCACATTCATACTAAATCTTCAACCACCAGTTCACACTGGTTCTTCACAACCTAGTTGTAGAAACTTAAGAAGTACTAACCCTGAGTGATGATGAAACCATTTGAACGTTCCCTTCACAGAACATAACAACACTTCTCTTACAAGGAATGTTAATAATAAATAAATCTTTTATAAAAAGGGAGGGGGAGATGCCTATGTGGCTCAATCAGTTAAACCTCTGCCTTTAACTCGAGTCATGATCCCAGGATCCTGGGATGGAGTCTTGCATCAGGATCCTGGGATGGAGTCTTGCATCAGGGTGCTTGTAAACCAGCAGCCTGCTTCTCCCTCTGTCCCTCCCTCTGCTTGTGCTTGCTCACTCTCTCTCTTTCTCTCACGCTGTCTCTCTGACAAGTAAATAGATGAAATCTTTTTTTTTTAAGTGCTAATAACATAAGGCCGTTCAATAAAATAAGTATAGAATGAATGGAGTCTCTTAATATGATCTCAGATTTACTCACCCTGATATCCTACTACAAACCCACTTTCCATCTCTCAAGTCAGGAAAATCATAGTTCGAGGGGAGATTCAAAACTGCACCAAGAAAGAATGAATTAGAGAGGAACAGAAGGATGGCGATTTTTCTTTTATAAATACCAAAAGATTTGTAAGCCCACTTTTTATTAAAATCCCGTCTTTTCCCTTCACAAAAGGAAAGTGGGCTGATCAGCAAAATGACTGTCTAGGATTCTGAACCCATGTTCTGTGATGAATGCGTATTCTTTTCTTTTTTTTTAAGATTTTATTTATTTGACAGACAGAGATCACAAGTAGGCAGAGAGGCAGGCAGAAAGAGAGGAAGGGAAGCAGGCTCCCTGCTGAGCAGAGAGCCGGATGCTGGGCTCAATCTCAGGACCCTGGGATCATGACCTGAGCTGAAGGAAGAGGCTTTAACCCACTGAGCCACCCAGGCACTCCATGAATGTGTATTCTTAAGGTTATCTGCAATGTGACTAAAAAAGCATTGAGCAGAGAAATGAGTGATGATTTTCCTAGTACTAGTCCTATCTCTACAGTGTTGCGTCAACATGGGCTAGTTACTGATTCTTTAGGTCTCATTTTTTTTTAACATTTTATGACCATCACAGCATGTGTATAGAAAAAAGCCTCAGTATGATATCAAAATATCCTCCTACTTACCCTAGGATGTCTCCCTGCTTGTCTTCTAAAATTTAGGTAAATATTACATCATCCTCTTTGTGGGAAGGATTTTTTTTCAATTAATATTTCAATTTGTATCAGATAAACAGACTTTACTTCTACCTTAAGAGCACTTCACAATATATGAAGCCTTTCCATGAAGCATCCCTCCCAAACCAATAAAATAGGTATTATATTACCAATGCTGTGGATTACAAAATGGTTTCCAAGAAAATAATATATTTGCTCAGTTAGTAAACAGACAAAGTCTCAAATTTCAGTGAAATTTCCCTTGTATCATCCCACCCATACTACACTCTCTTGAATACTAAAGCTCATAATAAGACTTCAAATCAGGTAGAATGAATCTCCCAAACTTATTATTCTTTTTTTTTTAAATTTTTATTTTTTATAAACATATATTTTTATCCCCAGAGGTACAGGTCTGTGAATTGCCAGGTTTACACACTTCACAGCACTCACCATAGCACATACCCTCCCCAATGTCCATAACCCCACCCCCCCAACAGCCCTCCCCCCAGCAACCCTCAGTTTGTTTTGTGAGATTAAGAGTCACTTATGGTTTGTCTCCTTCCCAATCCCATCTTGTTTCATTTATTCTTCTCCTACCCCCTTAACACCCCCCCCATGTTGCATCTCCACTTTCTCATATCAGGAAGATCATATGATAGTTGTTTTTCTCCGATTGACTTATTTCGCTAAGCATGACACCCTCTAGTTCCATCCACAACATCTCAAAAGGCAAGATTTCATTTCTTTTGATGGTTGCATAGTATTCCATTGTGTATATATACCACATCTTCTTTATCCATTCATCTGGTGATGGACATCTAGGTTCTTTCTATAGTTTGGCTATTGTAGACATTGCTGCTATAAACATTAGGGTGCACATGCCCCTTTGGATCACTACGTTTGTATCCTTAGGGTAAATACCCAGTAGTGCAATTGCTGGGTCATAGGGTAGTTTGATTTTCAACATTTTGAGGAACCTCCATGCTGTTTTCCAGAGTGGTTGCACCAGCTTGCATTCCCACCAACAGTGTAGGAGGGTTCCCCTTTCTCCACATCCTCGCCAGCATCTGTCATTTCCTGACTTGTTAATTTTAGCCATTCTGACAGGTCTGAGGTGATATCTCATTGTGGTTTTGATATGTATTTCCCTGATGCCGAGTGATATGGAGCACTTTTTCATGTCTGTTGGCCATCTGGATGTCTTCTTTGCAGAAATGTCTGTTCATGTCTTCTGCCCATTTCTTGATTGGATTATTTGTTCTTTGGGTGTTGAGTTTGCAAAGTTCTTTACAGATTTTGGACACCAGCTCTTTATCTGATATGTCATTTGCAAATATCTTCTCCCATTCTGTCAGTTGTCTTTTGGTTTTGTTAACTGTTTCCTTTGCTGTGCAAAAGCTTTTGATCTTGACGAAATCCCAATAGTTCATTTTTGCCCTTGCTTCCCCTGCCTTTGGCGATGTTCCTAGGAAGATGTTGCTGCAGCTGAGGTTGAATAGGTTGCTGCCTGTGTTCTCCTCAAGGATTTTGATGGATTCCTTTCTCACATTGAGGTCCCTCATCAATTTGAGTCTATTTTCGTGTGTGGTGTAAGGAAATGGTCCAATTTCATTTTTCTGCATGTGGCTGTCCAATTTTCCCAACACCATTTATTGAAGAGGCTGTCTTTTTTCCATTGGACATTCTTTCCTGCTTTGTCGAAGATTAGTTGACCATAGAGTTGAGGGTCTATTTCTGGGCTCTCTATTCTGGTCCATTGATCTATGGGTCTGTTTTTGTGCCAGTACCATGCTGTCTTGATGATGACAGCTTTGTAATGGAGCTTGAAGTCCGGAATTGTGATGCCACCAACCTTGGCTTTCTTTTTCAATATTCCTTTGGCTATTCGAGGTCTTTTCTGGTTCCATATAAATTTTAGGATTATTTGTTCCATTTATTTGAAAAAAATGGATGGGATTTTGATAGGAATTGCATTAAATGTGTAGATTGCTTTAAGTAGCATAGACATTTTCACAATATTTATTCTTCCAATCCAGGAGCATGGAACATTTTTCCATTTCTTTGTGTCTTCCTCAATATTTTTTATGAGTACTTTATAGTTCTCTGAGTATAGATTCTTAGCCTCTTTGGTTAGGTTTATTCCTAGGTATCTTATAGTTTTGGGTGCAATTGTAAATGGGATTGACTCCTTAATTTCTCTTTCTTCTGTCTTGTTGTTGGTGTAGAGAAATGCAACTGATTTCTGTGCATTGATTTTATATCCTGACACTTTACTGAATTCCTGTACAAGTACTAGCAGTTTTGGAGTGGAGCCTTTTGGGTTTTCCACATATAGTATCATATCATCTGCAAAGAGTGATAGTTTGACTTCTTCTTTGTTGATTTGGATGCCTTTAATTACCTTTTGTTGTCTGATTGCTGAGGCTAGGACTTCTAGTACTATGTTGAATAGCAGTGGTGATAATGGATATCCCTGCCGTGTTCTTGACCTTAGAGGAAAGGCCTTCAGTTTTTCTCCATTGACAATGATATTTGCGGTGGGTTTTTCATAGATGGCTTTGATAATATTGAGGTATGTGCCCTCTATCCCTACACTTTGAAGAGTTTTGATCAGGAAGGAATGCTGCATTTTGTCAAATGCTTTTTCAGCATCTATTGAGAGTATCATATGGTTCTTGTTCTTTCTTTTATTAATGTGTTGTATCACACTGATTGATTTGCGGATGTTGAACCAACCTTGCAGCCCTGGAATAAATCCCACTTGGTCGTGGTGAATAATCCTTTTAATGTACTGTTGAATCCTATTGGCTAGTATTTTGGTGAGAATTTTCGCATCTGTGTTGATCAAGGATATTGGTCTGTAGTTCTCTTTTTTGATGGGATGCTTGTCTGGTTTGGGGATGAAGGTGATGCTGGCCTCATAAAATGAGTTTGGAAGTTTTCCTTCCATTTCTATTTTTTGGAACAGTTTCAGGAGAATAGGAATTAGTTCTTCTTTAAATGTTTGTAGGCTTCCCGGGGGAATTCTACTGAGCTTTTGTTTGTTTGGAGATTTTTGATGACTGTTTCAATCTCCTTACTGGTTATGGGTCTGTTCAGGTTTTCTATTTCTTCCTGGTTCACTTTTGGTAGTTTATATGTCTCTAGGAATGAATCCATTTCTTCCAGATTGTCAAATTTGTTGGCGTAGAGTTGCTCATAGTATGTTCTTATAATTGTCTGTATTTCTTTGGTGTTAGTTGTGATCTCTCCTCTTTCATTCATGATTTATTTATTTGGGTCCTTTCTCTTTTCTTTTTGAGAAGTCTGGCCAGGGGTTTATCAATCTTATTAATTCTTTCAAAGAACCAGCTCCTAGTTTCATTGATTTGTTCTATTTTTTTTTTTTATTTCGTTTCATTGATTTCTGCTCTGATCTTTATGATTTCTCTTCTCCTGCTGGGTTTAGGTTTTCTTTGCTGTTCTTTCTCCAGCTCCTTTACGTGTAGGGTTAGGTTGTGTACTTGAGACCTTTCTTGTTTCTTGAGAAAGGCTTGTACCGCTATTTATTTTCCTCTCAGGACTGCCTTTGCTGTGTCCCACAGATTTTGAACCCTTGTGTTTTCATTATCATTTGTTTCCATGAATTTTTTCAATTCTTCTTTAATTTCCTGGTTGACCCATTCATTCTTTAGAAGGATGCTGTTTAGTCTCCATGTATTTGGGTTCTTTCCAAATTTCCTCTTGTGATTGAGTTCTAGCTTCAGAGCATTGTGGTCTGAAAATATGCAGGGAATGATCCCAATCTTTTGATACCGGTTGAGACCTGATTTAGGACCAAGGATGTGATCTATTCTGGAGAATGTTCCATGTGCACTAGAGAAGAATGTGTATTCTGTTGCTTTGGGATGAAATGTTCTGAATAGATCTGTGATGTCCATCTGGTCCAGTGTGTCATTTAAGGCCTTTATTTCCTTGTTGATCTTTTGCTTGGATGATCTGTCCATTTCAGTGAGGGGAGTATTAAAGTCCCCTACTATTATTGTATTATTGTCAATGTATTTCTTTGATTTTGTTATTAATTGGTGTATATAGTTGGCTGCTCCCATGTTAGGGGCATAGATATTTAAAATTGTTAGGTCTTCTTGTTGGACAGACCCTTTGAGTATGATATAGTGTCCTTCCTCATTTCTTATTATAGTCTTTGGCTTAAAATCTAATTGATCTGATATAAGGATTGCCACCCCAGCTGTCTTCTGATGTCCATTAGCATGGTACATTGTTTTCCACCCCTCACTTTAAATCTGGAGGTGTCTTTGGGTCTAAAATGAGTTTCTTGTAGGCAGCCTATTGATGGGTTTTGTTTTTTTATCCATTCTGATACCCTGTGTCTTTTGATTGGGGCATTTAGCCCATTAACATTCAGGGTAACTATTGAGAGATATGAATTTAGTGCCATTGTATTGCCTGTAAGGTGACTGTTACTGTATATTGTCTCTGTTTCTTTCTGATCTACTACTTTTAGGGTCTCTCTTTGCTTAGAAGACCCCTTTCAATATTTCCTGTAGAGCTGGTTTGGTGTTTGCAAATTCTTCAGTTTTTGTTTGTCCAGGAAGCTTTTTATCTCTCCTTCTATTTTCAATGATAGCCTAGGTGGATATAGTATTCTTGGCTGCATGTTTTTCTCGTTTAGTGCTCTGAATATATCATGCCAGTTCTTTCTGGCCTGCCAGGTCTCTGTGGATAGGTCCGCTGCCACTCTAATGTTTTTATCCTTGTATTTTACAGACTTCTTTTCCTGGGCTGCTTTCAGGATTTTCTCTTTGTCGCTAAGACTTGTAAATTTTACTATCAGGTGATGAGGTGTGGACCTATTTTTATTGATTTTGAGGGGTGCTCTTAGCATCTCCTGGATTTTGATGTTTGTTCCCTTTGCCATATTAGGGAAATTCTCTCCAATAATTCTCTCCAATATTGTAGGAGGCCACAGTAAGGCTTGAGACAAGAACCAAACCAGGCCCTGACTTGTGCCTCCTTTAAAGGCTGGATAGCCGAACAAAAGGCTTAGGCCGATAAAGTCAAGTAGCACTGAGAAAGGGTCTGTGCTATGTGTTGTGCACTCACCTACGTGACTTCCCACATGTTTGCTAGTCAGATAGAGACGATTTGGTCAGGGTCAGAAATTCTTGGCTGGTCCTTGCTGTCCTTGCATGGGCTATAGACTACACCACTGTAAGTCTGTGCTGTGCTTACATAAACTATGTCTTGAGTGGCCTTGAAGTCAGTACACCTGGTGCTAGAGGGTCTCTATTGGTGCTTGGGAAATAGATAATGGGAAAGCTTGAAGGATTTTCTGTGCATGTTGCAAACTCTTTAGTAATCAGCTAAAAATAGATACTTTCTTATGATTGTTTCTGTTAGCTATATAATGCCTCATAGCCTTGAATAAAATCGGCACTATTGGACATCCTCCTTGGTGCTCCTCCTGCCCCCATCTCTTTGTCTCTTAATTTCTTTTCACCATCCTCTTACCCTCTCGACCCTGGTCGATTTGTTGCACCAGCCGCAACACAATATACCTTCTGCTCCCCTCTCTCTTTCTTCTTCTTCTGGAATCCCAATTATTCTAATGTTGTTTTGTCTTATGGTGTCACTTATCTCTCGAATTCTCCCCTCGTGGTCCAGTAGCTGTTTGTCCCTCTTTTGCTCAGCTTCTTTATTCTCTGTCATTTGGTCTTCTATATCGCTAATTCTTTCTTCTGCCTCATTTATCCTAGCAGTCAGAGACTCCATTTTTTATTGCACCTCATTAATGGCTTTTTTGATTTCCACTTGGTTAGATTTTAGTTCTTTTATTTCTCCAGAAAGGGCTTTTATATCTCCCGAGAGGGTTTCTCTAATATCTTCCATGCCTTTTTCGAGGCCGGCTAGAACCTTGAGAATCGTCATTCTGAACTCTAGATCTGACATATTACCAATGTCTGTATTGATTAGGTCCCTAGCCTTCGGTACTGCCTCTTGTTCTTTTTTTTTGTGGTGGATTTTTCCACCTTGTCATTTTCCCCAGATAAGAGTATATGAAGGAGCAAGTAAAATACTATAAGGGTAGCAAAGACCCCAGGAAAATATGCTTTAACCAAATCAGAAGAGATCCCAAATCGTGGAGGGGAGAAAGGGGATAAAAAGAGGTCCAGAAAAAAAAAAAAAGAAACAATTAAAAAAAGAAAACAGATAAAGAAAGAATATAAAAAAGAAAAAAATGTATATATTAGATAAACTAGTTAAAAAACGTTAAAAAAGAAAAGGGTAAAAGTTAAAAAAAATTAGCAGAAGAAAAAAAATTGAAAAAGAAAAAAAATTAAATTAACTGAAAGACTAAAGAATCATGGGGAGAAAGCCATGAGTTCTATGCTTTGCTTTCTCCTTTGCGATGGGAAGATAGACCGCAGGGGGAGGGGCCGGCTCCTGGCAAGCGGCGGAGCAACGGAGCACAAAATCAGGACTTTTAAAAGTCTGTTCCGCTGAGGGACATCGCTCCAGAGGCTAAACCGGGGTGAAGCCCATGCAGGGTCAGTGTGGCCTCAGGTCCTGCAGGGTCACAGAAAGATCGGGGGTGTCTGAGTGTCACAGAGCTTGCAGGTATTAGAACTGGGAAGCTGGCTACAGAGACAGAGCCGAGGAGTGAACTCTCAGCTCGGGGTTACCTTGAACCTGGCGCAGGCTTGGTGAGCTCAGATTGTGGCTGGAGGCCAGGGAGACGGGAGTAATTGGGCGCTATTCTCTGAGGGCGCACTGAGGAGTGGGGCCCCAGGCTCTCGGCTCCTCCTGGCCACGGTCTATCTTCCCATCGCTTTGGATTCACTTCTCTGCCAGTCCTATCTTTCAGAACGTGGTTGATTTTCTGTTTCTAGAATTGCTGTTCTTCTTCTCTTCGATCTCCTGTTGGTTTTGTAGGTGTTTGCAATCTTTAGATAAGCTATCTAGCTGATCTCCTGCTACCTAAAGTAGTCTCAGCTTGCTACTTCTCCACCATCTTGACTCCTCCCTCCCCAAACTTATTATTCTTTTAAAACATTATTTTACTTACTCTAATCCCTTTGCATTCCTGTATAAATTTTAAAATAATTTCATCTATCTCTTCAAAAGTCTTACCTCAATTTCAATAAGAAATGGATTAAATCCATATATCTATTTGAAAAAGAATTGACATCTTTACTATGTTAAGTCTTCCAATTCATGAACATGACATGCCCCCTTACTTATTTATACTTCTTTTTAAATTCTTTTTATCAGTGGTTTGTGGTTTTCAGCATACAACTCCTGCATATGTTTGTTAGATTTATACCTAAGTATTTCCACTTTCTGAGAAGTCATAAATGGTACTGTATTTTTAATCTCAGTGTCCTTGTGGTCAACTACTAGTATATATAAATGTGGTTGACTTTTGTATATTTATCTTTTATACTGAAAACTTGCTGAACTCATTTATTAGTTCCAGGAATTTTTGATAGATTTGTTGGGATTTTCTATGTAAATAATCATGTCAAATACAGAAAAGAAAGGTTTTATTTCTTCCTTTTTAATATATGTGCACTTTATTTCCTTTTCTGGTCTTATTGCTTTGGCTAGAACTTCCAAATCTGAATTGGGTAAAAATGGTGGGAGTGGACATCCTTCCTTTAATCCTCTTATAAGAAAGCATTTAGTCTCTTACTATTAAGAATAATGTCATCTATAGGTATTTTGTAGATGATTTTTTTAATCAAGTTGAGGAAGTTCCTATACAGTGTAGTACCAGCTTCCTAAAATGAATACGGAAGTGTTTCCTCCTTTCCCCTTTTCTGGAATATCCCTTTCATATACCTTTCATGTGAGTATTGTAGTAGTTTGGAATTGGTTTTAGAATCAGGCCATTTAATTTATTCTTGTTATTCTTTTGATGTCTATAGGATCTACCGTGATAGTTCCTTTTTCATCACTGATATTGGTAGATTGTGTCTTCTCTCTTTTTTTTTCCTTTGGCAGTCTTGTTACAAGATTGTCAATTTTATTATCTGTTAGAAGAACCAGGGTTTTGTTATTGATTTTTGCTATTGTTTTCCTGTTTTGAATTTCATATATTTCTACTATTATCTTGATAATTTTCTTCCTTCTGTTTGCTTGCTTTTGCTACTCTGAGACCTTTGCTGATTTTAATTGTAAGCATTCAGTGCTATAAATTTCCTTCTCAGGACTGCATTAGCTGTGCCCTAAAAATTTTGATGTGTTATATTTTACTTTCATGCAATCAATATGTGTATTTTTTTATTTCCCTTTATACTTTATCTTTGATGTATGGATTATCTGTGAGTGCATTGTTTAGTTTGTCAGTATTTGGAGATTTTTGTATTATTTTTCTCAATGATTTCTGGATTGATTCCATTGTGATCAGAAGACATATTCTGCATGATGTGAATTTTTTTTAAAGCTGTTGAAGTTTGTTTTATGGAACAAGATATGGTCTATATTAGTATATGTTCCATGAATGTTTGTAAATAATATATATTTTTCTGTTCTGTTGTGGAATGTTCTATAAATGTCAATTAGATCCGGTTGGTTGATAGCACTTTTGAGTTCTTCTGTAACATTGCTTGTTTTCTGTCTAGTTGTTATAAATGTTATTGAGAGAGGGGTGCTAAAGTCTCCAAATGTAAATGTGGATTTTCCTATTTCTCCTTTCAGGTAAATCAGGTTTTGTTTTACATATTTTGCAGCTCTGTTGTTTTGTGATACGCATTTAGTATTGCTACCCTTTTTTGGTGGTCTGTCCATTTTATAATTAGATATTGTCCTTCCTAGTCTCTGGTCATTTCCTTCACTCTAAATTTTACTTTATTTGATAATAATCTAGCCATTCCTGCTCTCTTCTGAATAACATTTATGTGATACATCTTCTCCTTAACAATATCAAGGATCTTCTGTCCCCCATGGGTTTCCACAGAGCCTGAGTGGAAAACCTGGACTTCTATCCTCATCTGGTGGGAATGAAGCAGCACTCCTTTCCTTCCTCTGTTGAAATGCTATTTGAGGAAGTTAGCTAGGTTTAAATAAGATTCAGAGTTTTGTAGGATAACACCCAAAATATCCAGGTTCCAAAATAAAATCACTCCTCATTCTGAGAACCAGGAAAATCTCAACCTGAATGAAAAAATATAATGAATAGCTGGTAACACTGAGATGGCAGTGATGTCAGAGCTACCTGACAAAAGTTTTAAGCAACCATCATAAAGATATTTCAGTGAACAATTATATATTTGAATGAAAAAATAAATAATAAGAAAGTCTCAGAGAAGAAGAACCAAATGGAAATTTTAGAACTAAAAAATATATAATTACCAAATTAAAACTGAATTGATGGGCTGAATAACAGAATGAATATGATGGAGAAAAAAAATCAGTGAATTTGAAGAGAGAATAGAAATTACCCAATCTGGGGCACCTGGGTGGCTCTGTTGGTTAAACATCTGCCTTCATTCAGCTCAGTCATGATCCCAGGGTCCCAGGATGGAGCCCTGCATCAGGTTCCCTGTTCTGGGGAGAGTCTGATTCTCTCTCTGCCCCTCCCCCTGCTCATGCTCACTCTCTCTCTCTCCCTCTTTCTATTGCAAAAATAAATAAATAAAATCTTTTTAAAAAAGAAATCACCCAATCTGAATAATAAAGAAAAAATAGAACAACAACAACAAAAAGAGCCTGAGGCACCTGTATGACTACAATATCAAACCTAATATTTGTGTCATTGCAGTCCCAGAAGGAGAGCACAAAGAAGGCAGGGCTGGAAATTTCCCAAAGTCAACAAATACATATGTCTACAGATTCTAGAACCTGAGAGAGTCCCCAACATGGCCAACTGAAAGAAATCCCACCAAAACATAGTCAAACCTCCAAAATGTAAAGATAAAAATTTGAAAGCATTAAGAGGGAAAAGACACTATAGAGGGAAAATAATTCAAATAACAGAGGATTTCTCATCACAAACCATGGAACACAGAGGGAGTGGCATGACATTTTTGAAGTACTGAAGGAAAACAAATGTTAACCCAGAATTCTCTGTCCCATGAAAATATCCTTCAAGATTGAAGGAGAAATCAAGATGAAGGGGAAGTTCTCAGATGAAGGAAAATAAAAAGAAGATGCCACCAGCATTCCTACCTAAAAGAACAGCTAAATAAGTTCTCTAAAAAGTAACAAAAGGGTAAGAGGAGGAATCTTTGAACATCAGGAAGAAAGAACAATGGAAAAAGTAAAATACAATATAATAGGAAAATACAATATAAGTATTATAATGAGAAAATACAATATAAGTTTCTTTTCCTCTTGGGTTTTCTGAATAATATTTGGTAGTTAAAGAAAAATTCATAACATTATCTGTTGTGTATCTAAATATATATAGAAGAACTATTTAAGACAATTATAGATTGTCTTAGTGGATGATGGTAAAGAGATGCAAAAGGAAGTACATTTTCCATTCTTAAATTGGTATACCATTAACACCAGTAGACTGTTATAAATTATGTATATACAATAGAGTATTCTAGTGCAACACCAGAAAAACTATACAGAGACACACTTGAAAACACTATAGATAAATAAAAATAAAGGTCTAAATAAATGTTCAAATAACCTACAGGAAGGAAAGAAAAAGAACAGAAATGAAAAACTGAGATGACAAATGGAAGGTAAAAAACAAAAGGACAGACTTAAGTTCTAACATATCAATAATTACATTAAATGTAATTACATTTATGTAAGTTATACACATAATTAAAAAGAATTGACAAAATGGATTTTAAAAACATGGACATCAAAGAGGGTACATGATGGAATGAACCCTAGGTATTATGTAAGACTGATGAGTCACTGACATCTACTTCTGAAACTAATAATACATTATATATTAATCAATTAAATTCAAATTAAAAAAAAAATAGAAATTAAAAAGAAACATGGCCAAACATATGCCATCTATAAGAAATGTACTTCAAATATAATGGTGTAGGTAGGTTGAAAGTCTCATATACTCATGCCTCATTACTCCTAGATAGGGACAGAAGTCCTGAGTATCAGCTCAACTTCCCACAAGCCCTCTGCTAATACTGCCCTGGGTTTCCACTAGGCCGCCTCTGACACCACCCTCCTTTCCACCAGATAAGGAGAAAGTACAAGCTTCCCTCATGATCTCCATTGGCCCAGGAGCTGACTGGAAGGGTTGGAAAGTCCAAACTCTCTACTCCATCTCCTCCAACAATACCCCTGTGTGGGGTTGGGGCTCTTCACTGCAGCTTGGCAAGAGTGGAAGTCTAACTTCCCTCCCCAGCACTGAGGGTGGGGTCACCCAGTTTTGTTCTGTGGTATTTGGTTGTAGTACAGCTATTATTCTCTAAAAATTTTCTTACTTACCGGGCTGTCCCTTTCCTGAGTTTTTCTTTGATTAGACAGAGTGAGCTCTGGTTGGGTTTTTGTGATCTGCGCCCATTGGAATTTCCAGGTTGCTGACTTCTTCAGCTCCAACTCTGGAATATATAAAGCAAAAAGAAAACTGAAGGGAACCACCATTATGCTATTTATTAGGTCCTCCCCCCACACCCTTAGTGAGTTTTATATAAAATGTGCAGGATTTTTTTTGTTGTTGTACTTGATGAGAGGAATAAGGGAAACTAAATCTACTCCATCTTCCCAGAAGTAGAAGTCCCAACAATTAACTGTTTAGGAAACTTATCTGCCATTATTTTTCTGAAATATTTAAGAACCTATTAGATTTGCCAATTCCTCTAATTGAAGCAAATGTTTGTAAGGCGATCAGTAAAGAAGACGAAGCAGCCATCCGGTATCACCCCATTGGGAGGAACAAACAAAACCAAAAGAAGGTAAACAATAGCAAAGAAAACTCTAACGGAGCAAATCAAGATGGAGTTGATGGATAAGGGGAAATATATCTACTCCCACCATCTCAGAGTCAGTCTAGATGAAAAATGAGTCTGTGAGGCAAAGGATGGACATAAGCAAACAACAGCCACATCAGGTAAACATGTAGTGATTCAGATGCAGGATGTTAATTGCTATTCATAAGAATGAATACTGGCGTTATCTTTTTAGTAACCACATATGGAAGCCAATAAGCCTTATCTTGTTGGAAGGAAGGGAGGGAGGGAGGAAGGAATGTTTTTCCTCTCTGCCATCTGCTGTACCAAACCTACTCATAGATAGGATTGTGCCTCAGCCAGTTATAATGTCCTAAGTGATGGACCAATGAATAAAATGGTATTTTCACCTGTTAGTCACTTTCCTACTGCTTAGGACTTTAAACATGACAGTTTGTGGCATCCTTTACACTCTGCTTCACTCACTATTAGTAAAGCTTGGGTTCAACAGTAAGGGGCTCTCTCCTGCAACTTCTTCCCCCCAGGAACTTGGAAAGTGGACAATGTCTGAGAGTGAAACTTTACACGAACACTTGATGGGTTAGAACCAAGTTATGACAATTGACCATCAAGAGATAGAATGACCCTCAGACCAGCAGTACCTGACCAGAACCAAAAATATAACCACCCTCTCCAAAGAAATGTGCTGAGAACATTGGGGATTGCAGTATTGCAGGCATAGAAAAAGGCAGGTGAAGTGAGGGGAAAGTTCTGACACTGTGTCTCCTGCCCTGTGCCAGGGAAGAGATACCCAACCCCAGGTAACAGAAACCTGTTCATGGGGCAGAATACCCTGTTATGAGGAGTGAAGACATTTGTCTAATCACCAGACATCTCCTTCTGCTAAAAGCCTATATATACCGTGTAAACAGCCTCTGATTATCATTTGGCTCCCCTGTTGATTTGTCCACAAAGAGAATATAAGCTGAGCAGCAGATCGAATATTTACTCTGCTTCAAATTCTTACTGTAGAGTAAGAAAGTGGTATTTTGGTTTTTAATCATAAGTCAGTCATCCAGCTCAATTACTTCCAAGGACACTGTCAATCACCTTCTGAACCCAAAAGCCAAGGCCCAGAAGAGACTAAACTGCTTCCTTGCACGCTTGGGGACATCTGTCTGGTGGACAGCCTGCCTCATGTGATACCTTCTGGTCTCATTGCTTATTTTTTTCAAACTGCAATATACAACCTCCATCTCCCTTCAGATTCCCCAGTGCCTTATCGTTTCATGAAGGTAGGCCCCCTGATGCACCATCCTTTTAAAATACCACACCCAGTTGCCAGACTAGACTTTGGTTCAGTGTCAGAGGTTGGGTCTGAGTTCCAAACCTGCCCCATTAAGGACAGTAACTTCAGTTCCAGGCACTGGTTCATGGATGCCTGGTCCATCACCATGGTTACCTGGACCATCCTTGGCTTTGTCTTGAGAAACAGAACTGGCCAAGTAGCAGCAAACATAATTGAATACTTTTAACATGTACAGTCTCTCCAAAGATTATAAATCATTATTATTGGAGACTTTGGGTCTGAGGCCTATGAAAAAACTTCAAAGTATTCAATACTGTCTCAATATTTAAGTGCATAATGGAACTGCATATGCAGGGAATGTTTATTTTACCAATATAATTATAAGCATCACGTGAAACAAGTCATAAATCATAACCTTCCTGTAAGTCTTGTCAAGGTATCAAAACACAACTCAAGAATGTCTTTCTTCTAAAGCTAAATCAATGAATGCTGTTTCACCCATGAATTCAGCCTCAAAACAGGGAAACTGTGTGTGTCTTGAGCACACAGAGACACAGGTGGTCTTGTTCTTGAGTAGATAACCTAACCACATTTAAAAAATGTATGATGGGGGACACCTGGGGTGGGAGGACTCCTCCACAGCTCAGCATTGCCCTACTTTCTTCTTCCCACTTGTAAGGGACGGGACATCCCTCAGGTCCTCAGCCACTAGCTGCAGCACCCTCAGACCTGTACAAAACCCATATAGATCTGGGGAGCCCAAGTGGTCAGCAATCGCAAAGGGCAAAGGACCCCTAACTTCTTCAGCAGCTGTGGTCATGCTACACCTGGCTGCAAGAGGAACTAAATTCACCCATACATCCTTTGAAGTATTTCATCCTACATGTTTCTGAATAGGTTCAAAGATAATGTGTGGTAATTACATGTATACATAAATAATTAGATTAAGTGAGAAATACATTCCAGCTCTCAAATGTTATTCCTTTTCCACACTCACAGATATAGCAACATGACACATCCTGAGGTATTTCCACTTGGACAGACAAAAACATTTCCCCAGTCTTTGGCTGACCATAGTAGAAAAACTGGACAACTCTCCAGGCTTTAGTTATTTTTCTTATAAACTCAAATATAATTTCCTTAAATCAGCATTTCCCAATCTGTGTTTCAGATACTATGAGGTGCTAGGAAAAGGATCTCCTAGTCAAAGAAATTTGGAAATGTTGCATACGATGTCTAATGCTTACAGACCCACAAGAAAAATTAGTATATTAGAATCTTAAAGGTTCTGGACAGTCTAGTAGTTAAGAACCAACTGAATATCATTTAACTGGATTTTTTAATTGGCTTATGTGTGTGCATATATATGTATGAAATATCTGTTGTCAAAAGCTTCTCTCAGGTATGATTTACATACTATCATATGTACTTGTTTATATGCCACAGTTTAGTGAGTTTTGACAAATGTACTCACCCATGTACCATCGCCACAATAAAAAATATAGAATATTTCCATCACTCCAAATTTTCTGATTATTCTTTCCATAAATCTATAACCCATGCCCAATGATGAGAAAAACTTCATGCAAACCCAAACTGAGGGACATTGCACAAAATACCTGACCAACCCTCCTCAAAATGGTCAAATCAAGAAAAACAAGAAAAAAATGATAAGCTGTCCCAGATTTCAGGATAGGAAAGGAACATCACAACTAAATGTAGGGTCCTATATTGGATTCTGGAGAAATAAAAGGGCATTGATAGAAAAACTATTGCAATCTGAATAAAGACTAGAGTTCAGTTAATAGTAGTACACTGACGTTGATTTCTTAGTTTTATTAAATGGACCACAGTAACAAAACATAACAACACTGAGGAAAAAAAGAAACTGGGTGAGGAATGTAAGGAACTCTCTGTACCCATCCATTATCTGACAACTTCAGTAGGTCAGGGGTTCCAGCATGGATAACCTGTTGGGGTATCATAACCTGTAATCAAGGTTCAGTCAAGTTGCATTTCTTTCTAGAACAATGATTCTTATTCTAAGTTCACATGAATGCTGGAAGAATCACAGTTCCTTGTTATTACAGGAAAGAAGTTTTCTATTGGTTATCAGCTGGAGGACACTCTCAGCTACTAGAGGCTGCCCACAGTTCCTTGTCAGGTAGCCCTGCCACTCATGGCAGCTCACTTCTTGAAGGCCAGCAGGAGAATCTTCCTCCAGTTTGTTAAAATGGAGTCTTATATGGATTGATGTAGTCATGAGAATGACATCCCTTCAACTATTCCGAACAATCTAACCAAACCAAGGGAATGATATCCCATCAGTATATTCTACTTATTAGAAGCAAGCCACCGTCCTGCTCACACTCAAAGGAGGGAATTGCACAGGAGTCACATGGGGGAGCCAAGATCAGAATTCTTTTAATCTGTGCTTTGTATAGATTCCACTATCCCTTTTAAGAGAGAATTTTGGAGACAAAGAGACCCAAAAACAAATCTAGCCCCAATCCTTAAGTTGTGACCATTTCAGGCACATAAATGGTCAAAAAAAAAGTAAGGGCTAGACCCCCAGGTCCTATGAAAGGAAAACTTTTCTGTATAAACCTTTTAATTTAGCTTTTAAAAATTTTATTCTACATTAAAATAAATTCATAGCCCTTCATTAACATGATGCCTACATTTTCAGTCAGATAAACATTACCAAATGCCAATTGTTAAGCATCCTCTTAGAGTTGGCACAAATTTAGAAGTTTATGAAATGGGGCCTACCATCTGTAATTGGACAAACACAATACAACAAGTTCAACAATAAACTTTTAGCAAGATTTGGAAAGGTATGAAAAAGTTTTGTGATGATCATGTTCTCATAACTTCTCACACAAATTTTGCATCCAGAACTTTTCATTTTCAATCATTTTTCTCAGCAAACAAAATATCTTTTAATTATAGAAGTAATATTTAATCTGGACAACTACAAGAAATACTAGCTCACATTTGGATCAATTAAGAGGTTTTGTTGCTTACAGTATATTTGTCACAGAACAAAAAGTAGCTGTGTCGTTCTCTAAGGTGTAGCATGAAAGACAGAAAAATAGTTATTTGTTTTGTTCTGTTTGGTTTTTAAATGACTATTATGGCTCTTTGTCAGAAACCTTTAAATAGCCCATTCTAAAAGAAAAGACTAAATTCATTTTTTTTTAATTTTAATTTTTTTATTTTAGTTTTTTTCCATTTTTTTATATTTAATTTCTTTTCAGTGTAACAGAATTCATTGTTTATGCACCACACCCAATGTTCCATGCAATATGAACCCTCCACAATACCCACCACCAGGCTCACCTGACCCCTCACCCCCCTGCCCCTTCATAACGAACCCTCAGATTGTTTTTCATAGTCCATAGTCTCTCATGGTTCATCTCCCCTTCCAATTTCCCTCAACTCCCTTCTCCTCTCCATCTCCCCATGTCCTCCATGTTATTTCTTATGCTTCACAAATAAGTGAAACCAAACCTCTGCTTGACTTATTTCACTCAGCATAATCTCTTCCAGTCCCATCCATGTTGATACAAAAGTTGCGTATTCAACCTTTCTGACGGAGGCATAATACTCCATAGTGTATATGGACCACATCTTCCTTATCCATTCGTCTGTTGAAGGGCATCTGGTTGTTTCCACAGTTTGGCAACCGTGGCCATTGCTGCTATGAACATTGGGGTACAGATGGCTCTTCTTTTCACTACATCTGTATCTTTGGGGTAAATACCCAGTAGTGCAATTGCAGGGTCATAGGGAAGCTCTATTTTTAATTTCTTAAGGAATCTCACACTGTTCTCCAAATTGGCTGCACCAACTTGCATTCCCACCAACAGTGTAAGAGGGTTCCCCTTTCAATTCATTTTAATAACAGTAGTTTTTATTGCAATGCAAAACCTACACTACATAGTGTAGCATAAAATAACATGAAAGAATTTCTAAACAACTAAAATGACCTATTTATATGAAAAATAACATTTTAGTTCCTCTATGCTGACTGGTCTAAAATAAGGATTACAGGCGAATTCTGAGAACTAATAAACAGGAAACTGTAGGAAAAGTATTCTTAAAAAATGTAAATGAGGAAGAAGAGTTAAGATGGCAGACTTTTAGAGGAACCCAGGACTTGCCTCATCCCTTGAACACAGCTAGATCAACATCAATTCATTTTGAACAACTAGGGAATCAACCTGAGGATTAAGAAAACAATCTGCACAATTAGAAGGAAAGAATGTGGCAGATGTGAGGTTCCAAAATGTGCATTGAGGGAGAGGAAAGCTTGGGAGCTACAGAGGGCTGGGAGTCCTTTCAGTGGAGAGAATTCAGGGAGAGAAATAAAGAGTAAGAGAAAAAGCAGCATGTAGGGTTTGTGCAAGATGCCGTAGTGTGGAAATCCCCTAGGTCACAGAGGGAGAGAATGTTCCCCTTCCTGGAGCACATTTGGGAGAGGGTTTATTGCCTCTCCAAGGACAAAACATCTGCCAGGTACTGCTGAGCAACCATTCAACAGCAGGGGACAAAGGTGTGCACAGAGGGCAGATAACCTGGTCTCAGCTGTTCACTCCACTTCACCATAGACTCCAGGCACCTGTGCTTTACTGGGACAGAATGGTGTTGAGCAGAGCTGTGAGGCTCTCCTCCAGGTGAAGGGAGCAGGTCAGCACCTTGCTGGGTCCTTTAAGATTTGGAGTTTTGGATCCCAACCACTGATCAGAGATAAAACATGGAACTGTGGCTCCAGGCATGCCCATGGCCGTGTATAGACAGGTTGAGGGCAGGAATCCAATGAAAACCTCAGACATAGGAGGGGAGATTGTTTGCTTTTCTGTGATGGCCTCATGAACAACAGTAGCGGCAGGTTTCCCTCCCCAGGAAAGAGAAGGCAAGGTGAGGCCACCTTCCATGTCCCCTTCCCAACCACCACAACAGTCAGACTTCAGAAATAAACACAGCACCTCTAGCAGATGATGGAGTTGCTTACACCAAACCACCCCACTCTCCTGCACCCAACAGGGGCATCTTTACCAGAGCAGGTCTGACTATGAGCCAGTGCAGTGGGCTTCTCCCTCAGAAGACCAAAATAGGACCCCTGCATGTACCAAGTCTACTGATCATAGACTGCTCCAAAACATCAGCTTCAGTTTTGGGGGAAATAGAACCAGGAATTCTTTTTTTTTTTTTCTTTTTTCTTTGGAATCAGGCTTATAGTTTTTTGTTCATCTGTTCATTTGTTTGTTTCCTTTTCTTGTTTTTTGAATCAGTCTTCTTTAAAAAAATACAAACAACAAAACAAAACAAACAAACAAAGAAAACACGGGCTTAGCTTAACAAACAAATCAAAGCACACCTAGTTAAAAGTCCAAACACTCCCCACTGCAAGCAAGGAAGAACTCTGCAGAGAAATGACCTGTGGGGAAGAGCAGCCAAAACATAACAGTAGCATGCACAGCATACACCAGAAACACTTCCTGAAGCAACAGACCCTGGACAGTGTGTGACCCCTTCTTAATATAGTACCACTCTCAGGAGCAGGAAACATAAGCTTTCATAAGACACAAAAGACAGAAACCTAAACATAATGACAAGATGGAGTAATTGTCCCTAAAAGAAAGATCAAGAAGAAATCACAGCCAGAGATTTGCTCAAAAGAGATATAAGCAATATATCTGCATGAGAATTTAGAAAAACAGTCATAAGAATACCAGCTGGGCTTGAAAGAAGCATGGGAGACACCAGAGAAACACTTGCTGCAGAAATGAAAGACCTAAAAATTAGTCAAGCCAAAATAAAAAATGCTATAACTGAAAGGCAAAACTGGTGGGGCATAATCACAACAAGGATGAAAGAAACAAAGAAGAAGATAGGTTATACAAAAGATAAAATTATAGAAAATAGTGAAGTTAAAAAGAAGAGGGAAAGATGGGTGCACGGTGGCTCAGCGGGTTAAGCCTCTACCTTTGGCTCAGGTCATGATCTAAGAATCCTGGGATCAAGCCCCACATTGGGCTTTCTGCTCAACAAGGAGCCTGCTTCCCCCTCTCTCTCTCCCTGCCTCTCTGCCAACTTGTGATCTCTCTGTCAAATAAATAAATAAATAAAATCTAAAAAAAAAAAAAAAAAAGAAGAAGAAGAAGAGGGAAAGAAAACTATTAGATCAGGACTATAGATTTAAGGAACTCAATAATTCCACAAAGCACAATAATATCCATATCATAGGAGTCCCAAGAGAAGAATGGGAAGGGGGAGGGAGGTTTATTTGAACAAATTATAGCCAAGAACTTTCCTAATCTGGGGAAGGAAATAGGCATTCAAGTTCAAGAGGCACAGAGAACACCCTGTAAAATTAACAAAACAGGCCAAAACCAACACATATCATAGTAAAACTTGAAAAATACAAAGACAAAGAGAGAAATCTGAAAGCAGCTAGGGACAAAAGGCCCTTAACCTACAAGTTCATAACAGATCTCTCCATAGAAACTTGGCAGGCCAGAAGAAAGTGGCATGATATAGTCAACATGCTAAATGGAAAAATATGCAGCCAAGAATATTATATCCAGCAAGGGTGTATTTCAGAATATAAGGAAAGTTAAAGAACTTCCAAGGCAAGCAAACACTAAAGGACTTCAAGAATGCTAAACCAACTCTGCAAGAAATATTGAAGGGAACTCTTTGAGTGGGAAAGAGAGACTAAAAGCAACAAAGACTAGAATGGAAAAGAGACAATCTACAGGACCAGTGACTTTACAGGTAATACAATGGCACTAAATTCATATCTATCAATAATTACTCTGAGTATAAAGATATAGGGTATCAGAATGAATAAAAAAAAAAACAAGACCTATTGATAAGCTGCTTACCGGAGATACATTTTAGACCCAAAGACACTTCCAGATTGAATGTAAGGGAGTGGAAAACCATCATGCTAATGAACATCAACAGAAAGCTGGAGTAGCCATACTTATACCAGAAAAACTAGATTTTAAACCAAAGACTATAATAAGAGATGAAGAAGGGCACTATATCATAATAAAGGGGTCTATATACAAGAAGATCTAATAATTGCAAATATTTATACCCCCAACTTGGGAGCAGCCAAATATATAAACCAATCAATAACAAACTTAAAGAAACTCATTGGTAATAATACAGTAATAGTAGGAGACATTAACACCCCACTCTACTCACAGCAATGGACAGCTCATCTAAGCAAAAGATCATCAAATAAATAATGGCTTTGAATGATGCATTGGACCAGATGGACTTAACAGATATATTCAGAGCATTTCATCCCATAGCAACAGAATATCCATTCTTTTTGAATGCACATGGAACATTCTCCAGAATAGATCACATACTGGGCCAGAAATCAGGCCTCAACCAATATATAAAGACTGAGATCATAGGAGGCATATTTTTCAGTCCACAGTGCTCCAAAATTTGAAGTCAACCACAAGAAAAAAATTGGAAAATCACAAATACATGGAGATTAAAGAACATCCTACTAAAGAATGAATGGGTTAACTAGGAAATTCAAGAAAAAATTAAAGAATATATGGAAGCAAATGAAAATGAAAATACAACAGTCTAAAACCTTTGGGATGCAGCAGAGGCAGTCATAGGAGGAAGTACATAGCAATACAAGCCTTCCTCAAGAAGCAAGAAAAGTCTCAAATATACAATCTAACCTGACACCTAAAGAAACTGGAAAAAGAACAGCAAATAAAGCGTAAAACCAGCAGAAGGAGGGAGATAATTACAATTAGAGCAGAAATAAATGATACAGAAATTTTAAAAACTGTAGAACAGATTAACGAAACTAGGAGTTGTTTGAAAGAATTAACAAAATTGATAAAACCCAAGGCAGACTTATCAAAAAGAAAAGAGAAAGGACCCAAATAAATAAAATCATGAATGAAAGAGGAGAGATCACAATCAACACCAAAGAAATACAAACAATTACAAGAGAATAACATGAGCAATGGTACGCCAACAAATTGGGCAATCAGGAAGAAATGGATAAATTCCTAGAAACATAAACTACCAAAACTGAAACAGAGAGAAATAGAAAATTTGAACAGACCCATAACTAGCAAAGAAATTGAAGCAGTAATCAAAAATCTCCCAACAAACAAAGTCTAGGGCCAGTTGGTTTCCCAGGGAATTCCACTAAACATTTAAAGAAGAGTTAATACCTATTCTCAAACTGTTCCAAAAAATGGAAATAGAAGGAAAACTTACAAACTCATTCTATAAAGCCAGCGTTGCCTTGATTCCAAAACCAGACAAAGACCCCACTAAAAAAAGAGAATTACAGGCCAATATCCCTGATGAACATGGATCCAAAAATTCTCCACAAAACACTAACAAAATCAAATCCAACAATACATTAAAAGAATCATTCACCACCATCAGGTGGGATTTATTCCTGGACTGCAGGGGTGGTTCAATATCCACAAATCAATCAACATGATACACCACAGTAAGAAAAGAAATAGTAAGAACCATATGATCCTCTCAAAAGATGCAGAAAAACCACTGGACAAAGTAAAGCATCTTTTCTTGATAAAAAGAAAACCCTCAAGAAAGTAGGGATAGAAGGAACATAGCTCAACATCATAAAGGCCATACACGAAAGACCCACAGCTAATATCATCTTCAACGGGGATAAACTGAGAGATTTTCCCCTAAGGTCAGGGAAATAACAAGGATGTTCACAATCACCACTGTTGTTCTACATAGTACTGGAAGTCCTAGCCTCAGCAGCAGACAACAAAAAGAAATATAAGGCATCCAAATCAGCATGGAAGAAGTAAAACTTTAATACTTCACAGATAACATGATACTCTATGTAGCAAACCCAAGACATGCCACCAAAAAATTGCTAGAACTGATAACATGAATTCAGCAAAGTAAGAGGATATAAAATCAATGTACAAAAATCTGTTGCATTTCTATACACCAATAAAGAAGCAGCAGAAAAAGAAATCAGGGAATTGATCTCATTTATAATTACACCAAGAATTATAAGATACCTAGTAATTAACCTCTTCGGTTAAAGAGGTAAAAGTCCTGTACACTGAAAGTTATAGAGCACTTAGGAAAGAAATGGAAGAAGACTAAAAAAAAAATGGAAAAACATTCCATGCTCTTGGATTGGAAGAACAAATGTTATGCTATACTATACTACCCAAAGCAATCTATACATTCAATGCAATCCTGATCAAAATAACACCGGCATTTTTCACAGAACTAGCACAAACAAACCTAATATGTGTATGGAACCAGAAAAGTCCCTGACTAGCCAAAATATTGTTGAAAAAGAAAAGCAAAGCAGGAGTCATCACGATCCCAGACAAGCTGCGTTGCAAAGCTGTAATCATCAAGACAGTATGACACTGGCACAAAAACAGACACATAGATCAAAGGGACAGAATAGAGAACACAGAAATGGACCCACAACTATATAGCCAACTGATCTTCAATAAAACAGGAAAGAATATCCAGTGGAAAAAAGACAGTCTCTTCAACAAAGCCTGTTGGGGAAACTGGACAGCTTCATGCAGAAGAATGAAACTGGACCACTTTCTTACACCATACACAAAAATAAATTCAAAGTGATTGAAAAACCTAAATTTAACACAGAAAATCATCAAAATCCTAGAGGAGAAAACAGGCAGCAACCTCTTGGCTATCAGCTATGGCAACTTCTTGCTAGACACATTTCCAGAGGCAGGGGAAACAAACAAAAATGAAGTATTGGGACCTCATCAAGATAAAAAGCCTCTGCATGGTGAAGGAAACAATCAACAGAACTGAAAGGCAACCAATGGATTGGGAGAAGATGTTTGCAAATGACATACTGGATAAAGGGTTAGTATCCTGAATCTATAAGAACTCATCAACACCCCAAAAATAACTAATCCAATTAAGAAACGGACAAAAGACATGAACAGACAATTCTCCAAAGAAGACATCCAAATGGCTAAAAGAGACATGAAAAAATGTTCAACATCACTCGGCATCAGGGAAATACAAATCAAAATCACAATGAGATACCACCTCACAGCAGTCAGAATGGCTAAAATCAAAGGCTCAGGAAACAACAGATGTTGGTGAGGGTGCAGAAAGGGGAATGCTTTTGCACTGTTGGTGGGAATGCCAACCTGTGCAACCACTCTGGAAAACAGAATGGAGTTTCTCAAAAAGTTAAAAATAGAGCTACCCTACAGCCCAACAATTGCACTAGCAGGTATTTATCCAAAGGATACAAAAGTGCTGATTCAAAGGGGTACATGCACCCCAATGTTTATAGAAGCACTATCACCAATAGCCAAATTATGGAAAGAGCCTAAATTTCCGTTGACAGATGAATGGATAAATAAGTCGTGACTATATACATGTGTGTATGTGTATATATATATATATATATATATATATATATACACACATATATATATACACATACATATACATATATGTGTATATATATATATATATATCTATATATCTATAACTCAGCCATAAAAAAGAATGAAATCTCGCCATTTGCAACAATATGGATGGAACTAGAGGGTATTATGCTAAGTGAAATAAGTCATTCAGAGAAAGATAAATATCATATTATCTCACTCATACATGGAATTTAAGAACAAAGTACATGAACATAGGAGAAAGGAAGGAAAAATAAAATAAGATAAAAACAGAGAGGGATGCAAACTGTAAGAGACTCTTAACTATAGAGAACAAACAGGGCGGATGGAGGGGAGTTGGGTAGGGGGATTAGCTAAATGGATGATGGGCACTAAGGAGGGCACTTGTTGTGATGAGCACTGGGTGTTGTGTGTTTAGTGATGAATTACTAAATTCTACTCCTGAAACCAATACTTCATTGTATGTTAACTAACTTGAATTTAAATAAATAAAGAAAATGTAAATGAACCCTGAGTGGGTAAGAGAAAAAAGTATTCTTACATACTTCCCAGAAAGCATAGAATTGAAAAACAAAACACAATGTATTAGAAGAATTTTTCCATGACACTCATAAAGGAATGAAGAGGAGTTGGGTAAACTGTGGAAATGATTCAATTTAGTCCATAAGTCATCAACACAGCTGAATACAGGAAGCAGCTAAGCAGGTTCATTGCTTCTCCTCAGTTCTTTCATCACCATGAAGACCATGTGGGCAAATTTGTCATGGTTGTTGGCAGGACATGAGCACTGACAGAATCCACAGAGGAGCTACATCCTGTGTTCCCAGGAACTCCACTGGGATGACAGACACCAAAGCCATCTCATCTTCAAAATCACATGAACACTGCACACAGAGAAAAGTACATAGAGAAAAACTGCAAGTAACTTCATTGTCCCCAAATCACCTATGAACTGTGATGGAAACCAAAGAAGCCTTAGAATGTTTGAGCTGTCAGGAAGGAGTCTTAGCAATTATTGAATGAAGGCATTTATATTTTGCAGCGAAACATTTAACATTTAACCATGTTTGAAAACAGCATTTACTTTGGGTATCATAATTTAAGTTGCATTTTCATGCACATATGTGTTATTCTAAAATAAATGTTTAATAAACTGTATTCCAATGCTAGTCCCTGCCTCTAAGATACATATTGTGTCAACATGTTTAAGATTATGCAATATTTTAGTGCTTTTCTAAACGTGCAATAGTCAAGCCCTTACTTTAAGAGATGACCTAATATTGCTTGTATATCTGAAATCAGGCAAATGACTAGCAAGATAAAAGAATGTTACTTTAAAAGCATAAATCTCTCTGGATCCAATGATTTGTGAGTGCTCCTTAGCTCCCTCAGGAAAGGAAAGAAACTGCTGACATCCTGAAGAAGAAACAGGCTAAGTACACATTACTAAGGACTTGGGCTGCCTTGTTCTTCTTTGTGCATAGTCTCCTTTAACAAAATGTAAGGTAAGAGAACACAGTCAATTCTTTTCATGCCTTCCCAAAATTCATCAAGAGAAATAGTGAGGTGCCTAGCACACTACATGCACACAAGCACACACATAACCCCATGTCTCAGAGAAGGTATCCAAATCCAAAGAAACATCTGAAATGAGGACCCTGAGGGTGCTTGGGTGGCTCATAGGTTAAATGTCCTACTCTTGGTTTCAGCTCAGGCCACATTCTCAGGGTCATGAGATGGAGCCCCATTGGGCTCCATGCTCAGCGTTGAGTCTGCTTGACATTCTTTTCCTCCTCCCTCTCCCTCCCCTTTTAATAATCTCCCTCCCTCCCCTTCCCCCACTCATGCTTTCTCTCTCAAATAAATACATAAATAAAATCTTTTAAAAAATAAAATAAAATATAAAGTGAGGCCAAATAAATCCAGCTCCTAGAAAATAAGAAATTTCTATGTGGCTCCACTCTTCCAAAATAGGACGCAAATATCCGTTAACTGGTTAATCATTTTCAATTAAATGCCTATAGGATTTATATAGATTTGTTTTTTAAGCATAGAAAAAAAGATTATATGATTAAAATAAATTTTCCTATACCTATCTTTTTTATTTCTATTTGGGTGACTCAAGTGGGTTAACACATTTGATTCTATTTGCATCATGGGATGGAATTACCTCAAGGCCTAAAGTACATAGCATCAAATGGTAACCATATGCCAAGAGAGGTAGAAGGAGAATGCCCAACCTTTTCAGAAAAATAGCATGGCTGCTATGTATTCGGTCATGGCCTCCAGAAGATTCTAACCTTCTAAGAAAAAGTAGCTCAACTAACGGGAGGAGTTCTGTTGTCCATGCTACCTTCAACACAGATTTCATAGACCATTGCACACTGCTGTAGGAGAATTCCTTTTTCTAAACTAGACCTTATAAGTAGACAGTAATATGAAGACTTCAGAGAGCAGGTTCAGAAGGTAATCAAAATAAAAACTAAGCTCATAGCTGTACTGAATTTCTTTCTTATTATTTAAGTTGAGAATTGGTTTCGACTTCTGGAAGTCTTCCATAAATACAGTGCTTTCCCTCTTGACTTGCTACTCTTTCCAACATTAAAATTTGTGATGTACTTTAGTCAGGATTTAGCCAATTTGATGGTGGGTTCAAAGGCAGTAACGAACCAAAATCATTTTAAAATTAAAATGTAGTGCTTTTTAGGTGACTTGTAGTTTAGTTCTCAATTGTGTTATTGGTTTTTATTGAAGTTGAATATCTTTTAAGCTTCTGAGAAATTAGAGCATTATTTGGCATTTTGGTAACTTCATAAACACTAAAGAGAGCACTTCAGATATCTCTAATGATGCTTTTTGGAATAGATTTTTGGGAGTATTTTTTTAACCTCGGCTTCTTTGTCAGTGAACTAAATCTGACAATACCTAATACTTGATGGTGGCCATGGAGAACTCATTCTATGTGTACATTCTGTAGATCGACCAATTGGATATCACCTACTCCTTGAGGCTCACCCACAGATCTACATAATAATTACTAGTGCAACTCATAGTAACATGATCAAGAAGAGAAGAATGTCTCTATACACACATGAGTATTCCCTCATCAATCATAAACTATCAACATCATAGAGTCGTAGAACTTTTGATCAATAAGAGATGCTTAACATCATCCAGCAGAGCCCCAAAAGAGATGAGGACACATTTTTTTTCAGATAAAATAAATTAATTCTCCAGGTCACAAAATAGCATTATGGGAATATATAATAATGCAAAAAGATTCACTTATTTGTGGAGCATAACAAATAGCATGGAGGAAAAGGAGAGTTAGAGAGGAGAAGGGAGTTGGGGGAAATTGGAAAGGGAGGTGAATCATGAGATACTATGGACTCTGAAAAACAATCTGAGAGTTTTGAAGGGGCGGGGGGTGGAAGGTTGAGGGAACCAGGTGGTGGATATTAGAGAGGGCACGGATTGCATGGAGCACTGGGTGTGGTGCAAAAACAATGAACGCTGTTATGCTGAAAATTTAAAAAATATATATATAAAATATGTAATATATTTTATATAACACTTAGAAATATTTTATATAATAAAAATAAATTAGTCCTGATAAAAATACAATTGCCTTATATACAATAGTTCTAAAGAGAGCATAATAACTTTTTTTCTAAAACACATAGAAAATTATTTTAAAATAAATGAACAGAGTTTCACAGTTAGATTTGTGCAGTGTAATTGTTTAAATTGTATTTTCCAAATACACTGGCACCTAGAAAACTGATAGGAGGCCATTAATTGCCTCTGGCAGTCCAATCTGTGCTTTTACTGCAGCCCTAAAGGAAGTAGCCTTCCCTAAACCACTGACAGGACTCTCAGAATTACTTCCTCCTCAGATGGTGGAAGGACGAGTTTGGAGCCAGAATCAGCAGCGGTGGGGAGGAAACAGTCAAGAGAACAAAGAGGCAATTTTGGCAGAGCTGGTATTCAGCAAATTCACAGAAAAAAAGCATATGTTATCTTCTTTCCTGATCCAACATTACCCACTTTTCTCATGCTATATCAGCAACTGAGCACATAACCTCTTCGTGCCCTGCCTGTAATCCATTATTTAAGGAGTCTATGCATAATCCATCCCTTGTAGGTACCTTCTTGCTCACATTACTACTGCACATGTAAGCAGTACTGAGCAAGGAGTTACGGTAAGGGACAAGGAGAGAGAAAAGCCAGTCATCTTAAACAATGAGAAAGGACTTTTGTATGGTTGACTGCCTGAGGGTGACCTTGGGCTGCAAAAAAAAAAAAAAAAAAAAAAAAAAAAAGAGCATTGTTTGAAAGACAACATCACATAGTCAAAGTGTGTACAAGCAAACAGACTTGGGTTCACTTGGACTTTGTGAAAATTATTTAACCTCCATGTATTTCAGTTTCTTCTTTGGTAAAATAGATACTTAATACTCTCCTGGTTGGGATATTGTAAGGATTCCAGAAAATACTCAGAAAGACCTGGCCCTGCCCCCGAATCTCAGCAGACGTAATAAATGAATGGCAACAGCTGCAGTGGCCGTGGGAAGAGTGACACTTCCTTAGAATTTCTTCTAACTTCAGAAACAGAGGTCCAGGACTTGCTTTTAAAGTCTACAAACAACTAGCTTCCCTAAGACAGGGTTTCTCCAAAGCTATTCTGTATCTGTTAGCTCCCTCCCAATAGTAGATGGTTTTAGGAAGGAAAAAACATGGCGGGGGAATGCTTCTGGTCACCTAAGTTTTGGATACTGGGGGTTAACAAAGAGCGCTATTTTCTTACCAAAGATTTCTTGGGGATTTAATATACTAGCACACATTAAAATGCTCCAACCGGGTAATATATGAAGTTCACCCCCCAAAACGTATTCATCTGCAGGATTATTTTTGAGGGAGCATCATATAGAACTAGTGATCTATGGAAAAAATGTTGGAAACTGTTGCTGTCAAGATACAAGTGATCACAAAAAAATTAATTTGACAATGTAAATGCAGAATAATACAACAAATATTAGCATGAAACACAATAGAATTCTTTGATAGTTTTATTATTAATAACATCAGCAGTTCTGCAAATCTCTTTCTAGCTTTTTATTTGTGTAATCTAAGTATATACGTAAAGAGTCAAACATTCGTGGTCCTAAGGGAATCATAGGTTATGCCAGTCCTTGTCTCAGAAACCATAGCTAACACACCACTGGAGCTCAGTGACGTCATTTCAGCAGTTCATCAACCCAGCCACAAAAGCAGAGATCCAACCTCCAGAGAGGCTATTTGGGTGGGCCAGAGCAGTGTTGGGTCTGGGAAGCAATGAGCAAAATTCTCCCAGTTCTGTACAGAGCTTTGTCACCTAAACGCCAAACCAATATTGTGCATATCTAAAGCTTTACAAAGTATTATGAAAGCATATCTTTTCATTTCTGTTCCTAACTCATCTCTCCACTGGAGGGGAAAAAAAATCAAAGAGACCAAATGGGGAATGAATGTTAGGTTACCAATTATAGAAACTATTCCATCTCACAATTCAAACCAAACCCAAGACTACCAAGTCATGCGAATAAGTGCCCAGGTGAGTCACTGGCCACAAATGCACAAACTGCCAAACCCTGAATCCTACTTTATCTTGCTGGATTTGAACAGGTGGTATTCAAGAATATGAACAGAAAAAATTAGGGGAGATATGTGTAAAGTGGGTTTCAGGGACAAAAACATCACCTATTCTTTAAGAGATACTGAAGGAGACGTAGACCCAGAAATACCTCCACCTTAAAATTTATTCTTAGGAATCTATTTCAACATTCTTTCAAGTTTTTACTCACTGAACACAAAAATGCCAGTATTCTTTGGAAGACTAATAAATTAAACTGTCTACATGTCCCACACTGAGCAAATACTCATCAGTGTCCACTAACCGTAGACCATGCACTATTCTAGATGCTGGTGTTACAACAATAAATAAACCAAATAGCAATCTCTGCCCCCATAGAATTTGTATTCAGTTGTGATTGTGAACAACCGAAAAGTCTCTGATGTTAGCTTTGATGTTATAGCCTACTCAGAGCTGGGTTGGATTAACAGCTTGTTTAAGCATATCCAGTAGATAATAAACATTGCCCAGGGAGAACAAACCAAGACAAAGTCTTGGAAAGCACACAATCTGAAGATCCTGGGCACTGAATCCATGGTGTATGTGTGTGTGTGTGTGCATGTACCATATTTGGAATGGATATTGAAAACATTCATGAAAAAAAAAAACTGAGGCAAGTATTCCAACCTCAAGATTCATCCTAGGCCTGACTCAAATAAAAATGGTATGAGAAATAAAAATAAGTTGATGTCCACAAAGTACTTTGCTAAAGCAACATTGCCATCTCTGTAGTAAGTCTGATGAGTTTCATTAACTATTTACATAGGCTTTGCTAATTGCAAAGGGCACTTGGGGAATTCTAAGAGGGTGTATACTTTTAATGGGTGAATAGAAATTCTGCGTCTGACAGTACAGTTTCAAAATAAATTGAGGGAGGAAAAATGGTGTAATAAATATAGCAGGCCTTTCAAAGTGTCTGCCTTGTTGAAAGGACAACATGTGAGCTCATGGTCAGGCTCCTAACCTGAGTCCCAGTCACAGCTGACTAAATCAGTGAGGAAACCAGACCCAAGTTTGGGAAATTAGTTTATAACCAGAGCTATACAACTTTCATTTAGCCTGTGCTGCTCTCTGTTTTATATAAAGTATCTTGCTAATTCTCAAAAACCTTATGAGGGATTGTTGTCCCCAACTCAATGACATGATATTGAGGACAATGGAATACTATATCTTTCTTTCCCCCTGCCCAACATGCAGACTGAAAAGCAGAGTCAGAATGCAAAAAGGGAGAAGATTTAAATAGATGCAAAAAAAGAAAGTTCTCAGGTACCTGATGGTTTTGCAAATAGCACTGAGAGGCCACATGTTGTATTTTCCAAAGACAACCAAAACAGTGTCTCCCATTCCACGTTGCCACCTACTTCCCCATCAAGACATGGAGTCTGATTCCTCCCTCTTGAGTCTGGTGAGGCTTGTGACTCACGGGTGACCAACAGTATGCAACAGCATCAGTGGCATGTGACTTCTGAAGCTAGAACACAAAAGGTGGTTCAGCTCCTGCCTTCCAGGCTGCATCACTCCTTCGGAGTCCTGAGCCACTACATGAGAAGTCTGACTACCATGTTGTGAGGAAACCCAAGTCACATGGAGAAGTCATGTAGAGGGCGTCTGGGTGGCTCAGTGGGGCACCTGGGTGGCTCAGTGGGTTAAGCCTTTGCCTTTGGCTCAGGTCATGATCCCAGGGTCCTGGGATCGAGCCCACATCGGGCTCTCTGCTCAGCAGGGAGCCTGCTTCTCCCCTACCCCCATCCCGCCTGCCTCTCTGCCTACTTGTGATCTCTGTCTGTTAAATAAATAAAATCTTAAAAAAAAAAAAAAGAAGTCTTGTAGATGTTCCACAACAGCCCCAGGTAAGGCTCTGTTGACAACCAGTTCCAACCATAAGGATAGCTTCAGGACTCCAAGCTCCAGATTGAGATTGGAGCTCTCAGCTTGGAGCTCTTAGCTTGGAGCTCTTAGCTTGGAGCTGAGAATGCCAATACATTCTCAGCCTCTGAATCTTCCAGCTGAAACTTCTGGCATTGTGGAGTAGAGACAAGGCATCTCTATGTGGATTCCTCACCCACAGAATCCATGCACATACAAAGTGGTTGTTTTATGTCACAAGTTTTAGGGCTGTTGGTTTACCAGAAACAATAAGAGAACCTGGCTTGATTCCTATGCTACAGTTCCTGGGGATTCTACTGAATCTTGTTTTAGCCTTCCTTAGGTTTCAAGGATTTCCATCACTTGCTAAAACCCATTGAAATGTGGAAGAAAACTAATATTGGGAATGGGGTTGCAGAGGAAATGTGGGACTAAGTCAAGGTGGATGGGGTGCAGCAAGAAATCTGTTGCTTTGGGATGGAGAGCTGGCAATGCATATATCATGGTAGCAGTACGTCTTGTTTCTTAGGATTCAGACCCTCTATTTCATCAGTCATTGAGGCTCTAGAGGAATTCATTGTTGAAATACCAGAATATCAGATTGTGTGAGTGATTCCTCATGGCTTTCAGTGAAGCAAGAAGAAATGTAAACTCCAGCCTAGAGCTGCTCAGTGGAAACAATGGCAGAGAGAGAGAATAGAGAGTACCCAGGAGACTACAGGGCTCCAGATCATAAAATCCATTATTAGCTAGACCAAACTGCAATGGCCAGATTCATGTGTGTGTGTGTGTGTGTGTGTGTGTGTGTGTGTGTGTGCAGATTATGTACTGAGAAACTGAGGCTTGCTGGCAAGTGGAATGAGAATACACAGAAAGAGCCAGAAATTCAGGTGCCTGGGTGGCTCAGTGGGTTAAGCCTCTGCCTTCGGCTCAGGTCATGATCTCAGGGTCCTGAGATTGAGCCCCACATCGGGCTCTCTGCTTGGCAGGGAGTCTGCTTCTCCATCTCTCTCTGCCTGCCTCTCTGCCTACTTGTGATCTCTCTCTCTCTCTCTCTCTCTCTGTGTGTGTGTTAAATAAATAAATAAAATCTTTAAAAAAACAAAAAGAGCCAGAAAATTCCAGCAAATCCATCATAATGTACCTTCTCCCTCACCAAGCAAAAATGATGTCCCCCTTTGCAATGCTCGTTTGTCTGTAATGAAACATTTTGGTAATACTCCAAAGCAGATTTGTGGAGAAAGTCTCCCTGCAGCCCATGCCAGAACTCCAATCCATCATATCCCTCTCATGCCCTGAGGATGTTATGAGAAAACATGGAAATAGATGGAGCCCTGGAATTCCCACAGGTATGACCCAGCCCTGGGCGTTTATTAGGGCAGGAGATTCACAAAGCATGTCTCAGCAATATTCCTGACATTAGTCTTTAGCAAATATAGTTCTCAAAAATGGAACTAGCAGACAGCTGACTAAGGAGTTACAAGAACGGTAGTGCAAGAAAGATCCCTCAAGTTAGCATCCACCTGAAACCTTTAAGCACAAGTATGGACAATGTTGGTAACAGTTTGAAAATGGACTAAGGTCCCCATCCCCCTCCTCCACAGAGAAATCCTTCCCTTCCTGAAACTCTGGAAGGATAAGGAGCAAGTAAAATTCTCTGAGGACAGAATCTGTGGCAGTATTTTTGGCAGACCAAGGAATTTACTTTTTTACCAAAATAATTAGTAAACAAGTGAATGTTTATGAGAGCTGTTGGTCTTTTGAGTATGAGCCTCTAGTCTCCTAAACAACATATAGCACTGTCTTGGGGGATAGTTCCCCTTTCCTCCTGGGTACATGAAAAGTTGATCAAGACAGAAAAAAGGGAAAATACCACCCAGAGATAAGGGGCTTTATGAGGAGTGGCTCCAGAACATTATCTCTAGATGAGTTATGGGATTGAATTTGGTTTGTTTTCTCTTTGGGGGGGGGGCAAAAATGGGTTTGTAGATACACATGTGTTACACATGTGTCACCTAAGATGGGATCCCTTTCAACGTATGGGATGGAAGATGTGCAGGACATTCAAGGAACAGATTGTGGAAGCATCTTAGGGTAAGTTCCCTAGAAGCAGAATCTGAGATGGAATTTTCATGCAAGGTGTGTGTTAATGGAGCACTCTGGTGAGAGGCTGTGGGGGCGTGAGGGGAACATAAAGGATGTTAAAGAAGGATGTGGTTTCAGCTGAAAGTCACATTCCCTGAACTTCACTGAAATTACAGCTTTCCGTGTCCTTCCCAGCCAACGTGCCAGGCATGTGCAGGGCATGAGGGGGACCACAGGACTGGAGGCCCTTCTCATGAGAACCCTGAGGTCTGACAGGGCCACACTGGGCCCTGACTCCCCTGTCTGCACCCATTCCTGAAACCATATTCCAACCTGCAGGCAACACCTCCCATGTGAAGACCGGCAGTACTCCCAGGGACACCGGCTCTCCTCTCCAGCCACTTTAGAGGACTGGGCCCAGAGATGGGACCATTAACGGGTGATGCAGATATGACCGTGTCACAAGTCAGGAAAGAAGGAGGCAACTTAGTGAGAAATACAGTGCGTTTGGTTTATGATGAGAGATATCAGGCCATGCAATGCTTTATCTCTTGGACTCTCTTTCTCCTGACTTTTTCTGGCAGCAAATCTCTGATACCTAATTTTGGCAAAAGGCAGCACCAGAGTGGAGTTGAAGTTCCCAAGCAGGATGTGTGAGCCTATAGTGACTATAATTAGGAAGAAAATTCAAGGGTCCTCAAAAAAGAGAAGGGAACATTTATGGGGGACTTCTTTGGGCTAGGTGCCCAGTGAGACACGAGATAACACAGACATTTTAAGGTTACATATTACTGTGGACATTTTATGCAGAGAAATCTAATGCTCAGAAAAGTGAAGTGACATGGTGGGGGGGGGAGCAATTTAACAGCAGAAATTCAAGTCAGACTCTCTCTTACATGTCCTGTCCTGTGCCCTAGGCTGCCCTACATCAGGGTTGCTGCAGGGAAGGGGCCAAGGCTAATGAAAGGCAGCTTTACATCTCAACTAGTCATGGTCATGATGACAATAACTGAAAACCAGAAGGAAACCAGAGCAGAAAGCAGAAAAATTCATCTGTGAGGACTCCAAGTAATAAAATCCTAGGATTAGGAAGGTCTCCAGCAGACACATGTCCTGACCTCCCATATGGTGGAGGACATGCCTCTTCAGGACATCCTTCAGCCTCTGCCCGAGGAAGGCCAGTTGGGATGGGAGGCAAGGAGGGAGGGGCGGCCAGGAGAGCTTGCACATCTTCAGGTCAGAAGGTCCTTTCTTAGGCTGGAGCAAATCTTTCTCCCTCCATCTGTCCATTGCTTCCTGTTCTTTTGTCTGGAGTGATACAATGCACACTGAGTTCTTTCTCTACTGGTCACCAGCTCTCCTGCTAGCAGGGGTCTAGACTGAACACCCTCTTTTTCTTCAGTTAGTCCATATATAACACACCTTCTGACCTTCAGCATCCTGGTGGTCTAAGAGGTCTGTTCAAATATGTTGCAAATATCTTTAATCACACCTTACAATTATGGATAGAAAATGGATAGAAAAACAGTATTTGGGGGGGCCCTGGGTGGCTCAGCCAGTTAAGCGTCTGCCTTCAGCTCAGGTCATGATCCCTGGGTCCTGGTATCTAGTCCCACATCAGGGAGCCTGTTTTTCCCTTGCATGCCCCCTGCTTGTGCTCTCACTCTCTCTCTCAAATAAAACACAATTTCCATAAAAATTGACATTGGAGATTTGAGTTTTTTAATTTTCAGGGTGGACGATTTGACCTGTGTGTTTAGCTTCCTAAATCAACAAACACTCCCTTTAAAACTCAATTTCTGGGGCGCCTGTGTGGTTCAGTGAGTTAAAGCCTCTGCCTTCGGCTCAATTCATGATCCCAGGCTTCTGGGATCGAGCCCCGCATCGGGCTCTCTGCTCAGCAGGGAGCCTGCTTCCTCCTCTCTCTCTGCCTGCTTCTCTGCCTACTTGTGATCTCTGTCTGTAAAATAAATAAATAAAATCTTAAAAAAAACACCTCAATTTCTTTCCTAATTTTTGTATCTCACACACAAACTGAATCCACGTCCCAGGCACATTTCCCATCACATTGTATTAGCAAAGTGCACAGGAAATGCTTAATCTCTTTGTTTTAGTGCAAAATTGAGAGTTTTTTTAATTAAATTGAATGACCGTGTTTGTGGTTTTGTTTTCCTCTCTTTCAATTTTTTGTTGGTGTAGAATTAATTATACATCAGTGTTATAATTGTACATCAGTTTATATATAACACATAAAGTGTTTTATTAGTTTCAGACATACAATATTATGATCCAACAAATGCTTAATCTCAAATTACCTGTCACTGTCCTCCTTGATGGACACACTCATCTCAATGCCCAAGCCCTTTGATTTATGCTACTGCTTTTAAGGCCCATCTCCCAGGTATTTGATAAGTCAATGGAGAACTGGGCTGGTTCCAAAATCCTGCTCAAAAGTTAATCTGTAATAAAAAAAAAATGTTTTGATGTAGCAATTTCTGCAGTCATTACCTGTCTGGGCTTCCCAGATGCAGCTCAAGACCATTAGGGAGAGGGAAGGAGCAGCAATTTTATGCCATGTACATGCCTCCCTTCCAGCAAAGTCTCTGGATTACCTTGTTATGAAGCTGCAAAAGAATGAAATCACCCAAATGTTGATTCATCTCTTTACCTTCAGCCAATTAACTATCCTCAATCTAATATAATAGTAACAACAACTTAACAATGGCTTTATTTTTAAATTTTTTATTTAAATTCAATTAGCTGATATATAGTACATCATTAGTTTCAGATGTAGTGTTCAATAATTTGTCAGTGGATCACACCCAGTGCTCATCCTATCACATGACCTCCTTAATGCCCTAATTGGGCATTAAATGCCCTCCTTAATGTCCTCGGGGTTTTTTCCCTATGGTTAAGAGTCTCTCATAGTTTTTCTCCCTCTCTGATGACTTCCTCTTCAGTTTTTCCTCCCTTACCCTGTGATCCTCTGCTCTATTTCTTATAGTCCACATATGAGAGAAACCATGTGATAATTGTCTTTCTCTGATTGACTTATTTCACTCAGCATAATCCTCTCCAGTTCCATTCATGTCGATGCAAATGGTGGGTATTCATCCTTTCTCGTGGCTGAGTAATATTCCATTGTATATATAAACCACATCTTCTTTATCCATTCATCTGTCAGTGGACATCTTGGCTCTTTCCACAGTTTGGCTATTGTGGACATTGCTGCTATGAACATTAAGGTGCATGTGCCCCTTTGTATCACTACATTTATATCTTTGGGGTAAATACCTAGTAGTGTAATTCCTGGGTCAAAAGATAGCTCTGTTTTTAACTTCTTGAGGAACCTCCATACCATTTTCCAGAGTGGCTATACCAGTTTGCATTCCCACCAGTGGTGTAAGAGAGTTTCCCTTTCTCCTCATCCTTGCCTACATTTGTTGTTTCTTGACTTGTTAATTTTAGCCATTCTGACTGTTGTAAGGTGGTATCTCCTGTGGTTTTTATTTGTATTTCCTTGATGCCTAGGGATGTGTCTGTTGGCCATTCATGGGTCTTCTTTGGAGAAATGTCTGTTCATGTCTTCTGCCAATTTCTTGATTGGATTATTGATTTTTTTAGAGGGTTCAGTTTGATAAGTTCTTTATAGATCTTGTATACTACCCCTTTATCTAATGTATTATTTGCAAATATCTTCTTCAATTGTTTTAACTCTCCCTTTCTCAATGTTTTAACTCTCCCTTCTTCAGTTGTCTTAACTCTCCCTTTCTCAATCACTCATCTGTTGGAGACTATTTTGTGGAACAGCCCAGAAGTTCCAATCCAATTTCATTCCTTTCAGTGGCTGTTCAATGTGCCTCCTAGGATTGCAGCTTTCAGTCTTCCCTCTGTAGGAAGTGTTGACAAAGTTTCCAAGAATTAATATTAATAATTACTTGTAGATCTGAAATGGGTTAAATAGTTTTATCCCCTGACAGTGAAACTTTCAGTAGTGTAGTAAAATAAGGACAAAATAGAATTCAGATGACTCAGTTTCCACTACTGCTCTACCTAGTTCTGTGACCTCTTCCAGCTCACTTCACCTCCTGGCCTCAATTTCTTTATTTGTAGAGCAAAGAAAGCATCTATGATATGCTTCCAAATCTAGCAATCTATAATTGTAGGGTAACAGCCTAGGCCTTCAATGTAATTGTTTCAAGCTCTCAGGGCTATTAAAGAAAAATAGCAAAGAATGGGAAATCTCTAAACACACTACTTCTAGGGAACTATAGTGGAAATTCTTCCTCACTAACATTTTTAAACAATCTCCAGTGTATAGGTTAGGCAAATTCTGCTTTGTGCTATTTGTATCCACAACAACAAACAGAAAGTCTTGCATATAGTAGGAGTTCAAATTCCTCATAAATGAGTAAACGATCTTTATGAGAATGGATGTTTCGATTTCTGAACATTATCCTACAAGAACTCTGCTTATCCAGAGGGAACACAAAAAATTCTGTCCAATGAATAAGCCTATGTATCAGATATTTTACCATTATCTACTTATTAATCTGCTTGACAAAAATAATATCCTTCTGGAAAATATTTCAATAGAGAAACAACTGAATATCTGACTGTGATCTAAATATTTTAAGTAAGCCAGCATGAAGTTCAAATTGTTGATTTGATGGTTAGAGTAATCTTTTAAAATTGTTTTGGAGAGAAAGTGCTTTCAAAATGCTTCCATAAACATTGGAGGGCTATGGGGACATCTTAATCGGTTGAGTAACCAACTCTTAGTTTTGGCTCAGGTCATGTTCTCAGGATCCTAGGACTGATCTCCCGTTGGGCTCCACACTCAATGGGGTGTCTGCTTCCTCCCTCCCTCTGTCCACCCCCATTTTCTCTCTCTCTCTCAAATAAATAAATAAATAAATAAATAAATAAATAAATAAATAAAAAACATTGGAGGGTTATGACCACATGTGTTGTGTGCCGAATTCCAGTTCTTGTTCTTAGACTTAGTTCACAACAGTTTTGAAGGGATTTTAACATTTGACATTCCAATGGGCTCTCACAGATACAGATGTGCATGACTCTTCCATGCTGTGATCTAAGGATGCATCTGCACACCTGTTAATGCTTCACCTCCAAGTTTATCTGCTAGTACTGGCCTTGGGAACAGGTATGTATAATACTGTGAGTGAGTTTTGCAGTCCCACACCTTCTTTTTGAGTCCCAGTTCCACTACTGGTTAGATAGATACATTTTCCCATTTGTAAATTATGTATAGCAATAGATATTATTATGAGAGCGCATACAAATAAAATGCTTATCACAGTACCTAATGTATAATAAGCACTTATATGTACTTGTTAGCACAAATTATTATGATCATGGTAAAACATATATGCTATTTTAGATTTTGGAATTATTTCTTATCTATAAAATAAGTTTAGATGATTATTGAGATCTCTGGTTTTGAAATTTTATAATTCTGTGTTCTCTATTGTAGAACCTGATGGATGTCACATTGAGTGGATTTTTGCATCTAAGATGTAATCATTTTCCCTTTACTTTCCAATGTCCAGCTGGAAAGATCATGCAGTAGTTTCACCTAAGTTAGATGGATATCCAAAACCTATGAACCAAAAATACTATGGAGACAAATGTCTTTTACTTAAACACTGACCAAAGAAATTGTGACACATAAATATACTTAAACACCACAGAGAAGCCAAAGATGATCTGTTTTAAATTGTGAATTCTATTGCTACTTGGAAATGCATCTCTGAAACATTACATGAAAAGCAAAATTTTAAGGAGTCTGATGAGCTACTGTACCCAGAAGGTTATCATGTCAGGTTTAATTTGTGCATCTCTCCATATCTGCTCTTTGGCCTTCTGTAGTATCAGGAGGGTCCTACAGACCCCTCCAGGTGCTTCCATCTCTGGGTAGATGTCAATAGCAATGTCTTCAGCCATACACCTGTAAGAGACAACTAAGATTTCAGATCCCTGAGGTCTAGACCCCTGAGGGTTAAAGGCCTGGGCTACCCCACCAGTCAAACCACCCAGACCAGCTGAGGTGTCTGTTAATGGTGAAGAAATCTTTTTTTTTTTTTTTCAGTGTTCCAAGACTCATTGTTTATGCACCACACCCAGTGCTCCATGCAATACATGCCCTCCTTAATACCCACCACCAGGCTCACCTAACCCCCAACACCCCTCCCTTCCAAAACCCTCAGTTTGTTTCTCAGAGTCCACAGTCTCTCATGGTGAGGAAATCTTGAATGTCTAGTAAAGAGAGAAAATAATGAGTATTAACTAGGATCCCAGGGCAGCTGTAGCAGTGAAGACAGTAGCTTGGCTTACAGACCCCCTTACAATCTACAAGGGACTACAACTGACCATCTTTGCTTTCTGGGAAAAAGTGAGGTCATCTTGCTCCTGGTTTTTCCGTTTGTAAAGAAAAGAGATGTGCCAGGTTGCTTAAATCAATTCTCCAAATGTGGTGTACAAACAGCAGCGCATTTTCTTATTGGATCAGTTCTGTGGACAATAGTCTTCCCATATTAGAAAAAAAATATATTAAAGACTTGTCAAATCACTATGTTGTACACCTGAACCTAATGTAACACTGCACATCAACTATACTTCAGTAACAAGAAGAAAGATCTACCCTCTTAGCAATAGTGTATGGTGCATTTGAAATTTGCTAACTCTAGTCACCATTTTATATATATATATATATATATATATATATATATATATATATATATATACATGTAATAGTTTGAAATGTGAAAATTGGGTACATTTTTGAGATAACAGGAAAATGAAAGACTCTCTCACTTGCTGCCTGCAGCTTTGGCTGTGTCTCGAGACCTCCAGGTCTCCTGCTGTGGCTCTCAGACTGTCAGGTTCTCTGATTTGAACTTTTAAGGAACACTGCCTTAGGTGTTAGAGGCTTATGATCATGATGAAAGGGAAACATCTCAGAAGCTACATAGCCAGGCCTCATGGGGAAATGGAAGAGGACCCCCCATTATCTGCACACAGCATAACAAAGTCACCGTGAACACCACTCAGGAGCAGATGCCCATGGCTTCCTCGTGACTGGCCCTAGCCTTCCCATGACAGTTTCTTTGGCTCAGCTCTTTCCCTCTCTAAGTCGTCCATTTCTGTCTCTTATTATGCTGACCCCTGGTCTTTACTTGTCTTTCTGTTTCGCATTAAAAAACACAGGATTGTGTGGGCTGGCAGCTACTCAAATCTAGAGCATTGTAATAGATGACCCCTTCTGCTCAAACACCTTATAAGCCAGAACTACACCCAATGCTAAGTTAATGTTCAACTTTTGCCCATCAGTTTTAGGGCAGCATACCTGGATTTTGTGGGTGTGTGTCTTTGTCTTGAGAGAAGACACTTAGCTTGCATCAGATTCTCAAAGATACCCGTGATGTGCAGAAAGGTAATCAGTGCTGCCCTAAATATTTTTTTTTTTCTGTATGTGTCTAGGCTATGTATTAAATATATTTCAGTGGATCACTTTTTTTAATTGAGGTATAATTGACATGTAACATTATATAAGTTTCAGGTATACAACATAATGATTTTATATTTATCATGACATTTATCATGAAATAATATTTATTATTAAATAATCACCATAATAAGTCTGGTTAATATCTGTCACCATACATATTTACACATTTTTTTCTTGTGATGAGAAATTTTAAGATTTACTCTCTTAAGGAGGAGGAGTCAAGATGGCGGAGAAGTAGCAGCTGAGACTACTTCAGGTGGCAGGAGATCAGCTAGATAGCTTATCTAAAGATTGCAAACACCTACAAATCCAACGGGAGATCAAAGAGAAGAAGAACAGCAATTCTAGAAACAGAAAATCAACCACTTCCTGAAAGGTAGAACTGGCGGAGAAGTGAATCCAAAGCGACGGGAAGATAGACCGCGGGGGGAGGGGCCGGCTCCCGGCAAGCGGCGGAGCAACGGAGCACAAAATCAGGACTTTTAAAAGTCTGTTCCGCTGAGGGACATTGCTCCAGAGGCTTAACCGGGGTGAAGCCCACGCGGCGTCAGCGTGGCCTCAGGTCCCACAGGGTCACAGAAGGATCGGGGGTGTCTGAGTGTCACAGAGCTTGCAGGTATTAGAACGGGGAAGCCGGCTACAGACACAGAGCCGAGGAGTGAGCTCTCAGCTCGGGGTTACCTTGAACCGGTCGCAGGCTCGGTGAGCTCGGAGAGTGGCCGGAGGCCAGGGTGACGGGAGTAATTGGGCGCTGTTCTCTGAGGGCGCACTGAGGAGTGGGGCCCTGGGCTCTCGGCTCCTCCGGGCCAGAGACTGGGAGGCCGCCATCTTCATTCCCGTCCTCCGGACTCTACGGAAAGCGCTCAGGGAACAAAAGCTCCCGAAAGCAAACCCGAGCGGATTACTCAGCCCGGCCCCTGATAAGGGCGGTGCGACTCCGCCTGGGGCAAAGACACTTGAGAATCACTACAACAGGCCCCTCCCCCAGAAGATCAACAAAAAACCCAGCCAGGACCAAGTTCACCTACCAAGGAGTGCAGTTTCAATACCAAGGAGAGCAGCGGAATTCCAGAGGAGGAGAAAGCAAAGCACGGAACTCATGGCTTTCTCACCTTGATTCTTTAGCCTTGCAGTTAATTTTTTTTTCTTTTTCAATTTTTTTTCTCTTCTTCTGCTAATTTTTTTTAACTTTTACCCTTTTCTTTTTTAACATTTTTTAACTAGTTTATCTAATATATATATTTTTTTCCTTTTTATATTTTTTCATTATTGGTTTTCTTTTTTTGTTTCTTTTTTCTTTCTTTCTTTTTTTTTTTTTTTCTTTCTGAACCTCTTTTTATCCCCTTCCTCCCCCCCTCACGATTTGGGATCTCTTCTGATTTGGCTAAAGCATATTTTCCTGGGGTTGTTGCCACCCTTTTAGTATTTTACTTGTTCGTTCATATACTCTTATCTGGACAAAATGACAAGGCGGAAAAATTCACCACAAAAAAAAGAACAAGAGGCAGTACCAAAGGCTAGGGACCTAATCAATACAGACATTGGTAATATGTCAGATCTAGAGTTCAAAATGATGATTCTCAAGGTTTTAGTCGGCCTCGTAAAAGGCATGGAAGATATTAGAGAAACCCTCTCGGGAGATATAAAAGCCCTTTCTGGAGAAATAAAAGAACTAAAATCTAATCAAGTTGAAATAAAAAAAGCTATTAATGAGGTGCAATCAAAAATGGAGGCTCTCACTGCTAGGATAAATGAGGCAGAAGAAAGAATTAGCGATATAGAAGACCAAATGACAGAGAATAAAGAAGCTGAGCAAAAGAGGGACAAACAGCTACTGGACCACGAGGGCAGAATTCGAGAGATAAGTGACACCATAAGACAAAACAACATTAGAATAATTGGGATTCCAGAAGAAGAAGAAAGAGAGAGGGGAGCAGAAGGTATATTGGAGAGAATTATTGGAGAGAATTTCCCCAATATGGCAAAGGGAACAAGCATCAAAATCCAGGAGGTTCAGAGAACCCCCCTCAAAACCAATACGAATAGGTCCACACCCCGTCACCTAATAGTAAAATTTACAAGTCTTAGTGACAAAGAGAAAATCCTGAAAGCAGCCCGGGAAAAGAAGTCTGTAACATACAATGGTAAAAATATTAGATTGGCAGCAGACTTATCCACAGAGACCTGGCAGGCCAGAAAGAACTGGCATGATATATTCAGAGTACTAAATGAGAAAAACATGTAGCCAAGAATACTATATCCAGCTAGGCTATCATTGAAAATAGAAGGAGAGATTAAAAGCTTCCAGGACAAACAAAAACTGAAAGAATTTGCAAACACCAAGCCAGCTCTACAGGAAATATTGAAAGGGGTCCTGTAAGCAAAGAGAGACCCTAAAAGTAGTAGATCAGAAAGGAACAGAAACAATATACAATAACAGTCACCTTACAGGCAATACAATGGCACTAAATTCATATCTCTCAATAGCTACCCTGAATGTTAATGGGCTAAATGCCCCAATCAAAAGACACAGGGTATCAGAATGGATAAAAAAACAAAACCCATCTATATGTTGCCTACAAGAAACTCATTTTAAACCTGAAGACATCTTCAGATTTAAAGTGAGGGGGTGGAAAAGAATTTACCATGCTAATGGACATCAGAAGAAAGCAGGAGTGGCAATCCTTATATCAGATCAATTAGATTTTAAGCCAAAGACTATAATAAGAAATGAGGAAGGACACTATATCATACTCAAAGTGTCTGTCCAACAAGAAGACCTAACAATTTTAAATATCTATGCCCCTAACGTGGGAGCAGCCAACTATATAAACCAATTAATAACAAAATCAAAGAAACACATCAACAACAATACAATAATAGTAGGGGACTTTAACACTCCCCTCACTGAAATGGACAGATCATCCAAGCAAAAGATCAACAAGGAAATAAAGGCCTTAAATGACACACTGGACCAGATGGACATCACAGATCTATTCAGAACATTTCATCCCAAAGCAACAGAATACACATTCTTCTCTAGTGCACATGGAACATTCTCCAGAATAGATCACATCCTTGGTCCTAAATCAGGTCTCAACCGGTATCAAAAGATTGGGATCATTCCCTGCATATTTTCAGACCACAATGCTCTGAAGCTAGAACTCAATCACAAGAGGAAATTTGGAAAGAACCCAAATACATGGAGACTAAACAGCATCCTTCTAAAGAATGAATGGGTCAACCAGGAAATTAAAGAAGAATTGAAAAAATTCATGGAAACAAATGATAATGAAAACACAAGGGTTCAAAATCTGTGGGACACAGCAAAGGCAGTCCTGAGAGGAAAATAAATAGCGGTACAAGCCTTTCTCAAGAAACAAGAAAGGTCTCAAGTACACAACCTAACCCTACACGTAAAGGAGCTGGAGAAAGAACAGCAAAGAAAACCTAAACCCAGCAGGAGAAGAGAAATCATAAAGATCAGAGCAGAAATCAATGAAACGAAATAAAAAAAAAATAGAACAAATCAATGAAACTAGGAGCTGGTTCTTTGAAAGAATTAATAAGATTGATAAACCCCTGGCCAGACTTCTCAAAAAGAAAAGAGAAAGGACCCAAATAAATAAATCATGAATGAAAGAGGAGAGATCACAACTAACACCAAAGAAATACAGACAATTATAAGAACATATTATGAGCAACTCTATGCCAACAAATTTGACAATCTGGAAGAAATGGATGCATTCCTAGAGACATATAAACTACCACAACTGAACCAGGAAGAAATAGAAAGCCTGAACAGACCCATAACCAGTAAGGAGATTGAAACAGTCATCAAAAATCTCCAAACAAACAAAAGCCCAGGGCCAGATGGCTTCCCCGGGGAGTTCTACCAAACATTTAAAGAAGAACTAATTCCTATTCTCCTGAGACTGTTCCAAAAAATAGAAATGGAAGGAAAACTTCCAAACTCATTTTATGAGGCCAGCATCACCTTGATCCCAAAACCAGACAAGGATCCCATCAAAAAAGAGAACTACAGACCAATATCCTTGATCAACACAGATGCAAAAATTCTCACCAAAATACTAGCCAATAGGATTCAACAGTACATTAAAAGGATTATTCACCACGACCAAGTGGGATTTATTCCAGGGCTGCAAGGTTGGTTCAACATCCGCAAATCAATCAATGTGATAAAACACATTAATAAAAGAAAGAACAGGAACCATATGATACTCTCAATAGATGCTGAAAAAGCATTTGACAAAGTAAAGCATCCCTTCCTGATCAATACTCTTCAAAGTGTAGGGATAGAGGGCACATACCTCAATATTATCAAAGCCATCTATGAAAAACCCATCGCAAATATCATTCTCAATGGAGAAAAACTGAAAGCTTTTCCGCTAAGGTCAGGAACACAGCAGGGATGTCCGTTATCACCACTGCTATTCAACATAGTACTAGAAGTCCTAGCCTCAGCAATCAGACAACAAAAAGAAATTAAAGGCATCCAAATCGGCAAAGAAGAAGTCAAACTATCACTCTTCGCAGATGATATGATACTATATGTGGAAAACCCAAAAGATTCCACTCCAAAACTGCTAGAACTTGTACAGGAATTCAGTAAAGTGTCAGGATATAAAATCAATGCACAGAAATCAGTCGCATTTCTCTACACAAACAACAAGACAGAAGAAAGAGAAATTAAGGAGTCAATCCCATTTACAATTTCACCCAAAACTATAAGATACCTAGGAATAAACCTAACAAAAGAGACTAAGAATCTATACACAGAAAACTATAAAGTACTCATGAAAGAAATTGAGGAAGACACAAAGAAATGGAAAAATGTTCCATGCTCCTGGATTGGAAGAATAAATATTGTGAAAATGTCTATGCTACCTAAAGCAATCTACACATTTAATGCAATTCCTATCAAAGTACCATCCATTTTTTTCAAAGAAATGGAACAAATAATCCTAAAATTTATATGGAACCAGAAAAGACCGCGAATAGCCAAAGGAATATTGAAAAAGAAAGCCAAAGTTGGTGGCATCACAATTCCGGACCTCAAGCTCTATTACAAAGCTGTCATTATCAAGACAGCATAGTACTGGCACAAAAACAGACCCATAGATCAATGGAACAGAATAGAGAGCCCAGAAATAGACCCTCAACTCTATGGTCAACTAATCTTCGACAAAGCAGGAAAGAATGTCTAATGGAAAAAAGACAGCCTCTTCAATAAATGGTGTTGGGAAAATTGGATAGCCACATGCAGAAAAATGAAATTGGATCATTTCCTTACACCACACATGAAAATAGACTCAAAATGGATGAAGGACCTCAATATGAGAAAGGAATCCATCAACATCCTTGAGGAGAACACAGGCAGCAACCTCTTCGACCTCAGCCGCAGCAACATCTTCCTAGGAACATCGCCAAAGGCAAGGGAAGCAAGGGCAAAAATGAACTATTGGGACTTTATCAAGATCAAAAGCTTTTGCACAGCAAAGGAAACGGTTAACAAAACCAAAAGACAACTGACAGAATGGGAGAAGATATTTGCAAACGACATATCAGATAAAGGGCTATTGTCCAGAATCTATAAAGAACTTAGTAAACTCAATACCCAAAGAACAAATAATCCAATCAAGAAATGGGCAGAAGACATGAACAGACATTTCTGCAAAGAAGACATCCAGATGGCCAACAGACACATGAAAAAGTGCTCCATATCACTCAGCATCAGGGAAATACAAATCAAAACCACAATGAGATACCACCTCACACCAGTCAGAATGGCTAAAATTAACAAGTCAGGAAATGACAGATGCTGGCGAGGATGTGGAGAAAGGGGAACCCTCCTACACTGTTGGTGGGAATGCAAGCTGGTGCAACCACTCTGGAAAACAGCATGGAGGTTCCTCAAAATGTTGAAAATAGAGCTACTCTATGACCCAGCAATTGCACTGCTGGGTATTTACCCTAAAGTTACAAACATAGTGATCCGAAGGGGCACGTGCACCCGAATGTTTATAGCAGCAATGTCTACAATAGCCAAACTATGGAAAGAACCTAGATGTCCATCAACAGACGAATGGATAAAGAAGATGTGGTATATATACACAGTGGAATACTATGCCGCCATCAAAAGAAATGAAATCTTGCCATTTGCAACGACGTAGATGGAACTAGAGGGTATCATGCTTAGCGAAATAAGTCAATCGGAGAAAGACAACTATCAAATGATCTCCCTGATATGAGGGAGAGGAGATGCAACATGGGGGGTTAAGGGGGTAGGAGAAGAGTAAATGAAGCAAGATGGGATTGGGAGGGAGATAAACCATAAGTGACTCTTAATCTCACAAAACAAACTGAGGGTTGCTGGGGGGAGGGGGTTTGGGGGAGGGGGGGTGGGGTTATGGACATTGGGGAGGTTTTGTGCTATGGTGAGTGCTGTGAAGTGTGTAAACCTGGCGATTCACAAACCTGTACCCCTGGGGGAAAAAATATATGTTTATAAAAAATAAAATTACCTGGTGAATCACAGACCTGTACCCCTGGGGAAAAAATATATATATTTATAAAAAATAAAAAAAAAATTTAAAAAATAAAATAAAAAAAAAAAGATTTACTCTCTAAATAATTTTCAAATATGCGATACAGTGTTGTTAACTGTAGTCACATACTGTATCTTACAGTCCCAGGACATATTTATTATAACTGGGATATAATAACTGGAAGTTTGTACCTTTTGACTCCTTTCATCTATTTCACCTGCTCCCAATTCCTGACCTCTGGCAACCACCAGTTTGTTCTCTATGTCTATGAGTTTGTTTTGTTTGTTTGTTCTTCATTTTTAGATTCTACAGAGTGATGTCATATAATATTTGTCTTTCTCAATTTGACTTATTTCACTTAGCATAACACCCTCAATGTCCATCCATATTGTGGCAAATGGTGGGATTTCCTTCTTTCTATGGTTGGATAATATTCGTGTGTGTGTGTGTGTGTGTGTGTGTGTGTGTGTGTGACATCTTTTTTATCCATTCATCCATTGATGGACACTTACGTTGTGTCCATACGTGGCTATTGTAAATAATGCTGCAGTAAACATGGGGGTGCATATATCTTTTTGAATTAGTAGTGTTTTTGCTTTCTACCCAGAAGTAGAATTGCTGGATCATATGGTATTTCTTCTTTTAATTTTTTGAGAAGCCTCCCTACTGTTTTCCATAGGGCTGCACCAATTTACATACCCACCATGGTGCACAATGGCTCCCTCTTCTCCACATCTTCACCAATACTTGTTATACCTTATTTTGCTAATAATAGCCATTCTATCAGGTGTGGGGCAATAGCTCCTGTTGTTTTGATTTGCATTTCCCTTATGATTAGTGATGCTGAGATTCTTTTCATTTATCTGTTGGCCATCTGAATGTCTTCTCTGAAAAAATATATATTCAGATGATTGTCCATTTTTTAATCAGATTGTTTTTTTTTATTTCTTTTCAGTGTTCCAGAATTCATTGTTTATGCACCACACCCAGTGTTCTATGCAATTCATGCCCTCCATAATACCCACCACCAGGCTCACCCAATCCCTAACCCCTCTCTCCTCCAAAACCCTCAGTTCGTTTCTCAGAGTCCACCATCTCTCATGGTTCGTCTCCCCCTCTGATTTCCCCCAACTCATTTCTCTCCATCTCCAATGTCCTCTGTGTTATTCCTTATGCTCCACAAGTAAGTGAAACCATATGATAATTGACTCTCTCTGCTTGACTTATTTCACTCAGCACAATCTCTTCCAGTCCCGTCCATGTTGATATAAAACTTGAGTATTCATCCTTTCTAAGGGAGGCATAATACCCCATTGTATATATGGACCATATCTTCTTTATCCATTCATCCGTTGAAGGGCATCTTGGTTCTTTCCACAGTTTGGCGACTGTCGCCATTGCTGCTATGAACATTGGGGAACAGGTTGCCCTTCTTTTCACTACCTTTGTATCTTTGGGGTAAATACCCAGTCATGCAATTGCAGGGTCATAGGGTAGCTCTATTTTTAATTTCTTAAGGAATCTCCACACTGTTTTCCAAAGTGGCTGCACCACCTTGGATTCCCACCTCCTTTCACAACATCCTCTCCAACACATGTTGTTTACTGTCTTGTTAATTTTGGCTATCCTAACTGGTGTAAGGTGGTATCTCAATGTGGTTTTGATTTGAATCTCCCTGATTGCTAATGATGATGCACGTTTTTTTCATGTGTCTGGTTAGCCAATTGTATGTCGTCTTTGGAGAAATGTCTGTTCATGCCTTCTGCCCATTTTTTGACATGATGATCTGTTTTGTGTGTTTTGAGTTTTAGGAGTTCTTTATAGGTCTTGGATATCAGCCCTTTGTCTGTAGTGTCATTTGCAAATATCTTCTCACATTCCATGGGTTGCCTCTTTGTTTTGTTGACTGTTTCCTTTGCTGTGCAGAAGCTTTTGATCTTGATGAAGTCCCAAAAGTTCACTTTCACTTTTGTTTCCTTTGCCTTTGGAGACATGTCTTGAAAGAAGTTGCTGTGGCCCATGTCGAAGAGGTTACTTCCTATGTTTTTCTCTAGGATTTTGATAGATTCCTGCCTCATGTTGAGGTCTTTTATCCATTTTGAGTTTATCTTAGTGTATGGTGTAAGAGAATGGTCGAGTTTCATTCTTCTATACATAGCTGTCAACTTTTCCCAGCACCTTTTATTGAAGAGACTGTCTTTTTTCCATTGGATATTTTTTCGTGCTTTGTTGAAGATTATTTGACCATAGAGTTGAGAGTCCTTATCTGGACTCTCTACTCTGTTCCACTGGTCTGTGTGTCTGTTTTTGTGCCAGTACCATGCTGTCTTGGTCATCACAGCTTTGTAGTAAAGCTTGAAATCAGGTAACGAGATGCTCCCAGTTTTTTCTTTTTCAACATTTCCTTAGTAATTCGAGGTCTCTTCTGGTTCCATACAAATTTTAGGATTGTTTGTTCCAGCTCTTTGAAAAATGCCAGTGAAATTTTGATTGGGATGGCATTGAAAGTATAAATTGCTCTAGGCAGTATAGACATTTTAACAATGTTTATTCTTCTGACCCATGAGCATGGAATGGTCTTCCGTGTTTTTGTGTCTTCTTCAATTTCTTTCATGAGTGTTCTGTAGTTCCTTGAGTACAGATCCTTTACCTCTTTTGTTAGGTTTATTCCCAGGTATCTTGTGGTTCTTGAAACTCTAGTAAATGGAATCAACTCTCTAATTTCCCTTTCTATATTTTCATTGTTAGTGTATAAAAAAGCAACTGATTTCTGTACATTGATTTTGTACCCTGCCACATTACTGAATTGCTGTATGAGTTCTAGTAGTTTGGGGGTGGAGTCTTTAGGTTTTCCATATAAAGTATCATGTCATCTACGAAAAGAGAGAGTTTGACTTCTTCATTGCCAATTTGAATACTTTTTATTTCTTTTTGTTGTCTAATTGCTGTTGCTAGGACTTCTAGTACTATGTTGAACAAGAGTGGTGAGAGTGGGCATCCTTGTCACATTCCTGATCTCAAAGGGAAGGCTGTTAGCTTTTCCCCCATAGAGGATGATATTCGCTGTGGGTTTTTCATTGATATATTTTATGAAGTTGAAGAATGTTCCCTCTATCCCTATACTTTGAATTGTTTTAATCAGGAATGGGTGCTGTATCTGTCAAATGTTTTTTTTTTTTTTAATTTTTATTTATTTTTTAAATTTACTTTCAATGTTCCAGAGTTCGTTGTGTATGCACCACACCCAGTGCTCCATGCAATACATGCCCTCTACAATACCCACCACCAGGCTCACCCAACCTCCTACCTCCCTCCCCTCCAAAACCCTCAGTTAGTTTCTCAGAGTCCACAGTCTCTTGTGGTTCATTTCCCCCTCCAATTTCCCCCAATTCAAATGCTTTTTCTCCATCAATTGAGAGGATCATGTGGTTCTTCTCTCTTCTCTTATTGATTTGTTTTATCACATCGATTGATTTGTGAATGCTGAACCACCTTTGCATCCCATGGAAAAATCCCACCTGGTCATGGTGGATAATCTTCATGTACTGTTGCATCCTATTAGCTAGGATCTCATTGAGAATCTTAGCATCCATATTCATCAGAGATATTCATCTGAAATTTTCTTTTTTGGTGGGGTCTTTGCCTGGTTTGGGAATCAGGGCAATGCTGGCTTCATAAAAAGAGTCTAGAAGTTTTCCTTATGTTTCTATTTTTTGAAATAGCTCCAGGAGAATAGGTATTATTTCTTCTTTGAACATTTGGTAGAATTCTCCAGGGAATCTGTCAGGTCCTGGGCTCTCATTTTTTGGGAGCCTTTTGATCACTGCTTCAAGCTCTTTACTAGATATTGATCTATTCAGGTTGTCAATTTCTTCATGATTCAGTTTTGGAAGTTTATAGATTTCCAGGAATGCATCCATTTTGCCTAGGTTGCTTAACTTATTGGCATATAACTGTTGATAATAATTTCTGATGATTGTTTCTATTTCCTTGGTGTTAGTCATGATCTCTCCCTTTTCATTCATAATTTTGTTAATTTGGGTCCTCTCTCTTTTCTTTCAGATTAGTTTGGCCAATGGTTTATTGATCTTATTGATTCTTTCAAAAAAAAAAACAGCTTCTGTTTTCATTGATGTGTTCTACTGTATCTCTAGTTTCTATCTCATTGATCTCTGCTCTAATCTTGATTATTTCCCTTCTTTTGTGTGGGGTTGGCTTAATTGTTGTTGGTTCTTCAGTTCTTTAAGGTATAAAGAGAGCCAGTGTATTCTGGATTTTTCAAATTTTTTTGAGGGAGGCTTGGATGGCTATATATTTCTCCCTTAGGACCGCCTTTGCTATATCCCATAGGTTTGAGACTGAAGTGTCTTCATTCCCATTGTTTTCCATGAATTTGATTATCTGGTTGATCCAAACATTCTTAAGAAAGGTGGTCTTTAGCTTTCAAGTGTTTGAATTCCTCCCAAACTTTTTCTTGTGGTTGAGTTCCAGTTTCAAAGCATTGAGAATATGGTCTGAGAATATGCAGGAAATAATCTCAGTCTTTTGGTATTGCTTGAGCCCTGCTTTGTGACCCAGTATGTGATCTATTCTGGAGAAAGTTCCATGTGCACTTGAGAAGAATGAGTATTCTGTTGTCTTAGGGTGGAATGTTCTGTATATATTTATGGGCTTTTTGTTTATTTTTACTATCACATTGTATGAGCTCTTTTCATATCTTGGATATAATCTCCTTCTCAGATACATGATTTGTAAATATTTTCTTCCATACAATAGGTTGTATTTTCATTTTGTTGATAATTTCCTTTGCTGTGCAGAAGTTTTAGTTGGTGGATCAACTTTTAACAGTTTTCATTGTTTCCCAAGATTTCAATATAAATTTGGTAAAAAGTCAAATATTCCATTCAAATTAAATTTAATATTTTTCCATCATATCTACAGTCAGTTTAAACCACCATGTACTTTTTTTTATTATTCCACTGACACTATATAATACAAAGTGACAAAAACTGCCTTTCTAATTATTTCTCCCACTGAGGCATAATTCTTAAAGTTCCTAGCCTTCCAGAATCCAGGGAGCTTTCAGCACACAAGAGTATCTTTCTCTTTGTTGCAAAATTAGTTCCTTCTAGTACTTTTTAAAAAATTGAGTCCAAAATGCAACAATGGCAGGACTAAGTGGTTTTGATAGACTCACCAAAAGTCATAAACATTAATAACTTTCTGTTGAAGACAATTCCATCAATGCATTATTTCCAAACATCTTCTAAATACCCAGTGATCCCTCTAGTGGATCTCTTATGAGATATAAAAACTACTGGCATAGAGGATAATTGAGTTTTACTTCTATCATGAACATTATCTAATGTTCCTTAGAGGTTTTATGAAACCAAGGAATCATCTGTTCCCAGTTGTGTTTATTCCTGAAAATCTGGGCCTTGGTGTTACAGAGAGTCCATGATTACTCATGGCCTCAAGAGTAAACACGCTCTCACCCACCAGAGAGGGAGAACAAAGCTCACTTGCACATGCAAGGAAAATTAAAAGGCAAGCAGAAAGGCAAAATCTTTTGATTTTAGAAAAATGTATAAAGAGTTTTCTCATCCAGTGATGCAGATATTACAGCAAATGCCTAACTAACTTAATTGAGCAACAAAATTAGATGTTCACCTTGATGAACTTAATTGTTGCAATTTTAAAACTACAAATGACTTCATGGGGAGAAAACAACTTGAAAGCAGCCCAGTTTTCAAGTGAAAAACTGAAACACAGAGAAGCTGAGTAAATTACTCCCCAATATAGTGTAGAGCCAGCAGCACAATGGAACTTCTGCTCATTGCCCTTCTGTCCCCATGGGAGAGAACCCCCACTGGTACTTAAGGGGCTCTAACAATTATTTCATAACCTGAAGCCTCAGATATGCAGGAGTTGACACTCAGACAGTAAGTGGACTTGATAAAGGTGAGTTAGTTACAGTCAGATAAAAAAGGTTCAAAGATTAGCACATCTTTAGATAACTCTTTTTCTCCCCACTTAGACGTATGACCTTTCTTCCCAACACTAGGGTTTGTCCAAAATGCTTTGAATCTCTCCACAAATATTCACATGGCATACATCTTTATGGAAACTGCCAGGCCACAGGTCAGTATTTATTTCTGATTTAAACTTACACTGAGTGCTCAGAAGCTATTGTTATATCTGGTATTGGGCAAAAAGTGTCCGTGCACTTGGATTTTACTTTAATTCCTGAAGTTAATCTTCCTGAGGTTACCAAGAATCTCCATGATGTTAAATCCAGTGGAATCTGATCAGTCCTTATTTTATTTGACCATCTGTAGCACTTGGCACTTTTGAATATTATTCTCTCCTTCTTGAAACACCACCTTCTTTTGGTTTCCAGGAAAACTATATTGTCTTGGTTTTCCTCTTACATTTTCCTCTCAATCTTCTTTGCTGGCTCATCCTCCTCCACCCAGTCATTAAATGCTGCACTTTCTCAAAGTTCATTTACAGTTCATTCATTTCACACTCTCTCAGTCCCCACGGCTATACAATGACTCTTTAATTCCTAAGTCCAATTTCAATGGCTTTTCTGAGATTCAAATCAATATGATCAATTGCCTTCAGCTGTCTCTGTTATAATATCAAAACTATTCAAAGTTAATATTATATACATATAAATTCATAATCTTTCCAGAAAAAAAAAAAAAAACACCTCGTCCTATTCCAGTGGTTCCAAAATGAGTGAATAAAACCACCATCTAACTATCTGGAGAAGCTCAAAATCTGGGAGCCAACATGCAGCCTTCTCTCTCACTTTCGATAGGTGATGATCTCCAACACAAAGAGGGGGTTCTCCTTCCCGGGTCTCAGCCTCCACCCCCACTACCACCCTCAACCCAAAAGCCATGCCTACTAGCTGCCTGTGCTACCACCTTCCAGCTTGTCTCCACACATGTAGCCTGCCTTTTTCTTCACATGGTGGGTAGAAAGTTCTTTGTCAAATGCAAATCTGCCTTATATCACCTTACCTGACTTCAGCCCCTTTTCAAAGTTGACCAGGCTTTTCCTGATCTGCCCCTACCAAAACCATTAGCTTCATTTCTACCATGTCCCCAAAGGTGTCCAAGCTATACCCCAAGGTGTATGCCCAAGGGACAACAGCACCCCCAGGATGCCCAAGCACTAGCTGCTCCACCAAGTACCACACCCCCAGGTTGTCCATCTACATTCAATTCTCCAAACATACTATTCTTTTCCCCATCCCTGCCACCAGCACTACCACCAAGCCTCAGAATATATTTTCCCTCTACCTACAATGCATTACCCATCCTTTGACAAGTTAAATCCTTTTTCTCCTTCGGGTCTCAGCTGGAACAAACTCTAACAAGAAAATCTCTCCTGAACCACCTTCTAGGTCAGGTTCATGCACTCTTCATTTATGGCTCCCCTTGCCCTTCTTTGGCAGTATCTACCAAAGCTGTCCTTTTATATTCGTCCTGAGACCTTGAGCTCCAGAGAAGTAGGAACCATGCATGGTCTTATTGTGTACTGAATCCACAATGCCTAGCCCAAGACCTGGCACATAGCAGGTGCTTCATAAATATTTGTTGAATAAATATCAATCAGTGTTTTTACTCTTTTCTGGCAGACTTCCATGACCTGAACTGGATTATTCAGGAATGGGTAGTTTGTTCTTGAGTTATCAGTCTAGCAGATTCTCTTACCCCTTCCTCCTCTTTCAACCAGACTGACTTCACCAATGTCCCAAAATATTTCCATCTCTTCTGGCACAGACAACTTGTCCTCCAAATACGGACAAGAGAGACTGCTTATTCCACCTACATATTGGTCATACTAGGAACATTTTTCTAGGAAGATACTGAAACTCCCAACAAAAGTCAGTTTGTGGATTCAATCAATTCACATCATCCTAATGCCTCATGAGAATAAATTAGTGAGAGTGAGCTGCACAGACAACTAAGCTAAAAAATGTAGGTCACAGCTGTGCCCCAGGGCAGTCATAACCCAAAGTTACCCTCTCTCAGCCTCATATGAGTCACCCGTGGTACTGGAAAGAACAGTCTTGACAGGGATTCAAATTCTTCAGCCAAATAACTAATAAAAGGAAAAAAGGTCATATCATATTTAGCCTCAGCAACAGGCAATAAATTTGTAAGTGTATTTTTGAATTAAGTTTCTGCTCTTAAATTTTAAAAGATACTTAGTCACCTTTAAAAGTTTTAATTATAAAACCCAATAATTTTCTTTATCATCTTAAAAGGGAAAAGTCAGGACACCAGTCACCTGGCAAGTTATCTTTGCCAGGACAAAAAGGAGAGACCCACAAGCAACATGTATTTTCCAAAGGGGAGTAGGTCACTAGTCAAAGTTGCTCATACAGACAAAGGTGTGAATCATTTATTTTTGGTTATGCAGATGCTTGTGTTTGGGCTGGATGACCTTTAAACACTTGACCTCAAGAACAGAATATCTCATCTTTATCAGGTTAAAAATCTTTTTAAAGAGAAACTTTTTTTTTTAAAGGAAAATAGAAATTTCCAGATTGGAAAGGATCCAGACCTTTTAACCACAGTGAAATCACTCAGCCCAGGAGCTAGCTCAGAAAGCATGCCATCCAGTTTCTTCTCTGTCTGACTGACTTACTTTGCATAATGCCCTTATGTAAAGTAATGCATAATGCAACTATGATTGTTGCAAATGGTAACATTTCCTTCTTTTATGGCTGAATACTATTCCATTGAGTACATATACCACATCCATTCATACATCAGTGGACACTCAGGTTGTTTCTGTGTCTTGGCTGTTGTGAATAATGCTGCAATGAACAGGAAACTCTGAGCACCTGCAACAAATGGGTGAAACTTGAAAGCATGGGTTGAATGAAATAAGTCTGACAGAGAAAAATAAATACTATAATAATCTTCAAAAAGTCAAACTCATAAATACAGAGAGTAGAGTGGTTGTTATCAGGGACTGGGGTAAAGGTGCTGAGGTGGGAGGAGATGTTGGCCAAAGGTATATACTTTCGGTTAGGCAAGATGAATAAGATCTGGGAATCTAATGTACAGAATGCTTACTATAGTTAACAATATCTTGCTGCGTACTCGAAACTTGCTAAAAGAGTAGTTTCTAAATGTTCTCACTACAAAAAAAAAAAAAAAAACAGTGGCAACTGTGGAGGTGATGAGTGTGTTAACTAACTTCACTGTGGTCATCATTTCACAATATTTACCTATTTCAAGTCATCATGTGGTACACATCAAATTTATAAAATTGTATCTGCCTATTACCTCAATAAAGCTATGAAAAAAGAAAGCATGCTATATAATAATATAAAATAATAATTGCCTTCATTATCACTATTCCCACACATTCCCATGTTTAAAGTTTGTCTGTAAATGCAAACAACAAATTTAAAAACTTGCATTAACACAGGTAAGTCTTCATAGTCTAAAAAAATAGTGCTGCTGGTCTTCCCTTCATCTCAGGATTTAATATTACAGACTTTACTTCTTAAATAACTTTATATCCACTTTACAGATGAGGAAACTGACATGCAGAGAATTTGTTTATTTAGTGGTTTCCAAAGCGTAATGGACATGAAAGTTAAATGGTGCTCAGGAACACGGACTGGAAAGTTGGTTTGCAAGTGTCCTGTCCTCACTCCGTCACCCACTGCGTGACCATAGCCAAGTTCAATGTTCCAAACCTCAGCTGTCTCAGCTGCCTCAGCTAGAAAGTGGGGATGACAACACATGTTACATTCTAAGCTCAGATAATGAATGCAAACCACTTAAAATAATATCTGCCACATAATAAATTTTCAAAAAGATTTGGCTATGTTTAAAAGTCACCTGGACAGCTTGTTAAAAAATTAAGTTATGTGGGATCCTCCTCCAGAGACCCCGATTCACTAGGTCCAGGCAAGAACCCAGGAATCTGCACTTTCCCAAGTACAGCAGGTGATTTAGACAACACTGTTAGGGTGGCCAGACACACGTAATTCCAAGGTCCCTGTGGCCTCACTGGGAAGAAATTCTTCAGTGCTTCCCCATTTTTGATGGGTATTCCAATTATTTTCTGAAGGTATCTTGTGTTGCTTCAATCTAGCACCTTCCTAAGTATTGCCTCTCATCTATACTGACTTAGAAGAATTTCACTTTTCTGTCTTATAGAAGCTCTCCTAAGTCACAATATTTTTCCTGATGCTGATCTTAACTTTCAGTGTCTCATGGACCCTTCAGGATGGGTCATCAGGACCTTCATTCATGTGTATTAAGGACTTGACCCTTGTCCTCCCTAGACTACAGCCCCATCTCCCATGCAACCAGAGAGGTTTCAAGCACCCTGGGGAGCAACTGTTAGCCCCCAAGGTCAAACAACTAGCTTATGACATTTGTTGATGTCATTATAAAGAGATGACTGAGCTGTCTCCTGAAACATGAGGATCTTATACCAAGACTATATTTTGTATAATACATACCCAGGATTTTATGGAAAAAAGAAGTATACAACTTTATTTTCACCATATTGTTTTTGGGAAATGGACCTCGGAAACCAAAGGCAAAGACTCAACATTCCAATTCCACATCGTCTTCCAAGATCTGGGCAGTGAAATTACATTTGGTCAGGTTTTGGTTGCCCTCAGGAATGATGAAATCAGTGTAATATGGACATTCTAAGAAGCAAACAAAAGCTACCAAGCAAACAAACAGTTTTTTCCAGTATTTGACTATGCAGTTTTTTTTTAAATAACTACAAGATTTGACAACAGAAGAAGAAAACAAGAGCTTTTATCCATATTGTCAGTCAGATACTCATTTTGAATGAGCCTCTTTGAAGCCCTCAGTGGCTCAATTTGGAAACAAAGAAACATCTGGAAGATGTCAGAAAGGAAACCAACTCTCTAATGTCCTACAAGTGTGACAACTGAAAAATCAAAATGTATTAATCCTTTCTCTAATTTCAATTCTGCTTACATATTGGAGACCAACACTCTTTTCTATCAATAAAACATAGTTTAAAGTGTTCACAGTCTCCGGCTCAAACTAAAGCATGCTCAAGTATTTTGTGTTACTCAAATAGCATTGTGGGGTTTATCTTCTCTATCTCTTCAGCAAATCCAGTCATTCTAGTCTACTCTCTATTCTTCACAAAAGGTCCATTAGCTTCCTTACCCATTCTGCCTAACAGTTGAGCAATCATCAACCTTTACTACAACATTTCCTAAAGAAAGGATATGAAGTCATTAAAAAATCATGAATACGAAAGTTAGGAAGATATAAACAAGGGTACACAAGGTAATGTGAAGTGAGAAATAATGGAATAGGAAAATAGATATAGTTATTAATTAAAACAATGTTAAAAGCCATGTAGTTGCACAATTACTATCATGAGAGACCATAATTTGTTCTGCTAAGCCATTTGCCAGAGTATGATTTTCAGAAAAACAAAACAAAACAAAGCAAAAAAACTATGCATAACCTTCAGTCCATTTTTAGAAATCTATCCAAACAAAATATAACTATGTACCATAAATCAGAAATGCTTATTACAGTATTGTGATGGCAAGTTAAAAAGAAAAATCTGAAATGTATATAAAATGAAAAGTATTAAAGGGAAACCTCACAAAAGTGGACCAGGGAAGCTAGAAGAGGGGGATGGAAGAGGGATACCTATACTTCATGTCAGTTACAGACTCTAACAGAGGAATCATCAACAGGGAAGAATCATCAATTTCAGACCCCAAAACTGGGGAAAGATGGAAAGGACACTGCATCTCCTACAAGAAATCAGCTACCCCTGCAACTCAGCCAATGAGAAACCACCATCACCCTGAACTCTTGCTTCTCTCCAGTGGACTTTCATTCAAACATGCCCTCCCAACTTCCTCCTTCTTTTCCATAAAATAATGTTCTGCTTTGTTTGTTGGACTAGCTTCTGGTCTTTGCTGCAGCTTGATTGTCCTGAATTGCAATTCTTTGCTATTCTCAAATAAACCTATTTTTTGCTAGTAAAAATAACAGACTACTTTATTATTTATTAAAATAACAGAATACTTTATATTCTATTCTTGTAAAAAACATATATATATTCCATTCTTGTAAAAACAATTAAAAATTACCTCTGAGCTAGAAGGGAAGTCTAAAAGAACACAACCATGACTGTTACCTTGATGTGGGTGGAGGGAGGAGGGGTTGTCTGGCTGATCTTATGAACTGTTTCTCTCCTTCTAGGCATGTGTTATTCTTGTAGTTTTTTAAAAGGAATTTAATTTTAAAATTGCATAAAGAAGATACTTGCAGAAATATGGAAATACATAAATGATGTATAAAGTGAAGGGATTTTTAATTTGGGGGATATTTAGTTAAACATTTAATGTTTCCTTAAAACATCCTGTTCTACCCAGTTAATAATATATTTGGGATTCTTATATTAAAAATGAATATTTGAGATGTACATTTTGAAAGAAACCTACTTTTTAGACTATAATTTCTTTCTGTATAGTTCTAATAAATAACTATCCAGTGGCTTTCCAGGGGAGTAAGATGTGGTGCAATGCCCTTTTGGAGAGCATTTGCCAGAAGGAAGCACAACATGTCAGCCCAAGCCCGGAATGTGGTATCAGGACACCTGGTTACTTTACTGGCTTTACAACTTAGTAGTGGGCACAAAGAATCTTTGAGCCGCATTTCTTATTCTTACTGTCATAGCAACACAACAATAATATAATATATCCCTATATTGTCTGTACTCCTGTAGTAAGAGGTAATGTTGCTAAGTACCTACTGGGGTCAGATAGAGGCATGTTGCTAAGCCTATTGCATAGATTTGTTTTAACTCTCACAAAAACAGCATGAAGGAGAACTTATCATCAGCATTTTACAGAGAAAAACACTGAAGTTCAGAAAGCGGGCAAGTGCCATCCTCAATATCTAGACAAACATATGTTCTCGGGACATTGTTTTCACACCTTTTTAAAGACAATTTGAAATATCTAACTTTGGTCAAATCCTTCCAAGATACTGTGAACCTACTGCTCCTCCTTGATCTTCCTTAAACATGTCTACTATAGATGAGAGAATATTCCCTCAGGAAGAGGAAGTGGACACCCTCCTCCAGCCAAAGCAGGGCTCTGGTTTGGGGACTGGATCTCCCCAGGTTCTGATGTCACCCCTCTGGTCTGAGGTCTGTCCCCATGATTGGTCCACTAGCCAAAAGCAATCATTCCTTCTTTAGAAAACAGTAGTGCTTGTCTCCCTCGCCTTGTATTAACTAGAGGTCTAGATTGTCCAGTAACCCTCCCATCCCTCCCACCCCCCCATCCCCACTCCCACCCGCCCGGGGAGGAGACTCATTCATCTCCGTTTGTCCCCAGTGCCTGGCAGTGCTTGGTACACAGTTTGTATTCAGTTGAAACTGAATAAAAACATACTGGAAATCAGACTTGATTATTTTATAGGACAAAGCTACTCCATGTCTTCCTGGGACTGGTACCCTTCAAATGGTAGAGTTCTTTCTTTTTAATTAAGATTTTGACTTTCAGGGCTGCCTGGGTGGCTCAGTTGTTAAGCATCTGCCTTCAGCTTAGGTCATGATCCCAGGATCCTGGGATGGAGCCCCACATCTGGCTCCCTGCTTTTCCCTCTCCCACTCCCCCTGCTTACGTTCCCTCTCTCACTGTGTCTCTCTCTGTCAAATAAATAAATAAAATCTTAAAAAAAAGATTTTGATTTTCTACAGAAAGTACTTTTTATATAACCGTGGAATCATTTTTAAATGATTAAAATATTTTGATAGAATATATGCATCAGCCCCAGTGGTTCTACCAGTAGAGAAACAGTTATATTCAGCAATGCATTCACAATATATTATTATGTACAAAATTGGAAAAGAACTAAGTTAATCTATAGGAACTACATAGCAAGGTCTTTATATTATTTGAAAAGAGCAAAATATAGAGATATAAGTAAGGTATTATCTCACTTTCTAATTAAGGTAAACGAATTATGTATTTGGATGGGTAAAAAGAAGTTTGCAGAGGACTTGCACAATTCTAATACCTTTTAAAACACCTACCCTCAGACACATACATAGATCTGATCACATCAATAAAAATAAAAGGAGAAAGAGAGACTTCCTGTTCTTATCCAAAAGGGATTCTTGTCAAAGACTATGCGTCTAGCCTGGAACCTGTCTTAGGTGAGCGGGAAAAAGGGAGAAAAAAGAAGCCTTGAAGAAGGGCGTTTTGAAGTTAGCATGGAGCACGGGGAGGGAGGCAGGAACAAGCCTTTCGCAGAGAGAAAAAAGTCCGATGAGCAGGCTCTGGAGACAAGGATGGGCTGGCTTCTGGAAGGACCCCCCTACTGTCTCTGCAACTCTTTGCTCCTATGGTGGACTCGTACACAGCAATGGAAGCGTGGCCAGCAGACACTCACAGGCATCCAGGAGGTGCTTCAGGCTGAAGGACAGCACAGCAAAGGGAGGAGGGGTGGAGCTTCCGCAGGTGCCGTTTGCGGGAAGTACCCGCGTAGGGGAAGCTACCAAGGCAGCGTGGGACCAGATGGCGCAGATCCTGTGAATTTCGGGATCTGAGATTTCCCCCAGTAAATAAAGGGCAACTCATGAGCAAAATTATTTTGCGATGCTTAGCCATTTTTAGTTGAATGAATCACTAATCTAATCTAATCCAATAATTAATCTAATCTAATTATAACTTGCTACCAAAGATGCTGGCAAAGCAGTCAACAAATAACTTGAAGATGTGGTTATTTCCTGTTTGTACTACACTGCTGATGCAACGTCTTCCATTCCATGGTGGGGGGGGGGCGGTTAGCTTAGCGTTAACAACTCCACCAACCACAGACAGGCATTCAAAGAATGAAGGCTGTAAGGGCACGGAATTTACAGACACGCTTGATGACAGGCTCTTCCGGGGTCACAGCTAGCTCTCCAGCTACCCACAGACAGCCTGAACTCAAATCTTTCTGCAGACGTGTCTTTTAAAAGTTTTACTGGCATTATTGCTTTTTTACTTCTGGTAATTGCTTTAAAAGAACAAAGCTCTTTGTTTAAGGGGGGCCCAGGGATCTCATAATTGCCACGAGGCACATGAGAGGTTCCTAGACTTTCTAAACAGTTTCTCTTTTAACATTAAATATTAAGTTCCTAATGTTTGGCCAAAATGTAGATGTTCCCTAGGGGAGGAGAAGGGAGGCAATCAGGAAGATCACGGAGACGGAAAGTGAAACCTCCTAGTTGCTTGCCTGAGAATCACAGTACAAAAAGCACAGCTCAGGCAGGCAGGAGGCTGAGCTGTGCCTACATATCCTACAACCTTGAACTGGAGACACAGTGTGTCCCTATCTCCCAGCAGTGTCTGAGGCTCGCTGACACTATTCGTACATCACAGTAAATGTGATACACTTGTCCACCTGCTAGGAATCATGTTGAATCAATTCTTGAAGTAATATTTCCCAAATCTTCAAGGATATCAACCCATCCCATACTAATACCTCCCCAACCCTTATTTTCCCTTCAGTGACTGATATCTCTTTATTCCCCCCAGAATTTTCAATCTGTAACGAACAGTAATTTCAGCAACACTAAGTACAGGACTTTAGAAAGGCGAGGGACACTTTAGAATGAAGCCCTTTAGCACAAGGATACAGACTATTTATTCAATTGATTATAACCAGGAGCTGTTAGATGAACCCATCTGCCTGAAGGGATGGATTAGGAGAAAACTTCAATTTGCCCTTTCCAGGCCTAAAATCAATTTTCACAGTAATGTCTTATTTGCACAGAAAGTCTATGCTATGCTGTGATAAAAAAAACATCTTGCTTACAATTTTAGGATATAGACCTGAAATCTACAAACAGTAGGAATTTCTGCCTCTAGGTTAACTGGAAACAATGCATGGCAGTCCGGGAACTGAGCTTCCAAGATCTTTAGGAACAAGAGAAGAAAAACAACAGCAACAATAAAACCTAGCTATTTGATCTGGCTGTCACTTTATACTAACTAGTTCTGCACTAGTTAAATGAGTATACCTTACGTGGCTTAACGGTTTACACAGAGTATTTAATTTTCATGTATGAATTAGGTATTCTTAGCAACATTAAAAGATGGGAAAACTGGGAAAAGTCATTACCCTGGCCTCTCTAGTTCTCGGGGCTACACAGGGAGGCAGCGCCTGTGAGCCAGGGCTATTCGGAGCCCTTCTCTAAAGAACCTAAAACGCACAGCAGAAGTCTCAGCAGTGGCAACGGCAGCCATCGGAAACCCCATAACCCCTACTAAGCATGCACCTGGCAGGCTCTGCATTTGGGGGACAGAAATCCGCATTTTTTAAAAGATTTTATTTATTTGAGAGACACCGAGAGAGAGGGACACCGAGAGAGACACCGAGAGAGAGGGAACCCAAGCAGGGGGAGCGGCAAAGGGAGAAGCAGGTTTCCCACCAAGCAGAGAGCCCAATGTGGGGCTCGATTCCAGGACCCTGGGATCATGACCCAAGCTGAAGGCAGACGCTCAACAACTGAGCCACCCAGACACCCCAGAAATCCGCATTTTCAATCTGCACAGCACCCCTGACATCAGGACAGATCTTCCTTGGCTTACATCTGAATAAACTCATCATAAATTGAAAGTCTCCTAAGTAGAAAATGCATTTAATACACTTTAACCTACCGAACAGCTTAGCTTAGCATCACCTACCTCAAATATTTTCACAACACTCACATAAGCCTACAGTCAGGCAAAAACATCTACCCTCAAGTCTATGTTATAATAAAGTGCTGGATATCACACGCAACTGATTGAACACTGCCTTCAGAGTGACGAACAGAATGGCTGCGTGTCCCTTGTGCAGCCTCATGACCATGAGGTCATGGGAGCCATGGCTCCCTGCCACCACCCAGCCTCAGGACAGGTGCATACCGTATATCGAACTCGAAATTTGAAGTTTGGTTGCCGCTGAATGATACCATTTTCACACAATCATAAAATCACAAAATTTTAAGTTGAAACCTCGTCCATCGGGAACCGTCTGTACTCCCGTGGTGCCATTTACAAAGGAGGAAATGGAAGCCTGCATTACTTTGAAGGAGTCAATAGGAAAGACTTTGTCACCTCACTCTCTTTCATCCTGTCTGTTCATGCCAGAAACAGTTTGAAGGGAAACGCCTTACTCCACAATTCAAGGCAGAACTGAGTAGAGCAAAGTCGTGTATTGCTAGAAACTTTCCCACACAAGCTTTTCTTGATGTGCTGTGCCTAACGATGGAAGGTGGCATCTCCACAGAAGAAGGGGGACAAAGAAAGGGACAGCAGGGTCCATTCTCCAACACCAAACGATGATATCACAGCGAGGTCCAGGGCCGGCTGTGTCGACCTCCAGTTTTCCTGGGTAATCACAAGCTTCCCCTGGGAGGGATTCAGTCTGACAGGGTGGGGAAAGCATTCACTTACAGTGATCAGAACAAGACCCATCCAAATGTGCGACAGTGAGGAAGACGGGGACAGAGAGGCAGCATCAATGTTCCCAGTGGAAAATTAGCATCACTCTAAATATTTGCAGTTACTAGAGTAGAAAAAGAGTTACAAGAGCACTTACTTTGACATTTTACTCTTCTTTTTTTTAAATGTTATTTATTTATTTATTATTTATCTTCTTTTTTATTTTATTTATTTGTCAGAGAGAGGGAAAGCACAAGCAGGAGGACATCAGGCAGAGGGAGAAGCAGGATCCCTGCTGAAAAGGGATTCCCGGCACAGGACTCAATCCCAGGATCCTGGGATCGTGACCTGAGCTTGAAGGCAGACACTCAACCAACTGAGCCACCCAGGCGTCCCACATTTTACTCTCCTTTTAAAAAACACTTTAAATCTGGCATAAGTTAAGGGGTGTCATTTTTAAACCTAAAGCAGTTTTTATAATAGAACTTTGGCTCTACTAATAACTAGCTACAGCGTGCTGTTCAGAACTAGTGTCAGTCAGCTTATATCAGGACACACAGACATGACAGCTATGGGGCACCAACACCAGGTGCTGTGTGTCTCCATCAGGGGGCACCTGGCTCCCACCTGTGTTCTTAGTCTCTCATCCAATTTATAAGAAGTTCAAGACTGCTTCAAATCACCAGGTTTTAGGTGGTAGTGTTCAGCAGGTGAGAGGGGACATCTCACCCATAAAAAGGAAGATTAGGATAAAGGAATTCTTAGTTCTCTTTATTCTGCTCCTTGTTTTAAAAGTTGTAAAACTGAACCCAACTTAACCCAAAGGGACTAAAACTCAACCCAAATGTTAAGTGATTAAGTGATACCCACACCAGGTGTTGTTCCCTCCACTGCACCAAAGAGCCCCTTTCCCCTCAATCACAAAGGGCTGATCCAAGTCTGAGGGGACAGTGAAAGTTTATCCTCACACAAATGCTTTAGTGATGGAGAGACCTAATCATGGCCTCAGTAATGGGACTTTACTGTCCTTGAGACATGTATTTATAGTAAGAGAATCTGTACTGTTTGTGTGGCACTATGGCTTAAACAAAGAAAAGAGTATTTTTTTAAATTATTAACATATAATGTCTTATTTGCTTCAAGGGTACAGGTCTGTGAATCGTCAGTCTTACACAATTCACAGCACTCACCATAGCACATACACTCCCCAATGTCCATCCCCCAACCCCCCCATCCCTCCCCCTTCACCCCCTCAGCAACCCTTAGTTTGTTTCCTGAGATTAAGAGTCTCTTATGGTTTGTCTCCCTTCCCCATCCCATCTTGTTTCATTTGTTTCCCTCCCTGCCTCCCACAAACCCCCCCGCCCTGCCTCTCAAATTCCTCGTATTTGAGAGATCATATGATAATTATCTTTCTCTAACTGACTTATTTCACTTAGCATAATATCCTCTAGTTCCATAGGAAAACCACTTATTTCTACTTTACCTCACGATATAGTAAATGAACTTTTGGCAGCTGATTCTACCTCGCCTTGCTAATGTTAATTTTAAAATGAGATTGCATTCCTGAACATGTACCCAGGGCTAACTCCATGAATGCCTGTGTGTGTGAGACTACCCTCCTGGCCAATACCACTGAAAACACTTCCCCCTCCCCACACCCCAAGGCACCTTCCTCTGTCTTTCCTTTCTCTGGGTTCCTCTCTGTCTGTGGTTCTCTTCTAAAACACTCCTGTGAGGCTAAATACATTAAGTAACTCACACCAAGACTATAGTTATTTTTTCAGATATTTTCCTCCTGACTAGAAGAACCTGGGTAACCTGAGACTAGTAGAAGCCAGACGGGCTCGCCTCATCAGAAAAGGAAAAAGTGGGATGGGAAATCACTTTACAGTTTTTCCTGGAGCTGGACCTGGGACGCTCTCAACAGGTTGAAATGGACCCCATGCTCTCTGGCTGCAGTCAAGGAAGACAACTGGGTCTACATGCTCCCCATGGAGAATTCTCAGCCAGAAAAACTGAAAGTTGATAATATTGAATACCATAATAAACTTTGTTAATTATGGCACAGTTACACTCGAGGAAAGTCAAGTAGTGACATGGGTGTGGTCATTCTTAATTGGTGAAAAACATTTTTTCATTCCGTGTTGTCTCCAACAAGACTGAGTGACCTGTAAGATAATAAATGACTTTCAGATTTTTCCCCAGTTTTATTGAGATGTGATTGACACATAACATTGCATAAGTACAAGGTTTACAATGTGTTTATTCAATACACTTACATATTGCAATATGGTTACCACCAAAGTGCTCATTATGTTCCGTAATTACCATTTCTTTTTTGTAGTGAGAACATTTAAGATCTACTCTCTTGGCAACTTGTAAGTATGTAAGACAGTTTTTGTTAGCTACAATCACAACGCTGTGCATTAGATCCCCAGAACTAAGCCATCTTTACAATGGAAGTTTATACTCTTTGACCAACATCTTCTCCTAATCAGACAAAATTTCAATTTTGGAATTTTGGAATTTCAAATTTAGAAATAGGAGCTGTAGAGGTTTATCCAAAGCGAGCAGAGAACAACTTTTAGGGATGCTGTAGCAATCATCTGTGAGCCTGAGAAGAGCAGTATTTGATCTGACCCAGATGGCCCAAAACAGAAAAGAGGTGGAAAGTATGGTCACAGCACCCGAATGTCTGTGTGGGGGTGGGCAAATCAATTAATTCCAACATCCTCCTCTGTGATTTTCATGATAATATGATATGCCCAACCTCACTTTCAGATTTGTTATGAAAACTCTAAAACTTCACTTACTTCATTTCCATTGGAAACAGTCCCAAATGCTGATGCAGACGTGTGCCCTACCATCTGGGACTGAAAAGGAGGCAGTGCTAATTTATTCACCAAAAGAATGAAGATTCTTTCTGCCTGAGATACTTCTGGCCACATCTCCAACTGACCTATTCAACCTTCAGGCTCCTGTATGCCCTTCTCCAGAAAGCCTTCTCTGAAGCCCCATTTGCGTTGCCTGTTTTCCTTCTGCGCTTCCATATCATACAGGTGATGCTGTAGAGGAATTGCTGGTGTGTGTGTGTCTATTTCCTCCACTAGACTGTGTGCTCCAGAAGAGCAACACCTTCCCTTCTGCAGCCTCTGTGTTCCCAACATATCCTCTGGGACATCCCTGGTCCAAACTAATGCTGTCTTCCCCAAATTTTGCAATACTCTCTTAAAGGAACACTCCACTTGTTTCCCTGCTTCCTCTAATCCACTATCCACACTGTCATCACAGTGATCTTAAAATTAAAACCTGGTCATAGCTGCTAGGTTTAAAAATCCTTCAGTGACTTTTCATTGCCTTTGTGACATAAGAACACTGAGCATATATTTTAAAGTCCTGGATAATTTCAGATTTGGTGACCCTCCTGTTCCCTTATTTTTATGCTACACTGACTTCAGGTACTTCTTTTTTTTTTTTTTAAGATTTTATTTATTTATTTGATAGGCAGAGATCACAAGTAGGCAGAGAGGCAAGCAGAGAGAGAAGAGGAGGAAGCAGGCTCCCTGCTGAGCAGAGAGCCGGATGTGGGGCTTGATCCCAGGATGTGGGGCTTGATCCCAGGATCCTGGGATCCTGACCTGAGCCAAAGGCAGAGGCTTTAACCCACTGAGCCACCCAGGCACCCCCTTCAGGTACTTCTAAAAAACATAACCTGTTGCAAATGTTCCTTCTTCCAAGAGATAACTCCAGTTCACCCCTTAAGCTGAGGTGAGGACCTTCCCTGCAGAAAGTCTTCTGTGCACTTGAACTTACACCTTCCACCAGCTAGATCAGAGTCCCTGATGTATGTTCTCAGAGCACGTGATAACTTTCTCTGCAGCACTCTTCACAGCTCTAGTTAAGTAATTAATTGTGAGCCTGCTCCGTGAGAATGAGAACCCTACGAAGGCAGAGCAGTATTTTCATTGTCTTTTCACTGTTGGAGTTCCAGTAGCCAGTAAGTACTCAAAGGTTATTTGACAAATGGGTAAATAAATAAAACTTAAAATGTCTGGGAAACAGTGGAAATTCTGTAAGTAATTCAGAGATGGATGGATGTATGGATGGAAGATTGAAATGGTCACCTCACCCATCTCCTCATTTCCACGCTCATCCAAACTCCAGATTCGAGTCTCCATGTAACAGTCAGAGTAACTGTTTTAAATCATGATGTCAGATAACATGTCTTATCATGTCATTCTTCTGCTCAAACTCTCTAAACCCATCCTCAAAAACACCTGAAGTCCTCAAAGGCCTACCAAATAATACACAATCTAACCCCCCATTACTCTTCTGAATTCATCCTCTATTTTTCTCCTTTTGTTCATTCCACTGCAACCCTTCTGGCTTCCTGAATGTTCTTCAAGTATGCCTGAACACAGTCCTGCCCCAGGGACTGTCAATCGCTATTTCTTCTGCCTGCAACATGTGTTTTCTCAAAAGTGACCTTATAAAAGCCTCCAAATACTAACAATAAAGATCTCTGAAGATGCATAATATGTGGAACTTCCCATGAAAAGATAGAGTAATAAGAACAAAACTTACCCTCCTTCTGGAAACAGCAACAACAGAAATAAATCAAGCAACATTTTTAAGACATTGAGCATCAGACAACAGATGCTGAAATAGTTTTTATAATGGTATTCCATATGTTCAAGAATTAGTTAGGGGGTAGATTAAACATGTTAAGTAGAGACATAGAAGATATATTAAAAAGGAAGAGGAAGAGGAGGGGAAAGGGAAAAGACAGAGAAAGAGGAAGAAGGAGGAGGAGACCTAAGTCAAAAAAACATAAAGAAAAGTACCCAAGGCACATCATAATAAAAATCTTAGAAATACCCATAGAATGAAAGAATACAGTATAGATAAAGGAACAAAGAAATGAAAGCCCACTTGTTGTTGGAAACAAGAAAAGCCAGAAGACAGTGGAGTGAGATTTTTTAAATACTGGAAGGCAGAAATTTCAATATAAAATTCTAAAATCAGGGAAAATATGTTCCAAAACCAAAAGGCAACATAAAAACTTTTCAGATGCGCAAAGGCTGAAAGAATTCATCCCTGCATGCATCTGCATTATATGAAATGATTTTGTTTATTTATTTACACAGAAAATGAAACCAGATGAAATCAAGAACAACACAAAGAAATGAAGAGCACCAGAAATTGTAAGCATATAGCTAAACTTAAAAGACTTTTTCTTATTTAAATATCCTAAAAGATTATTATTTAAAAGCAAAAATAACATTCTATTGTGAAACTTATAACATATGTAAAAGTGAAATATATGAAAACAGTAACATAAAACCAGATGAGAAAAATATAAGTACACTGTTAAAAAGTTCTTATATGACACATGAGAAATTATATTCTCATTTGAGGGACAATGATAAGTTAAAGATGTAGAGTATAATCTTAAAGCAAAAACTAAAATAACCCAAGATGAAAATATATAAACAACTCAACAAAATACATGAAATGGAACTATAAAATATACTCAATTCAGGTCAAGACAGAAAACAGAAAGAAAAAGAAACAAAGAACAGATAGGACTTTTTTTTTAAATAACAAGATAATATAAGTGTAAAATCAACAATATTAATAACTGCATTAAATGTAAATGATATAAATCCTAATTAAAAGACAGGACATTTTCATGTTGGATTTTAAAAATCAAACCTTATCTATAGGATGACTATAAGAAACCCACTCTAAGACAGAAATATATTAACAGGGAAAGAATGAAAAAGATATATCATGCTAGCATTTATAAAAAAAAAAAAAAAAAAAAACAGCAGTAGCTATATTAAGCTATATTAATATCAGGCAAAGCAGGATTTTGGAACGAAAAGTATTACCGAAGATAAAGATGGTTATTTCATTATGATGGAAGGGTCAAATCTTCAATAAGACATAATAATCTTAAATGTTGATTCAAATAAGAATGGAGTTTTAAAACACAAGGAGTAAAAATTGAGATTCTTGATAATTTGAGATAATTTACAGGAGAGAGAGAAAATTTCACAAATATAGTCTGAGATTTGATCACATTTTTTTCAATAGGTAATTTTAAAAGTAAGCAAAAGAGCAATAAAGAATATAGAAGACTACCAACCAACTCAACCTAATTGACATTTATAGAACATTCCACCCAATAAGATAGCAAAAACCACATTCTTTTCAAGTAAACACAGAATATTTACCAGGATAGACCATATCATTCTGAGCCATAAGGAAAATGTCTTAATTAATTCAAAAGCTTTCAGGTCATACAAAATATATTCCCTGATCACAATATAAGCCAGAAATTAATAATAGAAAGATGTCCAGAAAAAAATCTCCAAATAGTTAGAAACTAAATAGCACACATGTAAATCAATCATGGACCAAAAAAATCAAAAATAAATTAGGAAATATTTTAAACTAAAAGAAATTGAAACCCCTACAAATCAAATTTAAGGAATACATCTAGAACAGTTTATAGAGGAAAATTTATAGCACTGAACACATATATTAGAAAAGAAAAATGATTTCAATTAATTAGCTCACTTTCCAGATTAAGAAATTTTTAAAGAGAAAATTAAACGCAAAATAATCAGAATGAAGGAAATAATAAAGATCAGAGTTACAAATCATTGAAATAGTAAACAGTGAAATAAGAGATGCAATCAATACAACAAAAGCTGGTTCTCTAAGAAGATCAATAAAATTGACAAACCTCTAGGACTATCGATCTGAGAAATAAAGAAAAACAAAACAAATGACCAATAGTGAGAATGCCAGGACTTCAGATTCTACAGATTTCACAAGAACAAAAACAAACATGATGAACAACTTTATGTTGATGAACTTGATAACTCACATGAAGTGGCCAAATCTGTTGAGAAACAAAAGTCCCCAAATTCTCTGAAGAATAAATAGATAACCTGGATAGCCCTTTACCTTCTTGACAAAACCTTCCCATACAGACTACTAAACATTTAAAGAAGTAATACCAATGAACATAAACTTTTCCAAGAAATGGAGGAGGAGGGACTACTTCCCAACTCATTCTTTTTTTTTTTTTTTAAGATTTTTTTTTAATTTGAGAGAGGGTGAGAGAGAGAGCAGAGCAGGGGTAGGGGTGGAAGGAGAGGAAGCAGACTCCCCACTGAGCAGGAAGCCCGATGTGGGGCTCGATCCCAGGACCCTGGAATCATGACCCACGCCAAAGGCAGACGCTTAACTGACTCCCTGAGTCACCCAGGTTCCCCTCAACTCATTCTTTTTATTACCCCCAACTCATTCTATGAAGCCAGCATTTCTCCAATATCAAAACCAGACAAAGACTTTAAAATAAAACTACAGAACAATATTCCTCATGAATAATGATACAAGAATTATAAACAAAATTTCAACAAATCACATCAAACAGTATATAAGAGGGATAGAATCTATCCCAGGAATTTGAGCAAGTTGTTCTAACATTCAAAATTAATGACTGTAATTCACCACATTAACAGACCGAAATAGAAAAATCATACAATTATGCCAACAGATACAGAAAAGGCATTTGAAAAAAATACCAACTCTATTATTGATAAGTTTTATCAAAAAAGAAGTAGACGGGAACCTTCTTAACCTGATAAAAAGCATGTATAAAAATGTATAGCTTAGGGCAATAAAGGGAGACAAACCATAAGATCTCGCAAAACAAACTGAGGGTTGCTGGGAGGTGGGGGATAGGGAGAGGGTGATTGGATTATGGACATTGGGGAGGGTATGTGATATGGTGAGTGCTGTGAAATGTGTAAGCCTGACGATTCACAGACCTGTACCCCGGGGCGAATAATGCATTATATGTTAATAAAAATAATTAATAAAAATAAAAAAATTAAAAAAAAATACTCTGCCTCACACTATAATGATGGATACATATCATTATACATTTGCCCAAACCCATAGAATATACAAACCAAGATTAAGCCATAATGTAAACTATGGACTTTTGGTGATTGTTCATGCAGTTTCATCAGTTTTAATAAACGTACCACTCTGGTGGAGGGTGCTGGTTATCCAGGAGTTCATATATATGTGGGGCCAGGGATATATGGGAAATCTCTATACCTTCCTCTTAATTTTGCTGTGACCCTTAAATGGCTCTTAAAAAATAGTCTTTAAAAGAAAACCTACAACAAACACATCCTTAAATATGATATTTAATGGTAAAAGACTTTATGGTTGTCCACTAAGATCAGAAAAAAGCAAGAATGTCTACTCTCATCACTTCTGTTCAACTTTGTACTGGAATTTCTGACCTGTGAGGCCAGACAAAGATATCTTGTTGTTCATGTAGACTGAAAGGAAAAAGAAATTCTTTATTCACAGACAACATGATTGTCTGTGTAGAAATCCTATGTAATTAAAAAAAAAATAACTATGAGAACTGACAGGGGAGCTTAGCAACATTGTTGAATATAAGATGTACAGAACCAGTTGTATATCTATGTGTTAGCAATAAGCAATTAGAAATTTGATTTTAAAAACTAACACCATTTATCAGGTGCCTGGGTGGCTCAGTGGGTTGGGCCGCTGCCTTTGGCTCTGGTCATGATCTCAGGGTTCTGGAATCAAGTCCCACGTCGGGCTCTCTGCTCAGCAGGGAGCCTGCTTCCCTCTCTCTCTCTCTCTCTCTGCCTGCCTCTCTGTCTATTGTGATCTCTCTCTGTCAAATAAATAAATAAAATATTTTAAAAAGTAAATAAATAAATAATAAATAAAAACTAACACCATTTATAACAGCATCAGAAAACATAAAATGCTTAGGAATAAGTCTGACAAAAGATGTGAAAGATCTTTACGCTGAACGCTAGAACATGTTGCTAAGAGGAAATTAAAGACCCAAATAAACAAAGACATATACTGTCTTCACAGATCAGAAGACTCAGTATTGTTAAGGCAACAGTTCTCTGCAGACTGATCTGTAAATTCCACACAATCCAAATCACAGTTCCAATAGGCATTTCTTAGAAATTGGTAAGCTGATTCAAAAATTCTATGGCAACATAAAGAACACAGAATAGCCAATTACAAAGAAGACTCTGAACAAAAATAAATTTAGAGGACTTGCATTATCTGATATCAAGATGTTATAAAGCTATAATGATCAAGATAATCTTACATTGGTATCTTGATGGGCATATAGACTAAATGGAACAGAATAAAGAGTCCCAAAATAAGCCTGTTCATGTCAGTTTATTTTGCACAAAGTTACAAAGTGAAATCAATGGACAAAGAATTAAAAAATGATGTTTTCAATAAACCATGATGGAACAACTGGACATTATTGTGAATTTTTTGAAATCACAACAATTAACACAAAATGGTTCATAAATTTAAATGTAAAACATAGAACTCTAACATTTCCATATGAAAACCGAAAATAAAACCCTGGTGATTTGGGACTAGACAAAGATTTCTTAGTTCCCACACCAAATCCCTACAAGAAAAGAATGATTAACTGACCTTCAACAAAGTTAATGAACTTCTGCTCTTCAGAAGATGCTGTTAGGAAGATGAAAAGGAAATACTTGCAAATTATATATCTGACAAATGAGCTATACTCAGAATATTGAAAAAACTCCCAAAAGTCTGTAAGAAAAAAAAAAAAGTTTTTTTAAATGACAAAAGATTTTAACAGAAAATTGACCAAAGAAATAGTACAGAAAAGATGATCAAAAACATGAAAAGATGATCAACATCAATATTAATTTAATTAATTAACTAAAACCTCAACAAGACAGCAAAACACACCTTTTAGAATGTCTAAAATTGAAGACTGACAATAACAAGAGTGGATGGGGATTTGAAGCAATTGGGATGCACATGGTCTGCTGGGAGAATGTTGCAGTCATTTTAGAAAAGGATTTGGTGTTTCATAAAAGCTAAACTTGCACCTACCATATCACACAGCCATTTCATTCTTAAGAATTTATCTGATGGAAATGAAGCATATCTCCACACAAAATATGTACATGAATGTTCATAGCAATTTTATTTATAATAGCCAAGACTGCAACTTACACATCCATCAAAAGGCCAATGGGTAAAGGATAGAATAGTACTCAGCAATTAAAAGGAATAAACTCAAAAACAATGAATACTGTTATGCTGAAAATAAATTTTAAAAAATGATTAAAAAAAAAGGAATAAACTCTCAGTACACTCAACAAGATGAATCTCAAAATAATTAACCTGAGTGAAAAAAGCCATCCCCCCCTCCAAAAAAGTCCATGTCCCATGATTCCATTTATATCGATGTCTAGAAAATTCCAGCTGATGTAGAGTGACAAGAAGCACAGTAACAATTGTTCGTGGTGTGGCAGGGAGAGGCAAGAGGGATGGGTTACAAAGGACAAGAAGAAATTCTTAGGAGTGATGGATATTCATTAGCTTGATTGTGGTGACTGCTTCTTTTTTTCTCCTTTTAAGATTTTATTTATTTATCTGTCAGAGAAAGAGACTGCACACAAGCAGGGGGAGCCACAGGCAGAGGGAGAAGCAGGCTCCCTATTGAGCAAGGAGCCCAGTGTGGGACTCAATCCCAGCATCCCGGGATCATGATCTGAACCAAAGGCAGACACTTAACCAACAGAGCCACCTAGGCGTCCCATGGTGATTGCTTCTTGAGCGTGTACTGTATATGCCAAAACCCCTCAAATGTCCATTTTAAGTATGGAAATAAAGTCAGTGAGGTCTTCTCTGATCTGACCCTTTCACTTAAAATTGTAATATGACCGCCAAACCCCACCTCGCTCCTGCTTAATTTTTCTCTGTAGACTTCATCACTTTCCAGTATAATCCATAATTTACTTACTTATTCTGTGTATTCTCCATCTCTCCCCACCCAACCCACTAAAGTGTGGGCTTCCTGAGGGCAGAGGTCATTCTCTGGTTTCTTTAGTGATGTGTCCCTCCCAACTAGAAGAGAACTTGAGTGAATGAATGAATTAGTGAGTGAGTGAATGAATGGCTTGTCTCTCTGCCCTCCCTTGACCTCCCCCAATTCTTTTTTAACATAGAATGAATCCTTATGTCTAAAAACTATGAGAAGACAGGAAGAATCAGGGAGCATAACATTCTGTTCATGGCTCTCCATTAATTGTGCTAGTCATTCAGCCTTTCTGGATTTCCGTTTCCTCACCTATGAAAAGAGAAAATTTAACTAGATGATCTTTAACATCTAAAATGTTTGCTATTTGTAATGTAATATTTCAAAAAAACCCCTACAGGTCCACTGAAATCAGGACGACTCAGTAAATTATAATATGTACATGTACTGTAATACTATGTAGCAACTTTTATAAGTGGATTAGATTTACATGAACTGATCTGAAAAAATACCCATGTCAGAGATTAAGTAAAAAGAGATGCTGTGAAACAATACATACAGGTCAAACAGTACATACAGTATGGTCCAATATGGTAAAAAACAAAACAACAACAACAACAACAACAACAAAAGTAAAATTAGATGTGTGCAGACACGTGTACTGGGATAGAGAGGCACAGGGAAAAGTCCTGTGTCATGGGTGTTAAACCATTAGGTGTGGTTCCTCTGGGGGTCAGCAGGAGGAAAAAGGAAAGTTTCACTTCTTAATCCTTACACTTCAAAACAAGAAAAGTGAAGCATTATAAATATTCTACTTTTGGGGGTGCCTGGGTGGCTCAGTGGGTCAAAGCCTCTGCCTTCGGCTCAGGTCATGATCCCAGGGTCCTGGGATCGAGCCCCGCATCAGGCTTTCTGCTCAGTGGGGAGCCTGCTTCCCCCTCTCTCTGCCTGCCTCTCTGCCTACTTGTGATCTCTGTCTGTCAAATAAATAAATAAAAAGTCTTTTTTAAAAACTTTACTTTTTTTTTTTTTGCATTTGGAGTTTTTTCTAAGTTTTCCCTTTCCATAAAACTCATTCTTATAGTTCCCCATCTCAAATCTCCTCTTCTATTAGGACCTCTCTAGACCATGGGATGCAAAGTTCTTGTCACTTATTTTCTTAACCTCTATATTTGCCTTGCAGCTAACAGAGGAGAGGACTGGTGGAACCACCAGAAGCCTTAGGCTATCACAGCGGGTTCGAAGCCAGGCTGCGGTTGCAGAGACGTTCCAAATGTACACTGGAGCAAGTCCCTGGCAACGCAGTTTTCCTTTATCGGTTTTTCCCTACCAAGAAAGGGACGAAACTTGTAAAACTTAATATACCCAAACCTTCCAGGGGCTGGCATAGAAACACTTTCTCCTAACACGTTGTTAAAAGCAGAGCGCCCTTGCGATGGTTAGTGCATTCCAGACAGCAGTTCGGGCTGATTTCATTCCACAAAGGAAGAACAGGTTTTGGAAACAACCAAGTCCAAGTGTTTAAGGCTGCTGCATTTGGTTTCACTTAGATAATTCTTGGCATGATGCGTCCTCCCTTTCTAGTTGGCTGTTTTGTCTAAAGAAAATGAGAAGACAATATATCACACTCATATAATTCCAGACAGGTCCGCCATGAAAAATGTAGGGCAACAATACCCCTTTCATTACATTGGCTTGTTCTAAACCAAGTTATGTGACTACACCCCCAGCTCCTGCGTTCTGAGGTCACCTGCCTCCTGTCCTGTTTATGGGTCTTCAGGTTTCACCTGTTCCCAGCTGCAGCTGCCGCCAGGTGGGAAACAGTGTGCAGGTAGAAAGACACAAATCCAGAGGTCTTGCTTTATAGTTCAAGTGTGTGCCGAGCTCGCTGGTGGTTTGCATGTAGCATGTTCCCTAAAGTGTGCTTACTCTGCAGGAAAGATAAGTTCCCTCATCCTGCAGGATGGACAAGATGAAGGGGGGTGGGGAGGGGAGAGAAAGTCCCTGGGAATGAGAACAAGAAAGATCCAGATCTGTAATGTGGAAGGCAAGGATATTCCCTTTTTTATGACCCACCGGTGGCTATCAATGTTCATCCAAGATCTACCCCAGAATGGATAGCAGCCCTGTTGTTAGAGCAAGATAATCCAATTTTCAGACATTAAGGGCAGCTGAGAGATAGAACATTAATTCCACCTGAATCCGACCTCTGAATGCACTATGAGCAGGGACATTTCGAGTATTAGATCTTTGTTACATACATATGGCTTGTTAAGAAATGAAACTTTACCAAAGGACCAAAGCAAATGGTTTCATTAAGGAAATCCCCATCCCCTTTAATTATAGACCCTCTCCAAAATTTCATGCCACTGATGTTGATTTGAGGTACCTTACATATCAGAATATAATCTGGACACAAACTGCTTGAAATCTACATTTCTAAGCAAGAAAATAAATCAGTAATAGTTCTATAATCTTCTACAGACCACACTTACCTCGATATCTCTGGATGGCTCCTTTTTGTAATGCATGAGATCTTTTATTAGAAAATTAGAATAATCTTTCAAGATGTTAAAAAAAGTGATATTATGATATTAATTGTATCTACAAGGTTAGCTTGCCTGTGCCTTTTATAGTGCTTAAGATGATCATATTATAAAAAGTGCTAGCTCTAAAAGATGAGAAAGGCTATAGGGATTTTGATAATAAGACATCTGATTTTTTACATCTGGGAAAAGTTTGTTGCACTGTTTTCATCATGGGACCAGCACACACTTATTGAACTCTTACTATGTACTTAGAGGGTACAAATGAGTTGTTATTGCCCTTAAGGAACAGTTCTGAAATGACTTCATTGTATCTGTTGTTCTACGTTTCCTCGAAAACATTTTGTGAACCCAAACACTGAAGAGCAAATAAAAAGGTATGCTTATAACCTCTGCCTTTCCAGATGTGTTCTTCATTTTCTTTCATTCTTTTTTCCCCACATCTCATCCACCAGGCACCTTCTATCTGTCATGATCACCTAATTTATATCCTTGATCTTTTCTTCATTCTAACACTCCAATTTCCACATCAATGGGGCTTTTTCTGCTACAAAATATTGTATTACTGTTTTTGTGGGTTTTTTGGTTTTTTTTTGTTTTTTTTTTTTTTTTTTTTTTTTTTTTTAGTCTTTAGAAGTTGGAAAGCAGCATGGAAAAATAGTTCCTTCTTTATAGGAAAGTGATTACACATCCTTCAGCACCCACTGAGAAGATAACAGAGTTCCCCTTACCTAAGGAAGGGCTTACCTCAGTGAAGACAGCAAATTAATTTATTCAAAATGTACTAGTGATTTATTACTTCGCTGAAATATCTTCCAGGGACTAAAAAGGCTCTCTAAAGAGAAATGACATCAAGAAAACTGTCTCAAGACACAGAACTTTCCGAAGAACAACCGAAGGACTTCTAAGGGATGTTTTGGGCTTTGGTCTGCCTCAGAGTTACCGAACAACATGGAGGAAACCACCAATGCCTCAACGATGTGTTCAATTAGCTCTAACTCAACATGGGCATAGAGGGTTATAGAGGAATTGTAAATGTTTCTGCCCCCTGAGGAAGAAGAGGTGAGAGAAGCCACAGTACTAGCCCTGGAGGGCTGTGGTGGCGGATAAGGTCTGAGCACAGCAGAGACAGGCCAGTACCAAAGACACCCATGGCCCAGCGACCAAGGCCTGAATTCTAACCTCCCTTAAACCTGGGGGACTCCAGGTGACACATTAAGCCCCAACCAGGTTGCTGAGACCTCTTCTTTCTCTAAAATCATGTCACTTGAATTATGTTAGAGTCTGCTTTTAGTATATGTTTCAGTGACTATGAAAATACCCATATCTCTTGCAATGGGTGCTGAGGCCAATGCTGCAGTTTTATAAGCAAGCTGAGAAAATCGTAACAGAAAGAGTAAAACAAAATCATGTCTTCAGGCTCCACCTTAGAATGACAGTAACTAGAGGTCCATAAAACTATAAAACTTAGCCCTGGGGGTGCCCGGGTGGCTCATCGGTTAAGCATCTGCCTTCGGCTCAGGTCATGATCCTAGGGTCCTGGGATCGAGCCCCAAAACAGGCTCCCTGCTTCTCCTTCTCCCTCTGTCCCTCTTTCTGCTTATGCTCTCTCTCAAATAAATAAATAAAACCTTAAAAATAAGAAAAAAAAAAACCACTTAGCTCTGGCCTTTACTGTTGGGGGAGATCATCAGAATGACTCACTGGGAGATGTGAACAATCCCCAAAGCAGCCCAGAGGCTGTTTCCCTAAAAGTTCTCGTGGTCGGAAAGGGAAAGCGATGGATGCAGCCATGCGTTGGAGGAAGAATCCAGTGAAATTAGCTCTTGGCAGAAAGGAGAAGGCCAAAGGGGCCGCCCGGAGGGAACTTCGGCTCTGCCAGAGGGAAAGAAGATGACACAAAGGGAACAACTAAGTGCTAAACTGACTAGCACAGTCTGGAGAGACCTTAGTAAGGGATGGGATGAGTGGGGCCCTGAAGGATGTGCCAGACTAAAACATTGAATACGTGGGGAGGAAACTGGTGGCATTGAGGCTCGAGAGGTGATGGGTAGGAGAAAGCCATCTTAATGTCACTCAAGGATACTGGAGACCTATGACCATTAATGGTTACTGGGAAAAGGTGGAGCTGAGCATGGAAGGCTCTGGAAACTACCCATGAGCCATCATACGTTTTGGGGTCAATCCACATGTGCTGATGTGGAACAATCTTCAAGAGGGAGGAGTGAATGAAGAGCACAAAATGCAAAACATTGACTGGGTACCACATACCACTTCTTTAACAAGGAATAGGGGCCTGTGTGTTTGCACATGCAGAGGAATTTCTGGAAAACCCCAAACAAACTATTAATTGTGGTTGCCTCAGAGGAGTGGTGCCAGGTGTCTGGGGTGGGGACAGGAGACTTATTTTTCACCTGTTTGAAGGAATGGGGCGGAGGCGGAGAAAGGGAGGGAAGAGGCTGGAGGTGAGGCCTCAGCAAAGGAGTTTGGACAAGGCAGTACAGCAGGCTGCTAACTTTCCTCCTCCACGTCATCACCAATGTTGAAGATCAACCAATCAAGTAGCAGGTTAAAGCCAGAAGCTCTTGAAATGGATGAAAGAAATGGGATGAGAGAAGCATAAGAGAGCAAAATTGGGGTCAAATGAGTAGGAGGATTGAAAAGAAACAAGTTCTCTTATTTCACTATAGAAGAAACGACCACTGTCTTCCATTAGTGGTCACTCACAGATACTGCAGTTTATCAAAAACAAAAAAAGGGGAAAAGAGAAATATCGAAATCAAAAGAAATTTTATTTTTGCTGCTTTCTCAGTTTCCTAGGACACATTTTTACAATTCAACAGAAGGAAAAATAAAGGGTATGAAAATCACATCTACAGGGCAGATTTTCTTTCTTAGAAGAAAATATATACACATACAGGTTATCATCCAGGACTGGAAGCAGCAATTAAATTCTCAAACACAAGCCTCCACACATCTGAACAGCGGAAGGATCCATTTAATGACCACATGTAGAACGATTCAGCAGGCCACCAAGTGCTGCTCTGTCTTGTCAATAACACGGCGAACGCTAACATGCCCTTAGGTTTCTGTCAAGGCTGATTTCACTGGGGCACGGGAGTCACAGCAAAGACATCACAACAGGGAATCTTACCATGTGGCCACACATGAGCATTCAAGAAGGCAAACCCTCATTGGTTTCCAAGATTTGGTTCACTGTTCTAAAGACGGCCACATTCAAATTTAACCATGAAGTATATCCTAGGGTAACCAGGGCTACTAACGTGGTATTACAGGAGAGTCCCCAACCCACGGCTGAGCCGTCACTTCCTGGCTGGGTGCCAGTGATTCTCTTCAAAGCTGGAGGCCAGCTGAGAGGAAAAGTGGCCTGTTGGGCCACTTGATTAAGTGTTAGTCGGAGAATTTTCCACTGAGCATACATTTTGCAGTGCAGCAAAGAAGGGAGGAAAGAACCCAAACAATGTCTCTCTTGCAAATAGTCTATGGGGAAAATGCCTATTATGTGAAGAAGCCCACTGCCCAGAGGCCCAGGAAAATGGACAAAATGTTAGTCTACAAATGTATGTGAGGAGTGGGTTCCTAATCCCCTCCAGATGGTGGCTTTCTTCCCCTGCTGCTCTGAGAGAGCTGCCTGCCTAAGACAGTCCTGCTATCTACTAGGACTTCGGAGGTTTCCAGGGACAACAGTTAGCCCTAATAAGGATTTGAGAAGGTTAGGCAGGTATCAGTTCTCTTATTCCTGGGTCTTGGTCCTTATTGTTAGAAGAGCGCTTTATAGGCCATTTTTCTATGGAGCTAATAGGGGTGGGATGGTTTAGAGTAAGAGTAGCCAATTGCAGCCCACAAGGCACACCCGCTATTTGCATAAATACCCTTTTCATTGGGAACACAGACACTCTGGTTCATTTATATATTGTCCATGGCTGCTTTCCCAATACGATATGCAAGTTGAATTGTGACAGGACCATATGGCCTGCCAAGCTTGCGATAGTTTCTATCTGTCCCCTTCCAGAAAAAGTCTGCCAGCCTCTCGTTTAGAGGCTGGTAGCAGGACTGGTACGTTTCCACTTCACCAAATCCATCACCCCTGTCACAATCTCTACCTCAGCTTTCATGCAATGGAGTTGGCTCTCCATGTGGAGAGCAAAAATGTCCAGGAACAGCATATTGGGGGAAAAGTCTAGATCGTGCTCCTATCACTTAGAAGGTGGCTGGTTCCCTCTGAGCTGCCCACCACATGGACAGGACTGTACTTTGTTGTTGGAGACCAGCTCAAAGGCCATGGTTTAATGTAAAATGAGACTCCAGCAAAGATGTTTTAGGCTTTTGGTTCTATAAACATGGGGGGCCCTAGGGGGACATATATAAACATGTGGCCAGGCTCACAGGAGTGGATACCGTAGAGCTAGAATGAGAAAGATGAAAGAAATGAGCTCTTATTTTATTTTACCCGTGTAAGAGTGAGGGGGTCAGATTCATCAACGGACAATGCTGGTTGTACCTGGGTGGGAGGCTGGAGAGAGTCAGTCATTTGAAATGAGAAGTCTGGAGGAGAACAAAGCACTCTTCTGGCTATCCCAGAGACTGTGTCACGGCTAGCACTGAAGAGCTTTTACGGGCAGTGAGCTGACTTGGTCTTGGTTTGGGCTCAGCCTGGAGCACTGGCTCAGGGAAGAATTTCTCAAGACCTAAAGAGTGTGACCGCCTCCCAGGGAAGGGACACAGAAGACAGGAGGATGTTCCTCTAATTCCTGTTCGACTCTACCGGCCCCTGACATGACTTCTTCCAATATTTCAGTATTAAAGGGGGCTCCTGCATTACTGTAACTTCACATGGTGAGCACACTGAGATCTGGCAACTTTATGTTTAATTCCTTTAGCAAGATATAAATCTCCTAATTAATTATCAATCCAATCATTAAAGCCTAACAGAGAGGTCGGTTTAGCTCACACTCTCATAAAGAAGCTTAACTTTTCCAATGTCAATTTTGAGATCAGTCCTAGGCATCTGACAGCATCCTTCTCCTACACTTAATAGCTACAGATGAAGGGCACCTGGGTGGCTCAGTCGGCAGGCAGCTAAGCATCTGTCTTTGGCTTGGGTCATGATCCCAGAGTCCCGGGATGGAGCTCCACTTCTGGTTCCCAGCTCAGGGGGGCATCTGCTTCTCCCTCATCCTCTCTCCCTCCCCTACCTGCTGTGCTTTCTCACTGGCACTCTCTCAAATAAATAAATATCTTTAAAATAGAAAATAGCTACAGATGAATACCTAATTTCCTACCAAAAATCAAAATAGGAACAAAGAGTAACATAAAATTTACAATGCTTTTTTTCTTTTTAATAAGAGAGTGTGTTTAATATTTAAAATGTTCACAATTAAGTGGGTTTTTTTTTTTTTTTTTCTTGAACTGGTCATGCTGATCCACCAGACAGGAATGTATAGCAGTAGGTGTTAAGAACCTTTAATAAATTACTCATCTTAGAACTGAAGCTACAGTCACCCTATGTCAGAAAATACCTTGTGAAAAGGAGAAAGAAAGAGAGGAAGGAAGGAAGGAAAGAAGGAAGGAAAGGAAGGAAGGAAGGAAGGAAGGAAGGGAGGGAAGGAGGGAGTGAGGGAGGGTGGAAGAAAATACCTTCTGTTTTCTGTCTTATTTTTACTTTCACCGGACATAGAAGATTCAAAAAGAATGTCTTGCTTCTTGATAAGCAGAAAACTGTAAAACTTTTTAGAGAGAGAAATTCTTTCTACTTAGAAGTTTTTTTTTACAAAAATGATTAAACAAGACATACTTAATATAAAATACCTACAAAGGAAAAAAGTACTAAAATATTTAAGTGTTTAATTCTGAGTTAATATATTCCTTAGCAATTCTTATGGGCCAGATTCCTTCACAAACACCCTCACTTAATCACCACAGAACCCTCGTGAAAAAGGCACCATGAGCCTGTTTTACAGATGAGAAAACCAAATATTAAATTTGCCCAGGGTCATCTACGTACTAAGTAGATTTCCCATTAAATCACACTATTCCAAAAAGATTCTGTAAAATCCAAACATGAAGAAAACCTAGAAATGTAATGTTTAAAAACCAACAGAATATTGAGATGTAATTTGTCTTCATTTTCCCAATTAATACTTCCCAATTCATAACTGTAAAGACTGTAAGCACCAACACAAACGATCAAATAACGGAACTCTGCCACTGTTAAAAACTATTATTGTTAATACCTGAGAGAACACTAGGTGAAAGGATACAGAAAAACTTTAAGCTGACTATTTCAATCATTTCCCGGGTCTGTTTTGCTTTGCCCCTGGATTCTAGTCTGTTCTATTCCAAGAGACTGGGGGCTTCTTGTTCCCGCTGCTGGCTGATGAGCGCCCTCTAGGGCATATTATGAAAGCCCATCTGTCCTTAACATTTGGGGGAAATTCTACACCCCATTAGTGTGAAAGCTTTGAATCACTCTCCTCCAAAACTGCCCTACCGAAAAAGGCGCACACACTATCACTGAAAATTTGTAAATGAGGAGATCAGAGGAAGTACAAATCCACAGACAAGTCGTGGGGGAAAAAAAAACAACACAGACAATTCTGCATTCCTAGTAGACATGGAACTGGGCAAGTAATCTGGTCATTGGCCAAATGAATAGTCTAAATAACACTTATTTTGAAGATTATTAAAGTGTCACTGCTTATGGAAATAATAAAACCAAATATCAAGGGGTCTAAGATCACATCACATCTCAGTAACTACACAGTATGTTTTCATAAGCAGAAAATGCCTTTCATTTTAGCAAATACCTTGTTTCCTTCCTACCATTTCTGAAACTACTTTACCATGAAACAGCCCTAGAAGTGTTTTTTTTTCCATTTCATAAAGTAAATTCAATTTCTAGACATAAAAATACCTTTAGATCTCCCTTTCAGATTCTTGTACTCAGTTCATCGTTAAAGTTATTTATTTAAAGTTTAAACCTATGTTTAAATACTCACATAATTTTTTATTAAACAAACAGAGCTTTTAAAAACACCTGGCAGCAATGCATTTTTTTGCTGAAAAAAATGATTGTTTTCAAACCATTCAAAAATTCTAAAACCCCTATTTATTTAAAACCGTTGGCAATTTGCCTCCTCAAATTCCACAGGATAAGACAGAAAAAAGAAAAAGAATGGGAGAAAACATTTTAAGCCATACAATTTTCAGGAAATAGAAACACATGTTAGAGGAGAAGCTGTCTTTATCTTCCTGTTCATCTACATACCTTTCCCCTCGGAACTGGAAGTCAAAAATCATGTCCTACTTATCTGTTGCTAATAACTATAAGATGCCATTGGAAGGCCTCAGCAGAAAGCTAATGCAATTGGGAAAATCTCAAGTTCAATAGTTCCCTACTGCTCTGTAGCTGCTCTGGGTAATCCTCTCTTCTTCCTATTGTGTATACGCTAAATATGATGTTTCCCAACTTTCACACCACTTAACACTTCTTCTCGCATAATTCTTTGGTCACAAATATTGCAATGTGGTATTTTATATATGTATATTCCAATTAATAGTCCTCTAACACTTATTAATTATCATAAATTATTTTCATCCTGTTATTATTATTTCTCTTTTAAATTGTTTTCTTTAAAAACAATCAGTCAAAAGACATCCCTTGAGGTAAGGTCAGGATGCGCCCACCTGGCTGCCTACCGCTCTATTTCCGATCATCACACTGGTCCTCCACTCTTTTTCTGATGGACGTTTTGAGGTTGCCGAAATTTCTAGCAATCACTATACACATGACGCGACAAGTGTTGATTGAGAACATCAGCTCTGTTTTTCTTCATTAAGTAAATGAGCAGAATCCTAAGCAAGGAGCGTGGCATTCTCATATTTTTATCCCCTGACAGGAAAATAATTAGAGCCATTTCCTTCATTTTCCTGAGCTACCTTTCCAAATATATAAACTGAAGTGGGTGCCGTCTAGTGGCATGCGTGTGTGTATAATTGTGTGCCTGTATTTGCAATTTTAATCAAGAAGATTTCTGGAAAAGAACCCGATGACAGACTTAAACAGTGCCCTTCCCTTCCCTCAACTCCACAAGCAAAAGAAAGTTGCACAGAAATGGTTTCCTTACACACTGTGCTTCAGTACCAGCAACCGAGACAAAGAACACCAGACACAGTGATATGTGTATTTTATTCTGATTCTGGCTTTTCATTCCAAGAAGCATGGATCACGCTCACTGCCTGCCCTCACCAGCCCCCCCGCACACACATATCCATCACCCCAACCCCTGAGGACTGTGAGTGGGAAAATTCCCACCTCTGGGTCCAGTCACTTAGGAATTTCTTATCCCAAGAAACTCAATAGAGCAATTGTCCGTGATATTCCTCACCAGGTTCCCAGGCCTGTGCTCAGATAGACCACACACAGGAGGCCCAGTCACAGGCCTCTTCCCTCCTCACTTCTCAGATGTACCCCATGTGGGGCCATCACTCCCAAATTCCTATCTCTAGGCCAGAGCTGCATGCAGAGCTCCACTCCTGATGTCTGTCCCTCAGGTGTCTCAAAAACACCTCCAACTCCATGAGTCTCCACAGACTCGCTTGTGTCTCTACACCAGTGCATGGCACCAACCTTCCAGAAGGTTGTTTCCACTAGAAACCCCCTTTCCCCCACCTGACAGTCGGCTCATCAACAGCATGTTCTCCTGCTGCCCTCACTAGCAGACTTTGCATTTAGGGTGAAGTCTTCACGTGACCGGTCAGGCTTTGTGTGATTCCCTCCCTTCTTGCTTCCAACCCACACGCCCTGTCACTGCCTCCTGCCCTCTTTTCCTTCCCCTCTAAGTCCTTCCTCTCACCACTCCATTTCTCTTGTCAGCTGCTACTCATCTATCAGACCCCAGAGCAAGAATTATTTCCTATAAATTCCCTTCTCTCAAACCCCTCAGACTCTCACAGCCCCTGGCTACTTCTCCTCCATGGGCTGGTCACAGCTGGCAGATGCAAACCAAGAAACCGATCTCGCCGACTGTTCAGTTGCTATGCTTCCCCTCCATTTGACTGGAGGTCCCATGAGGAGGACCCAAGTCCGTCTTGCTCACCGTTGTAGGCTGATCATCTAGCACAAAGTCTATACATAACTGCTGTGTGATGGATATTGGTTCAAAAAAATGTTTTTGTATGAGTAAAGTGCTTTGCTAATGAGTGCAGAATAAGGAGATGGTGTTCTTTTTTTTTTAAGATTTATTTTATTATTTGAGAGAGATCACAAGTAGGTGAAGAGGCAAGCAGAGAGAGGAGGAAACAGGCTCCCTGCTGAGCAGAGTCCGATGTGGGGCTCAATCCCAGGACCCTGGGATCATGACCTGAGCCGAAGGCAGAGGCTTAATCCACTGAGCCACCCAGGCACCCCAGGAAATGGTGTTCTTGACATCTATTATAACTATCATACATCCAACACAAACACCAAAGATAAAAATTTATTTAATTTTCAAAAGAAAGTATTGATTCCTCACCAAATGCCAAGCATTATGTGCGTTCTGCTACATGCTAAGCAAGGACTATTTTTTTAATTAACATATAATGTATTATTTGCTTCAGGGGTACAGGTCAGTGAATCATCAGTCTTACACAATTCACAGTACTCACCATAGCCCCTACCCTCCCAATGTCCACCCTATCCCTAACCCCCTGGCCAGCACCCCTCAGTTTGTTTCCTGAGATTAAGAGTTCTTATGGTTTTTCTCCCTCCCCTGTCCCATCTTATTTCATTTTTCCCTCCCTCCCTACCACGAACCCCCGCTCTACCTCTCAAATTCCTCATATCAGAGAGATCATATGATAATTATTCCCTGATTGACTTATTTTGCCTAGCATAATACCCTCTAGTTTCATCCACGTTGTTGCAAATGGCAAGATTTCGGGGGTTTTGATGGTTGCATTGTATTCCATTGTATATATATACCACATCTTCTTTATTCATTCATCTTTTGATGGACATCTAGGTTCTTTCCATAGTTTGGCTATTGTGGACACTAAGCAAGGACTATCTTATGGAATAAGGTCAAGATAGACTAACCTTTGGGGGCACCAATCTGGATGCCCAGCAAGAACACTGTACAAATTTACCTGTGTCATCACAGATGAACAAAACAGCTCTTTGGGATAAAAGCCCTCTCCATTCACCGAGTGAGGAAAAGGAAGCTCGGAAAGTTCATGGGCTGCTGAAGTTCATGCAGGCAGTGAAGTGGCAAAGCCCACGTGTCACCCTTGATGAGATCATCTGACGACTCCCAGCATTCACTCCAATGCAACCGTTGGCCCAAACAGTGGCAAATTACAGAAACTTGCATCTCAGACTGCTAACCAGACTCCCTAGAAGACTGATTTGGATGATCCAAAATACTTTCAACAAGTATCTATTATGGGAAGAGGACAAGAGTCCTTCATAAACCCCAGCAAAACAATTTAAACAGACCCATCACCTCCCCCCAGAAGCCTCAATAGTCTCAACTGAGACCCTGATGGGGCTGCCCACCACAGCCTTGTGTGTTGCCATGCCCTAAGAGTTATAACAACCCTGAACTTATAAATGTTTCTAAGAAATTTGCTTCCTGTGCTCAATCACTACATTTTTATAACTTTTTTCAACCTATCCAAAAATCTACAAGAAAGTTATTATTTTTTCTGTTTTCTAGACTGCTAACTTGGCAATTTAGTCTCAGTATGAGACCAGGTACAAAGAGACCAATTCAAAGAATGTATTTACTCGTCTGAAGCTGAAACACCTTTGGAATGTTCGGGTTTCGGTATTCCGCATAGGGCTGAACATTTCTTTATATTTAAATGTTCTTATAAAAAACAATCTGCTTTAAAAACCAGGATGATTTTTTAAAATGCCCTGTGAACTTCGATGATATTTTTTAACCAATTTTTTAAATAAATCAAGTGAAATAAATGACAGGATTCGGGAGAAAATAGCATTTTCAAGAGATTTCTTTTAAAAGTCAAGATTGTCTTATCAAAAATGATAGGAAGATTTGGCCACAGTTCTCTGTGAAAGATGTGGGGCTAGTCAGGGAGGCGTCCCTCACGTGTCTCTGCAACCCAACTAAGAGAAATGGATCCTTCTCTGCACCCAAGTTCAAAGCCCCATCATTAAATTGCATTTGTCATTATATCAATAGCCCTCAATTGACAGCTTTTCTAACTCGCCTATCATGGGGCACGTGCCCAAATCTCTGTCATTGTTTTTAGTACTTGACCTACTGGGACTTTCTCCAAATATCATCTCTGACAAGGGAGCAAATAAACCTGTTCTTCCAACATATGACCTTGAATTTTTTGTCCCTACTTGCATTTCCTGTGGCTATTTGCCTGAGCCTCCTAGTTGAAGCAGAAACCTCCTATTGCTTCAGTCCTTGCTGCTGGAGATCTCTCTGGAGTTACTCTACTTCCCTACCTCTGTGAGAGCCCAAGCAGTTTCCAACTTATGACAAACGAGCTTATACCAAAAATTCATTTTTAATGGGTTATTTAGAACTTTAACCATATTATCCCATAGAAACACAAATAGAAAGTGTTGCTTTTTCGAGTTAGCCTTCAAATGATCATTTTGTCATGACATACCTGAGGTGATGAACTATAACAGAGAAGATGTCCACCCCAGGTGCTCCTTTTAGGAAGGACTTGTTATCACTCCTAACCTTCACTTAAATGAGGGGTTCCAAAAGGAGTGAACCCAGCTGAGACTTGAGAGAGGAATTTGGCCAAGCCAATCAAGCCCCTGAGTCCTGATTCCCTGTTATTTCAACCATGTACTCATTCAAAAATTCCCATTCAATAAATCCTTAGCACTGACCATGTGGTCATAATATTGCCATTGCCTGACCTCTGGTCACTGTTGGTAATAGGCCTGCTTCAGAGCTGTGATCTCAGACTTCCCAGATTGTGGTCTGTGCATTGTCCCATGTGACTGCCTATTCTTGTCACGAGTGCATATCCCACTAACCCCACTGAGGGAAGTGCAGGAGATCCCATTGAACACCAACCAGCTTTCCCTTCAGGCCTGAGGCAATCTTTCTTCTGCTGCCAGGATGTTGTTGATTTCTTGCTGGACCAGGTCCAGGTCCTCTCCAGCAATTGTCTTTGGCTAAAGGGAGCTGCCTTGCCCAAGGTCATGACTCCTTGCTGGGGATAGCTTGCTTAAAGGGGCACAAAGTCCCAGGGCTCTTCATCACCCAATCTGAAACATGACAGTTCCAGAGCTCCCTAAAGGGTTGGCTGAGGACAGTTCAACTTCTTTTTTTACCTGAACCTGCTTCCCTCATAGGTATTGTTCCAGAGAGCCCTGGCCATCCTTCCAAAAAATAAGATAAAATCCTGCATATAAATATCTGCCTCAGAGTCCTTTCCCTGGAGAGCTCAAATTAAGGCATTTAGAGATCTGGAGCCAGGACTAATCCTATTAGGTCACTGGCACTCACTCATCTACTGTCTGGGTGACCCTGAGCCCCACCCCCCCCATCATGGGCGGAACCCTGCTGACCCCATGCATTTGTAGCTGAGCACCTGCCAGAGGTTCCGCTGGAGGTGATGTGGGCTGGAACCCCAGTGAAGGGAAGTCCAGTGCAGGTGTTAATTCACACAAATTGTAGAGGTTCCAGTGAAATCAGTTCTGGTGGTCTATAGAAAGAGACAGCTCTTTTAGGAAACAGCAACATACTGCAGAAAGACAATAAAGACTGCTTTAATTGGCCTTCTATCTAAAGTAAAATCCAAAATGTCCTGGGCCACAATAGCAACACAGAAAGACTTTCCGGTCCTCTATCCAGAGGACAGGACAGGTAAAAGAACAGATGCAGAACTTCATTTAACATAAGCAAAGACTGAATGCTCACACCCTCAGGCTCTAAAATATGAAAGTCAGGGCCCTAAATGGAAAAGGGGATCCTGAGATTGAGATGGGATCATCTGGGAAAACTTTGAGTCTTCATGTTTCCCTGAGCCCGTGGGCCCTGCAGAATTGATTGCTTCTCCCTATTGACGACTATGCTCCCAATTGCTTAAAATTGACACAGGGGTCTCTGGCTTATAAGACAATATGTACCACCCATAAAATTTATCCCCAGATAGCATCCCAACCAACAGGTCAGTAAGAAAGGATCAAGCACAGGTCAGAGTGCTACCTTGTTCTGCTGAGGAAGTATGGTAGGTTAACGATGGCAGCAAATCTTGGCTATTCTTCCCATTAAAAAATGATGCCTCATCTCTTCTCCTTGAATCTGAGCTGCCCTCAGTGACTTGCTTGATCAATAAAATGTAGAAAAACAGACACCATCATAGAGTTCTGAGACTAGGTCAGAAGAAGCCTTGTCATTTCTGCTCTCTTGTAATATACTGCCTGGGATACATGGGAGAAGTCTGCCTCCCAGTGATGTCATGTTGGGGAGGCCATTGGAGGCCTGCAGCCATCACTGTCAAGACATCAGACACATGAGTGACGCTATCTGAGACCCTCAAGACTAACCCAAAATCTAGCTACATACTTCTGAAACCTATAGAATGAAAGAGACACATGGCTGGGCCCTATCTGTATTCCTAACCCAGAAAATGTGAGATATAATAAATAGTTGTTGTCTTAAACCACTGAGTTCAAGGACTGTGAACTGAGGTTGTGGGAAGACATGGACAACTTGTATGAGTAAGACCCAGGAGAGCACATGTGGGACTGGATACTGAGGGTGCTGGATCAGGAGTGGTAGAACACGAAGTTGGGCATGAGAGAGTTCATTACGATGAGAAAACTTTCCTGTTACACAGAATTAAATATACAGCAAGGAACTTGGTAGGGTGGTTCTTAGAAGCATCAGTGACAATGGCCCCACTAAATGAAGTCAAAATATCAGATCTGCTGCAGCAGAGAGTAAAGAACCCACCAGAAGCCTTGTAGAGGTGGACACAGTGGGGTAGCTATTGCACATATGGCCACAAACCACCACCACCAGAGAGGGCCCAGAGGACACACTGTCACCAAAGATAAGCAGTGTGCTGCTGAGAGGAACACTAGCCTCACTGAGAAGCTCTGTGATGGCTGAAGGCCAGGGTGATCTCAGGAGATGCTGTTGTAGAACTCACAGTAATGGAGATGACAGGATCCAAACATAATAGAAGCCAGGTGTCAGCACTTAACCAACAGAAGCAAGGTAGAGGCAATTACCAAAATGAAGAGCAAGATTGGAACGGCAGCCAAGAGGCCTTGCCTGTAGAGAACTATCGAGATAGTTAACAGAACACAGAGTTCTTAGGGGAAGATAGACAGGCATCCGACGTAAGCATTATTCAAAATATGCAATTTTTTGAAATCATGGATGAATGATTAGGGCACTTGTGTGCCCTAATAAAAAGTCATATTCCCTTGTCCAGCTTCCAAACTTGAGCCCATTTTCTACCAGGACATCTTTCTTTGAAGGAGAGGCTGTGTCCCTGTGAGGAAGAATACCTAGAATGCCCCAGCCTGTGTGTGTATATGATAATGATCCCTCCATCTCTACCCTAAAGTGGGCCATGACTCTTTACCCAGATAATTGTGCACCAAGGAAAAAAGAATACCCACACACTTCAAGAACCATTAGACACGAGTTCTGAATTGACTAGGAGCCCAAAACATCATCATGTTTATCCCTATTAGAATGGAATATATGAACCCAGGTGATAGTTTTCTGGCCCAAGACCAACTCAAAACAGGTCTACTATGTCCTTAATCATTTCACTGAGCCCCAGATGTGATTAGAATGAACATACTTTAGAGTGTAAGTGGTGAACACACCACCTACATTAGTTTTTTGGCCTATGACAAGTGTAAAAAGCAAAGTAGAAGCCACTAAACCCACTACGTGTGTGCACATACACCCCACAAAAACACTGCCACACAGTGAATCAAAGTTGTCAGATCGCAGAGGGAATAGCAGTTATCAGTGCTACCCTCAGCACCCTAAAATTACAAGGATGGTGATCCTCATGATGTCTCAGTTTTCTTCACCAGTCTGTCCTCTACAAAATCTAAGTCAATCCTGATCCTCTACAAAAACTAAGTCGATCCAAATGCATTCTTTTTCCATCCTGCAGAAGTGAGGATCAGAAGCAACTGCCATCACAGGAGGTGGACGAAATATGCATGTGCGGTGTTGCCAAATTCCCAGCATTTAGGACAGCATCTGGTACATGGTAGACAGTCTGTATCTTCTGAATGAATGCGTGAGTGAGTGACTGAGTGACTGAATGAATGAAAAGGATAGAGGAAGAGCAAGAGGCAAGGACAAAGAGAAGCAGAGAGCACATGTACATCAGGACGGGCTTGGAGAAATGGCAAAAGACTCTTGAATGATACAAAGTAGATTTCGCTGCTTCAGGAAGAAATGGAACATGAATTTCCACTGCCCATGAACCCTTTATAGCACTGCATTTAACAAACCACCATTTGGTTCCCCTTCCAGTCAGATCCAGCCACTGATTGTTGTCACTCATTCAGTCTTTCAACAAACATTTGTTCATGACATATAAGTTGGGGCCATTTAATGGGAAGGATCAAAAAGACTCAGTAGCTGTGTGCCCTCAGCCAAGTTACTTAACATCTCTGAGTCTTGGTTTCCTCAATGTGAGGTGGGAAAATAAAGAGGGTTCTGGACCCCATGCCACTTGGGGAGGAGAGTTTTTCCCCACACCACCCTCCCTATGGAAGACTTTTCTTCAACACCAGTTGATGTCCTAAACTCCAATTCAATTCTGATACTGTCTACCCAGAGATAGTATCAGATCCCACGGGTGAAGGGTTCAGTCCCACCAGACCACCCACCACTTCAGATGCCAATCACAGTCCAAGTTGTTATTACACTTCCGACCAACTGGCTATAAATCAGAGGTGCCCATGTCCCCCTACCTGGGTTTGATTAATTCGCTGGAGCAGCTCACAGGACTCAAGAAACCTGTTTACTCTAGATGACTGATTAATTACAATTAAAAATTTTAATTTAAGAAATTACAGGATAAGAATCAACAGCCACATGAAGAAATACATGGTTTGAGGTCTCAAACAAAGGAGCTTCTGTCCTCATGGAGTTCAGGGCCCAATATGGTGGCATATGGGCACATTCTTGTTCCCCAGACTGGGGGCTCTCCAAACTCCCTCTTTTGGGGTTTTAACAGAGGTTTCATTTGGGGGGCATGATTGATGAAATCATTGGCCATTGGTGATGGATTCACCTCTAGTTCCCCTCTACGGGAACAGATTCACGCTCTATGTTCTCCAGAAATCAGAAACTGGAAGTTCCACTCCTCTATCAGGGTTAGTTCCCCTGGTAACCAATCCCCATCCTTAGGTGCTTTCCAAGAGTCACCTCATTAACACAAACCCATTTGAGGTAGAAAAGATCTTTTTACTAATAACAAGACACCCATTCCTCCTTTACTCTGTGAAGTGATTTTAGGAACTGAGGACCAGAGACCAAACACTGCAACAAAAGATGCTCCCACTGCTCTTATTATTCAGGGAACCCCAAAGGCAGGGGAGCTGTAGGTCAGGAACCATGGACAAAGACCAGACATATATGAGAAATATATTTCAGTCATCTGAATGATGACTTGCTTGTCCAAGTGATATTTAAAAACCTAAGGAAAATATTTAAGTCTGTAGAGTAAACATTCCAGCTATCTATTGCTGCATAAAAAGTGAAAGGGAACAGAATACATGACCCCAAAATCTGCCCACTTTGGCCTGTGGATTATTTTAAGCTAAAGATAATCACAGTCCAACAGACTCAGGAAGAGCCGTTTATCTTCCCCTTAAGTGCCTAAAAGAATTTAGATAGAGGACCTGTACCAAGAGAGAGCTGATATCAAAGATAACTTTTTATCAGAAAGATTCTTCTGTGTGAAATGACAAATATTTGTTTCGCATACGTTTGCTCTTCTCATCTGCCTGTGAATTGACTTTCTCTTTTCTGAAGCCCCGGACCCCTTTTCCTCACTACTTTACCTGTCTAGAAGCTGACACCAGCTGTCCCCAAAGACCCTCCATGCGGCTACTTGGCTTCTGCCCAGAATGGTAACTGAGTTCCAAAAGCAAGCAACCCAAAAGAGAACAAGGCAAAAGCCTATTCAGCTTTTCTTTCCTAGCCTCAGGATCTCACAGCATCTACTCTCCCATGCTCAAGTAGCTGAGACTGTCACAAATGATCACTGAGACTCATGGAAAGCAGCCATGGACTCCTCCTTTTGATGTGGGAATAGCCAGGTTCTAGTAGTGCAAGTAGGAAGGAAGGAAGTCTGCAACTCTTTTTGGAAAATACTATCTACCACATCTAGATTTCATTGAGTCCATGCAACATATTTTCTACTATGGAATTTTGCCAATGTGTACATGTAGGGGTCCAGGACAGGCCACCCCAAAGTCTGTCACTTTTGCATATTATTTTTAATTAAAATTTACTTCTTTTTTAAGATTTTATTTATTTATTTGACAGACAGAGATCACAAGTAGGCAGAGAGGCAGCCAGAGAGAGAGGAGGAAGTAGGCTCCCCACCGAGCAGAGAGCCCGATGCAGGGCTTGATCCCAGGACCCTGGAATCACAACTTGAACCAAAGGCAGAGGCCCAACCCACTGAGCCACCCAGGTGCCCCAGAATTAAAATTTACTAAAAAAAAAAAAAAAAGCCAGTACAAGAAGACACTCTAATTGCCCTGCTATGTCTAACAAAAACAAGAAATAAATCTCCCATGTGAAAGATACCCTCCTGACACCAGGAGGTAAACAGACATCCTCAGCACTGAGGAAGTTATAGAAAGAAACTTGTACTTTTACTAATTTACTACTACCCCAGCCCAAATTCTGTTTAGAATTTCTTACTAATTAAAGCTCTGGAACATAAGTTTTCATTGTCTTGTCAACACCTCACAGATTTACTGTCTGTTTGTCCAAAAAGCATAAAAATTTATTGCCTTGGTAATTTTCTTTGGATCTCAATTTCATTATATATGGATCTCCATATGCACATAATTAAACTTTGGGGTTTTTCTCCTGTTAATCTGTCTCATGTCACTATAATTCTTAGACTGGCTAGAAGAATATTGAAGGATTAAGGAAAATGATTCCACCCCAACATGACCATTCATTAAAAAAAAAAAAAAATGTACTGAGTTCCTTTACTGGGTGATGGATATATAAACACTAATATGACATGATTAGACATGTGAAAACTGTCACTGCCTCTGCTTAAAGTAAATATCACTTCCTAACTTAATGATAACTGATTGAGAATAATTTAGAGCAGTTGTTAAGAGACTTTGCATCCAGACCACCTTGGTGCAAATCCTGCCATTTATGGTTGTCAACAATGCAGGCAAGTTATTGAATACTCTCTGGGTCCTGGGGTTTTTGTTTTTGTTGTTGTTGTTGTTGTTTTCCTTGTCTGCAATGTAGGACTAATAATAGTATCTGCCTTGCAGAAATGTTGTAAGAAGTAAATGTATTCACTCACATAATTGGTTAAGTAGTGCCTGATACCTAGTAAGCACTCGCTAAACATTAGTTATCATAATTATTATTAATTAACATTAAAATGGATTTCAAATGTCTATGACATAATACTGATAGATGATGTTGTCACCAGCTAGACTTCAAGACCTGAGCTTTACTGACCACCTGCTTGTACTCACTAAACTTTTTCCTTAAGCTCTTCTCTTTGGCTTACCTCTTAGCTTGTCAAATTAAACCCAAAACCACCCGCAGTTGATGGCAACTGCCCTGGCAAGACCTCCCTCCAGCCCAGACCACCCAGACCAGTTTGAGAGTAACCCCCCACTCACCCCTATACAGATGGACCATGGAGTGACCTCTAGAATGACGGACAGTTACCTTTACCTCATTATAATACTAAACTCTCTGCCCAAGGAGGAGCCTCAGCCTCATTTACATAGCATACAATGTACATATAGGCATGTTTCCTTAAGGAGTATGCATAGCCTTATGCCCCCTGTACATACAATGACAAGCTTCCCTATCTATTTATCCTGACCCTATATAAAAGGAACTCATTCACCCTTGCTTAGGCAGTCATGGTTTTGGAAGTTATTCCCTGTGATCTCATTTGTTGCAAATAAAGTTTTGTTTGTCTGTCAACTCCATCTGGTGTATCTGTGACCCAACAAGGAGCAAACTCACGTAGGTTCAGTTACAATGTGGATTCATGTACAATCTCTGGACATGACATACTTCATTTTAAAGTTCCATTTGTCTTTCCAACAAATGAACTCTTGAACTGGGGCAGAAACGGCATTTGTTTTGTAAGCAGTTGTTCATAAAATTTCATCAGACCAACTGATACTCAGATCATGTGATAACAGCAAAATTAATTAATTCATCCCAGGGACAGTTTCATTTGATAATACAGTTAAAATAATCAGATAGTGATCAGAAGCAGCTCAACTTGTCAGCACCAAATTAGTAGGTTTTTTTTTTTCCCTCTTCTCTTCTTTATCTAAGTCATGTAATTACCCTTCCTTCTTTCTCAGAAAAACCCCTTGCTTTCCTTACTTGAGCAGGACATTTTTCTGATTACTCCAGAATCTGCGCTTCCCCAAATTGCAATTCTGAGACTCCAAATAAAGGTCTTTGTTCTTTTTCAGTTTCATCTCCTTTTCTCCCTTGACAGTAAAAAATAAGAGAATCGGAAAATAAATAATGCATATAGTATCATCATAACAAAGAATAACCTTATGTGTGAAAGAAATTTTATGTTGGAAAAAAATGAAGCAAAATATTTAAAAAGTTTTCTGGAGTGGGAAATTTTTTCCTTCTCTTGTCTATATTGCAAAGATTTTAATTTATTAATAAATTAATTTATAATTTTTAGATGTGTTTTAAGAAAACAGAAACTATACTTGCTGACCTAGACTAAAATAATAAAGTTATTTCCCGTTAAAGGGAAAATCAGATTTTTTAAAGTATACATTCTCTGTACTTCCAGTTCCCCTTAAAGCTGATCATATTGATCCACACTGTACTTTGCTCTAGTCAATACAGTGTATCTAGTGTTGCAGCGGATAGAGAAAGGAAAGAAAAGTGGCTTGAAACTTAATGACATGTAACAGCCTGAATTCCTAATGCAAACTTGGTCAATCTCTGATGCCCAAAAGACCATCTGCCTCCCTTTAATGTCTTGGATAACCATCTATATGTTTCAGATTTATCACTCTGGCCCTAATGCATTTGCCAAACACATGAATATTTAAATATCTAAAAATGGTCACATCAACAGAAAATGTGACAGATTTATAGCTGGGGCTTTTTCCTTTGGTTACCCACTGCCATACACTGGTGCTGGAGACTTTTGGGAATTCAAATTAATTTCACGTGGAAGGATGGCGACCCCAAATGAAAGAACTTTCTTAGTAAAAACAGCCCACCCTTGTGGAGGGTTTACTATGTCCTAGGCCCCAGATTCTTTATCTGACATATCTCATTTCATCCTCATAACACCTCTTTGAGACATGAAATATTATTACCTTGTGATATAGTGGTTAAATATATATTTATTCTTCAACCCAGTTTCCCCCACAGATCTCCTAAAACTTTTGGAATTTGCTAAGTGATAAGAGAGCCAGAAAGACGGGGCACCTCAGTGGCTCAGTCACTCAGGTCATGATCCCAAGGTCCTGGGATCATCCTGGGATTGAACCCTGCATTGGACTCCCTGCTCTGCGGGGAGCCTGCTTCTCCCTCTCCTTCTACCTGCCACTCCCCCTGCTTGTGCTCTCCCTCTCTGTCAAATAAATAAATAAAATCTTTTAAAAAGAGAGAGAGAGAGCCATAAAGATGTCTTTTGTTATTCACGAGAAGCCCTTTTCAATTACACCTCAGTTTATATTAATGAGGTAACTTTTGGAAACCCATAAGGATGGGGACTGGTTGCCAAGGGAAACAATGATATGATTGGAGGTCTGGAACTTCCAGTCCCACCCCTCAGTCTTTGGGGAGGAGAGAGGGCTGCAGATCGACTTAATTACCAATGGTCAATGATTTAATCAACCATGCCTCTGCAATGGAGCCTCCATAAAACCCCACAAGGACAGAGTTTGGAGCACTTCTGAGTTGGTGAAGACAAAGAGACACAGGGAGAGTGAAGTCCCAGAGAACACCAGTCCTTCCCCATAATCTGTCCTGTGTATCGCTTACATCTGGCTGTTCCTGAGTTACAGCTTTTTAAATAAACCAGTAGTCTAGTAAGTAAAATGTTTCTGAGTTCTGTGAGTCACTCTATGAAATAAATGGAACTCAAGGAGGAGTCACTGGGTCACCCATCTATAGCTAGTTGGCCAGAAGTCCTGGTGAACAACTTGGACTTTCAGCTGCCATCTGGAGTCAGGGAGGATTGTCTTGTAGGAACACGTCCTTAATCTGTGGGATCTGATGCTGTCTCCAGGTAGACCACTGGTGTCCAAGAACTGCTTTCCTAGTGGTAAAACACCCCACACATTGGAATTTCTGTAAGCATCAGTAAGCCCCATTTTAGAGGGAAGTTCAAAAAACTTAAATGACTTGCTGAGGTCACACAGGCAGGAAGTAGCAGAGCCAGACTCAAGCACCTTTCTTCCCAGTGTCAAACCCAAACCTCCTTCAGAGGGGGCTTAACGAGCTATGGCATTGCTACTACTCTCCATGCTTGGTCCTGGGGGGTAACAGGCAGAGTCTGAAAAACAAGACTGTGAACCCTGAGGGTGTCTCCACATAGATCCCCAGCAGCCCTCTGTCAGGGTGAAAGGTCCCACTTCCTGGGACCTTCCCCAAAAAAGCCCCTGTGCTTTTTTTCCTTTCCTTATAATAGAATATTGACATCATCCTTACATGGCATGGGGGTTAGGGTGTGCAATTAAAGACTAGGGGAGATATTCCTAACTAGTATGCAAATAACTGACTCCTAACCACCAAGCCCAATGGTAGGGTAACAGCGAGAGAAATATCCAGACCAGGGTGCTTCAGAATCGATCTCAGCCGAAGAAATTCAGCCCTGTAAGTCAGATTGCAGGGTCTAAAATGGTCAAAGGCGGGCCTGTGAGAAGTGAGAGAAAATACAAATGAGCAACATTCAGAATAAGAAAGAATAAATGAGCAAATAGGCAGAGATGCTTTTTGAATAGTATGTACAACTTTATGCTAAATAACTTTGTTAGTATTAAGGACTTTTCTAGCCTGAACTTAGTAAATACTACATTAGCTAAAATATAAAAAATCTATGACAGGTATAGTTTAGCTTTTCTTTTTCCAAGCTTGAAAAGATGGAAGAATAGGTTGTTCAAGAGCTAAAATTTAAAAACAGATCCATTCGGTTTTCTTCTTTTCAGGAACTGTCTGCTGGGGCTGAGAGAACCGTTTTCCATGAAACCGCCACATTCTCTTAGAACAACATAATGTTGGAGCCAAAAGTTACCTTAGGAGGCAACTCTGCCAAAAGCCTTATTTTCCAAATGAGGAAAGTTGGATGCACTTTTCCAAATTCACTTAGCTAATTAGTGAAGAGCCTCTCAGACAGAATAAATTCAGTGTGTTGGCAAATAAGCCTTTCCCTCCAGTGCTTCCCTGAGAACTCCACTACAATGATCCCATTGTTCCTTTGGTAAGTATTAACTTGATTGTTTTAAGGGATGACATTCATCCAAGAGATCCACCAATTAAGCCCCTAGAGGTCAGAACATCACAAAACGTGGCTCATACATCCTGCCTCAGGTGACTCTGGCACGTCAGAATCTGGATCTGATTAAACCCCTGAGCCTCACACAGCCTACCTGTGTGACCACGTTACCAACACCAAAGACCTTGAGCTGGTCCTCAGTATACACAAGATTATGCAAGGTAATATATATTCAAGTCCGATGTTTTGGGGTCCTCTCCCTAAAGGGAGCTCCCAAAGACAAGAAGGAAGAAACCCCAAACTTTAAGATCTTAACCCAAAGAAATCCAATCCATCAAGCCAAAGTGGTAGGTCTAAGATGGCTTCTCTCATGAGAAATGAGAGAAAATATTCATATGCAACATTCAGAATGAGAAAGAACAAATGATTACATAGGCAGAGAATGTTTTTTAAAGTTGTTTTTTTTTTAGTTTCCTCCCCTATAACTCTTCATCTTTATCTTCTTCCCAAACATGATATTTGTTATATAAACTCGCTCACTGCTTCCACATAAATGCAAGTACGACATTTCCCTAACCATATTGCCTTTATTGCTTCACCATAGTCTGGATCCATCCACAAAATAGTCAGCCTCAGCTTCAATCACCCTTGCTTGGTATCCTCTCCATCTCCCATCCTTGTCACCTGGCATTTGCAGGACTTGTGACCTGACCTCACTCTACCTCCCCCAAAGCACACATATGTCCTCAATGACATCCGTTGCAAGGAAATATGTGAACATGTCACTTGTAGCCAAAAGACCTTTGGAAAGTCAATGTCCCCTCCCTTCTGTACCATCTCCTTCCAGGCTGATAACTTTCTCAAGACACAAAGTCTCAGCCCAAAAGGAACAGCTCAGAACATTTCATCCTAAAGCAGCGGAATACAAATTCTTTTCAACTGTACATGGGACATTCTCTAGAAGAGATCACATACTATGTCACAAATCAGGCCTCAACCAGTACAAAAAGCTTGAGATCATACCATGCATATTTTCTGACTGCAATGCTATGAAACCTGAAGTTAACAACAGGAAAAATTTTGGAAAGACCACAAATACATGGAGTTTAAACACCGTACTAAGGGAAGAATGGGTCAACCAGGAAATTAAAGAAGGATTTTTTTAAAAAATGCATGGAAACAAATGACAATGAAAGAACAGTCCAAAACCTTTGGGACGTAGCAAAAGTGGTCAAAAGGGAGAAGTGTATAACAATACAGTCCTACCTCAAGAAGCAAGAAAAATCTCAAATACATAACCTAACTTTATACCTAACAGAGCTGGAAAAAAAAAAAAAACAAACAACAACAACAACAAATGAAGCCTACGGCCAGTAGAAGGAGGGAAATAACAAAAATTAAAGCAGAGATAAATGATACAGAAACAAACAAAAAACAGTAGAAGAGATCACTGAAACCAGGAGCTGGTTCCTTGAAAGAATTAACAAAACTGATAAAACCCTAGGCAGACTTATCAAAAAGAAAAGAGAAAGGACCCAAATAAATAAAATCACAAATGGGAAGGGAGCCATTACAACCACCACCACAGAAATACAAACAATTTTAAGAGAATATTATGAAAAAGTATATGCGAACACATTGGGCAATCTGGAGGAAATGGAGAAATTCCTAGAAACATGTAAACTACCAAAACTGAAAATGTAAGAAATAGAAGACTTGAACAGACTGATAACCAGCAAAGAAATTGAATCAATAATCAAAAAAATCTCTCAAGAAACACAGAAGTCCAGGGCCAGATGGCTTCCCAGCAGAATTCTACCAAACATTTAAAGAAGAGTTAATACCAACTCTTCTCAAACTGTTCCCAAAAAGTAGAAATGAAAAGAAAACTTCCAAATTCATTCTATAAGGCCAGCATTACCTTGATTCCAAAACCATATGAAGACCCCACTAAAAAAAGAGAATTACAGACCAATATCCCTGATGAACATGAGTACAAAAATCCTCAACAAAATACTAGCAAAATCAAATCCAACTGTACATTAAAAGAATCATTCACCACTCAAGTGGGATTTATTCCTGGGCCTTAAGGGTCGTTCAGGGTTCACTAATCAATCAATGTGATATAGCACATTAACAAAAGAAAGGATAAGAACCATATGATCCTCTGAATAGATGCAGGAAAAAGTGTGGGCATTTCAAGAAAGCAAGACAGGGATTTGAAGATGGAGAGGGTCTATGGAAATTTTTTAACTACACCGCAGAAATAACTGTTCTAGCTGGCTCCCAGTCCTAGCCAGAGTTGCTCTCACACGCAAATACATTTAAGATTTGTCTCCACTGGGGTTCCTCTCTTCCTCCCTTTCTCATCAGACCCCCTGACATCAGTTTCCTCAAGCTGACCTCACAGGCAGCTATGAGTCTCCTGACAGCAGTATTTGGAGGCTGAGATCATCTATAGCGCTAGAATTTTTCAGGTTTTGAAGATCCCTTCAGAGTAGCTCTACCAAAGTAGTTGAGCCCTTTAACAACATGTGGTTTCATCACTGTTACTATTGAGTAAAACAGTACCTGTGAGTCTTTCAGTTTAGGAAAGAGCAAAGCAGTAGCTTCTACACAGAATGCAGTTTTGTTTGGGGATAAATTAAAAACACATGCAAAACTTTCTTGCCAATTAGACTTAGATTTTGATGTGTAGCTTATACCCAAGGGTATCTGAAATCAGGGAGTGCCACATTCAAAGCGAATAGGGAGAGGCATTTCAAACGTTCTTTCCTGACATTTTTGTCAAATACAACACCACAGTGAGTTAGGGTCAAAGCCAGGCTGGATGATCTATTATGCAGTTCTACCATTTTGCAAGTCTCTAACTGACCTGGGCTTCAATTTATTCATTCAAAAAAGAAACAGTAACCCAAGCTCAGTTCACTGCAATAGCATAAGGAGGTGTTAACAATCAATGATAGGGTCCACTGAAATCATATGCACAGTATGGAAAGCTTTATTTTTCAACATATTGAGAGATTATAGAGCCAGTGAAATAATCAAGCCTCAAATTAAGTGTTTTCATTTGCATTTCCCCCACACTCCTCACCATCATGCCTAACAATCACAGACTCACAGACTTCAAAATTGGAAGGTACGTGAGTGGTCATCGCAGTACAATGGACTCATCAGTTCTCTGTTTTCTTGTCTTCTCCTCACATTCTTAAACACCAGCATTTTTGACGACATGCTCAGAAGGCTCAAACAACTCACAACACCACCAAACAAATCAGCAGCAATTTGGGTAATATCTCCCTTCAGCATTACACCTCCATCTGAGTAGAACTCAACTCTGTTTCATCCCTGCTTGTCCTGACTGTAACACACAAGCTTTCTTTGCTATGAGCTGGAAATAATACCACTTGCCAGTGGAAATTGGAAAGTTGTCCCCACTCATGGTCTTCTGCACAATCAGCTCAGCTCAAAGTACACCAGACAGATACGACTCAAGGGTATCTTTCTGACTGGCACCATGAAATCCACTTATGCACTATCTAGACTGAATAGTAATCCTGTGAAAGGTCTGGATACACCAGAGAGCTGTGATACAGAAGTTGCAAAACACCATTACGCCCTAATAAAAAAGACAAGATGAGAACAGAGAACATGACTGTGTTATTAAGAAATCTGAATTGTAGAACTGGGTTCTTCTACATGACTTTGGAAAGTCAGTCCTCGGTTTTCTCACTATCAATAGGATGCTCCAAAGACCTGTGGTCTTCAGAGTCTTCTACTGTAAAGTTCCATGGTTCTTCAACAAGTCCCATAGGGTTCCCTGAATGGTGTTCCCTCACACCCTAAAGACAGATAGTTCTTGAAAGGAGTGCAATTTCCTAGGTATATTGGATGACTTTTTTTTTCTGCTACCTACTAAACCAATTCTGTCTTCAAAATTTGCTTAAGCCACTGGCATAGAAAAGGCTATGCTGTCTATAGAATTAAAGATTGGGTATCAGCCATAATATCAATTTCTTGACATTCAGAAAGGTTGGTTAAAGACCAAATGATGCATCTTTTGTTATAAATGCATCATCATATAATAATGATTTGTGTGTATATAAACTTCCCTTCCCTATACTCTTCATCCTTCCTATAGACATAAAGTAACACTTTCATCAAATGCAGAGAAAATGTGTCCTTAAATACATATCCATAATGCCATAAAATATTTTACAAATGATACTATCTGGTGTAACATATAAAAAGAGAACAAAAAAATAAAAGGAGAAAAAATAAGTTTAACCATATTTAATGATTATATAGCAATTATAAGAGAAAGTAATAAAATTTTAAAGAACTCAAATTAGCTTCCATAACCAAAAGTACTCATTCTGCTGAAAGTGAATTAGCATTTTCTTATCAATGAGATAGACTTTCTTTTTTTCCATTCATTCAGAATTATAAATTGTATGAATTTACAATTTATTATTTTTTCTAAATTCTTTAAAAAATAATTTTATTTCTTTTCATTCAATATTAATGCTCGTCTTGGGACAAATGGCTTGCTTTCAATAGCCTTCAAGCCTCCATAACACAAAAATGGCACACAAGACCATACCTATGACCTACCAGATGGCTTCAGGGCCTCTGAAAGACTCCCCAAAGTTACAAGCAATTCCTCCATAAAAAAATAATACCTGATCTAGGGGTGCCTGGGTGGCTCAGAGGGTTAAAGCCTCTGCCTTCGGCTCAGGTCGTGATCCCAGGGTCCTGGGATCGAGCCCTGCATCGGGCTCTCTGCTCAGCGGGGAGCCTGCTTCCCCCTCTCTCTCTGCCTGCCTCTTTGCCAACTTGTGATCTCTCCCTGTCAAATAAATAAATAAAATCTTTAAAAAAAAAATAATACCTGATATAACATAAAACCACCCAAGGAAATTTCACCCAGGGTTTGACTCTCTGGACTTCCAGAAATGGTGTATCAGAACTCCCTGAGACACTTCAACAACACTCATTAAATACCTCACAGTAGAATTAGCCTTTCCAACAATGTATTCACTGCCAGTACAATACACGGCAAGAAGCCCAGCTGGGAATCAGTGGGTTATTTGAGGGTGCGCTCTAATCTGAGTCTGAGAGTCTCTAGGGATTCCTACATCAAAGTTGCAAATCCTAAAATTTTGGATTTCATTTTCCCCTGTTCATTTTCTGTAAAACTTTACCAGTCAGCTTTGTAAAAGGCTAAAAGTTGCACCCCACTCAAAAGATATCCATACCCTGATCTCTAGAAACTTAAGTGGTAAAACACACACACACACACACACACACACACACACACCCCGTTACAGATGCTTTGCCAATGTGACTAAGTTATGGATCTTGAGATGGGGAGATTATCCTTGATGACCTGAGTGGGTTCTCGGCACCATCACAAGTGTTCTGATAGAGGAGCAGAGGGAGTTTTGATACAAACAGAGGAGGAGGAGGCCATGTGAGGGTGAATGCAGGGATTGGAGGGGTATTGCTACAAGCCAAGGAATACTCGTGGCCACCGGAAACTAGAAAACGCCAGGAAGGATTCTCCCCTAGAGCCTCCAGAGAAAGTGTGGCCTTGCCCAGTAATATTGATCTTGGACTTCCAGTCTCCAGAATTATTAAAACCGTTGTTTTAGGCCACCAACATTGTGGTAATTTATGACAACAGCCATAGGAACTTAATACAATCTCCAACTGGACTTTCCATCATTTTGCACTGACCGTGACCTCAGAAACAAACTTTGGTATTAAACACCCCTAAGAGATCTTCTACAGACAGTAACTATGCTCATTGTGCCAAGGACTGCTCTCAAAATAGTTCTGCTGGAGAGAAACATCCATTTCTGCTGACGTTAAGAAGCAATTCAGCTTGTTAAATATAGGAAAATGCAATTTTAGATTCTGGTTTCGGCAACTAGAGCTGCTTTATATGCAAATAAAATTAGCATTCCCACCCTCACTAGCCAAAACCAATAAATAAATTCTGCTTTCAATCTACTGAATGGTTATAATTATACTATTTATTATTTGTCTGCAGACCAAATCCCAAAATCAGGTCTAAGGGGGGAGTTTTCAGGACAGATAAATACGTTATCTAAAATGTGATCAATTTCAGAGAATTTACTAAAAACAAACTCCTTAGAAATGGCTCTTTCCCCCTGTAACATGTCAAACCTTTACAGCCTTTGAGATGTATGTAATTTCTGATAAATGTAGTGCCACACACTTTATGTAGGATTATAATAATTGTTACTGTGCTAAATTGAGACTTCGTGTATTACGGTTCGTTCACATAAAATTCCCAGTGTAGACCCTTCGGCTGTGTCCGTTACCTCCGTTACCAAGCTACCTCCTGGCCATACGGCCATGCTTTCTGCCAATTGTCTCAGCAGCTGGACTGACTCTCTATCCTCCTGTTGCGCCGGGACCATCTGTGTGTGGACCATAGTGCGATGGACAGCTCCCAGTCGTCCAGACATGGGGCTGATGAACTCTGGGCTTTTGAATACCAACATTCACGGAGAACTCCTGTTGTTTACATGGCCGGCATCTGCCAACTCTAAAGTGACATTTCAAAATAACAAAAGCATTCTTCCTCTGCATCAGCAAATGTAACAAAAAGACCCCATTTTGTTATGAAGTGCGAATGAAGAGTAACTCCTGGGTTGGTTTAAGCCATTCGGGAATGAGGTCATGGGAGGATACTAAGCTCATGTGGGGCATTAAACGAGCCAGGAGCCCCTCCTTTGGCAGACTCCAGCTGCACCATCCCCAAGCTCCCACCTGAACCGTCTGCATCTGTGACCGAGAGGGGTCAGCTTGGATACTGGGAACAAAGCCAGCCCTGGATCAGCCCTTCCTCAACACAGCCAGGAAGCATGGTGTAATATTTGGGATGATCAAGGTTAAAGTGAGCTGAGTATTAAGGTAATCGTCAAACCCAAAACTCTGGGTCTCATCTCAGGGACTAGCTGGCCAAGTTACTTTGAATTTTTGGTGCTTCGGTTCTTCTGCTATAAAATTTAAATAGGAGTTGAATGGCGAGTAGTCTATGTCTACGTGTGTCTGGTGTGGAACACAGGTTCACATCCACCTCTATAATAAACTGACTGAGGCAGAATTTCCTAATGTGTGCTCCAGAGAAGCCCTGTCCTGTGTAATGTCCCCTGGAAAAGGACAGCAGAGTTCCATCAGCTGGAGACTCATTGCATATTGAGTCCCCTGCATAGAGAAAGTAACAATACACATTGATATATTCACATATATGTATAACAATACACATTAACATATTCAAGATTCTGAGAAGTTTAGGTGGCAGATACCACTATTTGCCCTCCCCAAACCCCTTCTCCTCTCCTTCTTTTTCCAGCAGGGACCCAATTAATGGAAGGGATGGAAGCCCTACAATTTAGCCTTCCCAAATGGAAACCATGCAATCAGCTAAAATGTACCCTGCCAGCCTCCTTCAAAACTAAGAATGGAAATCTGACATAGTTCTGGCCAAGGAGATATATAGGGAGATCCCTTGTGAGAGAACTCAGATTATTAATATCATTTTTGTCCCTTAACTTTTCATTTCCTTCTTGCTGAAATGAAAATATGATGGCTGGTGCTTCAGTAGCCATATTGTAAACATGAGGACAAAGGGCAGCAAAAGGGAAAGCTACAAAAAACTTGGATCCCTAATGATACTGTGAAACTTTGTATCAATTAAGCTAGCCACCTTCAGATTGGTATTGCATGAAAAAAAAAAAAAAATCCCTACTTTGGTTTAAGCCGCTGTGCTCTTGGGTTTCTTGATACCAGCAGCCAAATAAAACTTGCAACTGATTCATCATTTTGAAACCAGCATGCACAAACTTTTGGAATGTGCATTGAGAAATGCTTTGTGTGCATGTCTGTTGATCTTTAAACATCTTCATGGCACTCTTCTGTTTACCTGGAGGACTGCGCTCTCAATATTGTTTAAAAAAATTTAGCGTAGGGGCGTCTGGGTGGCTCAGTGGGTTAAAGCCTCGGCCTTCGGCTCGGGTCATGATCCCAGGGTCCTGGAATCGAGCCCCGCATCGGGCTCTCTCCTTGGTGGGGAGCCTGCTTCCGCCTCTCTCTGACTGTCTATCTGCCTACTTGTGATCTCTGCCAAATAAATAAATAAAATCTTAAAAAAAATTTAGTCTATCTCTTATAACTACAGGTTTTAACTGAATTCAGACCCCAGCAGAAGTCATAGCACACACTCCCTTCTACAATTCCAACAATGTTTAGTTTCTCATAAACTATGGCAATGTTAACTAAAATCTCTCAGAAGCCAAAGTTCAAGGGGAAATAGGACCTATCATCCTATTAAATTAATTGTTAAATATATAATACAAAGGAAATTCAGCATCTAAGATTAGAGGACTTAGTCCAATTATGTGAAAACAAGGACAATAATTCTTACTCAAAAGGATATAAACATGGATACTGAAGATAAAGGCAAGTTGCTCATGTTGGAAATCCTCAAAGGAGGAGCACCTAGAGTTTACTATTCTGCCCTAGGATGCAGTTGGTTCAACAGAAGAACATCTAGTCTTGAATTGGAGATCTCCTTTGGGGAAGTTCAGCCATTCAAATCAGATTTTTGCCAGATCCTAACCATAACTAGAGTAAGTCCTGGAAAAAAAATATTAGTTGATGAATATGTGAAAAATGGTAGGAACTTTTCATAATTCTGATCTGGGAGGGGAGCCTGGGTAGCCCACTTGGTTGAGCATCAGACACTTGGTTTCGGCTCAGGTCGTGGTCTTAGAGTCATGAGATTGAGCCCCGCATTGGGCTCTGCACTCAGTGCGGAGCCTGCTTGATCTTCTCTCTCCCTCGCCGTCTGCCCCTCCCACTCATGTGCTCTTTCTCTCTCTAAAATGAATGAGGTGAATCTTTAAAAAATAATAATAGTAATAATAATTCTGATCCTTGGGACAGGCTTAGTAATGAAGATGTGTGTGAGTGTTCTTCTTTTCCTAGTGACCCTGCACTTGTTCGCCTGTACTGCAGGGATGGGGTGTGACAGGCCACACCCCAGGAGCTGGGCAGAGACTCCCCCAAAGTCAAAGACAGCTCCAAGTGTCAATTCAGCAGTGTGGGTTCTCAGACAGCGGACAGAGTTTAGGGGCAGGCCTCACATCCACGTTTTTGTAGCTGGGACCAGAGAGGTGTCCCTGTATGGGTGTACCCTTTTGCAGGTGGAGGGTTGGGGCTCTAGCCCACAGCAGGAGACTGCAAGCCCAGCTCTAGAAGATACAGCAGGACCCTTCGTCCAAGAGCTCTGGTCAATGGATAAGGAAACAGATGTGTGTCCCCAGCCCACAAAACTCACCCTCCTGCAATCCCATCCCCTTCCCCCATGTGTTAACGGAGAGGACTCTGAGGAACCACAAGCTGAGAGGCCACTGAGAAAAGAGACCTGAGTCCTTCTGATGGATGAAAGGTTGCCCACCAGCCAGAAACACAGCACACTGTACTTCAACTGAGAAAAAACAAATGGGAATAGAATTTATTTCTCACTCCTTCAAATCCCAGGAAATTCTCTGGGACACTTGCTCTCATGCAATCCAGGATGCTTCTGTTCTGTTGTAGCAGCAAAAGAAGAGAGCATGGGGAAAACAATTCTCAGCTTCAGCCTCAAAGTACACTGGTCACATCCCTCCCGACACATTGGTCAGAACTAATAGTATGGCCGCAGCTAACTCCAGGGCACCAGGAAATGGAGTACTCCCATGGAAAATTTGGAGAGTCTTACTGTCTCTGTCACAGGAGGAGGAACAGAAAACTCAGAGCCTGGGGGTGGAAAGGAACATGGCAGTCTGGGGAGATGGAACAATATGAAAAAGACTTGAGTGTTGAGGACCAAGGGCCAGGGCACTGGAGAGAGTAGCTGAGACAGGTGGGGTCCAAGTGGAGCAGGTCTGTGAGAATGACTCTCCTACTCTTAAAGGCCTCAGACCAAGGAGGTTCGGGGCACAGGACGTAGATTTGCACTTTTAAAGAACCATCTCCAGCCATGACCAGTTAGGACACTGGTTTTTTTTTGGGGGGGGGGTCACTGGACTAGTGTGATGGCCACAGGGATGGAGAGAACTTGGTGACGGTATGTGGGAAAGAGGGGTTCACACCTGTCAAGGTGGAAGGTTGGGAGGATGAACTATGTCATCGATGGATTTGACACCCTTTACAGAGATGGGAAGCACGAGACCAGGGTGGGATGCCAATGTCAAGTTCTGCATTACAAAGTCGCTTCCTAGTTCCGGAGAATGGCTTATGCAGATAGTACACTAGTGTTCTGGGGAAAATAACCAGATGTGCAGAATAGCCTTTGCTCAGACATCTGTGCCATTCGAGGCATACCGGAAGGAATTGGATTGTACAGCCTATCTTTGTAATGAGAAAGAGCTGAGCTATTTTTCCCTCCTCCTCCCTTCCAGCCAGGAGCGGTTTCTCTGCACACTGCTCACCACACCTCTTTGTGCTGAAACTCACTAAACTATCCCACATCCCAAATCCATGGCAGAGCAAGACAGTAGATGTAACTCCCCAGAAACATAAGACGGTAGTCCTTCTACCTCACTGCATATCTTGGGGACATGAACAATCAGTCATGATTATGCCCCAGTCCCAAAGATTCTGATTAATTGGTCTGCGGTGTTTTCAGGACATTGGAATTTTTTAGGCTCTCCTTATTATGTGTGGCCAAGGAGAGCCCCTAAGCTAGGGAAAAGAAGTGGAGGGCATAGTCCATACCACTCTCCTTCTGCTCAACAAAGGCTTTTGGTTTGGAAGGTCAGGGGTTGGTTGGGGGGGGGCTGTTTGTTTTTTTTTTAATTAGGATATACCTGACATATAACATTACATAAGCTCAAGGTGTAATGTGTTGATTTAATACATTTAAATTTAATTGATTTTAATTTAATTGATTTTAATTTAATCAATTTAATTGATTTAATGTTTTGATTTAAATTTAATATATTTAAATCAACACATTACACCTTGAGCCTATGTAATGTTATATGTCAGGTATATCCTAATTATATAAAATATGTAAAATTATTAATTTTATTTATTTATTATATTATATTATATTTATATTTATATTTACTTATAAATTATTTATTGTTATATTTATATATTTATATATTATATTATATTATAATTTATTATAAATTATTAATAAAAATATAATACAATTGGGTGCCTGGGTGGCTCAGCCGGTTAAGCATCTGCCTTCAGCTCAGGTTGTGATCCCGTGATCCTGGCATGGAGTCCTGCATCAGGCTTCCAGGAAGCCTGCTTCTCCCTCTCCCACTCCTTCTGCTTGTGTTCCCTTTCTTGCTCTCTGTCAAATGAATAAATAAAATCTTTAAAATATATATAATACACATACCATCATAGTGTTAGCTCAACAAAGGCTTTTTGAGTCACTCACTTGATGGTTTGAGTCCCGTAGTCCTAAATGCTTATTATAATACCCGGCACACAGTAGACCCTTCACCTGAAACTTGGAATCCAATAGCACCACTAAGCCCTTTCATAGGACGTCTTGTCTATGAATGAGCAGTTATCTCAGATGTCTGTGCCATTCAGACATCCTCATCCAGGCATTCCTGAGGAGAGATGTTCAAATTTGCATCGTTCATGCTTATTGTACACAAACATCCCACTGAATTAGAACATGATAACTCTTGAGGTGCCTGGGTGGCTCAGTCAATTAAGCGTCTGCCTTCGGCTCAGGTCACGATCCCAGGGTCCTGGGATGGAGCCCAACATCCAGCTCCCTGCTCAGCGGGGAGTCTGCTTCTCCCTCTGCCCCTCCCCCACAGCTCACGCGCACGCATCTTCACACCCTCTCTCTCCCGTGCATGTGCATGCAAAAATAAATAAATAAAACCTTTAAAAAAAGAAGAAGAAGAAGGACATGATAACCCTTAACATGCTGCCAGCAAATGTATCTTGCAATCCTACTCAGTCTAGACTAAATCAGCCCTTCTACGTTTTTATCTCATTCAGTTCTTGTTAGAACTAATAATCATCAAAGTTTCTGGTCAAACATTCCTACCAGTGGATTTCCAGGAGAACTTTGAACTGCAAAGGTAGTTGCTGGCAGACAGCCAGCAACCTTGCTAACAAATGCTCAGAGTTCCTAAGGAACTATATAGCTCTGATTCTGTAGCCAGGTGACAGTGTCTCCAGCCTATGAATTAATGATAATCACATAATTGTGCTGGGGGAAATGGAGTAATCAACCCCCCCCCCACAGAGTGTGGGAGCCAATAGGGGGAGGGAGATTTGGATATTTGGTGGTTATGAAGAGCTGTTAAATATGTGTTTTATAATCTGGGGACATGTTTTATAAATAGGTCATTTGTATGTTATTTGCCTGATATAGTATGGGTAGACACCCAGTACTGTTAAGTCGCTCAAAAGGACTCACACTGAGAGGCTGTGATGAAAATATGGGCTGTACAGACACATTTGGTTCCCTCCCTGGTTTATGTAAGAGCCAGACCCTTGAGAACCACCTCACTCCACCCACTACTTCATCCCCAAGTATTAGCACAGAATAGATCCTCAACACATGCATCAATTAAACACCTACCAGATGGTATTTGAATTCCAAACTAGGGAAGGGCTTGATTTCTTATTAATGAATCATTAACACTTGCTTGTTTCTTCTGACTTTGACCCAAATAACAACCATGATAATATTTATAATTCCATTTAATGATGGCTTACCATCTGCCAGGAAATCCTGCCATGATTGCTAAACGTTACTGGTATAACCCCCCTCACAACCCTGTGAGGCTTAGATATTATTAGTATTCCCATTTTATAAGGGGAATATGGCCAGCCTACTTTGAATGAGCAGTGTTTTTAAAACATTTAGACTAAGGCGAGTTTACATAGAAGTCCAGATTTCTGATTTTTCTTTAAGAGTTTGATGGTGTGAATGTTTATAGCAGCAATGTCCACAATAGCCAAGCTATGGAAAGAGCCTAGATGTCCAACAACAGATGATGGATAAAGAAGATGTGGTGCATATATACAATGGAATACTATGCAGCCATCAAAAAGACCTGAAATCTTGCCATTTGCAACGACATGAATATGCTAAGTGAAAGAAGTCAATCAGAGAACAATTATCATATGATGTCTCTAATATGAGGAATTTGAGAGGCAAGGTGGGTATCATGGGGGGAAAGGAAGGAAAAATGAAGTAAGATGAAACCAGAGAGGGAGACAAACCATAAGAGACTCTTCATCTCAGGAAACAAACTGAGGGTTGCTGGAAGGCAGGTGGGTGGGAGGGATCGGGTGGCTGGGGGATGGACACTGGGGAGGGTATGTGCTATGGTGAGAGCTATGAATTGTATAAGATTGATGAATCACAGACCTGGACCCCTGAAACAAATAATATATTATATGTTAATTAAAAAAATAAAAGAATTTGATGGTGTGGTAACAAAGGATCTGCATTGCCCCTCGGCAAGAGTCATTGCAGCCCGAGGTACACTCTGCACGCACCCTGCCTGGTCTCTTTGCCTTCTTTCCATTACCTGCCTGGCCTTTAAAGCATTTGCCCTTCTAGGCTCAGCTTAGAGAGGTCATGGAGTCAGAGAAGCCATGGCAGGGATGGACTCGAGTCTATGTGGCTTCAGAACCTGCATTCCGGGTCCCCAGAGTGCTGTAGAAGACAGCGTGCCCCAGGCCCCATCCCTGCCCTTGTCATGCCCAGATGGCTCATTTCTCACTGCTCCCTGAGACCCTGACAGGAAGGCATGCCAGCTAGTGTTTCCTGCCTTCCTCCTCGGGCAGCAGCTCTCCGACCCCCGCCCCTGCTATCTGGCCACACATGCTGGTGATCCAGGCACCTGTGTGTGTGTGATTGTTCCACGGGCTCAGATGAGGTGAGACACACAGGACTGTTCATGCGACTCCGTGAACTTGGGCCAGTTGAAAGCCAAGCAGAAAACCCTTAGAAGGAAAGGGGTTAAGAATGTGGATAAATAAAGAAACAAAGTAAAAACAAACAAATAGAATTCGCCCAGTAGAGTTGAAAAACCTAACCTCAATTTTTCTTTTTTTATTTTACTTTTTTATTATTACGTTCAATTAGCCAGCATATGGTACATCAGTAGTTTTTAATGTAGTGTTTCAACGATTCATAAGTTGTGTGTAACACCCAGTGCTCACCACCACACGAGCCCTCCTTAATACCCATCACCTGTTTACCCCAGCCTCCAGCCCCCTCCCTTCTGTAGCCTTCTGTTTGGTTCCCAGAGTCCGGAGTCTCTCATGGTTTGTCTCCCTCTCTGATTTCTTCCCATTCAGTATTCCCTCCCTTCCCCTGTGGTCCTCCGTGTTATTCCTTATGTTCCACATATGAGTGAAACCATATGATAATTGTCTTCCTCTGCTTGACTTATTTCACTCAGCATAATCCTCTCCAGTTCCATCCGTGTTGATGCAAATGGTAGGTATTCATCCTTTCTGATGGCTGAGTAATATTCCATTGTATATATAAACCATATCTTCTTTATCCATTCATCTGTTGAAGAGCATCTTGGCTCCTTCCACAATTTGGCTATTGTGGACTTCGCTGCTATGAACATTGGGGTACATATGGCCCTTCTTTTCACTACATCTGTATCTTTGGGGTAAATACCCAGTAGCGCATTTGCTAGGTTGTAGGGTAGCTCTATTTTTAACATCTTGAGGAAACTCCATAGTGTTTTCCAGAGTGACTGTACCAGCTTGCATTCCTACCAACAGTGTAAGAGGGTTCCCCTTTCTCCACATCCTCACCAACATGTGTTGTTTCCTGCCTTGTTAATTTTTGCCCTTCTAACTGGCATAAGGTGGTATCTCATTGTGGTTTTGATTTGTATTTCCCTGATGGCTAGTGATATTGAATATTTTTTCATATGTCTCAAAACTCAATTTTCTAAGGCCACCTTCAAGTATAAGTTATCAGCTCAAACCTACTAGAGTGACCCACCATGGTGTGGGCAAGGGACCAGGGCACACCTGCCATAAAATCCAGTCCATTTCATGGTCTCCAAGGATCCTGGCCTTCATGTTTTTGCTACAGAATTTAGCACCATGAACTTAACAAATGGGTTCCTGGATTTTAAAATAATATCTCTTTTTTAAAAACTTAGACTGTGGTTCAGAGTTGCCTCAGAGAAACTCAGAGAAATCACGGTCTCACTCCTTCCTACTTCTTACCCCTGGTAACAGCTAATGTTTGTGAGTTGTACCAGAAAAGAAAGCTCCAAAACCAGGGTTGTGGTGAATGACACATGTCTTAGTTCACAAACCATAGTTCAAAGGAGGGAAAAAAAAAAGGCTTATGAACAGACCAAGGGCACATTAATGTGTGTGAACATTCACACTAGACAACAACATTCATGATATAATTTGAAGTGTTCAGAAAGGCCCCTGTACCCATAATATCTTATCATCTAGCCACCTAGAGGGTGGAGCACTTAGCCCTGACCTGAGTTAAAAGATACACTTCTAATCAAGTCCTGGCGTTATGAGAGAAATAGCAAATCACCCAGTCAATGTATTAGCGGGGACCCATTCCATTGGTTAGTCTAGTCTACCTCCTGGCTCCTACCAGAGATCAGAGCCTGGAAGAAACAAAAGCAAAGAGACAGGAAAGGTTGTGGGAACAGTCAGGCCCCCAGGACCCACTCTGGGTGCAGGGCTATGGTGAGCCTTTACCCCAGGTGGGACAGAGTGGGCAGACCAGCTGTGAGAGCTCTGGGGAGGGCAGAGTAGAGCCATCAAGGACAGCTCTCTCCTTGGCTTGGGAAATGTGCCCATCCTGTGTGCCACGGATAAACGAGAACAATCCCATGCTCCTGCCATGGATTGAAAAAGAGCCGGAGGACCGTTCCTAGAACACACATTCGAGAATCCCATATCGCAGGCTCACTAGCTATCATAGAACACTGTCCCCACCACAACCCCACACTCCACCAGAGAGACAGGGACTGAATCAGGAGAAAGGGGAGGAGACAAACAGAAGGACATCTTCACTGTATAGCCAGGAAGATGTCCTCCCAGCCCTTAAGGTGAAATTGGACCAAGTGGTGGAAGATAATTACTATCAAGAAAGAGAGAGAGAGAGAGAGAGAGAAGAAAGAGGAAGAAAGAAAGAAAGAAAGAAAAGAAAAGAAAAGAAAAGAAAAGAAAAGAAAAGAAAAAGAAGGAAGGAAGAAATCTTTGTGTAGGGGTCACTTACCAACAAGCATTTATTTGAGAATTCTCTTTTCTGATCAAACTGGGGGAATAAGTTTTCTTAAAGTATCCTGGTTTGGATGAGAGATATCTTCTATGAGAAATACGATTCCAGGGCTGCCTGTCCCATCCCTGTTCAACCACAGAAACCGGCTCAGTGTTGCATCCTTGGGTACCTTCATATAAACTAGTTCTCATTTCTGCCTTGTTTCCCTGGGGCTGTACTTCATAAGTAGAATGCCCATCCTGGAATGGCAAAACCCAGGTTGCCCACTAAGGCTCCACTCCCTCCAGAAATAAATCCCTGCGGCCAAGGTCACGTAATAAATGGCTTTTCCACAATTGGTTACTTGTTAACGGGCCTATAAAATATCAAGAAAAACACAGGATTTTCACTTAATTAGACTCATTTCTAAGTAGACAACTCAAATAATGTACAAAATATCCTAACATGTATATATGATGTGAAACAAATTGCCCAGAAATACCTTTACATTTCTTGATTTTTGAAGACTTAAACTGTTACTTTGTATTCATTCAGACCAGGCAGAGAACAAAACAATTCTCAACAAGTAACTTATAGATGTCTAAGTTGCCAACTTGTTGTTACAAAATGATGCTGTGGAAAGGACATCAGTAACCACAAAAAAACAGATACCATCAGGATAAAGCACTCTTCCTTTCAGGCGCTATGAAGGCTGCAAAGCTCCTATTAAATCTGTCCCTTTGTTAGCCAACAGCGCCCTCTGATGCTGCAAGGAGAAATAATATTTCTGTTGTTAAAAATATTTGGATGTTATGCTTTGTTATGGCTTTGACCTTTTCTAAGCAATTGCACAGGAGGCAGGACAAAGAAGAGATAAAGGGGAGGGACCTCTGGGAAGAGGCCCTGATGGGGATGGGGGACAGGTAGGCTAAGGTTAGCAGGTGGCTCAGGGCATGGCGTGGGGATAAATCATGGAGTGTCTCAAAATCCCTGCAGTTTACAGAAAATAAGAGATCACAGACTCCACTGAGCAGAGAAGTGTTGTGAGGAGAAGTTATTTAGGAGTCCGTCTTGATTCTGTGATTTTGCAGCTTTCTGACCTGCGAAAAAGATTGAGCTCCATCCACAGAGCAGAAGCAATGATGCTGGAGATGCTCCTTGTCAAATCCTCCTCCCAGCAGTCCTTTGTGACCTTGGGCATGGCACCTCCTCCCAGCTTGGTTCCTGCCTTTGTCAAGTTCATAGAAGAGCACCCCCTCAGGGCTCCTGATGGATGAAGGAGATGGTCCCTGCTCTTCTGTCCACTTGCAAGAAGCAGCCTGTGTGGCAGCTGCAGGGGGCCATGGGAAAAGTTAAGGATCAACATGGGAGCAGCCAGCTGCATGCAAGGGGAGGCTGGGTTACAATGGGCGCACGCCCCTCCCAGCATCACTAGACCTGTCCCAGCTCTTTGGGGCTTGGGAAACGTTTGTTGAGGCCAGGAGTGGTTTGCAGAATGGAGCCATCATGGAGCAGGCTGCCAACTCCCCTGTTCACAAGGGGATTTGAAGGTTGCTTCCTCCACAGTAACTTCCGGCCACCTGTGGCCAGTGGATGTTTTCGAAGGGGTCTTGCAGTCAGTCCTTTGTTCCCACCTTGGACTTCATTCTTCTCACATCGTTACAGATTCCTGTGTTTACAGATCTTTCATTCCAGAGCTGAGTGGTCCAATGCAGCAGCCACTGACCACATGTGGCTCTTGGGCATTGCACTATAGCTAATCTGAACTGAGATGCACCATTAACATCAGTCACGCACTCAATTGCAAAGATGGTGTTTTTTAATATAAAATATTTCATTAATAATTTGTATGTTGAGTACATATTTACATGATAATTGGGATATCTGCTTAGGTTACATAAAATATATTACTAAAATAAATTCTACTAATTTCTTTAAATATTTTAATGTCATCACTAAAACATTAAAATTACCTTGGAGGCTTACATTATACTTCTCTTGGGCAGTGCCCCTCTAGACTTTGAGTATCCTGAAGGCAGGGATTGTCTCCCTCATTCTTGATTCCCTAGAGCTCCTACCCTTCACACAAAGACTTTGTCCTAGTCCTCTTTACCATCTCAGCGATCCATCAGTAATAGAATCTGAGTAGTTCCCCCCACATAGCCTGTCACAGCTAACCCCGTCTCTGCTGTCCCCTAAATTCAAGGCTTGCTGCTTCCTGCCTTATCTCAGAAATCTTTGCTAACATATGACCTATCAATGATCTGTAGAAACACAGAATCACAGATTTGGAGAATGAATGTAATATTTTCCCCTTCAATATCGTATTCTCTTTATACTTCATTCTATCAGTGAGATTGCAAGTCCTTCCATCCCTCTGTAGTTACTCAGTTCTATTACTGTCTAGATGAAACAAGATATGCAATGAAAAATCTCAATTTACTACAGACAGCCGTGCTTATAGTTTAGCTTAGATTATAGCTCAGATTTAAAGTAGAAGCCTTAAAAGTAGACTAACCGGGGCACCTGGGTGGCTCAGTGGGTTAAAGCCTCTGCCTTCGGCTCAGGTCATGATCCCAGCATCAGGCTCTCTGCTCAGCAGGGAGCCTGCTTCCCACTCTCTGTCTCTCCCTATCTGCCTACTTGTGATCTCTGTCAAATAAATAAATAAAATCTTAAAAAAAAAAAAAAAGTAGACCAACAGTTTCATAGTCTCTTGCATATGAGTTCATTTTTTTTGGAAGGCTTGGGGGTGGGGGGTATTTAATGATAATGTTTCCAGATGACAATTATTTAGTCTAAAAAATAAAGCCAAAGTAAAATTCCTGGGAACCCAAGTATTGGGCAATTATGAAATAGAAACCCCATGACTCTTATTCTAAATATGCTCCACTTTCTCTTTTTTCTCTACTTGGCCTTACTCGGGCTGGTTGCAAAACTTCCATCACCTGGAAGTCTTCTTAATGTTTATTGCAGAATACGAGTTCTCTGGGATCCCACTATAAAAACAGAATCTCAAAACATCCCTTATCTAACTCCTGCCGAAAGCCCAAATTAAAGAAAACCCACAGTGAGTTTGAAGGCTATATTTGAGGGTGTAGAATCTATCCCCTCCCCCAAGAATTCCATACATTCCAGTTTGAATTGTCAGAACCCTGGATCTCTAAATACACACATGAATCTTTTTAACTTAGGTTCCCATAGTAGTATTACCTTCAAGAGGTATATTTTTATACCATGCCCTTGACATTTATAAAAGATCATTTCAAGGAAGGGAAAAAAAGCACAAGAAATTCAAAGCTGCATTGCTGTTAAATGTTAAGGTTATGGTTTGCTACATATGTGGTCTCAGTGTCCCCTGTAAATCCCAAGAGAGGAATTCTTCTAAATTTCAGTTTGAAGGAGAACTCATCATGACCGGCAAATATTTTCCTTTCAAATAAGAAATACTATGTAAATCACTGTTTCCAAAATGAGTAGTTAAAAATCTGCTCACAAAGAAAACTCTGGGTTCAAAGAGAGGAGATTTATCAAACGTGTAAGAAACAAAACCTTTCGGGTAATAGAAAGAGAAAATTCCCTAACTAGCTTCTGAGACTAAAATAAATACTCAAGACAAAGGCAGGACAAGGAGACAATCTGGCCATCTCAACAGAGTTGAGGAAAATAATGAAGTTTAAAAAATTCATAATTTAAAAAATAAACTCTTAGAAAGCTAAAATTGGAGAGAAACTTTGTCATCCTGATAAAGAGAATACCAAAAATCCTCAATGTTGAAATAGCAAAAAACATTGCTTTAAAATCTGGAGGAAGACAGGAGTTTCTTTCTTTGTTACCAGTCAATATTTTACTGGTAAACCTAGCCAATTAAATAAGACAAGAAAAAAAGTAAGAGGTATAAATATTAGAAAGTTAATGAGAAACTGATTATTTTTAGTTCATGTAATTTTTGTGAAAATCCAAGACAATCAACTAAAAAGCTCTTGGGACCAATAAGATAATTTAGGATCATTACTAGATAATAAGATAAAAATGTAAAAGGTGATCGTTTTCATATATGCCAAGAACTAAAGGAGAATTGTAATGGGTTAAAGGATCCATTTTTAATAGCACCAAAAAACTTTAAAAATATCTAAGACTAAATAAGAAATGTACAAGAGTCCCGGGATGGCTCAGTCGGTTAAGTGTCTGCCTTTGGCTTAGGTCATGATCCTAGGATCCTATGATCTTGCCCCATGCTTGGTTCCCTGAACAACAGAGAATCTTCTCTCTCCCCTGCCCCACTTGTTCTCTCCCTTTCTCTCCCTCTCTCTCTCAATCATTCTCCCTCTCAAATAAATAAATAAAATCTTTTAAAAAATAAGAAATGTACAAAACTACATGAAGGAAACTATACAGTTTCTTGAAGTTCTCTTAAACAGCCTGAGTAAATGGAGAAATGTACCATGTTCCTAGAAAGGTACTGTATTGTAAAAAATATTCATCCTATCAAAATAATTGCCCAATAAATATTAGTTTTAATGAAATTCCAAAAGCAATTCACTTTTATGGAACTTGATAAATTTATTCTAAAAATCATCTGGAAGAGAAAAACTGCATGCAAATTTTTAAAAATTTAAAAAGCAATGAAGATACCTAGTAGAACTCAAACATGATATAAACCATTAAATCCATGTTAATTGGATGTATATGTTTGCATTTAAAAAGACAAGTAGACCCATGGAATAAAAAAGAGAATTCTGAAAGAGATATATTTATATGTCAGAATTTATAATATGATAAGGTGGCCTTTCGACTCAGTGGGGAAGAAATAGGATAGAATTAGGACCATTATCTCTCTCTCTCTCTGGGAAAAAAATAAAACTAAATTCCTGATATCTGCACTCCCATGTTCACCGTATTATTATGCACAATAGCCGAGATATGCAAGCAACTCAAGTACCCATCAGATGAATGAATAAAGAAAATGTGGTATGTGCATATACTGGATTATTACTCAGCCTTTAAAAAGAAGAAAATCCTGCCATTTGAAACAAAATGAATATATCTGGAAGATATTATGTGAAGTGAACTATGTCAGTTATAGAAGGACAAATACTGTAGACTCCACTTGTTTGAGGCATCTAAAATAGTCAAACTCACAGAAGCAGAAAAGATAATAGTGGTTGCCAAAGGCTGGGGGATGGAGGAAATAAGGAGTTATTCAGTGAGTATAGTTTAAGCTATGCTAGACTAATAAATTGTAAAGGTCTGTCATACAGCACAGTGCCTATAGTTAACAATATGGTATTATCACTTAAAATTTGCTAAGAATGTGGATCTCACGTGTTTTTTCATTTTGTTTTAAGATTTTTTTTTTATTTTTTTGAAACAGAAAGATAAAGAGAGAGTGCACAAGGGGGGAAAGGCAAAGGGAGAGGGAGAAAGAGGTTCCCTGCCGAGCAGGGAGCCACACGTGGGGCTTGATCCCAAAACCCCAGGGATCATGACCCAAGCCAAAGTCAGACACTTAACCGACTGAGCCACCAGGTACCCCTCCTACAAAAAAAAAAAAAAAAAAAATAGAGAGAAAGTACAGGAAATCTTTGGAAGGTATTATATATATCTATTACTGTGTCCGTGGTGATAGTAATGGTGTATCATGGGTCTTTCATATGTCTGAACTCATCAAATTGTGCACATTAAATATGCAGAATTCTTTCAACATCAGTTATGCCTAAATAGAACTGTTTTGACGAAAAGCTCAATTCTTTCCTCCTACCATCCTCAAAAGTAAATTCAAGATGGAATTACGGGCTCAATATAATAATTTTATATTATATATGTGAATATTACTTAAGCAACAAAAAAAATCCATTTTGAAACTGAGATTTAACTACATTAATATTTTTTAAATTCTGTATTAAAAACTCTATTAAAAAGTTTAAAGACAGAAAATATCTGCGACACATATAACAATTGAAGGGCTATAATGTATAAATAAGGAGTTCCTAAAAACAACTAGGAAAACACAAATAACCCAGTGGAAAAGTTATTACAGGCCATGAATAGACTGTTCATACAGGGTGGGGTTCTGTGCTCAGCAGGAAGTCTGCTTGAGGATTCTCTCCCTCTGCCCCTTCCCCTACATGAGCGTTCTTGCTCTGGTGCTCTCTCTCTCTCTCTAAAATAAATGAATAAATCTTTTTAAAAAATTAACAGCATCCACTGGTGTAGTGGGTAAAGAGAAATGGACACTCTCATTTATCGTTGATAGGACCATAAATTTGTATAGCCTACTGGAAGAAGGAACTTTAAGAACATCTATCAAAAATTTAAACACACATACTCTTAGAAGCATCATCCCAATCTCTATCAATTCACATATCCAAAATCAACATATATAGAGAGAACTATGCACAAAGATATTTGAAATATAATACTTAAGAACAATTTGAATATCTATCAAAAGGATAACACTTAAATAAATTCAAGTGCACATAGGTTATGGAATGCAATGTTGGCTATACAGCTGATCTAAACATACTAAGATAAAAAATCTTCTAAAATACACAGTTAAGTGAACAAAATCAAAGAATTTGTACTATGACATCCCATTCATTGGTTTGAATCACAGAGAATCAGAGAGAGAAGCAGATCATTATAATATTACAAACTTTCAGAAAAAGGGAGCTATAAAATCTGGTTTTCCAGTAAATTCAAATAAGCCCCCATAGTTAGTGTATTGAAAAATGAGTTAGGAAGTACAGTCTTTTTTAGGACTTTTTAAGAAGCGTAGTCTTTTGTTTGTTTTTAGTTTTGTTTTGTTTTATAACAGAAAATGCACTAACTCTTACTCAGTAAGTAAATGTTTTGCTTATTATACTTGCTTCTACTTCTATAGCAGAGTTCCATGATAAAATAAAAGTAGCATTATCCATGTGTGAGCAAGCAATGTACATCTCCCGTTTCATTCTCTCCTCCCCACCTTTATGTCACACACACACACACACACACACTTCCACACTTCACCTGGAAACTACTCTATATTTTCCTTCTCTATACAGTAAACTTTTAGAAAATAATAACTTTTCAATTTAAAACATTATTATTTGGATGCAACTAACAAGCAGATCCTCCCACAATGACACTCTGAAAGAAATACAAAAACAGTGTTATAAGGTAACAAGAAAATGAACAAAAGCAGGCAGGTTTTTTAAAAGATTTTATTTATTTATTTGTCAGAGACAGAGAGAGAGAGCACAAGCAGGGGGAGCAGAAGGCAGAGGAAGAGGCAGGCTCCCCGCTGACAAGAAGCCCGATTCAGGACTCTATCCCAAGACTTTGGTATCACGACCTGAACCGAAGGCAGACGCTTAACCAACTGAACCACCCTGGTGTCCCAAAAGCAGACAGATTTTGAGGGAAAGTAGAAACTCAGAAGAAGTGGCTAACATAGGGTGAGTTTCCCATTTTTGTGGTTTTGCTCTGTGGGCAGTTGTAGTTGTGGAGATATGGAATATGATAAAAAGTCTTATAAAAAGCTTACCATGTTTCTGGAATTAGGGACAGAAGAAGGAGCCCAGAGAAGTGAGAGTGAGAGAGAAATTGCTAAAAAAGAAGACAGGCAAAGAAGTATTACCCCTAATTCTGTGTCTAGACTCTGCTCAAGTTTCTGCCTGGCCCTTGAATCACAGTACACTGAGAGTAACCCAAACTGAGACCTGAGCTGCCACTCACTGCAGCCAAGACAGACTACAGTTTGAGTCTAAGCTGAGCCCAGACATCAACACCCTTTGGAGCAATATAACAGAATCCAGAGTCTCTATAATATAAGGATCACAAAGTCTAGAACACATTCCAAAATGACCCAAAATACAGAAGAATATGTATTTAGAGTTAGTAGAGTATGACCAACCTATTATCATATAAATAAATGAATGAAAAAAGAACCACACCAAGATGAGAGATGATTTGGAATTATCAGAAAATTGCTTAAAACTGCTACTATAACTATGCTTAATGAGGAAAAAATAATAAGCATCTAATAATGAATGAATATCAGCAGAAATAAGAACTATAAAAAAGAAACTAACAAAAAATTTAGTACAGAAATATATAACGCAGGAATTTTTAAAATAATTGGATTGGCTTAATATTAGAATGGAAAAAATAGAGGAAAAAATATCAGTGGACTTGAAGATACATCAGTAGAAATTTTTTAATCTGAAAAAAAAGAGGAAAAAATTGGAAAGAAAGGATGAAAGAGTCTTAGGGACATGTGGAATCACTGGAATCATAGAAGGATATGAGAGAGAGAATGGATAGAAAAAGTAGTTTAGGATATAATGACTGAACACTTCCTAAATTTGGTAGAATATATAAATTTACAGATTCAGAATCTCAGGAAACTCCAAACACATAAAAATGAATAAAGTAGGGGCACCTGGGTGGCTCAGGGGTTAAAGCCTCTGCCTTCAGCTTAGGTCATGATCTTAGGGTCCTGGGATCGAGCCCCGAATTAGGTTCCCTGCTCAGCAGGGAGCCTGCTTCTCCCTCTCTCTCCCTGCCTGCCTCTCTGCCTACCTATGATCTTTGTCTGTCAAATAAATAAATAAATTTTTTAAAGGAACAAAATAGGGTCTAGACACATCAAGGTTAAACTGTTAAAGTCAAAAATATACAGAAAATCTTGAAAGCAGCCAGAAAATAAAATAAATGACATATTAAATATATGGGAGCAATTCCTACAGACCATCATCCCATATGAACACTGATGCAAAAATCCTCCAAAAAATACTAGGAAATCGAATTCAGCAGCATATTAACAAGATGACACATCATTACCAAGTAGGATTTATTACTCGATTACGAGATTGTTTGCATATGTGAAGATTGATCCGTGTAATATGCCACATCAACAGAATGAAGGGGAGAAAACACGTAATCATCTCAATCAAAGCAGAAAATGCATTTGACAAAATTGAATCCTCTTGTGATAAAAAACACTCATAACTTAGGAATAGAAGATAATTACACTAACATAATAAGACCCATCTTTGGAAAAAAAAAAAAAACCACAGTGCATATCACACTTAATAGTGAAGGATTGCAAGCTTTTCACCTAAGATCAGGAATAGGACAAGGATATCCACTTTCACCACTTTTATTCAATACAGTCCTGGGAGTCCTAGTCAGAGCCAATAGACATTAGAAAAGAAATAAAGGGCATGCAAATTATAAACGAAGAAGTAAAATTGTCTCTATTCACAGATGATATTATCTTCTGCATAAAAAGTCCTAAAGATTTCACAAAGATCTCTTCGAACTAATAAACACATAATAAACATGGCAACATACAAAGTCAACACACAAACTCAGGTATGCTTCTATACATTAACAAAGAACAATCTGAAAAGGAAATTAAGAAAATAATTCAATTTAAAATAGCATAAAAAGTAAAATACTTAGGAATTGACTTAATCAAGCAGGTGAGAAACTTGTACAATAAAAACTGTAAAATGTTTCTGAAAGAAAATAAAAACATAAATAAACAGAACAATTTCCCAGGTTTATGGAGTAGAAAACAACATTGTTAAGATGTCAGTACTAGGGGCACCTGGGTGGCTCAATGGGTTAAAGCCTCTGCCTTCAGCTCAGGTCATGATCTCAGGGTCCTGGGATCAAGGCCCACATCGGGCTCTCTGCTCAGCAGGGAGCTTGCTTCCTCCTCTCTCCCTCTCTGCCTACCTCTCTGCCTACTTGTGATCTCTGTCTGTCAAATAAATAAATAAAATCTTTAAAAAAAATAAAAAGATGTCAGTACTACCCAAAGTGATCTACATATTTAATGTAATTTCAATCAAAATCCCAATGAGGGGAACTTTTTTGCAGAAATAGAAAAACCTATCCTAAAATACATATGGAATTTCAAGGAGCCCCAAACAATTCTAAAAAATAACAAAGCTGGAGGACTTATTTCCTGATTTTGAAACTAACTATAAAGCTACAGTAATCAAAACAGTGTGGTGCTGGCATATTTTAGACAAACAGATCCATGAAAGAGAATAAAGAATCCAGAAATAAACCTTCAAATATATGGTCAAATGATATCCAACAAGGGTGCCAAGACTATTCAATGGGGAAAATACTTTTCAGTGAATGGTGCTGGGGCAACTAGCTATTCACATACGAAAGAATAAAGTTGGACTATCAACACAAAGAAAAATTAACTCAAAATTAATCCATAGCCCTAAACGGAAGATCTAAAACTATAAAACTCTCTAAAATAAACATAGGATCTGGCAATGATTTCTTGGACATGACACAAAAAGTACAAGCAACCAGAAAAAAAAAATAGACAAATTAGATTTCATGAAAATTATAATTTTTTGTGCATATCCTATGACCCTGCAATTGTACTACTGGGTATTTACCCCAAAGATACAGATGTAGTGAAAACAAGGGCCATGTGTACCCCAAGGTTCATAGAAGCAATGTCCACAATAGCCAATAGATGAATGGATAAAGAAGATGTGGTCCATATGTACAATGAAATATTATGCCTCCATCAGAAAGGATGAAAACCCAACTTTTGTATCAACATGGAGTGAACTGGAAGAGATTATGCTGAGTGAAATACGTCAAGCAGAGAGAGTCAATTATCATATGGTTTCACTTACTTGTGGAGCATAAGAAATAACATGGAGGACATTGGAAGAAGGAAAGAAAAAGTGAATTGGGAGAAATTTGAGGGGGAGATGAACCATGAGAGACTGTGGACTCTGAAAAACAAACTAAGGGTTTTGGAGGGGAGGGGGGTAGGGGAATGGGTGAGCCAGGTGATGGGTATTAAGGAGGGCATGTATTGCATGGAGCACTGGGTGTGGTGCAATAACAATGAATCTTAGATCACTGAAAAAATAAAATAAAATTTAAAAATTTTTTTGTGTATCAAAAGACGCTGCTGACAGAGTAAAAATGCAACTCACAGAACAGGGGAAAATATTTGCAAATCACATATCTGATAAAGTATTTCAAAACAAAACTCAACATCACTCAAAAACAAAAAATGGGCACTCAGTCAGTTAAGCGTCTGCCTTCTGTTCAGGTCATGATCCCAGGGTCCCGGGATTGAGCCCCATGTCTGGCTCCCTGATCAGTGGGGAGTTTGCTCTTCCCTCTCCCTCTGTCCCCTGTTCATGCTCTCTCACTGTCTTGCTCTCTCTCCCTAATAAATAAATAAAATCTTTTTAAAAAAATGGTTATGATACAAGTTTTATGTGTATTTTACCACAATAAAAAATGGGGGGAGGGGAATTAGGTAACAATAATTTAACTGACCGTAATCTTCCCATCGAAAACCATGGAGGCCAACAGACAGTGAAACATCTGTAAAGTTAATAAAGGGGGGGGGGAGGGGACTGTCAACTCAGAAAAATACCCCTCAAGAATAAAATCAAAGAAAGCATAAGGAAATTTGTAACCTCTCAGATGCATTACAAGAAAGGCTAAAGAAAGTTCTTTGAGGCAAAGGGAACTGTATATAACAAGTATAGCATTAAGGGAATAGAGTAGTGTATGAACCTGTAGAGCACCAAATTATTTGTTTTCTTGTACAATGATACAATATTAACTCTAAGACTGTAAATAAGGCTGCATATTGTAATTCCTACAACAAGCATTTTTTGAAAATGTAATTCAAAAAGATATATCTGAAAACAGAGTCAATTCATCAGGAAGATAACAATTATAAATGTCAATATGCCTTAAGATACATGAAGCAAAAATTAACAGATTAAAAGAGACAATTCCACAACTCTAATAAGGAATTTCAAAACTTTCTCTAAGCAATTCATAGAAAAAGGACATGAAAGGTAGATAAAGATGGAAAACCCAAGAAACATTGCCAACTACCTTAACCTAATTTATATTTCAGGACATTAAACCCCAAAACTTTAAGTACAAATTGTATGTTTACCAAAGAGAACATATAGTGGGTCATAAAACAAGTTTCAATAAATTTAGAAGTTCTGAACTTATACAAAGTATATTATCTAACCACAATAGAACTAAATTAGAAATCAATAGAAACAATATGTAGGAAAGCCCCCAATACTTGGAAATTAAACAATACACTTCTAAATTATCAATGTGCTAAAAAAGAAACTTTTAAGTTTTAAATATTTCAAAATGAATGATAATGAAACACAGCATATGACAATGTGTATGATTGTCTACAGCAAAAACTTTCTCTATGTCTACAGCATTCTTAGAGGAAAGAACGTCTACAGCATTCTTAGAGGAAAGTGGATAGCTTTAAATACTAATATTAGAAAAGAAGAAATGACTAAAATCGATAATCTGAGGTTCCACTTCAAGAAGCTATAAAAAGAAGAACAAAGTGCCCCCAAGGAAATAAAAGGAATGAAATATTAAAGATAATAGCAGAAGTTAACAAAATAGAATGAGTTTTTGGTTTTGCCAATTATCTCCATTGTTTATCTTCTATGTAAGAATCAATAAAATGTTAAACTCCTGGCTATATTAATCAAGAAAAAAGGGAGAGAACACAAAAAAAGTTATTATCACTGCAGATCCTACATATATTAAAGGAATGATAAAGAGAATATTGAACAACTTAATGTCAAAAAAAAAAAAATGCTGACCTACCATAGTTAGAACGAGCAAATTCTTTGAAAAATACAGCTTGACAGAAACACAAAATTGTCAGTTGTTGTACTTACAACATCCCCATAAGGACTAAATGTGTTATCTAAAACCTTCTCACCATGAAAACTCAAGCTCCAGATAGTTTAATCAGTGAATTCTGTCAAACTTTCAAAAAACAAAAATGATACATGAACTTTTCCAGATGATGGAGAAGGAAACACTCCAACTGTGTCTTATTACCAGTATATCACTAACTTAAAAAATAAAAACATTTATTTCAGGAAAAAAATTCTAGACTAACATATCTCATAAACAGACAACAAATTTTCTTAACAAAATGTTAGCAAAGCAATCAAACAAATTATAAAAAAAGAATACTAATGACCACGTGGGGCTTTTCCCAGGAAAGCAAGGGAGGTTTAACTCTTTAAAATTGATCAAGGTAATTTACAATTTTAACAGAATAAAGAAAAGGTAAGATTCTCTAAGAAACAGTAAAGACATTTGCCAAAATTCAACATTCATTTATGATATTCGCCAAACTAAGAATAAAAGGGAACCTCTCTGATTTGATTAAGGACAGCTAAAAAAGAAATCTACCACTGACCTAGCTGATGGTGACATTTTGAACACTTTCGCCTAAGGCTGAGAACGAGTCAAGAACTTCCATTCTCACCATTCATCTATTCAGTGTTGTCCTACAGGTCCTAGCCAGTTTCAACTGACAAAAGGAAAATAAAAAGTATGAAGCTTAGAAATAAGGAAGTGAGTTTGGAGAAAAAAAAAGAAGAAGAAGAAGCAGCAGCAAGATGATTCCTCTTCAGGGTCACCATGATTTTTTTACATAGAAAAATTCTGAGAAATCTATAAAACAACTAATAAGCGAATTAAGGAAGGTTTTGGACTATAAGGTTTATAGACAAAAACCAACTGTGTTTTCATAGAACAGCAGCAGAGAATTGGAAATGAAATTTTTAAATATATATCTGTAGGAAAACATAATCTCTAAGAAATGGAAGCAGGGATGGATTTAACAAAAATGATGTAAGATGCCTTCACTGAAAAAGACCTAAATAAGCTGAGGGCTATATGGTGTTCATGAGATAGAAGAATCAATATTTTTACGATGCTTGTTCTTCCTTAATTGTGGGGGCTGGCAAGTCTGAAATCCGCAGGGCAGACCAGCAGGCTGGAGCCCCAGGCAAGAGTTGATGCTGCAGCCTAAAGCCAAAACCAGTTTTCTCTGAGAATTTCCTCTTCTTTGGGGGTGTTAGAGGGGACCAGTCATTTTCTTTTAAGACCTTCAACTGATTGCATGAAACCCACCCCCATTATGGAGAGTAATCTACTTTACTCAAAGTCTACTTATTTAAATGTCCATCTCACGTAAAAAATAGGCTCACAGAAACACCCATACAGGTGTTTGGCACATACCTGGGTATCCGGCCTAGCCAAATTGGCACAAAATTAACAGTCATACATATCTTTATTAGAAATGAATCATAAATCTAAGCCTAAAGGCAAAAATTAGAAACAGGAGAAAAATCTCTGTGACCTGCTGATAGACAAAGATTTCTTAGGAAATTTTTAAAAACACACAAAAAACGTAAAAGAAAAAAGCAAAGCTTAATGGGAAGTTATCAAAATTTAAAACTTCTGGTCTTTGAAAAACACCATCAAGAAAACTAGAAAGCAAGCCACAGAATGAGAGAAAACATTCACAATCCAGATATCTGACAATGGCCTTTTATCCAGAACACATAAAGAACCCTTGTAATTCAATAAGAAGAATCCAAACAACTCAGGAGTGAACAAAAGAATCAGTCATTTAACCAAAAAATGATATATGAATGACTGGTAAGCACATGAACAATTCTCCACGTAATTTGTCATCAAGGGAAATGAAAATTCAGTTCACAATGAAATATTACTACAAACCCATTAAAATAGCAAAAGTCAAAAAGATTGGCCATAGTAAGTGCTGGGGAGAATGCAGAACAATTGGACACTCGTAGTAGAAAAATAAATGGGTACCTTGGAAAAATGTTGGGCAGTTTCTTTAAAACCTAAACATAGGGGCACGTAGGTGGCTCAGTCGGTTAAGCATTTGCCTTTGACTCAGGTCATGATCCCAGGTGGGATCGAGCCCCACATCATGTTCTCTGCTCAGCGGGAAACCTGCTTCTCCCTCTGCCTGCTGCTCCCCCCACTTGTGCTTGTTCTCCCTCTCTCTGACAAATAAATAAAATCTTAAAAAAAAAAAACAACTAAACATATACCTACCATACTATATTGAACATATACCTGCATGTTTACCAAACAGAACTGATAATACATGAAACAAGTACTTGTACACTAATCTTCATAATGGCATTATTTGTGATAGCCCATGAGTGGAAACAACCCAAATGCTCATCAGCTGGTAGCTGGGCCAACAAGCTGTGGCAAAAATAACCAAACAGTGGGCTCCTACACAGGAGGAGGAAAATGCAGTGCCACAGTATGGGTGAATCTCAAAATCGTTACCCTGAGTGAAAGAAGCCAGACATGGAAAAGTACGGGCTATGTGAAGTCATTTACAGAAAATTCTAGAAAGTGCAAACTAATGGGTTGTGCCAGAAACTAGATCAGGGACTGCCTGGGGCCGAAGATATAGAGATGGCAGACTACAGATGGGCATCATTTGCAGTGACTGAAAGGTTCTCTTCGTGTTAGGGGTAGTGGTTTCACGGGTATAAACAAGTTTCGGAATTCATCAAATGGCACACTGCTCAACACACCTCAGTGAAACCATAGCCATATGGGCAGTGACGTGGTAATGACTAAATAATGCGACGAGGGTAGTCACACTTGTGAGCCAAGCAAAATGTATAAACTGGTCACACTCTTAAGGTGTACACCTGAAACTAACATGGTGTGTCAAATATACGTAAACAAATAAATGAATGAGTAAATCAGTAAATAAAAGCATAGACTTGTATGAGATTTTTCTTCTCTGTTTCTTTTTTCCACCCCACCCCCACCTTGGCAATCAGGAAGGGGAACAGGGAGTATCCATTTATCAATGCACTTGTGATGCATAACAAACTACCCCAAAAATGACAGACTTAAGACAACTAGGGTTTTTTTTTTTAAATATATTTTGTGGTTGTCTTTTCATGTTCAAAGTAGGATTTTTGTCAAAAGATAACAGACTATAAAGGCAGATATTTAGATACTAAAAAGAATATCCATCAACTTGTTAACTGTTTTCCCTAAGAGCAGATGATCTTCAATGGAGTAGTTCTGTGGTCTTTTCTCCCCTCCTATTTTATTTGGAAATGTTCTAATTTTTGGAAAAATTGAAAGCTTTGCAGAGGATACACCTGCATGCTTGCTACTTAGATTCTACAGCTGACATTGTTACTAGATTAAAACAACAGGTTCTTGGGCTCACAGTCCTACTGGAACGATGGTCTGGCCAGGGCTGACCCGCTGCTCTTGCTCATTGTCCGCAGTGGAAGTGTAGGTGGGGGCTGGCTGGCTTGGGCCTCTCTCCTGTGTCTGGCTGGTGGTGGGAGTGCCCAGGATGACTGGACCCTTGTCTATCACCATCCAGCAGGATAGCCAGAGCTCTTTACGTAACAACCGTTTCCAAAGCAGCAAGACTACGAGAACTTCAAGGCCTGGTTTCTAACTTGTATAACGTATAACTACTATAACATTACCTCCACTGGATGCAACATCAGCAACAAAGCCAACCCCAAATTGGTTGGGAGGGAGCGATGTGGGGACAAGCGGGGTAAAATATCTCTTGATGGGTCATCACTCTTGAAGTCTACCGTACTCAACCAAGAGGTGGATAATGGACTAATTCTCTAAAATGTTTGGGGTCCCCAGCCTCACCCGTCTCTTCAGGCTGTGTCCTCAGCCAGCGGATGGAGTCCTAGATCACAGACAGGCCCTGTCCCCCACCGGGGTAAGGGCTCTCGGGCATCCATGATAGTAAGTACCCGTTAGGTACTGGGCATTCTGCTTGGTGTTTTGCACCCATTCCTCCTAAATCCTTTAAACGATAACAGGAGATGTTCCCATTTTACAAATGTAACTCACAAAGGTTAATGCATACGATTTAAGCTCGAAAGGTTTTTCCGGCATGCAAAGGTAAATAACAAGAGACCCAAGTAGGACAGGGACACAGAACTCAAACCTGGTTCTGTCAGACTCCTGTGCCTTTTGTCTCTGACACTACCCACGCTGTTCAACAGCTTCCTAGAAATAGTAAACATTTTCATTTTTTAGGACAAAACTAATGAAGGAAAATATCTAATTTTCCCCCATAGAATCAAAGAAGTTTCAGAATGTCCCTCCAACACAAACACACATACACACACACACGCACACACACACACATACACACCCCTTGGAGCACCTGGTAATATTTTTTAAATCTCTTTAGCAATTATTATCTGGAAAGGACAGTTTAGAGTGATGAGTCACTGCTCCATCTCCCAGGGTTTAATAATAGCAAAACCTGCTGGAAGTTAAAAAGGGATCGGGAGGACAGAGAAGGTGGATGGAGGGGTTGCTGGGGGGATTTCGACCAGATGGCAAGGCCATGCGTCTGAGAAACGTTTGTCTTCTTGTCCTCTTACTTCAGTGTACTTTTATGTCCTAAGCCATCTAGCAGGAATTAATACCCAAAGGCCAATTTCTGCTTTTAGGATCAGAATGAAAGATAAGGAAGTTCTTTATGGTGTCCTTTGGAGGATGTGGTTATTAGGTTTATGAACAGATGAAAAATAATGAAATGTCAGGAACCGTCCCTGTAGACTGGCCTGGGGAAACAGCCTACACGTGAAGAGAGGCAGGGAAGAAGTTTAAAGGACTATTTAGCGCCCCTGGCCCGCCAGCAGGCCACAAGCCTGGGAGCGCTTCAGTTATCCATGATCAGCCATCTGCTGATTCTTGGAATTTCCTGAGGCTCCACAGTGTTCCATGCTAAGATTTTACTATCTCATATCATTATAGACAAGAATCTTGGAGTGGCAGGCCCGGATATGACATTGCAGTTGTTTGTGTAAAGATACTCCCCAAATATCTTCTGCTAGCCCCAGGATTTCCTCCTGTAGATAATATGCTACAGTGTTACAGGTTTCTGACAGCAGAAGTGAACCCAAATGAAAACCATTCACATGCTTAAAAGGAAAAAAAAAAAAAAAAAAGCCTTTCTCTCCTATCATATACTGAATTTTAAAATTTGGTTTTCAGAATGAAAAAAATAAATCTGAGTTTGAAAATAGTATGTCTTGATTCAGAATGGAGGTAAAAAAAGAAAATCATTTGCCATTCGGAATCAGGTCTCCAAAAAAACCCAGAAGACAACAGAAAAGTAGATACATTGTTGGCTAGTCCAAACTTAGCTAATTTAATTCTCACAACAACTTTATGAGGCAGGGGTGATTGTTCTTAGTATTCAGATGAGGATTTAAGTGGTCTGTTCTCTTGAAGGTCATGCAGACAGTGAGGGGAAAAGCCAGAATTCAAACTCAGGACAGCACGACTCCAAAACTGAGCTATTTTCACCTCTGAGAAAGAGATAAAAGTAATACCAACTCCAGGAACGCAGGGAGTATCCAACACAGACTCTGAAGCTACTTTGGGGAAAATTTAAGAGGCAGGGTTAAGGGGAAGCCCACCTTGGAATTGCTGCATTTCCATCGCTAATTTAGCCCAATTTCTGGCCCAAGATAAAACTTCCCAGGCCCCGCCAGAGTGGCCAGGATCTTCAGCGGGGAATTTCCACAAGCTGTAATGTAGGTAAGAAACATCTCTCCATGTCAGTCCTGACCGATCTCTGTTGAGTATTTTATTTTCCATTGCAGTGATTCTCAAAGAGGGGGCCCCACACCAGCAGCATCAGCATCACCTGCGAGATTGTTAAAAATGGAAATTCTCAGGCCTATCCCCCAGACTTACGGAATCAGAAGCTGTAGGGGTGAGGCAGGGAGATTAGTGCTCTAATAAGCATTCCTGATGATTATGGTTAGCCCTGAAGTTTGAGAACTATACCCAGTGCAGAGCCCCTGTGATTCTCTCAACAGATAATAGTTGTTTTTGCTTCAGCACAATTTGAGTGCTGTAAGTGTCCTCAGGTCAGGAGTCATAAGTAGCTGCCTCGGGAGCAGTGTGGACAGAGGCCTCTCAAGTGTCTGGGCAGGAGGCCCTCACCAGTCACAGTGACTCAGGCTTTGCACTGTGCCTCAGCTCTAATCCCACTTTCCTGAGCTCCCTCCCTCAGTGAGCTTATTTTGATTCCAGACATTTAGATCCTTTTAGGGAATTGTTTTCAACCTCCTAAATGTTAATTTGATTGAGATTGTGTTTGTATCCCTTGGTGAAATTATGCCATTTTTTCTTCTAATTTCCCTGCCTACCTGCGTGCACCAAAGATGGCGTCTGTTACAACAGAGGCTCAAAGTGAGAGGCAGACATAGGTCCAAGTTGGCCTGAGGACTCAGGAGCCTCTGGAGACTGATGCCCTTCCAAAGATAAACTCAAGTCCCCCAACCAATTGTCAGTGATGTGCTTCCATTCTATGTCATGATGGAGGCATTGGCTCTGGGAGAGACCTGCTCACCAGAAGTACACCTTCCTTGAGTTGCTGGCAGTCAGGTTAGTGACAGGGGAAAGTCAGACCCTTCAGGTAGGGGCCTGAGGCCCAGGTGATATGGGCAGCATCTCATCTCTGGCCTGCCCATAACTTGTTCATCATGAGTAGGTGTTTTCCACTATCCTTTTTCTTCAAGTTTTTGTTTAAATTCCAGTTAGTAAACATATAGTGTATTATTTTTTTAAGGTATAGAATTTAGTCATTCAGCACTTCCACACGACACCTAGCGCTCATGATGTCAAGTGCCCTCCTTAATCCCCATCACCTATTTAACTCATTCCCCAAGCCCTCTCCCATCTGGGGATGATTACTTTGTTCTCTATAGTTAAGAGTCTGTTTCTTGATTTGCCTATCTTTTCCCCCCACGTTCATTTGTTTCTTAAGTTATTCCACATATGAGTGGACTCATATGGTATTTGTCTCTGACTTATTCAGCATAATTCTAGCTACATCCATGTCATGGCAAATAGCAAGATTTCACTGTTTTTTATGGCAGAGTAATATTCCACTAATATATATATATATATATATATATATATATATA